>NC_062549.1:120192705-121408122 GCF_016906955.1 Phacochoerus africanus
TGTGATTATAAAAGCAATATCATCTAAGCTTAAGCAATTTTGAAAGTGTGTAAAAGTGTAAAGAAAATTAAAAGCACACATAGGACATTCCATTACCTCCTTAAGTTTGCTATGCATTTTAAATATTAGAGAGAAAGATGAATATATATATATATATATATATATATATATAAAGGTATAGATATACACATATATGTAGATATGATTCCTTATGAATTCCTTATTCCTTAGGTAATCCTTTTTTAACACTTGTTTTCAAGTGTCAGTTTTTATTTATTGTAAAGCATTTCCTATTTGATAAACAATTTTATAAGCAATTCTAATTATCTGTGATCTCTTTTCCTCATATGAATGTATTATAATTTATTTGCCCAGTAACATTTTGCTGGATGTTTGTAATTCCCATATTTCAATATTACAAATGTCATGTCATAAAAACCTTTCAGTACAACTTTTAGTCAACATTCTAGCTTTTCCTTGTGACAGGTCTCCAGAAATAGAATTTACTGCCTCAAATGATACAAATATTTTAAGGTTCCCAAGGCATTTTGCCAAAATTTTAGAGGGATTATCAACTCATCCCTACAATCCATGCTTTAAAGTGTTGTTCTCACTGTACTTACATTGTTTGTGTGTCCCAATTTCAGTAGAATGCTACCAAATTGAAAGTCAGGAAGCAGCATGATGTGTTGTTTGAATGTGTAGCCCCACTGGCTAAAGAGGAGGCTCCGCCGCATTAATGATACGGGCTCAGAACAGATGGCAGGGTCTAAGGTGATCTGGCCTGGCTAGAATTTCTCACTAATAAATGTGAGACTACGTTTCCAGATAAAGCTCAGGGAGAGAAAACTCTGGGAATTTTACGCAGCACACACAATGGACTTGACCTCCAAACAAATGGCCTCTGTTGGGGTAGAAAGAAAAGAACTCCCCAATGTCATAGACCAGGATGCTCCCTTTTTGTCTTCATGTCTTTAAAATATGGACTTTGGGAGTTCCGTCGTGATTCAGCGGGTTATGAACCCGGCGTTGCTGTGGCTGCGGTGTAGGTCAGCCGCAGAAGCTCTGATTCAACCCCTACTCTGGGAACTTCCATATGCCACAGGTGCAGCCCTAAAAAGCAAAAACCTAATTAATTAACTAATTAATTAGTTAAAAAATAAAATGTGGACTTCATATTAAAATATACATATAGATTTATAGACGGAGATTCTTTGGTAGACAACCGACCAGAGATGTAACCCATCTATTCATGCAGTAGCAATAATTTGAGATGTAACAGTAATAAATATCTTTGCAAAATGATATTCATTCAGAACAGTTTTCTGAGTAGCTGCTTAATGTTCTGGAAGGAATCTTATGTGATTGTCTTTTTTTTAAAAAAGCCTCATCTATATCTCTGCTTTATATAGTTTTAACTATAGAAGCTGGTAAGAGCGTATATCAGTATCACTAATAATCAGACCAGAAAAATCAGAAAATTATTTTGACTTTTCTACTTTCTCATGAATAACAGTTAATATATTATTCCATATATTCTGCTATTAAGTGGGTGAATGGAGCTATATTTCTGAAATTAAATTTTATTGTCTAAATTGAGCTCACCTTAACAAAATATCACTTGACAAATTCCATGTATAGCCAAAATAAATTCATTCAACTTGGTTATTGAATTATAGAGAAAATCTCAGGCCTACCACATTTGTAGACAAGGTAGTATCGTAATTAGCCAATAGTTATAATAAAGATTAGCTAATATATTTAAAGTAAAATATAATATTTTTTAAAAAGGAGTTCCATTGTGGCTCAGTGGGTTAAGGATCTGGTGGTGTCACTGTTGTGGCTCCAGTTATGCTGTGGCACAGGTTTGCTCCCTGGCCCCAGAACTTCCACATGCCATGGGCACAGCCAAAGAAAAAAAGAACCTAAAAATAAAATAGCAAAGTCTCTTTGACAGAGTTAGGAAATGTGGTCGATTAGTTCTTGGGAAGAAACTATTACAGAAGAATCATAACTCAGCAATGGCATAATTCATATCAACTCAAAATTGTAAAATGGCTTAGTAGGAAACATTAGTTTAAAGTGTTCTGGAAATAAATTTATCATATAAATTTATTCATGAATGAAAGTTTTTTTTTTGTGTGTGTGGGCATTTGGAAATTGTTTCTCTTAACAGAACTTCAGGGGTTAGACATGAACAGAAAGACCTCCCCCTCTCCTCCAAATCTGATGCTTAAAATTTAATCATCAAATTGGAAAATATGAGAATAAGAACGATGTCTAGATAATAAGTGAGATAGCACCAACTCACCTTATTTGTTTCTCTTAATGCTGTAAAATAACAATAGTGCATTTTCCTATGTGTTCAATAATTTTTAGACATTTTTCTATGTGTCAAGTCAATGTTTGCAAAAATGCCAATAAATAGTTAATATGTTGGGTAAATTTAATATATCATATGTACTATTATTGAAGATTATAAGTAATGTTATAAATATGTTAGAGATAGCTGATATATAGTTTCATGTCCTCTATATTTCAAAGTTATGAGGAGATGGATCTGCTGTGCCCTATAAAAATGGGCAAAATTCCACTGTTTATCCATTTGATGCAAAAAACAAAAGGCACAATCAAGGGACTCATGTGTTGAAGCCAGCAGTTTCTCCAAAATTTTCTAGAAGTACGAAAAAGTTCAAATGTACTTCAGTAAGTTCCTCAGAAGTGATTTGATGTTGAACAGTCTTCTTAAGTCATTTCAAGTACAAGAGCTGCCATTAAGACGTCTGAGACAAATAGTTACAGACTGGGCATTTTTCTGTAATTGTGATCCAATTTCACGCTGGTTTCAAGATCATAAAAGCTCAAAGGGTATTCCTGGTACCTGATCTCAATCTCCAACAGATGAGACCAGCTCTCATGAGTACATGCTGCAACAAGACTGTCTTCAAAATTGAAGAGATTATTACGGAAGTATGAGCAGGATAATGTGTCAGGAAATATACAAAAGATTATTAATAAAGTGAAATGAACATAGGACTCAACTGCTTAAGAGTCACAGGTTACTGACATCATCATGATGACATACAACTTCTTTTAGACTTCACTTGTATTTTTAAAAGCTTTTGAGAGAAATGCAATTGACCTAATCTATCACGAGTACAGACATATGATCCTTTTCCTCTGGAAAACATGGCAGACTTTTTTTTTTTTTTTTAATTTTCCACTATCGGATACTATTTCCAAAGTTTAAGGGCTATAGAACAAACGGAATAGCTTTCATTTTATAGTTGTGTCAACGCTACCCAATCATGGTTGTAGAGCTAGTTATTCTTTAACTTCTCTTACACTCTTGGGGCCCTCTGCCCTCCAAGACATAAAAAGAGAAAATGAAGTTGCATTGTAGTAGAAGAGATTAAAGCTACATATAACAATTTTGAGACAGGAAGAACTGTTAAAATTTTGAACACACTAAAGAAAATTGATAAATCAATCCCTCTCTTTCTCTCTCTGCCCCTCCCCCCCTTTCTGCCAGTAAGTCTGTCTATCTGTCTCATGCTTTTTCCTTCTCTCACCCTCATCTCTCTAATGGGTTTAAAGACATTTCTTTCTAAAGTTAAACCGATTGGCATGCTTAATTCTGTTTTGGAGATTGTATTATTACACACGTCAGATGAAAAACATCTTAAATTAAAAATAAAAGATATTCAAAAGAAAATAAATCAAATTGCATAGATATGCCATCTCATTCTTCTCTTCCAAACCATTAATAATTACCTTTTTAAAAAACAGCTCAGAAATCCAGTTTGCTGCTTTGAACCCCCAATTTATTATTGAAAGCTACAGGAAAAAAGAAAACTTCAAGTCACTACAAGCAGACTCATTTGCTAATTGCATTTGCATTTGCATTTATTGGAGACAAAACTCAAACACTTACTTCTCATAATCTTCATCATCGAGGACACTGGAAGCAATCTATTCCAGTAGAGAGTTGAGATACAAAATACAGAAATATTTCCTGCTATAATTTAGGCTCCAACAAACTGAAAAAGAAAAGAAAAGAAAATGAAAGAAATACATAGTAGTTTTTCAATGTTACCATTTCCTTCAAGTGTCAAACAGAGTTCCCTAGCAGGTGCACCCGTACATCCTGATGTGTGTGAATGGTTTGCAGGGCTTCTGGGTCAAGCCTGGGGCCAGACCTTCCCCAGCTTTCAGTCTCTGCTGGAAGAAGCCTTCTTTTTTAAACCCAGTATGCTATATAAATACTATTTTCAATGAGAGCTATCATGTGGAAAAATTTGAGAAACCTCACCATACAGTATACATGGTAGCCAGTGAGGTAGGTAGTAACGTTGGGAGTTCTCCTAATCACAATGATAAATACATAAAGTGGGCTCAAAACCCCTGCAAGGAAGAGAAACAACGTCTCTTTTTAACCTGCTAGTTTTTAAAATGGTTTGTATTTGATGCCAAAATCTTCGAAAGCTCCCAGGGAAATGTGAACAGTAAAGGAAACTATTAAATCCTTTAACTTGCTTATATTTACAGCACGATGATTAGCAAAAATCTCCTTTAATAAAAAAAAGGGATATTTATTTTGATATTCTGGTTTTATACTTTCCTAGATGAATTGCACTATTCCATGGACTTTTAGACCACTGCTAGAAAAGATCATTTTCTCCATGTTTTATTTTTGCAACTACAAGTGGAGTTTTAGGGAAAGTCCAAAAGTCAGGTAGTTCTTTTGCTTTCGATGGGTGTATGCTCTATGTAAGGGTCCATGCCTCTTCGTTCCTATTTAGTGGCTAATATATTTCTTCTGGTTTTTGGAAGTACACTCACAGAAACTCCCATGCCATTCTTGGCTCTTGAAAATTCTTCCATTTTCCAAAGAATCCACACCAATAAAACAGTTTTGATTCAACATGAAAAACAAAAACTCTCATGCTTATTATTATTTTGTTTTGAATGTTTGTACGTACAGAGTTCTATTTTTAAATTGACCTTATTTCAATATAGTCTTTTATTATCTTTAGATTTAATTTAGCAGACTTTGCCTTTAGAATTTCCTTGCGAAAATGTAGCAATTCAATTTTTATGTTACCACAGAGAAATGAAATACCAAGAAACCAAAGCCCTCACTACCACAAAGGACTATAAAAAAAAGGAGAGGACAAAACATTGTTTGCCTCAAGGCCATCATTTTAACTCACTAAATTTTAATTCACCATCATTTTAACTCACAAAACTAAAAAGTGGACAATGTTTAAAGACACTTTCGTTATCCTAAGTATATAATTACAAGTCATCTTAGCCACATCAAACCTGTTTCTTCATATCCTGTAAAACGCAAATAAATTACACACCAGATTTAGTGTATAGATATTAAGTGTCAGTCAACACTGTTTATAACACTATTTTCTAACTCATTTAATTTCACAGTTTGTAAGATATGAACTAGTCTCCCCTCTTCACCATCCTGCCTCTGCCCCTTGCAATATTTATAGTTTTCAAAGGGAGCAGAAAAATGCCAAGTTTAAAAGATAAAAATAAGAAATTCAGTGTATTTTCATTAAAACGTTAGGGCATTTAATGGTCAGAGACTGAAGGCTAGGCCCAGAATAAACTCTTTAGTCAGGGTATAAGCAGGTTTCAGAGAAGTTGTGCCTGATTTCCTAGACCCAACTCTAACACTTTTTGGTCAGTCCAAAAAGACCTGGACGCTTATTTTTAACAAGGATAATGATGGCTCTTTGGAAATGACTGTTTTCAATTTGCATAAGAGCCAAATGGCTATGCAGAGAATTTTTAACTGGACAGTTCTAGAGACAAGCATGCTGAGTGAGGACAGATCATCTGAAAGACTGCTGAGATTATGTGTGTTTTTGCTGTATCCCAACACCGAGAACTGTACCTGGCACATGACAGGTATTCAATAAATCATTGTTAAATGAATAAACAGGCTTGGGGATTAGAGAATGATTTCCTTTGGGATCCATGGAGATTTGTTGTAACTCTCTAGATTTGGTGGCAATGGACCCATTCACTTGTCCCCAGACTCCTTCTATCTGCATTTGGATAAATGTCAAGTCAGTTATCTGCATCTACACCTGTATAACCTGTGACCTCCCCTAAAATCAGAGTTCCCCAAAATTGGTGGAAGGGAATGAATTTAGGGTTACAAAGCCTAGCTTCCAACACTGAGCAGCCATCTAGTCTCCAGATATCAACTGCTACTCTAAGAAATATTTCCTAACCCTGCGTGAACATGAGAATCAACTAAACAATTATTTTGGAGAAAAAAAAAACAAAAACCAAAGGATTCTCAAGTTTTCCTTTGGAATTCTGACTCCAGAAATCTTCAGTTTAAAAACACACCTCAGGAGTTCCCATTGTGGCTCAGTGGTAATGAATCTGACTTGTATCCATGAGTTTGCAGGTTTGATCCCTGGCCGTGCTCAGGAGGTTAAGGATCTGGTGTTGCTCTGAGCTGTGGTGTAGGTGGCAGACGTGACTCAGATCTGGTAGTGCTGTGGCTGTGGTGTAGGCTGGCAGCTGCAGGTCTGACTTGACCCCTAACCTGGGAACTTCCATATGCCACACGTGTGGCCTAAAATAAATAAATGAGTGAATAAATAAAATTAAAAAATAAAAACACACCTCGGATAATTTAAATCATTAGGCCAGTGTGTAAACTGCTTTCCTAAAGCATCCATCCGCATTTTCAAACGGCTCCATTAAAAACTTCTATGAATGAGGGTTCCTGCTGTGGCTCAGCAGGTTGAGTTTTGACATAGTGTTCATGAGAATGTGGGTTTGATCCCTGACCTCACTCAGTGAGTTAAGGATCCAGCCTTGCAGTAAGCTGTGGTGTAGGTTGCAAATGCAGCTTGGATCTGGCATTGCTGTGGCATGGCGTAGGCCAGCAACTGCAGCTCTGATTTGACCCCTAACTTCCAAATGCCATAGGTGTGGCCAAAGAGAAAGAAAAAATAAATAAATAAATAAAAATAAAAGCTTCTACAAATGAACTCGCCTGCCCGAAGTCTGGCACAAATGGACTGTAGTAGCCATCTTCGTTTATTCAGCCATGCAGTGTTTACTCAACAATATTTAATGAATAGCATATGTGAAGCACTTGAGGGAGAAAAAGAAAAGGCAGGACTTTTCATACCCTCCTGGAACTAAGTCTAGATAAAACAACCCTGGAATTTAGACTCATTGTGGAGTGAAGGGAAGGCTCTGATGTGACATAATCAGGTTTGAGTGTTGGAAACATCACTTTGGTAGAAAAGTCAGATGTCGAGTGGGTGGGGGCATAGGACTTAGGTCCAGTAAGTAGTAAGAGGGTTATTTCTGTAATCTAACCAGGTGGGGATGAGAACGTGGACCAGAACAAAGACAATCTAGACAGGAAGATGGCACAGGAGTATTTCCATCTAATTGTAGTAAAGAATATTAGCTTAAGACCATCAGTCACACTGAAGGTCATATTGGTACAAGGAATAAGGAGATTCCAGCAACTATCTAATATTGATAAGTCATACTAGTCACTCCCTCAAAAACATTAGTCAGGTACTTAGATGTTTGTGGTCAGGTCGGTGATACTAAGATGTATAGAGTGCCTATGACACAAACCTTGCTTTTATGGGTCTACTTTACGTGAGAGAATCAAAATTATGCAGAGATAACTATAAAAATACAGTACTTAGAAGGAGGGCTATGATGTTAATATTAAAAGGTACCGTCACATTAAAGAAGGGGGTGCATTTAATGTCTTAGAGAATATTTATGTGGGAACATATTGAATAAATGATCCTTTCAGAAACTGTCCCTTCTTGAACAGTCTTCTGCAAATTATGGAATGGTTTCATATATTTATTTATGGCCTATTCTTGTTGAAAATGAGTGGTGGGTAAGGGGTGATGTTACCGGCCACAGTAAACAGAGGGTGAGGCATGCCACGTCAACAGTAAAATTAAATCCATAAAAAGCACAGAAGACTTCCCAGAATATTATTTACAAAAACCACCATGTTTTGGATCAAACTTCTATTTAAAATTGCTTTTTCCATATTACTCTATTGAGGCTTCCTGCTTAATGAGATGTCTGGCAGGGAAGATTTGGAGAACATTTATTTAAAATGCCAGAACTGCTTTCCACTTTGCTAAAATGCTAGCAAGAAGCTTTGAAAGTGGCAACACACTTGCGAGACATCATTGTCAGATTTCCCCTAAAGGAACGATGTGAATAGATAGTAAGAGAGCCGTGAATCAGATTGTCAATGCCAAGCTTATGCTATTGAATTTCCACGAACATGTTCCTAATTTTGCAATCATTTCTCCATTCCAGGAATGAATTCCACTGTTTGAATTATTATTTTTTGTTACAACTGTTTAATCCCACGGGACTCTTTATCCTATCATTCATCCTGTTCTGTCATTTGTCCTACTCCTAGATAATACATATGTCAGGAATTAAAGCAATTTAAAAATTAGCCAATCCAACACAAAAGTTAATAAAATGAACTTGCTTGGCAACAATCAGAACGCAGACCAAATTGAAACAGAAATAACATACATTGTCTGCCAGATTGGATTATGCATTGGGCTAGGTAGTCTCTCAGTGGCTCCATGTATTTCTAGGCCAGAACTGACTACGCTGTACCCATGTTAACTTGTTTCCACATCCACATTATCTACTTTTCTTATGAGAATATGTGATTTTGGAGGAGAAGTGTGACGCCTTTTCAACTTTGTATCTACAAAAATCCCTGGCACAAAGTTATGCTCTCAATATTGTATTCTGGATGATTGACTGACTGCCTAAATAAGTTCATGAGATTCTTCTTTATCTGACTATTTGCATTGGGCTTATGCTCTTTTTCTATATCAGTTATTCAGGCTTTGGATTGACATAAAATTTAATCTGAAATTCTTGAAACGTATCTGTGAATGGAAAGCCATGATATAAAAGTAAATATTGCATTATTTTTCATTCTAAAAACAAACAAAAAAAATGTATTCATTGGTTCTGAAATTCCTGAAATTTTTAATAGACAAAATTTATATGAGTACTTGAACCCTCCTGGAATATTTTTTCAAACAGGAAGAAAAAAATTACCAGCTATAAGCTTGAAAAAACTGTCATGAAGAAAATAGTAACCTAGAGTGAAAATACGTGCAGGTAAGAAGAAAACAATTGCTGACTTCCAGAAATAATATAATTATTCAGTAATCCCTTTCTAGTATTCATTCATTTGTTTGACTGCATTGTCTTCCAATGTTCTCTGAAGGGTAATTAGGTAAATACTTAGTATTCTTACAATAATACCTTTAAAAAAAGATATTCTGCTGCTCAGAGAAAATAAACATCTAACAAGGGAAAGAACCCTAAAGAAAAGGATAGTCATGCCAGATCTAAGGGGAGAAGGAGCATAAAAGAAGCAAATAACATAATCAGCTAAGATGTCAGAATGTAAATTAGTGGAAAACATAATTGTACTTTAATCTATAAATAAGACAGTAGCCCAAGATAATTTGTACTGCCTCCTCATGATCTATGTTGTCATTTACACTGAAAATAATGCCATGTGAAATGTTGTCATGTGTGTATGAAGTTGGTGCTATGACCCATCAATAACAAGTCTACAAAATTGTTTTGTTTGGGGAGTAAGGATGGATTGGCAATAAATTCATTCACACCCGCTCATCTGGTCCTCTTGTGAGCAATGGTGTACATTGGCAAGTTGAAGTTACAGCTGCAGTTGGAGAGCCTAGACTAAAACAAAACAAAACAAAATCCAGTGAGTGAAAAATCAATCAGATTGTAATTAGTGCATAGGGGAGACTGAATACCCCAATCTGACATATTAGCACCAAGTTCTGACCAGCTAAGCTTGAATATCCATATGGTGTCAAATAATGCAACTACATTTAAAACCAGTTTTTAAAATAAACTGGAGGAAAAAAAAAAAAAAAGAAAAGAAAAAGGAGTTCCTATCGGCTCAGGGGTAACACCCGACTAGTATCCATGAAGACGTGGGTTCCACCCCTGGCCTTGCTCGGTGGGTTAAGGATCCAGCATTGCCATGAGCTGTGGCATAGGTCGCAGACACGGCTCGGATCCCATGTGGCTGTGGCTGTGGCTTAGGCTAGCAGCTGTGGCTCCGATTCGACCCCTAGCCTGGGAACTTCCATATGCCAAGGGTATGGCCCTAAAAAGACAAAAATAAAAAATAAAATAAAGTGGTAATGTTATACTCTGATGAATTTCAGAAAGCATCCCCAGTTTTTGTTGTTGTTGCTGCTTTTACTGTACAGCCTTCTATCTGTGCATTATAAAGACAGTCAGCCATCACTTAATACTATAACTCTGAGAAAAGAAGAGGAAAATGCTTTGTATGTCTCAACCTTTTTTTTTTTTTTTTTTGGTAGGAAAATACAACCCAGGTAACATTTTGAGTGGTTGGCTCATGTGGACCAGACCAATCTGACAGGAGATTTTGATGTCCCCACAAAGTAGATGATTAGAAATCATTACACTTTTGGACTAAATGCCTCCAGCAGAATATTGTAAGAAGGCGTATTTAAATGATAAGTATTAACCCAACACAAATTTTACAGCCAAGCACAGTGACTCAGGAACTACCCTGTACCATGTGCTAGACAGGCTCCTTATATAATAGCTCGTACTTGATGCTCACAATAGAGCTATGTGCTAAGTGTTACCATCACTTTCTAGACAGGAAACTAAATCTTGGAGTAAATCTCGTCCAGTATCAAAGAGAGTGAAAGCTTCAGAATTTGGCCACAAAGACTCCAAATTCTACAATCATTTTATTTAAAGTAAGATAATATTAAGCCACTTAGCTCAGTTGGTTAGAACATGGTGCTGATAAAATAAAGAAAATATAAATATAACTAAAAAAACTTGACAGAACTCAGGTAATTTGTATTATTTATATAACCAAAGGTGTAACTATTTGACCTAAAAACCCAAGTGGAGAATATAGATTTTCAGAAAACCGTAATTTGTGACCAAGAGTTTTACAGATACATAATGTCTTGACAGAAATACCCTATTTTCTGTTATTCTAGCTTTATCTTAAAGACTTTGCTAGACTGGCAAAATTCTTGGGTAGTTACAGCATTCCAGTGATTCTAATGTTTTAAGAGATGGTTATAAGCCTGAAACTAAACATCTGTTAGGCTAAAAATAAAGGCATTTCTTCTGTTAATTTATCCAAGACTTCTTAAAGTGCCACTATCAGCATGGCTTATGAAGACCCCTATAAATATAGATAGCCCAATATTCATTTTATTAACCACGTGCTCCAAGTCGAATCAAAGCGACTCTAATTTACCATCCTCCATGAAGTTTTTCTGTTTAAACAAATTTAGGAACTTTATTTTATTGACGGATTAGATAGCAACTGAGAAAGAGTAAAGCTACTACTACTTACACATATACATGGGTGCAAGTTTTCAAATAATTAGTATGTGTGTATGTAAGTGGATTACAGCAAAACAATAATTTCAAAAATAATTAGAAGGTTCGTGGAAAGATTCCTCCTTTGCACTCCCACAACCTCCTGTGAATTCTCCTCCATTACTTACCATGTTGTATTGAATGCTTTCTCCCTGACCAGAGTATGAGCTGCGTCAGGTCAGAGACTGTGTCTTTCTCCCTGTGAACCCAGTGTGTAACGCAATGACAACAGTCACCGTCTACTTTGAAAACATACATAATATAAAGTAAAAACCAAATTGCATAAATAGCATCATAGGTTAATCCACATTTACATCCATGAATGGCTCCGATGTCTTCAGAGTACTCCTGAACGCTTGGAAATACATCTTTAGTTCACACGGGCACAAATTTTACAGAAGAAAGTTATATTTAATCATGTATAGATGAAATAGAATTATTACTCAAAAGCAACAGGAGCCACCTACAGCGCCTGTGACAGAAGCTGAAAGGAGTTGACTTTCCTTGAATTCTAAGCAATTGTTGCATGCTGGTCTCTGGACAATGATATAAAGCTGGTAAAGTTTGTATTTGAGGTGACCTTCGCTCTCTATTTTTTGAACTTCTTTGACCTTTTGCCTCTGTTCCCAGGCATCCAGAGGCCTTGGGATGTGCTCTGACTGCCAAGACTCTGATGTTGAGGAAAGAGCACAAGTTTTGCCTTCCCTGGAACTAGGTAGCCGGCTTGGGTGTGAGTCAGTTTCTCTGACATTTAGTATCCTCGACGTAAATTTAGAGTAATAATGCTATTTCTCTGGGAGAAATTGTGTGGGTCTATATGAAAGGATGCAAGTGGGAAGGCTCTGTAAACCACAAAACATTGGGTAGATGTTACTTAAAACAGTCTTAAAATTGGGGAACTTCTAATGTCCTCTCTGCTCCGGAGTATCTATGACCTAAATAATTTCATTCGGTCAACTATCTACATCCTCATTTTTTGGTGCAATTGTTGGCACAGAAAAAAATCTGATTGTTGCCTAAATTTATTCTCTTTAAGCTAAAATGCCTGATAAACATAAAACCACTCTGGTTTGTTAATACTGTTAAAGAGGGGATTGTAAATCCAGTTACTCTGGAGGCTGCTGGAGACCAGTCCCACTCCTGACTAAACTGACTACTAATCCCTACCCTAAGACATACAGGGGTCAGAAAGGTGGCATGCCAGAAAGAAAAGGCTATTCATCTCAATTTAAAGCTCCAGTACATAGAGGATGGTAATTTAATTTCCTGAAATTTGCTTCTCTGAAAGTTTAATTAAGAGAAACCAAGACACTAAAATAGTTTTGTATTAAATATATGGAACAGTGGTACTTAACTACTTGAAGACTTATGTTTCTATAGTTAGATTGTTAAAATTATATTTATAAAAGAAATCAAGTGTAACCACTTTAGTAATTCCAGAAAGACAAACTGTAAGAGGTAAAATTAAAATTAGGGAAAATGAGACCATTTATAATGGATCGTTATGACTCTGAATAACGATGATTATTGGTTCTGCTTAATCAAACTGTCATCTAACATAAAATAGATATTAAGCTAAATTACATTACATTATCATCCTATGATGCTACAAAATTTTAATGCAAAGCTCTTTAAAAAAATAAATCCACAAGAAAACAGACCCAATATTAACCTTTTCTCCCTATTTCCAAATGGTTTTAATTAGTAAAGGAATCCGTGTAAAGAGTGAAAAAAAACTGTATGCTGTAAAGTGTTGCTTTTTACTACAGCAAATGATCAAACATTTATTTTTATTTTTTAAAGCATCTAGCTTTAATATAATGCTTAATGAGGCCAGGATCAACCTTTCTTGAACTTTTCTCCTGTTATTCAGCTTCATTCCACTGGCTTCTTTCCCTTCCCCTCTGCCGACTAAATCATGTAGAGGAATCTTTGGTTTACCTCTCACCATCAGCACCATTTCTGAATCTGACGGCGCTCAAGTGCTACTTCTCTAAGCGCTTTCTGAACCCCCCAAACCAAAATCAAACGTGAAAATACAGACTCACTGAATCAGAAACTTGGTGGCAGGGCCTGAGAGTCTGTGTTTTAATGTTCTCCTGAGGTGTCTTTTAATACCTCTGGTTTGAAAATCATTCTCCTTGAACTACTGACAATTAGAAAAGACAACCCATCAATGCTAAAGTACACTGTTGCTAATTTTAACACTTGGTTAATATTGAATCCTTTAAAGATTTATTGAGAATATACAATTTGCCAGTCTGTTTACTAGATACCAGTGCTAAGATAACGATTTCTCTCATACATCTTTAAGTTGTTTTGTTTTTTTGTTTTTTTCTTTTTAGGGCTGCACCTGCGGCATATGGAGGTTCCCACGTTAGGGGTCAAATAGGAGCTGTAGCTGCCGGCCTACACCACAGCCACAGCAATGCAGGATCCGAGCCTTGTCTTGACCTACATCACAGCTCATGGCAATGCCGGATCCTTAACCCACTGAGAAAGGCCAGGGATCAAACCTCATGGACGCTAGTCAGATTCATTAACCACTGAATAACCACTGAGCCATGATAGGAACTCCTATCTTTAAGCTTAATCACAGGATTTTCCTCTGGAATTACTATCTCCTTAATTTAGCATTATTTATTCAGGAATTAGTATAGAGTCCCGAGTTCCCTGTTTCCACAAGTATAAAGCAAAAAAAGTTTTAGTCAAATAAAACAATAGAGTCATAGGAGCAAAACAATGATGGAAAGTGTGTAAAGTAGACTCGACATAGTTAAAGAGAAAATGAGTGAATAGGAAAACTGAAGCATGCAAAATGCAGCACCGAGAGAAAAAAAGATTTCAAAAAGGACATTAAAAATAATTTAAAAGGAGTGGAGGCAAAAAAAATCAAGAGGCTTTGACATATGTCTAATATTAATTCCAGTAAGAAATAAGAGGGTTCACAGGGAGGGGGGAAGTAGTTGAAATGATGGTTGAAAAATTACGTGAACTGAAGACAGTGATGAGTCCACCTATCAATGTTAGATAAAACCTAAAACCAACTTAGTCATTTTGTAGTGGGTTGCAGATCATTAAGGACAAAGAAAAAAAAAAATCTTGGCATCAAATAGAGGTAAGGAGGAATAAGCTCCTTATTTACGTAAGAACAATCAAACTGATAGCAGACCTTATCAGCATTAGGAGCGGCTAGACCAGAATGGAGGAATAACTTCAAGGCGCTGAGGAAATAACACTCAAAGTAAAGCTGCACATTTACCAGAGAGGATAGAACAAAAAAGTTTAAAGAAATGCAATGACATACAAAGTGGGTCACTTGAAAGAAATACTAAAGGACATATTTCAGGAATAAATAAATCCATAAAGATACAGGGAGACCCTGTGTAAACAAGTGGGTAAATTATATCAAGTTTAATTATTGGGTAGAAATGATGATAATTTTACAGACACTAATTTTTATTGTTTAGATAAAAACAAGAATTAAGTGATAGGTAATGCAACTCTTTATTGACAAGACATTTATAAAAATAGGTTGTCAACAGCCCATTTTATATCTTAAATTAATTCGAGGTGATATCAAAAAGCACTTGAATTAACATTAAATGTGTAATCAAAATCCATTTTTTAATGTTATAAATTTAATAGCAACTTAAACTCTCTGGATTTAAAAACAGATTTTATTTTTACTAGTTTTCCCTAAAAGGATTATTTTACAAAACAATCAATTCTGTTATATAGTTTTTAACATGTAAAATATATCACACATATAAATTGTTGCATGATTTGCTCCTCACAAAGAATAAAGGCTCCTTTCTTAAAAACTATTCTACTTAGCAGAGAGAGTCTAATTTTTCAATTCATGGACATTAGCTACTATTATAGTATGTAGTTTTGACCTATGGAGATACTAGAAGAAGCAGTGTATGTGGCAAAAAAAGAGCAACTTATTATATAATTTAGAAGATTTCTTATGGAGGTAGATTAATGTGCTGCAGATCAGTAACTCTCAATAACGTTGTAGCTATAGTTTTCAAAAATCATGTTCTTTTAATTTTTTCACTGTTTAGTATAGTGTTTTCCCTTGAATTAAGCTACAACAACAACAATGTTTTAATGAGAGTTTTTGGTAAAGTCAAGGAGGTAAGTTCCCTTTTTCCTAAGAGATGTTTGGCTCCGTTTGTAAGAGTTTCTTCAAGAGTACAACAAAGAAATAATATGAACTTTCATATTTACTGAGAAATTCAAAGGACAGTCTCAGTTCAGTATTTAATTTAAAAACAAAGAAACAAACTGTTGGCATGACTGACAGGGATCCATTGTTAAGGACCAGTAGAAGTTATCAAACATTTGGTTGGTTCATTCAATCAGGAAATAAAGAGGTATTCAATTCCCTGAAAAAATAATTAATCAAATCATTTTGGTGTGAGCAATGCTATTTGAATCTTTTTGTGTAGAGAGTGTGAAAATAAATTGATTCAAGTTTTCCTTTTTCTGCTAATTGCTACAGAAACACAATTTTAAGTCTTTTTTCCTAAATTTTCTTTTCTTACTACATTTCCATGTAATTAAGAAAATGATCCCCTTATTTCTTTCTCCACAATTAACGGGTACATTCTTCTTTCAGACCCCTTAATCTTATGTCCCTGAGAAGCAACTCTCTAGTTCTGCCACCATGACTTCCGTTCCTGACTACAGGTTGTGATTATGAAGTGTGAAGACAGAAGTGATCCTTTTAACTCTCGTGCTGCAGCATTGGAGGATTTTTTCCCTGTAGAATTAAAAGGCTAGAAATATACAACGAGTGCCAACACAATTAGAAGAAAAACTACTATGGAAAAATACAAATAGTCTACACATAAAATGTTGAAAAACAAAACACTCCCCGCCACCGCCCCCCCCCGCCCCCCCCCCGCTATTAATTCGGCTACACGAAACTGAAGAAAACAAGTCACTATAGATATTGGGATTATATAGAATCCTTCTTGCAGTAATCCTACCACATAAAGTTGTCTAACATAACTAAGGTAATCCGTGATTTTAAAAAGAAGAAGAAGGGAAGGAGGAGAAGGAGAAGAAGAAGAAGAAGAGAAAGAAGCAGAAGAAGAAGAAAAAGAAGCAGAAACAGCAGCTAAGGAAAGAAAGACAAGAAACTGTGGGATGTTTGAACACGGTATAGTTTCATCTGGAAGTAAAAAGTCGAATGAAAAAACAATTGAGAAATGGTGGGGGAAAGTTAGCGAACATGAAGAAATAGAGAAAAGATAACAGATAAAGGGACCCCACAGTGATAAGAAGATATGATTCAATTTTATTTATTTAATTAGTTAATTAGTTATACATTATCTCAATTTATCAAGCCTGGGCATTTACAGTTTTTAAAAATCAGCGATTGTATAAATCTTAAAAAGCCATTTTCTTCAAATCTGAAATTATGTTTACAATGTTACTATCTCTTGGTTAAATCCTGTACTGGTGCAACATGTGTTCCCATGTGAACCTAATACATAGACTGCCATATTCCTATTATTTTACAAAGACTGTTGCAGATACTGTAATCAACTAGTTTATTACTCATTTATATCTGCTTGCAGGAGGTTAATACTGTAACTTGCCATAATAGAAGAAGCCTGAAAAGTATTCTAAATGCATTAATAAGAAGGATGCTGTATGGATTTATAAATCTTACCACCTATAGAGTACCTACCATATCTATGCACTATACCTTTGTTGCAGCATTTTTGTCTCACACAGAGAGAACAGGAGAAAAAAGATTAAATTCTAAGCTCTATGGACTTACCTACAAGGAAGATTTTCTTATAAATTGTTCATATTTTTTTAAACAGATAGATACTCATTTATTTTAGGTGGTTTAAGGCTTTTTTTTTTTTTTTGGAAACAAGACTTTGAACTGTGGCTTTATTTAGGTCAATTTCCCCCCAATAATTGTGCATCTGAAAGAGTCTCAGCTGCTTTTATTAAAAAACAGATTTTCCAAATAATGATCTTAGTCAAACTCAAAAAATTTCATCACTGTTTATAGCATGATTCTTCACATTCTCAGAGTCACCATAGCATTTTAATAAATTTTAAATCATGTATGATACTCATTACTTAATTAAGATGGTCTTTCCTTGTAATAATTTTCTAAGTAAGTTGTTTACTTATATAAATGTCCTATTTCTGACAGTGTATTATTGAAGCTTTTATTTTTCTTAATGAATATTAAATGGTTTTTGAGGACAAGGATAGACTTAGCAGAAGTTGCTCACTGCATAAGCCAAGATGAGCCATTCACATTGTATACTTTGCAAATTTAAGTATTTACAACCATTTTCTGCAGATAGCAGTACGGTGGCTTGTTCTAATAAGATTAGTTTATTACGAAATTCCTAAAGATGGTGTCTGCTGAAAAAAAAAAAAAGCACAACCTAAAAGTTGAGAATATCTTTAATTTGGCAGAAAAACTTAAGGTCTTAAGCCTGGGGCACAACCTCTCAGATAGTTCTGAGGGACTGCTCCAAAGGGGTAAGGGAGGGGCCAGGATATATAGGAGTTTTGCAACAAAGACCAGGTAGTTGGAACATCAAAGGATTACTGTTAATTAAAGAAAACCAGATATAGTAAGTCAAGGAATTTAGCACTTTTCTATGTATTTGAAGAGGCAAGGTCTGGGCTTACTGAAATCATTCCTTTGATATGCACCTCAGCTCTCTGGGGCCAATATCTGCTTTTCTCCATCCTAAATCCCCTCTGTGTGCACCACTGGGGGTGGCTGTGGTGGCTGAGGGATGCAACATCCTTTGTTTACTAATATGATAAATAACATTTTTTTTCATTGGCAATGGACACGAAGTGTCTTGAGGAAGGGTGCCTTTCCAAATTGCACAAAAATGCCATATGAATGAATGGCTGAAAGCCCTGTTAGGTTTAATTGTTCAATGCCTGGCACATAGGAAACACCAGAGAAATGCTCGTATGTTCAAAGAAGATTATTTTATTTATTGAAGTATAGTTGACTTACAATATTATATTAACTTCAGGTGCACAACATAGTGATTCAATATTTTTGTAGATTATACCCCATTTAAAGTTATTTAAAATATTGGTCAGAGTTCCTTTGTGGCTCAGTGGTAATAAACCCAACTAGTATCCATGAGGATGTAGGTTTACTCCCTGGTCTTACTCAGTGGGTTAAGGATCCACCATTGCTGTGAACTGCGGTATACATCACAGATGCGGCTCAGATCTCTTATTGCTGTGGCTGCTGTATAGGCCAGCAGCTGTAGTTCTGATTTGACTCCTAGCCTGGGAACTTCCATATGCCACAGGAGCAGCTCTGAAAAAATAAATTGTATTCCCTATGCTGTATATTACATCCTTGCATCTCATTTATTTTATACCTAGTAGATCATATCTCCTAATCCCCTTTCCCCTCTTCCCCCTCCCCACTTCCTGCTGGCACCTCTAGTTTCTTCTGTGTATCTAGGAGTCTATTTCTGTTTTGCTATATTCACTAGTTTGTTGTATTTTTATATGCTACATATTAAGTGAAAACATACAGTATTTGTCTTTGTCTGACTTATTTCACTAAGTATAATACCTCCACGTCTGTCTGTGTTATTGCAAATGACAAAATTTCATTCTTTTTATGGCTAACATTCCATTGTGTGTATATATATATACACACACATTTATTTGTCTTTTCTAGGGCCGCACCCGCGGCATAGGGAGGTTCCCAGGCTAGAGGTCTAATCAGAGCTGTAACTGCCTGCCTACACCAGAGCCACAGCAATGCCAGATCTGAGCCACTTCTGCGACCTACATTGCAGCTCAAGGCAACGCCAGATCCTTAACCCACTGAGCAAGGCCAGGGATCGAACCCTCAACCTCATGGTTCCTAGTCAGATTCATTAACCACTGAGCCATGACAGGAGCTTTTTTTAAATGTTTTGTATATATATTTAGACATGGCATTGTCTTTATCCATTCATTTGCTGATAGACACCTAGGTTCCTTCCGTAGTTTATCCATCAATGAAGTTACTTGAGCACAAGGGCTTTAACACTAACTAAACTTTACTTAGTTCTTATGTATAGTGTTATACGTTATATGTAGGTATTTCGTTGTGACTAATATTTATATAACTTAGTAAATCCACTGAATGGAAACAATTCTTTTTTTTTTTTTGTCTTTTGTCTTTTTGTCTTTTTTTTTTTCGTTGTTGTTGTTGTTGCTATTTCTTGGGCCGCTCCGGCGCATATGGAGGTTCCCAGGTTAGGGGTTGAATCGGAGCTGTAGCCACCGGCCTACGCCAGAGCCACAGCAACGCGGGATCCGAGCTGCGTCTGCAACCTACACCACAGCTCACGGCAACGCCGGATCGTTAACCCACTGAGCAAGGGCAGGGACCGAATCCGCAACCTCATGGTTCCTAGTCGGATTCCTTAACCACTGCGCCACGACGGGAACTCCTGAATGGAAACAATTCTTAAATGTAATCTGTTTTAATAGTAAAGCAAATTAAAGTATTGAAGATATCTTATACCCATTTGTACTACTTGTATTAAAAAGCACTTTAGTTAAATGTAAAGTTCATTCTTTTTTTTTTCTTTTTTTTCTTTTTTTTCTTTTTTTTGTCTATGTGTTATTTCTTGGGCCGCTTCCGCGGCATATGGAGGTTCCCAGGCTAGGGGTCTAATCGGAGCTGTAGCCACCGGCCTACACCAGAGCCACAGCAACGCGGGATCCGAGCCGCGTCTGCAACCTACACCACAGCTCACGGCAACGCCGGATCGTTAACCCACTGAGCAAGGGCAGGGACCGAATCCGCAACCTCATGGTTCCTAGTCGGATTCCTTAACCACTGCGCCACGACGGGAACTCCTGAATGGAAACAATTCTTAAATGTAATCTGTTTTAATAGTAAAGCAAATTAAAGTATTGAAGATATCTTATACCCATTTGTACTACTTGTATTAAAAAGCACTTTAGTTAAATGTAAAGTTCATTCTTTTTTTTCTTTTTTTTTCTTTTTTGTCTATGTGTTATTTCTTGGGCCGCTTCCGCGGCATATGGAGGTTCCCAGGCTAGGGGTCTAATCGGAGCTGTAGCCACCGGCCTACACCAGAGCCACAGCAACGCGGGATCCGAGCCGCGTCTGCGACCTACACCACAGCTCACGGCAACGCCGGATCGTTAACCCACTGAGCAAGGGCAGGGACCGAACCCGCAACCTCATGGTTCCTAGTCGCCACGACGGGAACTCCTAAACTTCATTCTTAACTCTGATTTTCAATCATGGTAAATTTTTGAAGTCACCAAGTACAATTTGCTATTAACTGGTTTGATAACTGAATGGATTACTACAAGAAAATGAGGGTTTTTTTGGCAGCAAACTCCTCCCACATTGAGATATCTCACTTGATGATAGGTTGGGAGCAAAATTACTCTTCAACTAGTCATTTAACAAGTAAGTTACATTTTCTCTCACAGAGGAGCAGTCAATGAGAGGCAGAGGGCTGAGGGTGAGTGATGAGAGCGGGGTGAAGTGGACACTGGACCAAACCCACTTGGGAGGAGGCCAGGATCAGTTTCAATCTGAAGGCAACATCTGAAGGGAGCCTTAATGTAGGTTTTTCCAGTAAGACAAAAGAAGTCAAATAAAGCAGAGGCAGTGCTATGAACAATCATTAAAGACCTACCTTCCTTTCTTTCTTTTTCTTTCTTTCTTTCTTTCTTTCTTTCTTTCTTTCTTTCTTTCTTTCTTTCTTTCTTTCTTTTCTTTCTTTCTTTCTTTCTTTCTTTCTTTCTTTCTTTCTTTCTCTCTTGTCTTTTTAGGGCCTCACCCACAGCATATGGAAGTTCCCAGGTTAGGGGTCAAATCAGAGCTGGAGCTGGAGCTGGAGCTGAGCTGCCAGCCTTACACCACAGCCACAGCAATGCCAGATCCAAGCCGTGCCTGCAACCCACACCATAGCTCATAATAACCCTGCATCCTTAACCCACTGAGTGAGGCCAGGGATTGAACCCATGTACTCATGGATACTATTTCGGTTCCTTACCACTGAGCCACAATGGGAACTCCAAGATCCTGACATTTCTAAAATGTCTTATTCTTTATACTGCAAACCTTGACTATGCTCTCAGAGCTTGCAGTGTCTCTGTCTTAGAATTTGCTATTTCACAGTGAAAGATATATTTATAGTTTTCCCCACAGACTATTATATGCTCCATGTCAGAAGAAATACCCCCAGCACCTAGCACAGAAGCCGGTGCTCTGTGGTTTGCTGAATGAGACTGACCTCTGGTATTGCCTCCTTCACCACACCATCCATCATCCCCATTTCTACCTTCCCTTAATCCCCTGACATATTTCTTGTAAAGCACTCGCCACTCTGTGTTCAATTATTAATGTGTTCTTTTCCTAATTAGACTGTGAGATCCTTGAGGGAAGAGATTAGATACTATTTATTTTATGATTGTCATTGACTTGCCTGGTATAATAGCAGGATTACTTGTCTGTTTGTTTGTTAACAGTGAACTGTCATTAAGTATTTCAATATTACTGGAAATGAGTCTGCTTTAGATAGGAGTGAGAGGAAGCAAGATGGAATAACACTGGAGGCTGGAAAAATAAGGGGAAATTCCTTCTTGGGATTAATTGATTAATGAGGAGCCCAGGATGACTTCTGTGTTTCTTATATTGATAGCATTCACCAAAGTAGGCTATGCTAAAATAATAAACTGGGGAGTTAATAGTAAGTTGAGATATCTATGGAATGTCCAGGTATCTAGTAGAATTGAATACATGAGCTAGTGCTTAAAAACATTGGAACAAAGACCAATTTAGCTATCATGACAAGCAATAAAGCGTAGTAATAATAAGTAACCATTAAAGCACTTTCTAAGTGCTAATATTGCTTTAAGTGTCTTATGTCTGTTATCCCACTTAATATTCACACAAACTGTGGGACACAAGCATAATCATCCCCATTTTATAAATCAGAAACCGAAGCACAGATCTATTAAATGGTTTACCTCAGGTCACACAGCTCCCAGCTAAGATTCAAACCCAGACAGTCTACCTCTAAAAACTATACTCAGTAACATCTAGTGTGGAAATTCAGGCTTCCCGTTTTTCATTTCCCATCTATAAGCTGTGCAACCTTGGTTATGTTACCTACTCGTTCTGTGCCTCTGGTTTTTTTCATTTGCAAAATAAAAATAATACTGCCTATCTCCAAAAAGTGTTTGGTATATAGCAGCATTCAATCAATACCATCATCATTTTTATTAGCTTATCAATGAATGTTGAAACCATGGAAGAAAAGGAGATTGAGTTAATGTGGGTAATGAGAAAACAAAGGGATCCTTGATGGTCTGAGGGATCGTTTAATTGACAGAAGGTCTACTGTGGAGGCTGTGTGATCACCCCAAGGAGAAAAGTGAGGCTTCGTGACCTGGGGCCTGGGCAGAAGCTGGGAAGCCCGGTCCAGAGTAGGGGTAGGGAGGTGTGTTCCACTTATTAGAAGCACTGTTAGGTGCTCAGAAGATGAAACAGGAGGGAGGATGCCAAACCAAAAGCCTGAGATGCCATCCAAGTGTACAGTCCTTGAAGCGGGATTGAGCAAAGAAAAATGAAGAGCTTGAGCTTAGACGGTAGAAGGCAAAGCCTGGAGAAGTGTCTTAAGAAGGTGTAGGGTCTTTCTAGGATGCTTGTGCCCTGGAGTAACGGCCAGAAGACAGCTCTCAAAGACAGAGGTCTTACATGAGCTGAGTTTGAGCGAATAGTCAAGAGAGTAGGAGGAATGAGGGTGGAGCTGCATCCCAGAGCTGGCTGGGGCGGGGAGGATGTCTGCGCAGGAAAATATCCTATCCAGCATCCCCAACTTTGTTAGTTCCTGCCACACTTTTATGAATTAAGTACTTATCTCCTTTGTTTCTTGGTTTAGAAAAATTAGGCAACACAATTGCCAATATCTTACCCAGCATCACACAGTTGGTGTGTGCCAGAGCTGGGATTTTATCACCAGCAGACTGGTGCCAGTCCATGCTTGTAACCATCTATTATACATTTCTTGTTCCTGTCAACTGTACTCTTTCAGGTGGCTCACTTTATTTCAGCCCTTCTACATTTCTAATGAGACATAATTCATTTTCATCATTTCTCCTCTATTCCTCCATGCCCTAAAAGCTTGGATGGGGTGTGTGGGAGGGGTGCATTTTTAGTTTTTAAGGCATTTCCCTTTCAAGTATATACCTATACTCTGAGTTCCCTCTACATGTCCAAAGGCTTCAGGTTTTTCGCAACCAGTTTCAGAATAAAAGGAAAACAATCTAAATATTTATCTGCATTTATCTATATATTATTCTGAAATATTGACAGTTTTGAAGCAGAGTTAAGACAGAGGAAGGCACAGAAGGAACTTCTTAAGAAAAACTTGGTTAACATTTCCCAACTAGTTAATTAATTACTGAGTCACCAGTGTTAAAAATAATTACTTTCTAAAATAATATGGGTTAGATAAACAATACTGCTTGACTGCTTGGTGATATCTAAAATAAAAACAGTGTTTCCAAATATGTGTTACATCTGTATTTAAAGAGAGAGGAAGACAAAACAATGTAACATGAAAAACTCAGAATGGATTTTGTCATTTACACCCGTTCCCTTTTTAAAGCTTAGTCAGATGATTCAAAAGTCTTAATGAGCTTGACCATCTTACCAGGGTACCAGTAACTCCAAAGAGAATCAATATTGCTAATGATTACATAAGAGGTATCAAGGATCAATAAACTCTAGAATTTAAAATAGCCTGGTATGACATTACTTCTGTACAAATTAAAACTGCAATTATAAACAACCCAGACATAACTGAATATTAATGTTGGTTAAATAAGTAGATCACTGCATGAATAGAATAAAAGGCCTAGGCATCAATAATGCTTTACTTTCAGGTCTCATACTCCTTTTGAACAGTTTAATCTCAGATAATTACCTATAGAGTTTAAACATTTAATCTTCTATTGAAATGAATTTTTTCTGTGTATATTTTTTATTAGCTCTAGATCTATTAAGGATCAAATTCTAATACTAGAGACAGGGAAAGGATTCATTTGGGTAGAATTTACTGTTGGGGTAAATACAGCATGTGAAATTTAATCTTAAACTCAATTCAAAATTCCAGTTTCCCCTGCCTATACTTATTCTCTAGTGCAAAAATTTTAACTTTGGGTGTACTTCAAATTGCCTAGGGAACACTTAAAAAAAAAAAATTCTGTTTTACTGAATCCCACCAGGACAATCAAATGAGTCTCTGGAGGTGGAACATGACTGTTTCTCAGAAACTTCCCAGCAATTTCAGGGTGCATCCAGGGCTGTGAACCAATACACTGGTATTTTCATTAGCCTTAGTTTTAAGACAGTTCTGTTGCTAGTCTGGAATTTACAGGATGAAGAGGTGGTGGGTAAAAGCTACTTCACTCATTTGTTCATTTACTATGAAAACATGTATATTGAGATCCAGAATAAAGTGTTGGGTGAAGATCTAGGAGACATGTAGAAAAATAGCAAAAAACCAAGACTTAATTCTTAAGAAACTTAGAGTCTGTTGTATAAAGGAGAAAAGATAGGGTAAATGTATCTTAAAAGATACAGCATTTAAAAACAAGGCTAGGAGTTCCCATTGTGGCTCAGTGGTTATCAAACCCGACTGGCATCCATGAGGATGCGGGTTCAATCCCCGGCCTTGCTCACTCAGTGGGTTAGGATCCTGCATTGCCATGAGCTGTGGTGTAGGTTGCAGACGCAGCTCAGATCCCGCGTTGCAGTGCCCGTGGCTTAGGCTGGCAGCTTCAGCTCCGATTAGACCCCTAGCCTCAGAATCTCCATATTCCACAGGTGCAGCCCTAAGAAAAAGATAAAAAATAAGGCTAGACAAGCATATTTGGCCAAATATGAAATTTAAAAATATGTAATTTAGAATTCTCATAAAAAATCATTGAAGGTTTCTGAACATGATCAGAGTTATGTTTTACAAGAAAGAAGCAAATATAGAAAGTCAAGTTATATAATTGTTTTGATATTTTAGATCGAAGTTAAATAAGAGACTAACCGAAAAATGTGAATCCAGACGGGGAAACAGATGTTAGAAATATTGTGGACACAAAATCTCCTCAATTTTGGGGAGGGGGTGTGTCAGACCTGAGTCCAAAACCTCATCTGGTTTTCTAGGATTACAGTCCTGCTACCCAAGGAAGAGGAAAGTGTGTGCAGAGAGGCGAGAATCTGAGATGCACTGGGTTTAAGGTGCTGCCGGTCAATCAGGTTGATCCAGCAGGCTGCACGGAGTGAGAGAGAGTGAAAACAGGGCTCACAGAGATGAGAGTAGGGAGAGACAATGGGAAAATCAAGGAAAAAAGGAAGCCCATCCTTAGGAAATACCTGCATTCCAGGGCAAAACAAAACAAAGAGGAAGAAAGCAAACAAATTGTCAGAATTAAAAGAGGTCAAGGAAGCCAAAAGAAGTATGTTTTAAGATGAGAGTGACCAGTAGTATCAAAAAATCCAAAGGTGATTGAGAATTAATTCTGAGGAAAGACCAGGAGTCTACAAAATAAGGAGTTTTGCTATTTTTAACAGAAAAGTTGGGATGCAGGATGATGCCGAGGGGAAAAATGGTCAGGCAGCAAAATGTATGGTAACAGCAGGGCAGTGAATACAGACCATGCTTTGAAGAATTATAATCTTTAAAAGAAAAAGATAACTTTTTAATGTTGTATGTTATACAGAAATAATTTTTTAATTGTAGGAATAAATCTAATTGCTTCTTTGCAGAGGAGTTTATGGAAAGGAGAGATTAAGTGGAAAGAAAGTAAAAGGCAAAGCTAGTTCACTGACGAAAAATCATTTGAGGATCCTGATCTTCTCATCACAATTTTTCCTTAAAAGAGTCCTCGGACGAGATCACCTAGTATGACTCGATTAATACTGAACTTCAACTGGACAGGCAATTAATAGTGAGGTGAAATAAGGCTGAGGCTAGGTAGTTTATTTTAATATTGTTAAAAAGTAATAAAAAAAGCAAAATTAAATAGTTCATACAGTTCAAATATAAACATTTACAAACAATACAAAGCAAACTATAAAAAGAAGATACTATAAATTTATAGCATGTGAATATTAAACATAACTGATTAAATTAGCCATAGATTCAATTAATAAATCAAATAAATTATTAATTATAAATAAATTAATAAATTTCTAGTGTTATTAAAATACAGAAAAATGAAGACAAATTGAAAGCAAAATAAAATTCTTTGGCTTTATAAATTTGTTATCTTAAGTGGCGAAGCGCCAATCAATCCATTTTTATTATAATTTTTCTGAATGATAAGCTCTTGCCACATCTGTGCTGCAGAGGAAGTTATAAGCTAATTCTACACATTTTCCTCTGATTCTTCCATTTTCAGATAATTGTGTGATCATTTAAAGATTGTCTTTATATCTTTTTTCAGAGACTGCAGTTTTTAAAATTAAGGTAGAACCGTAATTTCGATTTCTTTTGTTTAAACTTTCAGTTTGTTTTTACCATCCTTAGTTTTATTTTATGTACCTGGCGATTCCTTCCTATCCAACGTTACCTCTCTCCCTTTCAATATTGTCTTATTTATGTGTCACCAGGGGAGTATGGTTTTTGCAATACATGTTTGCAGCACCACAATGTGTTTGCTTATTATATTAGGCAGGGATCACTTTAGAATTTAGACTATTTTTCAGTTTGTCATTTTTATGTAAGTTGAACAAATAAATTATTGATTTTAATCTTATGATGTAAAAATTTCAGAATAAAAACAATACTGCACAAACAAAATTACTGGTGTCTTGGTACTTCAAATTGGTGTCATATAAATAATATTATACAAACAAAATTACTGGTATCTTGGTACTTGAAACTGGTGTCATACTGTTGAATGTGAAATACCAAAAACCTGTATTGGAATCACTGCATTGCTAATAATATCTTAGTTCTTATGTCTTAAAATCACGGCATTTATACTTTTTTAAGTGAGGCACTATGTGCTCAGTGGTTGAAAATTACATGATGTGCTATAATATTACATAATTTAATTATTCTGACCCTATTGTAAAGTAATAAAATTGCTAAGATAATAAGTTGCTTATTAGGGGAAGCAATTCTCTTGCATTTAGTTTTTTGTTCTTTACATTAGACTGACATGCCAGATAGCCACAGGAAAATATACTAATATTTTAATAATTGTGTTTCTAGTCTTTGAACTGTTTATGAGATTTTTCAAAATTATCATTTAACTTAGGTTTTACTTGAGAATTATTTGTTACATTACTTTGCACTTCGAACATTTGCATTTAACATGTGACAGTAAATGACAGGAATGTAAAAACAATTCTATTTCAACTCTTCCTGTTTTAAGAATTGAACATCAGGCTTTAGGTAGGGAAAACCACAAAAACAATTAAGACTGTCTATTGCAATTTCATTTTCAGAATTTTAAATTTTATTTAATTTCTGTTTCTAATTTCACTTATTTTCTGAGATCGATTGATCGATCGATCGCTCGCTCGCTCGATCGATCATCTATTGGAACAGCCATATGTATTCACATATACACAAATGCTGTGACTGCATACTTCTGCTTGGAAGTTTTGTTCTGCCTGGAATAACCTAGTTTGTCCTTTCCAACTTTTAAAATCTCATTTATTCTTTAAGATACTGTAAAGGTCCTACCTGTCCTATAAATTTTCTTTAATCACCATGGCATGAAGTCCTCTCTCCTTCCTTTGAATATCTTTAGTCTTTCAAACTTATATCACTAATTTATTAAATATATACTTCTTCCTCATAGTTCTCAGAATGTTATGTTGCTTAAATATTTTAACTCTTATTTAACATCAACTAAATCATAAAATTATTGAGAACAGGGTGCTTCTGGAGTACATCTTTATCAATTTGATCTCTGATTGCCTTTTGCAAAAAACTAGCAAGTACCACATAAACAAGCAATAAAATATCCACTAACACAGTATCTTATATTTGTATTGGAAGGTTATATCATGTATAGATTTGTGTATATATATATAATTGTGTGTAGAGACTTTAATAATGATGATATATAATAACTTAATTCTGATTAGCCTGTTACAACTTTTCAAAATTTATTCTCATGTATTATCTTATGACTGATAATAACTTGGGAAGGGGAATTTCCTTATAGGAGGAAACTGATGTTTAGAGGATCATAATATCACTGAGAAGATTTGATCATTATTAGTTAATTAGGGGACCACCATAATTAGAATCCAAGAGACTCCTTATCCAGTGCTTCTCAAAAGATCTATAGCAATAGATGGATTTACCACCCACTCACAATCTGTCACCGACCATTATATTTTTAATAATATAATATAAACGAACTACTAGAAAAAGAAACAAAAAGGTATTCAAAACACAAATCCAAATTTTTCATTATTAACAGCCATCAAGTGACTTTAGCAAATAGCTCTAAAAGTTCTAACGTGGTTATCCTCAACATGCTTATCATTTTGGATGGATAACAAAGAGCATCTGGACCAGCTCCAGGCTCTGGCCACACTTTGAGTATTGTCCGTGTCCATCATGACATAACCCTTCTAAGAGAATAATTCTCAACCAAAACATCTGCCACCTAATTGGAGATGTTTACTCACAAGTGATCTCTGCTTCCCACCATTTGTAGCTGACTGGACTGGGACCAATGGATAAGCTGGCCAGCAGTCTATGAGCTGTGGCCAGGCTTGAAAACATGAGCTGCGCCCATCAATTTTTTTGTCTCTGGATTTAGATCTGATAAGTGAAAAAAGGATTTTCTATGATAGCCCGAGCTTTTGTACATGCTTAAAATACAAGCTAGTGGAAAGTGTGAGTAAACCATTGAACACTGGATTGGGTCAGAGAAGAGGAATTATACTAACAGTGGCTCACTAAAGAGTCAATAACTGTTGACATTGAGGTAAAAAAAAAAACACAAACGAAAACAAAAACAAACTGCCATAACTCTAGGATTGCCTTTTAACTCTAATACCCCTTGGCCCCAGGCATGAAACAGCATTTTCTTTGAATGTCCTAAGAGAGAGATCCCATACTTCTTGCAATGCACATATATTTCCTAGCTGGCATAAATGGGCCTGAATTATACAAGAAATTTAGCTTATCTAAGTCATAGGACAAGGCTCTTTCCCTTATTCCAAATAAGTTCATATTTGAAAGTCAGGTTCTCAGTGTAGCCACGTCTAACCGCCCTTCAGTCTGCCATGAGATGGTAAAGCCCAACTGGGTTGGTCTGGTGGAACTTAATGTTTGCTACTAAATATCTATCTCCCACCTACATATCTCCTTTTCAAATTCTTTGTTTCCAACATATTCCCCCAAAAGATTGCCTACCACCTTTTCCATAGTTAATTATAGTCTGCTTTTTCTCCAGGAGGGAATCCTTTAAATTTCATATTAACTTGTTTCAGTAATGGGTGAGCCTCCATAGTTTACCTGCCCTCTGTATGTCCTCTGATTTGCAAACCTCTTTAGAATCAGACCTCTGTCTAATGGACCAGGCGTGTGCTTTTAGTTTGTATGAATCCAGACACATATCATGTGTTAGTGGTTTTTGGATTCACCCCAGAACTCAAAGGTGCAGGTTTGAGATTGAGTGCACAGAGATTCTCCAAACATGTTTTACTGCCCTGACGTGTATTATTGTTGTTGTTTTCAAAGTAATGTGTTTAGATTTTTTTTAACCCCTTAGCTGTGTTAAATAGCATGTTTACTTTGTAGTAAAGAAATATCTTTTAGTTTAGAAAATCAAATATAAGTTCTTTTATTATTCTCCAATAAATTCTAAATTTTAAATTACTGCTAAATTAAATGGTTCCTATCAGAAGATAACAATATGGGGTATTCGATTAAAACAAACTCCATGTAATCTTATTGCTCCAGTAGGACACGGAAATAAGAAAAATGTGTTTGAATCACAGGAGAGAAAGGATGTTGGCTGGATCTGTAAAATACTTTATGTTGTAGTATCAGCTGATTAATAGCAGTGATTCTCAGAAGGGTTCCAATATTATGCCTTTTAAAAGCTAGAGATTAGTGCAACCATGGTGAACAGCCCAGCAACACTCTGGCAGAGAAAAAGGGTCAGGGCTGGCAAAATGTGGCAGGTGTCAAAATAAAAGGTTAGGCTCTGTGCCTGGGGACCCATCTGTCAGATAAAAGTATGATAAGGCAATTAATGTATTTATTTATATTGCTTATGACAAACCATGTACTCCATAAAAAATGGTCAATTTAAACATTCTCCACTGTTATCTAGAAGTTAGAATTAATATAAAAATAAAATGTTGAAGAGAAAAAGCAAAGTCTAATAATGAAATGTCTTTATATAAATAAATAAAAGCTGAGGAATGATAGTAGTCGACATTGAAGGATAAAAACTATTAGATATAATATCTTGACAATATAGCTGTTATATAAGGACCTATAAAATCCATGTTTATGTTGCAAGATAATGTTGTTAGCATTCTTTTAAGTTCAGCATGCTTATTATTTCATTAGGCTAAATTTCATAATCTAATATTAAAATGAAGCCCATAAAAAATTACAAGGAAATAAAAATTTAGAAATCCAAGATATGTCTTGCATTTTCTTTAGGTGTTTTTTTCACAACCTTCTCATTATTAGAGCTTTCGTTTTCACTTTGTGGCTAATCCTGACTCCTCTTTAATTCATTTATTATTTATTTAGCTTTTTCACTACTTCTGCTTTACAATCTGTTTAAACTAGATTATGTTTAGATTCAATATTCATCAGTGATACATTTTTTCCTAGAAAATAAATTATCATAAATGTTTCAAAGGTCATGTTATTTTACTACTCAATAAAAATCCAACCCATAATTATAAGAAAAATGAGATTTACTACAGTCCAAAGTTTTATGCAAAAACTGACCCCCTGTGTTTTCCCCTGAATAAAATAAAGGCTCTCAATTAGGTTGTTTTAATAAGTGAAACTCACAATTTATGGTGATACCAAAATTTAAAGAGAAACAACATGTAAGTCTACAGGGTAATATAGTTTATAGAGGGAAAATTCAAGTTATTTAATTGTAGGAGGAAAAAATGCCAACATGACTATATTATTGCCAAGTTGCACATTCTGTCTGCTTAAGCAATGAAATTTAACAAGTAAAGCCACTGGAACAGTAAAGAGAATCATTTGGCTTTGGAAAGAACAGAGGTATTATGTTCAAGAGATTTATTTTCTTTACGTTGATGCAGCATTTATGCCTTCATTGGTGCTTTGCATTTATTAGAAGGATATTGGTTAAACTTTAAGTCAACAATTCTTCTCTCCAGAATTCCCTTCTACCCCCTGACATTATTGCAGTATTAAACTATCTTCTTCTACTGGTCATGCGAAACTTCGCTCTCTATAGCGTAACATCAATGTTAGAACAGTTGAGGAAGCAAAAGACATAAAACATAAACTTTGTCATATTTTCTATTTAATGTTCTGATACATGATTTAAAAGTTATGTTTGAAGTTTAATTGTAACTAACCACTACTTCAAATCAAATTCACTCATGGCTTCATTTCCTGATTCAGAATTTAATCTTGTTCCTATTGCCGGTTTTATTTCATTTAAACTTCTATCTTCTAAATTAGCTCTGTTTCTTACCTATTTTCATTTTCCTGGATGTACTTGAAAATGCATCAGGTAAAAAAAAATAAAAGTCCTATTCACCATTCTGTACAACTCTTCAAAACTCTGGGGTAGGCTACCTGATAAAATAATAATTTCAACAGAAAGCATGATGTCACTCAATCCCACCACGGAGTCACAAGAACAACACATCAAACAGAAGGTAAGACTTTTGTTTTACTCCCAGACAAGGCGAATTTTCCATTTTAAGTTAGGTCTTTTTGCAGCATATAGTCTAACTTTACATAGGAAGAAAATATGTAAGGGGGCTTATTTTATAAAAAGAAAAATCACCTTAATCTTTATTTTTCAACAGAATTATATGGAAAAATATTTGCTGCGTATCCACTCACTTCAATCCAGACATTGGAAGAAATTATGAAAATTCTGATGAGTTTTAAACATTCTCTTTTGTTCTGGCATAGTATTAAACACATATTGGTCTATCATCTCAGGTATGCCTTCAGAAATTTCCTCTTACCAATCAGATATGAATTCATACCAATTTGCCAAATTGTTTTCTTTATTTTTCCTAAAGCTTAACACATATAAGATTATTTGGGAAAGAAATTAATTTTCTCATCTGTCTTTCTTTCAGTCCTTGGTAATAGTAAATGATCCTCCTGAATACCTTAATTATTTTAACAAAGGATGAAAATTCTTAGTATAAAATCCCTTATATGAAGAAAGTACCCAAGTAAAACTTTATTTCATGTTGCAAAAAAAAAAAATGCTGTCACTTTCAAAAGTTTTATTGTTTACAAATCTTTGAGACATGTCCCCATCCAACACCAAATGATGTTTTTAATCAGCATAAAATGATGTTGGATCTCGTCCATTCTCAATGCATCATCTATACCCCCATCTTAGACCCTCTGTTTTTGGTCCTCCTAGAATTCCTGGTTTGTTTGTTTTTTAATTGATCAATCACTCATACATCACAAGGTAAGTACTATTATTATCCTCATTTACAGATGAGAATACTCGGGTATAAAAGAAAAAAGATTAAATAGTTCTTAAAATGTGAACCCAGCTTATTGAGTGATTAGACTTCTATCCATCTACTTAATTGCTCGAACAAGGCATGCCAGAATGCTGAAGAATGAAAGAGCCTAAGTGTGAAAATTACACCGTAAGGTAAGAAAAAATTTAATAAACTATGAAAAGAAAAAAAAAGCAGCTAATATTCTGAAAGAGCAAAAAAATTTGTTGAAGGCCAAGCATGAGGATATTAAAATGAAAAGTGGCAATGAAATATGAATGAGAAGTAACACCAGCAAAACGTATGAATGCTTAAGATAATGGAAAGGGAAGAATAATGGAAATGGTGATGGCTGAAGCATACAGTTTTGCATGGCCTCCAACACATGATTATTGACTAATTCTGAGGGAATATTTCCCGTATTCATTTCAGCAGAATAGAGAACAAAGAGGTATCTATGTTTCTAGGATTGAAGATGTTGTGGACATTCACGATGCTTTGCCATTTGTCAGCTGAACAGTTTATTATGTCAGAAGGAATGACTGTATAACGGTTTAGAGGATGGGCTTTGGACTTTGTAGACAACCAGGAGCTCAGTTCCTGGCTCTCCAAATTCCTGTTATGCTCATTTCCTGGCAATGGTGCATCAGAGCCACCTCCCACTGGCTCATGAGAGCTGATTATGAGCATCTCTTCCCAACATCATGCTCACTGACATCACACTGGTAATTTGAAATCAGCCAAGCTGAGATTAGTTACATTGCAGAAATTGGCACACACTATAAATCAGAGCTTTCCCCTCATGTGCCAGCTTACTAGCACATCCCTGGACCTTGGGCAAATTCCCTAATCTTTCTGAGCTTCAGTATTTTCATCTAAGAAGAAAAAAAAAATAGATATGACAGATCCACATAATATTCTGCAGACCTTTCCATGGATGATATTTCACATGATGCCCAGTACCTAGTATAAACATCAATAGTGGTGGCACTTTAGTAACTTAATTCAGCCTATTACACATTGAACCATTTTGCTTTTCTAACACACTAGAAAGCATTTCAATTAGTTCATCGAAATTCCAGGAGAAGAGGATTTGTGAAATATATATATTTTTACTGGCTTTACAGATGAGGTGCTTTCTCCTATATATTTTTAGATTTTTTTAAAAGAAGACAATTGCTAACACCGATATAGCAAATTTCTTCTGTATGATTAGATTAGAGAAAAACTTTTGGTTCCTACAGTGACTCATATAGAAGCTTAAAGGCATCCTTTGGAATTCTAAGCCACCATCCCCTAAATTAGATTAAATCCATGGCTTTAGTTCTTCAAGACTTCTGAAATTAATACAAGCACTGATACTGGCTGTATATACTCCACTGTTTGGAAAGCTCAAACAGAAAACTCTGCACCAAAGGCCACTGTATCTAACAAGATGACAGGCTGAACATATACCTTGAAACTCTGAAGGTAGGCACTGCAGGAAATAAGGAATTTAAGAAAAGATTAAACAGTTTAGAGATAACCCTGCTTAGTTGCCTACCTAACAACTCTCTCTTCAATATGGATTTATTCTTAAGATACTTGTTTCATTTTCTCTGGCTTTGGAATGTAATCCTTCATAATATTTTAAGATAAGTTATACCTACACACTTTCCATTATAGTTCACCAAGTAGTAAGATCCTTTTCTTGTTAAAACTATTAAGTTGAGGAGTTCCCGTCGTGGCGCAGTGGTTAACGAATCCGACTAGGAACCATGAGGTTGCGGGTTCGGTCCCTGCCCTTGCTCAGTAGGTGAACGATCCGGCGTTGCTATGAGCTGTGGCGTAGGTTGCAGACGCGGCTCGGATCCCGCGTTGCTGTGGCTCTGGCGTAGGCCAGTGGCTACAGCTCCGATTCGACCCCTGGCCTGGGAACCTCCATATGCCGCGGGAGCAGCCCAAGTAATGGCAAAAAGACAAAAAACAAAACAAAACAAAAAACTATTAAGTTGAATTGTAATGTCCTTCAGTACTTCAAAGACCTTTTGGCAGACTGTTTACAAAGATGACTAAAACAACCCCTCCTATCCCTGTCTGCACACATTTTTGCATTGTGACTTTGCTGTTCCTCTCGTCAAGAGCTACCCCTTCAGTCTAGGCTTTGACAGGTAGCTGCTTTGGCCTATGAGACATTAGCAAACATGATGCAAGCAGAGATTTGACAAACCCTTGCACATCCAGGCTTGTTGTCTTTGCTGCCCTGAGACTGACATGAGAAGAAGCTCAAGCTAACTTCCTGGAGGATGACAGATCATACAGGGGTGGAGATGAACCATACCAGCTAAGGCTTCCTAGAGCAACCAAGTTGCTAAACACCAGGCATATGACTGATACTTTCTAGGCTATTTAGCCTTGGATGACCTGTCTGCTAACTGGACAACCAACTTATCACCCCACAGAATCATAAGCAAAAATAAAACAGTTGTTTGAAGCCAGGGGCTGGCGGATCACAGCCCATGAACCAAATGTAGAATACCACATTTAAAAAAAAAAATTATTGGAACACAACCACATTCATTTGTTTGTGTATTGTCTGTCTATGGCTGCTTTCATATTGCAATGGCAGAGCTGAAAATAGACTACAAAGCCTGAAATATTTACTCTCTTCACCTTTAGAGAAAAAAGTTGCTGATGCTTGTTTTAAACCACTAAGTTTTGGGGTGGTTTGTTAAGTAACAGTAGAAAAATGACAGATTTATTTTCCAAAACCAGGAATACCTCTCACATCTTATTAAGCTAATAAAGTCACATGCTCATAAAAAAAATACATGTCTTTTTTTCAGGGTCCACAAGCTCTTTTATGGCAAAAGTAATACCATTTCAGTTTGCATTTCTAAAGTACAGTTATGGGGATTGCTAGCTGTACACCAATATCTGTTTTTTCCTTTCTCCATAGTAATACATTTTGTACCAGGCTTATAGCCACTCAGTCAGAGATTACATTTATGAATCAGTTATGTGTGGCCATTCTCAGTTACGTGTGGTCACAGAACAGAACAAAGTTTTTATTTCTGGACCATGAATGGAAATGATGTATGTATCTGGGCCTTTCTCCATGCTCCCAATCTCCTTCCCCTTCCATTCCCCACTGGAACCTGCAGAAACATGATTTACCAGGCATACAGGTAGAGTGCCCTAGACAATGCAGGAGATACAATGGAAGGAAAATTAGTCACTTAAAAACCAAGTGCAGCAGAGTCATACAGCCCCAACTTGGACCACCGGTTAATGCTGAGCTATTAACATGAGAGAAAAATAAACTTGAATCTTCCTTAAGCCATAGAATTCTCGAGAGTCTTTTTCTTTCTTTCTTTTTTTTTTTTGCAGCAGTCCATCCTTATATTAATTAATAAAATAGTTTTTTTGCAATATATTTTGCTACCAAAATGATTTAGTTGGTAGAACATTGGATCTTGGGTCAAAAAGTCTAGGGTACTTTGATAAACTTTGCCCCAATTTTCTTTTTTTTTTTTAATAATTTTTTTTATTTTCCCACTGTACAGCAAGGGGGTCAGGTTATCCTTACGTGTATACATTACAATTACATTTTTTCCCCCACCCTTTGTTCTGTTGCAACATGAGTATCTAGACAAAGTTCTCAATGCTATTCAGCAGGATCTCCTTGTAAATCTATTCTAAGTTGTGTCTGATAAGCCCAAGCCTCCGATCCCTCCCACTCCCTCCCCCTCCCATCAGGCAGCCACAAGTCTCTTCTCCAAGACTATGATTTTCTTTTCTAAGGAGATGTTCATTTGTGCTGGATATTAGATTCCAGTTATAAGTGATATCATATGGTATTTGTCTTTGTCTTTCTGGCTCATTTCACTCAGGATGAGATTCTCTAGTTCCATCCATGTTGCTGCAAATGGCATTATGTCATTCTTTTTTATGGCTGAGTAGTATTCCATTGTGTATATAGACCACATCTTCCGAATCCAATCATCTGTCGATGGACATTTGGGTTGTTTCCATGTCCTGGCTATTGTGAATAGTGCTGCAATGAACATGCGGGTGCACGTGTCTCTTTTAAGTAGAGTTTTGTCCGGATAGATGCCCAAGAGTGGGATTGCGGGGTCATATGGAAGTTCTATGCATAGATTTCTAAGGTATCTCCAAACTGTTCTCCATAGTGGCTGTACCAGTTTACATTCCCACCAACAGTGCAGGAGGGTTCCCTTTGCCCCAATTTTCTGAATTGGCCAGAGGCTAGTTACATGTAGGAATTGTGATTTTGTTTCCCTAGATAAAAATATGCAACTCCAGATAGCTAAGCAGAAATTTTGAAAACTGACTTCACTTACTCCTTTTTCTACCAAGTCAGAGGGCCACAATAAGTGGTGGTTGACCTAGGCATGTGCCATTTTAGTCCCCAAAATTCTTATATACCAACATAGCCCCTTAGGTAATACAATGGAAGATAATCAAAGTGAGGTTTTGGCAAACCTTTGGACAGCTAGGGATAGTTTTCCTTGAAAAGACAGATATACTCCACTTTGTGGCAATTAAAAGAAAATTGGGGAAGTGGATTTTAGCTACATTTTGAATATACACTCAGTGATGGCAGCCAATAAGTCTCAAACTTGAGTGTGTATGAGGGGAGCTTGTTAAGTATGCAAATCTTAGTTCTTTCTCTTCCTCTCCTCATTCTCCCAGATATTATATTTCAGCAGGACCAGGGGTGTTACTACAATTTTCATATTTAAATACCACCCTCCATGATTCTAAGATAGAGGGTCAGTGACTCTTCTTTGGAAATCACATCCATAGCATAAATTAAATTCACAGATTAAGACTCTGTTCCAGGAAGTACAGAAATCTAGATGTGGCAAATAAATCCTGGAGGAAAAAAGTTAAATCAAGGTTTCCAAAAGAAGAGCTTCTAGGTTTTAGATACTCTTTTATGAATGATTTTGTTGAAAAACTGATAAGGAAGAATTACCAAACCAACAGTAAAAATGAAATTGGCCCATTTTGCCTGTGAACCTCCTACTCAATCAGTGTTCAGTTTATTTTTTAAAATATTTATTAAAGTATAGTTGATTCACAATGTTGCTTCTATTTCTGCTCTACAGCACAGTGACCAGACACCCATACACACCCATGTTGTTTTCCTTTTCCATCAGAAAATGGAAAGAGACTAGATACAAACTGTATCTACCCAGCAGACTAGGTATAGTTCCCTGTGCTGTACCAGCAGGACCCTATTACCCATCCGTTCTAAATTTAACAGTCTACATGGACCAACCCCAGTGGTCCCCGTCACCCCTCCTTTCTCCCCCCTCCCCTGTGGCAAACATGAGTCTGCCCTCCATGTCCATGTTCTGTTTTGTACATAGGTCATCTGTGCCATATTTTAGACTCCACATATATGTGATATCATATGGTGTTTATTTTTCTCCTTATTACTTTGCTTAGTATGAGAATCTCTATTGCTGCAAATGGCATTATTTTCTTCTTTTTTATGACTGAGTAGTATTCCAATGTACATATGTACCACATCTTCTTAATCCATTCATCTGTTGTTGGACATTTAAGTTGCTTCCATGTCTTGGCTATGGTGCTGCAATGAACACACTGGTGCATGTACCTTTCAATGAAAGTTTTGTCCAGATATATGCCCAGGAGTGGGATTGCTGGATCATATATCAGTTCTATATTTAGTTTTCCATAGTGGTTGTACCAATTTACATTCTCACCAATATGAAGGAGGGTTCCCTTTTCTCCACACCCTCTCCAGCATTTGTTCTTTGTTGATTTGTATTGATGGCCCACTTTAACTAGTGTGAGGTGGTACCTCATAGTAGTTTTGATTTGCATTTCCCTAATAATTACTGATACTGGGCATTTTTTCATGTGCCTGTTGGCCATCTGTATGTCTTCTTTGGAGAAATGTCTACTTAGGTCTTCTGCCCATTTTTCTATTAGGTTGTTTGATTTTTGGTGTTGAGTTGTATGACTTGTACAGTGTCCAGTTTAAAAGTAACTGCCTGTGAAAGTTGCATTAGGTGCTTCTGTCATGTGTTTTCATTATACTCCATAATTTCTGGATTAGAGCAAGGATCACGTTGTTTAGTTGTCTGGTCGCATGCCTTCCCTGCTGGACTAAATGTTCTTTAAGGAAAGAAATTGTCTCTTTCTTGCTTAGCAAAGTATCCCCAGAGCTTACCAGAATGCCAGGAATATGCCAAGTGCTTAACCAATTATTTATTGAAGGAATGCATCTCTGAATGGAAAATAGTTAGTTGATTTTACCAGCATAGGATATGGACATGAGTAGAAATGAGACCAGGTGGAAATTGCCTAAAGGGTGTGCTTATATCAAACAGATAATGACTTAAGCAATAGAGACACAACAGAGGTATATTCAGAAGACAATGCTGGGCCATGTCACCTTGAGGGCATTCTAGGTTGGAGAAGGGAGTAGATTTTAGTGGAGGGCCAAGAATTGGAGATAAAAATCCTCATCCACAAGAAAACAGTCTCTCTGAAAGTACTGTACATAGCTTTTGGGGAAGGGGCTTTGGACCCCTTTTTATGTTCTGTTCTGTTCTTCTATAATTACTGTGGTTATTCTTCTGTGTTATTAGTCTTTTGGGTAGCATTGATGGTGGTGTGCTTGTGAGGAATGGACCTGGCATTTAGAGTTCCCAGCTATCAGAGAAGTAATCATCCCAGAATCCAAACCTGAGCAAACAAAAGCACAGCTGAAATGCAGAATCTAAAAAAGCCGAACTTCTAGAAACTGAGTGGAACCGTGGTCGCGAGAGGATGGGATGTGGGAGAAACAGGGGGATGTTGGCCAAAGGGTACAAGCTGTAAGTTATAAGTCAAATAAATCCAGATGAATCTAACATACAGTTTAATGATGATGGTTAATAATATTTGTTACTCTATACTTGAAATTTCCTAAGAGCGTAGATCAGAAGAATTCTCACTATTAAAAAAAGATAACTACGTGAAATAATAGATGTGTTAAGTAGCTTGATTGTGGTAATCATTTCACAATGTATAGCAAACCGTTATATCATACATCTTAAATATATATAATTTTTATTTGTCAGTTATAGCTCTCTGAATCTGGAGGGAAAAGCTAAACAAACTCACAACATAGTGCATCTCTTGAGATTATGTTTTGATAGACTTGTTAAAAACTTAAATAAAATATATTACTTGCCTGCTTTAAAATTCAGGTTTTGAAATTCTGTGTATTCCAAGCATGACCGAGGGAAAAAAAAAATGAAGGAAGCTAATATATTAGAGGAGAAACAGAAAGAGCTTATGAAAAGGATACAAATGCAGGCTAAAAAGGGTGCAAGCCAGTCTTAGCAAACAGCTAGCCAGCTGCATGAACTGGGAAAAGTCACTTAACCTCTTCTCTACCTAGATCTCATTAGTAAAATTAGGAGAAAGGATGTAATAATTTATAAGGTTGTTATTAGCTTTAAAATTTTTATGAGTTCAGAGCCTTTAAAAACTTGGTGTCTTCAGCATAAAACAACACTGAGAATTTTTTTTCAATATTCCTTTTATCTGTAATGGAAACAAGTTAAAAATAATAGGCCTAATGTTCACAAATCCATTAAATATTTACTGGATACTCTCTTGATGACCATTTCGATTCAGTATGTATGTGTAAATCACCAATATTTTCAAAATTCAAATATGTGCATAAAGGATTTTTATAGCTTCTGTGATGGCTTTGAACTAAAGTATGATGTATTTCCTTGTTTGTGTTAAGTGTTTTTATGCTTATCATTTGTCAGTAATCCACAGAATCTAAGTATATTATATACAGACATATATATGCTAAGTGCTTAGTTTATCATTATAATTTTCCTTTTGAATTGCAAATTGTGTAACTTTTCTAGAGTTTCCCCATTTACTTTCTAAATGTTAGTGTTCAGGTAACAACCTCAAAAAAGGAAGTTCTCCAAACCATGTGGTATGCTAATACTGAAAATAAAAAGTAGTATTTCTCTTGAGGGAAATGTAATCAAGGGCAAAGAGGAGATATGTATACATAAAGACTTTTTAAATATACAAATAATATGATAATTCTATTTTATAATTCTGCATATTTTTCTTGTTTTAATTGAACCTATAGCCCTGCTAGTATTTTTGCTTTTTTTAAATAAAAAATATCATTTATTTTTATTCTTAATGATATATTGCCATCTTTTTTGTATTTTCCCCAAATAATTGTAGAATAATTATCCATACTAGATGTTATACACTAATTACTTGTTGATTAATTATCCTTTTCAGTGCGGCTTCCAACACCTTCCATCCTCCGGGTAACAAATACTGTCGCTATCTACCTTCACAGACTTGTACTCCCACCTCTTCTAGGGTCACATGAGGCTGTTGTGGCCAATGAGATGCAAGACAACATCCTTAAGGATGATTTTTTTCATACTAAAGGAAAAGATGCCTTGTCATTCAACCTTTGAGGACTCTTCTCCTCCTCTGCTTCCTCCTCCTCCTCCTCCTTCTTCTTTCTCTTCCTCTTCTTCTTTTTTCTTTTTATGGCAAACCCCAGGCGAGGGGTTGAATTGGGAGCTGCAGCTGCAGGCCTATGCCACCGTCATGGCAACAAGAGATCTGAGCCTTGTCTATACTGCTTGCAGCAATGCCAGACCTTAACCCACTGAGCAAGGCCAGGGGTCAAACCTGCATCCTCACAGAGAATACCTGCTGAGCCACAATGGGAACTCCACCTTTGGGTTATCTCTTGAGAAGCTACCTGAAGCCGCTGTAGCCTTTTTGTAAGGCTGGAAAGAATAACAGACATGCTGAGGATGGCACAAAAGAGAGACTTTTGAACCAACCCTGTACCACCCTACATCTATAAAAGAATTCTCGACTGGTAACATAATAAATCTCCTTATTGTTTAAGCCACTTTTAGTTGGGTCTTCTGTTTCTTGCAGCTGAAACCGATACACTCACTTCTTTATTTCCAATCTCCTTATATATAAACATGATCTTCTTATCGAGCCTACCTAGTCTGCAATCTTAGATAAGAGTGAAAAAGCACATCGGCACTGTTTCCTTTGAAAAAGAAATTGGTCACAGGTGTAAGCATTACCTCAACCACATAATAATAATGACAGCAGCTTACAAATATTGAGCACTTTCGATGAATAAAAAAGACATTGTGCTACGAACTTATCTTCACAACAAACCTCTAAATCAGGGAATAACATTATCGCTATTTTTAAAATGCAGAAAATGTGGCAGAGAGATAATAAGTAACCCACAGCCAAGAAGTGAATAAATTGAAGGGCTGACGGGAATCAGCTAGTTGTTATGATGCTATCTCAATGCATGTGTGTATTTAAGATTTGGGGTATATATGGACTTACGGCAGCATGTAGGAATAAAATGAACAGACTTGCATATCACCTTGGTGCTGTCTAAACTTATCACTTATAGCTCTGTACAAAGACTGCACTAAAGTTTTGCAGGCATAGGAGTGGAGGTATATAGCATTATAGGAATTACATATAGTATGCATATGTAATTCAAAGAAGAATATTTAAGTGATATCTAGCAATACTGATATTTCTCCACATTAAGAAAAATTTACATGTTCACCAAGAGTTTCAAAATAATAGACATACCACTGAACCACAATTAGAAAAACATGCCATGTTTTCCTGAACATGATCTATATCCCTTTTAAATTAAAAAAATATTGAAGTGAATTGGAAAGCAGACCATTGAGTCCAAGTTTACCATTTCAAAAATTACTTATTTCTTGACTTTGAGACTCTGATTCTCAAAATATAAAGTGTGACTTTCTTCTGAATAGACCATAATTCAAGATCTACAGTGAATAAAATTCGGCCATAAAATTGTCAAAACTGATTTTTCTTAAATAATTTGATCAGTTACTAACTCAATAGACATAATGCTTCAAACTAAAGTTTTACATATTATTTTATTATATAATATTCAATATATAAGAAATGATATATATCAATAAAAATACTTGATATATAAAAATCATGAAGCATGAAAATAAAAGTCATGAACCCTCCAGCCAGCTCAGGAAGTAGAATATCACCCACAACATTGAGGCTGTATCTATTGCTTTCTTCTAAAGCTCAAGCCCCTGCTGATCCCAAAAGGTAACCAACATCTTGAATGCTCAATTTATTGTTCCTTTGCTTTTTCAAATAGTTTATGTCATAAATTCATCTATTTCTAGATTTTGAAGTATATGACATTATTATCTATGTGGTTTGCATTTGCTTTTCTCACTCAAGACCGTGTTTCTTAGATTCATTATGTTGCACGTAGCTAAAAATCCATTCATCTTCCTGGCTACATAATATTCCACTGAGGGCCTGTAGAACAACTTTTTAAAATTTAGTCACTTATCAAAGAATGTTTTAGTTTTTTACCAGTTTTTAAAATTGCTATTAGTAATGTGTTAATGGTATGCTCAAATTATCTCTATTTATAAATATCTTTCTTCTCAATCTATCTTTTCTTCTCAATAATTGAAAGAGGTAACTGGAAGTCTGTTCCTATGATTGGGGATTTGTCACTTTGCACTTGTTTCAGTAATTTTTACTGTATATATTTTAAAGGTGTTTAATTAGGTACACATTAATTATTTAATGTTTCTGGTGATTTTTCATCATTATGTATTTGACCACTTTATTCCTAATTAGCTACTTTATTCATTAAAGTCTTTAATAAAAGTACAGTAAATTTTTAAAAATTAATATTTGCCTATATTTTTCAACTTTTTTATGTCCTTAGGTTTCAATGGTGACCATTTAGAACAGGGACTCCAAAAATCTCTCTAGTTGATGTTTAGTCCATGTCTTAAATGAGCTTCCCTAGAAAATGGACCTTGAGGCAAAAGCTTATGTGCTATGACTTTCTTGGCGGTACAATCCCAAAAAAGCAGGAGCTAATAAGGATTATATTTCTGTGCTGGTCATAGCTTTGCATCACAATTGGTTATTAACTGTTGCAGGGTACCTCAGAAGGGCTATATGTAACTACTGCAACTTGGATGAGTCCACTGGAAGAATGAAATTCAATTTATTTGCAAGATCCTTCCGTTTTCTATCTGCCTCACACACTATTAACTCCCCAATTTCTGGACTGTGTTAGTTGTCCCCTCCAGATATATGCAGGGGAAGCCAAAAGCCTCCATGCAGCCAATGTCTTTATGTCAGTTGGTGCAATGTGTGGAGCTTCTCAATTCATGGGGAGGGAGGTGGCAGTGTTCCGGGCTTCATGATCATAGAAAGGGTGAGTTTTGCTAGAGTCTCTCTCCCTCTACCCCATCCCTAGAGAGGGAAGTGGCTGAGGTCTGGAGAGGTAGGTGGTTTCAAGCAGACCTCGAGTAAAACCGAGTCAGTATTCTCCATTCCTGGCATCACTTGTATCAGCATTCAGTCAATCTCATCTGAATACAAGTGCCCACAATTTTTCTATGAAAGCTGAGGTGTAAGTGCAATCTGTTTAGCAGGTAGTGAATTGTAAGAAACTGAAAAACTTACAGTTTAGCAAATTATAGTTATAGTCCACACTGCTGCAGCTGGTCCACTACTATAATTAAAGGATTTAAGGAATAAAGAGTGCAAAGAGTAACAGAAATGCGGAGAGAAAGAAGATAGCATTCTGCTAGACTTAGACTATTTAAAACTTTTGTAAGGATTCAGAAATTATATCATCTGTAGTTTTTTCTTATTTTCATCCCCCCTCCCACTAACCAATGTCAAACATTTTTCACTTATTATGGAATTTGATCTTTTTAACATTTACCTCTTTAAATGCTTTAATAATGAAAAGTACATTTTTAAACTCTTCCCAAATGCAGTGAGAATGGATTTGTTGTGTAATTCATAAAACTGATTCTACTTACAAGTGGTCCATCCATACAGCAAAATGTCAATTAGATAATGAAGTTTTTCACAATTCTGCATGAATCTCTGAAGGTTCTGTGAAGTTTAGCCGCTGTAAGAAATGTATAACAAAGCAGCAAGCTGATTGTTCTAGACCCTATAGAGTATATACACACATACATATATTAAATATATATTTTATACAACAATTACTTAGAAATGTTAACCAAAAGTTTTCTAGGTACAACATGATGGGATATAACTCAATATTGGAAGAGAGAGAAGATGGATAAATACATTTTTTTTTAATTAGCGGAATGGGGAGGGACATAGCATTTTATGACAAGAAGATACTCCACACATCTGTGGAAATCTTCAAACTTTGGAAGGGACAGATAAAGAGGGAAATAAGGGATGGGGACAAAAGTAGTAAAACCATTGGAGAATTTTGTAAACATCTCCTCTCCTTGCTACATGTACAAAAAAAAAAGACAAAAACACTAATTTGAAAAGGTACATGTGCCCCAGTGTTCATGGTAGCATTATTTACAATAGCCAAGATATAGTGTCCATCAGCAGATGAACAGATAAAGATGTAGTATATATAGACAAATACTACTCAGTCATTAAAATGAATGAAAATTTGCCATTTGCAGCAACACAAATGGACTCGGAGGGCTTTATGCTAAGTGAAGTAGGTCAGACAGAGAAAGATAAATATTGCATGATATCATATATACGGAATCTAAAATACAATATACTAGGGAATATAACAACAACAACAACAAAAAGCAGACACTGATACAGCGATCAAACTAGTGGTTACCAGTAGGGAAAGAGAAGCAGGGCGGGGCAATATAGGGGTGGAAGAATGAGAGGTACAAGCTATTACATACAGAATAAGCTGCAAGGATATATTTTACAACACAGGGAATATAGCCAATGCTTTATAACAATTACAAATGGAGTATAATCTTTAAAAATGTGGCTCGCGCAGTTCCCGTTGTGGCTCAGTGGGTTAAGGACCCAGTAAGTTCTGTGAGGATGTGAGTTCGATCCCTGGCCTGGCTCAGTGGGTTGAGGATCTGGCACTGCTGTAAGCTGCATCACAGGTCAAAGATGCGGCTTGGATCCAGTGTCACCATGGCTGTAGTGTAGACTGCAGTGGCAGCTCCAATTGGTCCCCTGACCCAGGAGCTTCCATGTGCAGCAGGTATGGATGTAAAAAGGAAAAATAAATAAATAAATAAATATAATGTCTGAATAATTATATTGTACCACTGTAGCTTACATAATATTGTGCAGCAACTAAATTTCAGTTTCAATTTTTTTTTTAAAGTTCCCTTGGCACTCTCCTTATTAACATTACAAGGCTATCTATCATGAAGGCAAGGTACAGTGTTTGGTAACCAGGGACTCTTCATCTACCTGGATTATCTCCCAATGCAGAGTATCGTGTGAATTATATTGATAGTTATGAGTTAGAGTATCTATAATTAATTTTCATCAACATGGAAAAACCAATCCATAATAAAAAAAGTGACAGAAAAAACAGAAAATAGTGGCTATGTAATCAATATGATTCTTCTCCTCTCTATTTGCTAGTTTTTGCCTGTTTCACTGACACCTCGTAGTTTCCACTCCCAGCTAATGAGGGGCTCTGAGAGAAAGTCCTGGGTTGGAGCTCTGAGAGGTAGGCTTGATCACAGGAGTAGGGTAAAATTCCTTCTCAGACGGTAGAATATGCAAAAGAGAAATATTAGAAAGTCGGGATCCAAGGGAAAGCCTGGGACCAAGGAAGACACTCTACCAATACCTCCATCGGAGAAAGATGGGCTGAGATGTTGGAATTGGGGCCAAGGCAACAGGCTAGGAATCCGTGCTTAAACTAAAGAGGCTTTTGAGAGCATTTCCACAATCACTGAACTACGAGAATTAACTTAGTCCTACAGGTACTAGTTGTTTCAAACATCAGCCAAACTTGATTTTTTTTTTTTGCTTTTTAGGGCCACAACTGTGGCATATGGAAGTTCCCAGGCTAGAGGTTGAATCAGAGCTGCAGCACTGGCCTACACCGCAGCCGCAGCAACACCAGATCCAAGCCACTTCTGTGACCTACATCACAGCTCATGGCAACGCTGGATTCTCAACCCACTGAGTGAGGTCAGAGATCAAACCCTCATCCTCCTGGATACCAGTCAGATTGGTTACCGCTGAGCCACGACGTGAACTCCCATCACCCGATTCTTAAATTAATTTTAGGATTTTATTTTTTTCTCTTATTAAAAAAGTCATTCCAATGAGTTTTGTTATCCATACATTTTGACAACTCTCAAATCTTTATCTGTAGTGTCATCTTCTCTGATTTCTAGATCATATTTTCATTGGGGCATCTTATAAGTAATTGAGAGGTAAATTCTCTAAAGTTATCTTAGAACCCAAATGTCTTGCTCTTCTTCTATTTAAAATCTAGAGCTTTTAATATCACCATCTATCAAATATTATAAAGTAAAATTTTTTTGACTACTCCTTTACTTTCATTGTCCTAAATTTAGTTGATCATAATTATATTCCATGACCACCTCTCAGGTCTTTCATCACATTTTTATTCTGCTGTTTTTAAGCTTATCTCAAACCCCAGTCACATCTTGCCTGTTTTACAAAAAGTTGCCTTCTAGCCTTTCTTCTCTCCAATCCACTATCTATACCAGTGTTTTCTTTCTATGATGTCAATATAATGAGATCAAATTCTACACTTGATTATTTATTATTTCCTCTTCATAGGAAAATTGAGGGTAAAGAATCATTTAAGTTGCATGGATAATATTCAAATGCATGGCTTGTATGAATATACAATAATTGATTTGCCCATTCTACTGATGATGAATATCTGGGTTGTTTCTAGCTTTTGACCAAACTGAACAGTGCTGCTGTAATGATTAGAATCTACGTATATGTTCTCATATATGTTTTCCTTTTTAGGATATTATTCTTTTCCTATTCTCTTACTACAGAAAAAGAGTCATTCCAATTATTTTTCTTACCCACAAATTTTGATGACTATCTATCTATCTATCTATCTATCTATCTATCTATCTATCTATCTATCGTGAATATATATACTCTACTCTATTGGGTATATATCTAAACATAGAATTGCTGATAATTCATATACGCAGCTTTAGTAGACATTGGCCAAAGGCGTTGTGCTAGTTTACATTCACAGTAGCACTACATGAAGTTTCAATTGTAACCGTAATCTCACAAAAACTGGCATTATCAGTATTTTTAACTTCATTCATTCTGGTGGGTGAGTAATAGCATGTAAGCCTAGGCTTAGTTTGCATTAACTTGATGATCAACAATATTAAGTATGTTTTATCATACACATTGGTCATTTGGATATCCTCCTATGTGAACTGCCCATTCAAAACCTCTATCTATTTTTCTCCTGGACTGCATGACTTGAAAATGTTCTTAGTATATTCTAGATAAAAGTATTTTATCAGGTATCTATCTATTGTCTATATCTCCACAGTTATATCTTTTATCATTGTGTCTTGTTTTGACATAATGGAGTTATTATGGAGTTTTTGATCAGTGGATATTCTTAATTTGATGTAGCAAGACTTACATACTTAAATACTATCCAATTAAAAATTTTTTGCTTTATGAAAACTTAATACTATATCCTGGTGAATAAATCCTTATCTCTTCCAAAAACAAAAAAAATCCATTGTGTTTTATTTTAATCTCTATTGTTTTAACTTTAATGATCTCATCTACAATCCTTCTGAAATTTGCTTTTCAGTATGGCATGAGGTATTTGCTGCATTTCTATACAGTAACAATGATGTATCTAAAAAGAAATAAAGAAAATAATTCCACTCAGAGTAGCATTGAAAACAATAAAATACTTAGGAATACAATCAAGCAACAAGGTGAAAGATCTATACAGTGAAAACTATAAGTCTTTCGCTAAAGAAATTGAAGAAGCAGCAAAAAAATAGAATGATACACATGTTCATGGATTAGGAATTAATATCTTTAAAATGTTCATATTACCCAAAGCCATCTATAAATTCAGTGCAATCGCTATCAAAATTCCAGTGGCATTTTTTGTAGCTATAGAAAAAAAATCTAAAATTTGTATGGAGACACAAAAGTCCCCAAATATCTGAAGCAATCATGAGAAAGAAGAACAAAGCTGGAGGTATCATACTTTGATTTCAAACTATACTATAAAGATATAGTAATCAAAACAGTATGTTACTGGCTTAAAAATAAACACATAGACCAATGGAACAGAATCAAATGCTCAGAAATAAATACCTGCATTTATGGTCATATAATGTTTCCCAAGGGAGCAAGGAATACTCAAGGGGAAAGGATAGTCTCTTCAATAAATGGTGCTGGTAGAATTGGAAAATCATACACAAAAGAATGAAATTGGATACCTAGTTTAAACAACTCACAAAAAAATTAACTCAGAATGGTTAAGATTTAAACATAAGACTGAAACTGTAAAATTCCTAAAAGAAAGCATGGGGGAAAGCTTCATGACGTTAGTCTTGGTAATGATTTCATAGATATGACATCAAAAGCGCAAGGAACAAAAACAAACATTAATCAGATTGCTTCAAACTAAAAAGCTTCTGCACAATAAAATAAAAGGACAGCCCATGGAATGGGAGAAAATATTTGTAAATCATATATCTGATAAGCAGTTAATATCCAAAATATATAAAAAAGACCTACGTGAAAAAGTACTCACTAATCATCAGAGAAATGCAAATCAAAACATGAGATATCACTGTAAACATGTTAGAATTGCTATCAACAAAAAAGACAAGAAACAACTACTGTCAAGGATGTGGAGCAACTGCAACTTTTTGCACTGCTGGTGGGAGAGCATATGAATTGGAACAGCCATAAGGAAAACAGTATGAATGTGCTTCCACTTTATTCTTCTACAAGATAGTCTTGGCTATTCTTGGAACTTTATATTTCTACATAAATTTTATTATTTATTTATTTATTTATTTATTTATTTATTTATTTATTTATTTATTTATTTTTGTCTTTTTGCCTTTTCTAGGGCTGTTCCCACAGCATATGGAGGTTCCCAGGCCAGGGGTCTAATCGGAGCTGCAGCCACCAGCCTGCGCCAGAGCCATAGCAACGTGGGATCCCAGCCATGTCTGTGACCTACACCACAGACGATGGCAACGCCAGATCCATAACCCACTGAGCAAAGCCAGGGATCGAACCCGCAACCTCATGGTTCCTAGTCGGATTCATTAACCACTGCACCACAACAGGAACACCCAAACATTTCTACATAAATTTTAAAATTAGCTAGTCATTTCCACCAGAAAAATTTAAAAACCTCTTCTGAGATTTTAATTGGAATGGATGAATCTATAGATCATTTACAAGCGAGAGAATAGCTATCTTGCACAGTATTCTATTTTCTAATTAGTAAGCATATTATATCCTTTCATTTCTTTAGTTCTTTAATTTCTCTCAACAAAGTTTTATAGTCCCTAGGACACAGAAGTTACACATATTCTGTTAGATTTATTTCTAAATGAATTATTTTGTGCTATTGTAAAATTTATCTTTAATATTTTTATTTTATATGTTCTGTAGCTAATACATAGCTATAAAATTGAATTTTGGTATACTGACCTTGTATTTAGTGAACTTGAATTCACTCATAAATTTTAGTAATTTGTTCACATTTTTTGATTTGCCACATACGTAATTACATTGTTTATAAATAATGACAGTTTTACTTCTTTCTGTAATATCCTCAAATTTTTCATTTATTTTTTCAGATATTTTTGCACTGACTGAAACCTCCAGACATTCCTTCCTCTAAATTCTGAGGAAAGCTTTTGATAAAACAGAAGATCCTATCTATTCCCAGCTTATAATCTTTTTTCACAAATGGTATTTTGTTTTTCTTTATCTATTGATAAGTTTGTATGTATTTTCTTATTTTTCCCATTAATGTCAATTATATTGATTCATTTTTGACTGCTAAAACAACTTATGATTCATGGAATAAAACTGACTCATTTTAACATGCTGCACTATTTGGTACAGTCTTTTTTCTTCTGTGTTCATGTAAAAAATTTTGTGTGATTTTAATTCCGATAATATTCCGGATTTTCTAGAACTGTGTAGGCCTCATAAAATGAATGGGGAGTGTTTCTTCTGATTTTTTTTTAATCCTCTGGAAATGTTCGTATAGAATTGGTTTTGTGTCTTCATAAATATTTGGAAGAAATCACTGATGAAGTAAACGGGATTTTTTTGTGTGTCAAATTTTGAGTAATAGGTTTAACTATTAAAATAGCCACAGAATTATTTAATTTTCTATTCATTTCTTGATATATTTGGCAATTTTATTCTTAATGTATCTATTTCTTTCATCTAAACTGTCAAATGTATTTGTGTAAAGTCATTCAAAATATACTTTATTATCATTCTGATATCAGTAGGACCTATAATGATGTCCCATTTCTGTTCCCGATATTGGTAAGTTGATTTTCTCTCTCTCTTTTTTACTTGACTATACCTTTCTGTGGTATCAGTTTTATTATTAAAAACAAAAGACAATTTAGCTCTTTGTTGATTTTTTCTGTTGTGAGTTTATCTTTTATTCTTTTACATGTACTCTTAATTTTATTATTTCATTCAAACTACTTTTCTGTGTTTAATGTGCTGTTCCTTTTTCTAGCTTCTTGAGATGAAACTTTGACTTTGATTATTAGCCTTTTCTTTTCTAATATGAGGTGAAAGCTATAAATTGTCCTAGACAACACTGCTATAACTAAGTTTTCATGTGCTTTATTGCTATTTAATTCCCAAGATTTTCTGATTTTCATTGTGATTTCATCTTTCAATCATGCAAACAATATTGCTTCATTTCCAAAAGTTGGAAAATTTTTAGTTCTCTATTATTTTATTACAGCTTAATTCAAAGGTGGCCAGAATCCTGCACTCTATGTATTATTAAATTATTTGAAACTCTTTTTGAATGTTTTTTATCTTTTTAGGGCCACACCCACTGTATATAGAGGTTCTCAGACTAGGGGTTGAATCAGAGCTGTAGCCTCTGGCTTATGCCATAGCCACAGCAACACCAGATCCAAGCCACGTCTGCGACCTATATACCACAGCTCATGGCAACGACAGATCCTTAACCCACTGAGTGAGGCCAGGAATTGAACCTGTGTCTTCATGGGACACTAGTCAGATTTGTTTTCACTCAGCCATGTCAGGAACTCTCAAGTATTATTTATTTACCTTTTTTTTTTTTTTTTTTTGCGGCACCTGTGGCATGTGGAAGTTCCCGGGCCAGGGATCAAACCTGAGCTGCACTTGTGGCCTGCACCACAGCTGTGGCAACGCCAGTTCCTTAACTTGCTTCTCCACAAGGGAATTTCCTGAATTCTTTTTATTTTTATGGAAATTGACAAGTTTAGTTTTTGGTATATATTCAATATGCATTTAAAGATTATGTCTATCATAATTGTATGCACTGTTCAATCTATATCAATATGTCATTTGTTGTGTTGTTCAGATCCATATTTTTACAAGTTTTTGGTCTGTTTGCTCAATCGGCCATGAACAAACCAGCTAGTGGTGAGTTAAACTCTGATATGCTTTGGATTTGTTTCTCTTCTTACTTGTGTCAACTTTGCTTCTATCTATTTATCTATCTTTCATAACATATATATGCTATGTTATTTGGTGTATACAAATTTACTATTGTATTGTCTGTTGTTGGTATGACCTATTATAAATACAAAATTTTTCTTTTTTTCCTGAATGAGTTTTTCTAGCCTTAAAATCAAGTTTTTCTTATATTACTGTAAATCTAGTTTGTCTTAGATTAGTGTAATACCTGTCTTTCTTTTGAATACATCACTATGGTATATTTTTTATATCGTTTTATAATTACTCTTTTTGTGTCCTTATATTTAAAATGTACCCCTAATAAGAACCATAGTTAAGTTTTATTATTTCAATTCCTTAGAATATTTAATCCCTTTATATTTAATGTAGTTACTTATGGGGGGATTGATAGGTATCATTATATTATTTGCTTTCTATATAACTAACCTATTTTATATTTTTATGTCCTCTCCTAGTTTCATTAGGTTTAATTATATTTTGCTTTTCTATTTCATCAGTATTTGTTGGTTCCATTTTCTTTTATCTCCTGTAATTGTCATAGTTACTAAAATATGCACTGTTGAGTATGACTGCTTTTTCATTGTGGAGATGATGCAAGGATCTTGGAATAGTTTGTTTCAATTTATTCCACTCTCCTCTTTTGTGTTATGGTGATCTAAGCTTTAATAAGGTATAATGGAGATATAAATAAAATTGTAACACATTTACAATGTGCAATGCTATGATTTATGTATACACTACGAAAAGATTATGCTCATTAAGTTAATTTTTCTGTTATTATAATGATGCAATTAATTATATACATTGTAAAGCCCTCAAGACATCAGTATGTTATTTAATATCAATATTCATTTATTTTACTCATATACTTACCTTTTCCTTTTGCAAATAATTTTCCCTTCTGAGATTATGTTCCTTTTGTCTGTAGACTTCTATGTTGTTTCTTTTCTTTTTCTTTTTTTTTAGTTTAACTCTGCTAGCAACAAATTCTATCAGTATTTACTTATTTGAAAAACTTTATTTCATCTTAGGTTTTGGAGGATATTTTATGTGATATTAGGATTCCCTTTCAGCATTTGTGATATCGCTTCATTGTCTTCTGGTTTTGTTCTTCAAAGATTGCATTATCAATCTTTTGCTCTTTTTTTTTTTTTAAGGGTTGCAAGCACAGCATATGGAAGTTCCTGAGCTAGTGGCAGAAACAGAGCTGCAGCTGCCAGCCTATGCCACAGCCACAGCAATGTAGGATCTGAGCCATGTCTGAGAACTACACCCCAGCTCACGGCAACACAGGATCCCTGACCCACTGAGTGAGGCCATGTATTGAAACAGCATCCTCATGGTTACTTGTCAAATTCCTTTCTGCTGCACCACAACAGGAACTCCTGCACTATCAATCTTGTTTCTTGTTTAAGGCAATTTTTTCCCTTATCTTGAATGTTTTTATAATTTTGTCTTTAATCAGTTTTACTATCACGTCCTTACATGTGGTTTTGGTTGTACATAGCCTTCCCAGATGTATAAAAACCTTGTGATCTGTATGATTATTTTTTCAAAAATATGTGATCATTATGTATTTAAATATTTCTGCTTCCTTATTTTCTCTCTGCTCTCCTTATGGGAACCAGTCTTGTGTCTATTAGATCTTTTCACTATGTCGTACAGTTCTCATGCTTTTTGGGATTTTAATTTTTTTTTCCATGCTTCAGTCTGCATGATTTCATTATCTCACTTTGTAGTCCCTTATCCTTTATGCTGTTGTGTCTAATCTGCTATTGACTCCTCTTTAAAGTTCTCAACTTGTCATTTTATATTTCAGTTCGAAAATCACCACTTATTTATTTTTACATATTGTAGTTCACTAGTAAAATTGTTAATATTTTCACCTATTTTCCCCACCTTTTCCTCTATTTAGTTTAATATAATCATATTTACTTAAAAGTTTTTGCCTGGCCTGGGAACTTCTAATCTACTTTTTAAATCTGTTATTCGCTTTCTTGTCTCAATATTCATTCCTGTTTTCTTTGTCATTCTGCATGTCTAGTAATTTATAATTGAATGTCATTCATTAAATTTTGATACTGTAGAGTTGCCATATGATATTATTTTATTGCAGAGAGGGTTCACAATTTCTTTTACCAAGAGTAAAAAGTGAGCATTTAATTTAATCAGGGAGCAGACTAAGTCAAGATCATTGTAACTTTGGTATGGTTTTTTTCTACTTCTGGTTTGCTTTGCTTCTATTATCCAAATCTACTACTTCCAAATCAGAGCTTAGTTTGTTCACTTGGGTTGCTTTCCCTGGTAGATCATGAAATATTATCTTTTGTCTACTCATTTTGACAAGAGCGCCAAAACCACCAGTCAGTTTTTCAGAAACTATTTATTTTCTTTGCCCTCACCTATACAGCTTCAGAAGTTGGCAAATATCCTGCAGGGAAAATTTGCCATGTGCAAAGGTCTGTTTTCTCCCCCTTCTTTCTCACTAAGCTCTTAGCCCCACAGATCTCAAATTTTATCTTTTAATCAGGCATTCTGCCAAAAGCTCCCCTATTTCCTCTCTTCTGAGTTTATTCTGCATCAAAAAAAAAAAAAAAGCCTATATATTCATGTTCTTATCCTGAGCCCAACAAGGGCTAATACCTTCAGAGAAAATTTTCATTAGTCTATGAGCTTACTACTTGTAACTTTCCTTCTGTCCAAAATCTTGTGTCTTTGCCTCCACAGTTTACCAAACCTTTTAAACCTATTTTTTTTTAAAGAGAATTTATTTTTAGGGATTTTTTTTAAGTTTACAGGAAAATTAAGCAGAAAACACACAGAAGTTATATGCATTTAAAAAAAAAATCTCCCCCCCATTGTTCTCAACAGGAATTTTGGTCTCCTGCAAGATGTGCTATCATACCAGCAAGTGGGTGTAGCTCGAAAGCAATACTTCCCGTAGCAATTGCTATATTTAAAAAAGGAACATGGGAGTTCCCGTCATGGTGCAGTGGTTAACAAATCCGACTAGGAACCATGAGGTTGTGGGTTCGGTCCCTGCGCTTGCTCAGTGGGTTAAGGATCCGGCATTGCCATGAGCTGTGGTGTAGGTTGCAGACATGGCTCAGATCCCGTGTTTGCTGTGGCTCTGGCGTAGGCCGGTGGCTACAGCTCCGATTCGACCCCTAGCCTGGGGACCTCCATATGCCGCGGGAGTGGCCCAAGAAATAGCGGAAAAAAAAAAAAGACTAAAAAAGGAACATGAACTTAATATCTATGTATAAGTTTTCCATATTGTAACTAAGGTACTTATATATTTACATAAAAAACTGGGAAAATATTATCACCAAATATAAAAGGGCTGACTATATTATACAAAGAGCTCATAAGTTGATAATTCATAGAATATCTCATTAACCACCTGGATAACATCTACAAAAGGTTTTAATAAGGAGTTTCCCTGTGGCGCAGCAGTTTAAGGATCTTGATGCTGTCACTGCAGTGGCTCAGGTCACTGCCATAGCACGGGTTCTGTCCCTGGCCCAGGGACATCCACAGGCTGTGGGAGTAGACCCCCAAAAAGTTTTAATGAAACGGTAGATTTACTAGACTAACATTTAATTTTAAAGTGATTCATTTATGACAATGAAAATAAGTACTTTTGCCCTTTAAATCAGCGCTGATAACTGATACATCTGACTTTGCAGGTCTTGGACCGTGACCCTTCATACTAGCTGTTAGCTGGATTTCCTTGAAACTGAAAAGTGCTGTCTTCAAATCCTGGTGCCACCATTGACCTGACTCCAAAAATACCACCATCCTGAAATCCCTGTTGCTCTGCTCCAATCCACTAGCTTATACTTAGATATTATTGTCAGAACAAATCAAGTGAGTCTGTCACATTCTCCTCAATTATGGTTTGCTTTTCTCACGACCCTCCTTTGTGCCCATCCTGTAATCCAATGAATTCCCTTATGTTCTCCCTCCCACTCCTGACTTTCTTCCCTCTCTATACCCAAGTCATTATTCCTAACATTAAAGTACGTATGGGTTATAACAATATCCACCATTTATGAGGAAGTGGTAAAACTGGCAATTTCAAACATCCTTAGTGGCAGAGCAAGCTAACATGCTATATTAGGAAAGCAGGAAAATATAATGAGATCAACTAAGTGTTCGAAAATAAGAGCATGGTGAGGGAAATTATCAGTTTATATGTTTTTATACAACCAACACTTTAGTACATAGACTATTTTAAATGGCTTACACAAATATTTGGGCATCATCACCACATTGAAATCAACCCCAAATTAAAAAAGCTCAGAGAAAAATAAAATCAGAGCTAAGATTAGCACAAAAAAATATACATAGGTTTTATAGGGTTTTGGAAAAAAAACCTGGCCTCTGCCTTTTGAGCTTTCCACAAGCCAAGGAGGAGAGAAGCTATCAATTATGACACCATGGTGTGAAAGATTAAAAAGCAAGCCAGTTGAGGAGCAATATGATTTGTCCTGAGATCTGAGAGGAAATTCTGCCTTAGGTAAGTTTCCTCCCACCTATATGCAATGATTACAAACAAAAAAAAATTTTTTTTGGAGCATAAACTGCTTTTTCAAAAGCATTTGAAACAATAAACTAGATTCAATGGTCCTGCTTAGGTATGAGGAACTGATTGGATTTTCTTGGCAAAGAGAAATCTTAGAAGAAACAAAAAGATGCAGAGCAGTGTAAAGAGCATCAGCTTTCAGGTTAGCAGTCTAACCTGTAGAGACACCGTTTCAATCACTTAGGTCATGAGACGGAACAAACTATTAACCTCTTTGACTCTCAGTTTCCTCAGCTTTGAAATGTAGTAATCCTTCCTTATAGGACTGGGAAAATAAACGAGACTAAATAAATAAATGAGGAACAGTATGTAAAACACCTGGCACAAAGAAGAGGCTACAAAAAGAATGATTTCCATCCTTCTCTGCTTCAAATTTCCAACATCTTAAACTGATTGTTTGATTATAACAGATGTATATGTTAATTACCTTATAAACAAGAGCTTTTTGTAGGCTAGGGCCTATTAGCTAATTAAAACTAAGGTCCTAATACTTGTGTCAGGACTCCGCTAGGTGCTATACTACTTGATGAGAGATGCTGATGGTTATTAATCTTCTTTTGGATCTGCGATTATATTCTTTCATACATAATGTAAAGGGCTTGTATCTTCCTTTTTCATTGACTCGCGTTTTCTGCAGTTTGTCTCTTTTAATGGTCTTTTGCCGAGCCAGCATTTACATTTATTTATCATTCTACTGTTTTTTTCTCTTATAAATCATTAACCTACAATTTTATCTTTATTCATTTTTCCAGGCTTTTCTTCTACACATTGTAAAGAATTGTCTCTAGCTTCTTCACTTGAATAATTAATTCATTTATTTTCATTCTATTTTGTTTAAAATAAGATCATTTAAACATCCTATTTTCTTCTGAGTATAGGTTTGGCAGCATCCCACCAGGTTTAAACCTGCTCTGACTATAGATTTGATTTCATCTTTTACCTGTTTTTGTTCATTTGTTTGTTTTTGTCTTTTTAGGGCTGTACCTGTGGCTTATGGAAGTTCCCAGGCTAGGGGTTGAATTGGAGCTATAGCTGCCGACCTACGCCAAACCCACAGCCACAGTACCCTGGGATCGGAGCCACATCTGAACTTACACCACAGCTCACATCAACACTGGGTCCTCAACCCACTAAACAGGGCCAGGGATTGAACCCACATCCTCATGGATACAAGTCAGGTTTGTTACCACTGAGCCATGACAGGAGCTCCTGAATTCATCTTTTATCTGCATTAAGAGAATTTTGTTTAGATTGGCCAAAGCTACCGGTTGTCCCAACATCCCAGTAATATCTGTTTTCCCTTTCATATATGGTAATACCGTTTGTAGCGGGGCATATGGTCACTAATCTGAAGACTACGACTTCCTAGTTGCTCTTGAAGCACAAGGAGATGTGAGCGAAAGTGATGGAATGATGAGGTGAACAAATCTTTACTCTGCAAATGAACGTGTGTGCCTTCTTCTCCATGCCTGCAATGCAAACATGAAGGAGGGATGAGCTGCAGCAGCTAAGCTGGACGATGATGTGGAAGCGGAAGGCTGAGGTGTATGGAATAAGCAAATAGAAGACGCCTGGGTTCCTGACACCAGGGGCTGCTGCCCTATCTACCCTGATGATTTAGACAGAATTGTTTGTGAGGCCAAATAAACTGTTAAGAGCTGTTATTTTGAGGCTCTGCGTCAGCAGCTATAATTATAACTAATACAGTTACTGTCTTTTAGTTTCTTGGCATTGTGAACAAGGAATAGAGAAAGCATGATTTCTGCCTAGAGTATGTTGAGATATTTTTGATTGCTTAATAAATGATCGAATTTTGTAAACATTTTCTGTATTTCATTTGCTTTTAAAACTATATAATGGTGTTTATGTTTTAAGTTTTGCATTATATTTATATTTATATATTATTCAACCTACCATTTAATCATATTACCACTTTCCATATTATGCTCTATAAAATACTACTTTTATGGACTATTAAGACGTTCACTTCAAAATAAAAAAGTTTAATGGTTCCTATATGCCCTGCTTCCTGTCTCTATCGGTAAATAACATAAACTCCAAACCTACTGTCTGATTCATAGTTCTAATTTACAGACTGTAGGAATGTAGGCAAATTATTTAATCTCACCTTTCCTCAGAAGAAAATAACATTACACTACCTATCTCATAGGACTGTTATGAAGATTGTAAGATGAATGCATATTATATTGAATACTTAGGACAGTGCTTGGCAGAGACTGAGAATTTTTAAAAGCATTTAGGTATTGCTACATTGCATATAAAAGGATCTGAGAAGTAATGAAGTAATAGGATTTGCTTAATACTGCTTATCCTAGCATTTCCCAAACTTGAGTATGGTATATTTTGGTCCTAGCCAGTTGGGGGAAAAATGTATTCCATGGAATACTGGTTTTGGAAATATGCATCAGATCCAATGTGTATTGGGAATTTTTCACCTTAATACAAGGTACATAAATGCAATTTGGGAGGTCTGTGAACCTCTTTATACTGATACAATTTTAGATAAATATGTGTTGCACAGATTTCTGGGGGAGAAGATCCAGGGACTTTTTCTTATTCTTAAATTTCTCTACTGCTCCGTCTATATGTATTTTACATATAACTGAAACATCAGAGACTAAAATAGCAAAAGTCATCTTCTACTGTTTTATTGTTATTTTCTTCTCTTTATTTGACCTTCTCAAGTTTATCCTCTATATCACTAAGCTTTTTGAGGTATCAATGGGTTTTTAATTCCTTTGATATAATTTTAAATTTCTTTACAATTTTTTCTTAAATCATTCATTTTACCATTGAACATTGACTCTAAATGAGTTTGTGCCATTGATTTGTAAAAAGCAATGATCTCTTGCACATTTTTTTGAATGTTGATCATTTTCTGGTTCCTACAGCAAACCGTTTTTAGAAACAAAGCCCTTTCACTAGGTTATCCATGTGATTCTTCCTCTCCATTGTTTAATATTGTTATTTCATATGTTCAGGTTTGACCTTTATTTTATTTGTTCTTCACATTATTAAAATCCCACTTCACAGGAGTTGGTTGAGGTGGTAAGTAAACTTTCTTATCCCAGCACATTTCCCAACAGTGATTCTGAGTAATCTTTTCAGATGAAAAGCCGATGGATATATCCCATATATTTCACAAGCTCTATCAGATTTTGCCTATTATTACTCTTTCATTTGAGAGAAACTTTCTATACCCACAATTGATATTCTGATACTTTTTTAAAAATCCAAATATCTTTGCATAAAATGTAATTGAAACTAGCTCCATTTATTAGTTTGGCATTTCTCTGACACACACCCTAGACAATTACATTATAAAAAAGAAAAGTTTAGACGATATTCCTCATGAATATGGATATAAAAATGTGTAACAAATAGTAGTTATTAAAATCTTTCTTTTATCTGCATAACATCTATTTGATCACGTGGTATTTTTATTTCAATCTCTGCAACAACTTGTACCTCTTGATTCCATTCATCCTATTTGTCCCATTTCAGATTCTTTTTTCTTTTTAGGGCTGCACCCACAGCATATGGAGGTTCCCAGTCTAGGGGTCGTCGAATCGGAGGTGCAGCTGCTGGCCTATGCCACAGCCACAGCAATATGGGATCCAAGCTGCTTCTGCAGCCTACACCACAGCTCATGGTAATGCCGGATCCCTAACCCACTGAGCAAGGGCTGGGACTGAGGACACATCCTCATGGATACTAGTTGGGTTCATTAACCACTGAGCCACGATGGGAAGTCCGGAAACACCACAAACTTGCTCCATCTTTCTTACGTTAGTACCTTTGCTATACTGCTCCCTCAATATGAAAGCTTGGTCTATTAAAATCCCATTTGTTCTCCCTCAGTTTTAATCTCTCTACCTTTTATGGTTGTACGCTGCTTGCTTTTAACACATATCACACTCCACCTTCTATCACTGCTGAAGAGAGAACACATTCTTTGTTACACATTTTTTGGGGACCATAACAGATGATATCAGAACTTATTTTTTTTCCATAGCTGTTTCCTAGATTTCTAACAAGACTGGAAAACAAGATTCTTAACTGTGTCTAATGACTTTCTGTCTTCTCATCATGGAACGCAGTATGGTACATCTGTGAGTGTTAGATTATTAATAAATACTTGATGATGGTATTACATAGATTTAGTGGTAGATTAGAATAAAACCTGAAATGCCCACCCCTTCTTCCAGATGCAAGCCTCATTTGAAAGTATCTGACCTTGTTTCTCCTCTCTTTAGCAGCATCTTTTAAACTGAAACAAAATCACACATGTCAAATGTGTGGATTTTCTGCATCCTTGATTCTTTAATTTTCTTGTCCAATGAATAATAAAAGTATTTTTCACAATTCTGGTTAGTTTTGGGCTATCCTTACATCTGCCCCTGTTCATCTTTGACCCTCATTCTCTTTGGCCAACTCCAGGCTTGCTGTAAGCATTGGTTCTCCTATACAGTGAGAGATCTTCCTTAATGTATATAATCATAATCCCGATTTCAAATATTTAAGAACATTTTCTCATCTAATATATACATAATGTGGGACACTAAAGTTCTCACTCAGCCACAATAAGTATCATTTATTTTTCCATTTATTGTAAAACTTTCACAACACTAACCCAAATACATGCCAAATCATACATACAGAAGCAACTCATTTTAGCATAATTTCTTATGCTGCCTAGAAAATGCTTATCTTCAGTTTGAGTGTATGTAGCTTAAGAAATATTCCTCTAAACATTTCATTTAATATCTAGGCACTATAATTCTTTATTTTGTTTTATTTATTTATTTACCTATTTATTTATTTATTTATTTATTCGTTTTTGTCTTTTTAGGGCTGCACCTGCGTCATATGGAAGTTCCCAGGCTAGGGGATGAATTGGAGCTGCAGCTGTTGGCCTAGACCATGGCAATGTCAGATCTAAGCCGCATCTGTGATCTCCACCACTGCTTGCAGCGATGCTGGCTCCTTTAACCCACTGAACAAAGCCAGGGATCCAACCAGCATCCTCATGGATACTAGTTAGGTTCCTAACCCACTGAGCCACAATGAGAACTCCTATTCTTTCTTTTATTGCTCAAGTTTATAGTTTAAAAACTACACATTCAAGAGACATTACTGAAAATATCAAAGCATTTGATACACAAACAATTGCCTTTAATATTTTCCAGGAATCAGGAGTTCCCACTGTGGCACAGTGGGTAAGAATCCAACTGCAGTGGCTCAGGTGGCTGCAGAGGTGTGGGTTCAAGGTTTGGTCCCTGTGCAGTGGGTTAAAGGATCCAGCATTGCCACAGCCATGGTATAGGTTGCAGCTGCAGCTCAGATTCAATTCTGGCCCAAGGAACTTTGTTCGAGATGCTATGGGTGCAGCCATAAAATAAATAAATAAATAAATATATATATATATATATATACACACACACACACACACACACATACATATATATATATATATACACACACACACACATACATATATATATATATTGTCAGGAATCAGGTAATTTTATTCCAGAAATGTAAATATTGAGTCAAAATATTATAAATCATAAGTTTGCTTCATAAAATCACCAAAACGGCATCAACATGCATATCTTTTTACTGTGTGTAACCCATATGATATACAAATAAAGCACAATTTTTATTAAATTCAAAGCAGCGTGCTCATAGGATTTATAATTAGTGGACATATTTACATTTAGCATTAATTTTAAAAATATGTATGGAGTACTTATCACATGCCAGGTACTCTGCAGTGGAGGATAAGTGGTTTCTTAGCAAAAGATACCAACAATTTCAGTTTAATTTTAAAGAGAATACTTTAGTGGAAAACGTAATCAATAATTTGTCTCTCAACCTCAGAACAATTAAGTTGTCCCTGTTTCCAAATACCCAGTTGGAGAGTTTCCAACTTTCCCACGTCTCTATTGTATTATGAATAATGTTTCTAGCTCACTCATTTTGCTGCTAATCAAACACTAAAAAGAGATTCTTTATACTTTCAGATATGCTTTGAAAAAAAGCCTCCCAACATATGCACAAGGGAATTATAAGTTCATTAGTATACAGTTTTTCAAATCTTAGATTCATGGTTCATTATGTTACCTTAGAGATAAAAATACACTTTTACACTTATATGACAGCAAAAAGAATTAGAATTAACAACTGATTATGAGTTTTAATCTTGGAAATTAATCTACAGGCATCTCTAATTTAAATAACTCAAATCAAAAGCTACCTTTAATATTTTATCACAAACAATACTCGAAACCTAAATTAGATCCATTTCGAGTAATGCTTTCCAAAATCATGCAGTATTTCCTACTTTAAAAGAACTTCCATATTTTATGGCATAGGTTCTAATATAGACAAATCAAAATACATATACAGACTTTGCATTTTAGAAACATTTGCTATGCTTCTTATTTGACTCATTCTTTATTCAGTTAAAGCTTGTGGCTAAATACTTCAATGGAAAATGGATTATCTGTAATCCAGTGATACAACATAACACTCTAAATCACAGAAGCACATATCACATCAATTCTGGCCAAGGAAATCTCCCAAAAGTTGTTATTACATGTCACTAAAGCCTAAATTAGCTCTGAGACCAGTTCAGGACATTTAGCTAAATTCTCAGCCCTCTATATAAAGCTTTACCTAATTTGGAAAGGCTTCTGCCAAATTCTACACAGTTGTATAGAATAAAATATCCAGGTTGTGTTTTAGGGGAAATCCTCTAACACAGCTCATCCTCCTAGGAATATAAACTGAGCAGACCTTATCTACCTGCCCTTCCAGCACCAACTCTCACCAAAACTGGATATTAAGCATGAGACCTACCCCTTTAAGACTATTTGTGCATAAATAAATTCTTTGCCAATTTTATAACGGTAATGAATTCCAACAAGATATCTGTCTCAGTTCGTATGATATTCCCTATGCTATTATAAATAATAATAATATGAATTATAGATATATCCTAGTGTAGGATACGCTAAGATACTATGAGACATTTTGGACTAAACTGAGAGTTAGGGAGGACCTTTTTCATTTTATTTTTCATTCTGACTCAGTTATTTCTTTAGAGCCCAGCTCAAATTTTTTTTGAGTATCTTTTCTCATCATAAGAAGACACATTTACATTTATTTTAGTGACATTTAAATATGTAAGAAAATGTTTCCCTGTTTAATACTCTGTAAAAATATGAAAAATCCATGTCCAAAATTAGAGACTCAAAGAAAAATATGTACATACATATACAAGTACAATAAAGTTGGTAAGGAAAGTCAATACAAACAAAATTGTTTCACGATGACAAAGGTTATGGTTGTAAAAACGACACATCTCTTTATTTAAAGTGTCATGGAACAGCCCAGGACGATCATCAAAGTTACGTGACCAAATAATTAGCTTTTGATCAAGAAGATATGGTATTGGGGTAGGGGGATGTGCTTGGGTTACGGGATGGAAATCCTGTGAAACTGGATTGTTATGATCATTATACAACGACAGATGTGATAAATTCATTTGAGTAATAAAAAATAAAAAAAGAAGATATGGTAGTCTTTCTAACTTGTTATTGTGACATTGTATGAAAGTATTTAACTAAACTGCAAAAGTACATATTACTATTTATTGCAATTATTTTATATTTGTTTTAAAAAATCTCTTTGGAGTAACTAGACAAGGTACTGAGCATACCGGAGGTCAGTAATTTTTCATGATTTTGTCAAGCCTCCCCTCTTCTACTTTGTCTTCAGAATTGCTGCCAAATCCGTTAAGTCTAAATCATGACCTAGTTGTGTAATTTCCTTGTTAAATTACTTTTGGGTAATTTCTTAAAAATCCTCTTAAGCTATCTGGCGTGATTCTAAACCAAGTCCTTATCTACCCTTCTAAGACGGCAGCTTCCCCTACGCACCTGTGCCTCTGAGCATGTCAGACTTCATTGAGAACATCCATCTTTCTCTTCTACACCTGGCTCACTCCAATTCTTTCCTTCCTATCATTTCCAGGTTCCAAAGTGGCTTGCATCTTTCCTGAAGTGCTCAGGCAGGTCCACATTTCTCCCGTGCCCGAATGACAGCAATAATTGAAAATTATACCTCAAAGTACTGTCTGTGATGATATGGACAAACCCAAGAATATTAATGTATTCCAAAAGTTCACTTATAAGTTACTTAATAGAAGATAAAAACTCATCCACCCATAAAAATGCTCAATATAATTAATATTCATGCTATATTTTGGATAAGCAAAAATGTAGCGGAAATATATTACTGACAAAAAGGTAATTTCCAAAAGTTTCAGTGAAAAGACGTAAACCATATTCAAGACCGGGAGCTCAAAACCTGGAAGTCAGTTATGGGAGGCCCTTTAAAAAGCCAAATTCATAGAATCAGAGTAGAATGGTGTAGTCAGTGACTGGGGGACAAGGGCAGAGGAGTTACTACTCACTAGGCATAAAGTCTTAATTAAGCGATAGGAACACGTTCCAGAGATCTGCTGTGTACCACTGAACCTGTGGTCAACAATCCTGTATTCTACACATACAGTGTGGTAAGAGAGTACATCTTAGCTTAAGTGTTCTTACCTCAATAAAATAAAATTTAAATAAAATAAAATAATAGAAAATAAACCTGGATGTCAAACACACATTGCACTTCCTTGGCAAACTATGCAGTGCCAGATGTTCAGCAGGTGCTTTATCTGGTGACTTATGGCTTCAAAACTAAACATCCCCAAGCTTAAGTGGCTTGAAACGACTATTTTATTTGCTTATAAGCTTGTAGTCTGGGCTGGGCTCAGCTTCTGATTCTTCTGCTGGTCCTATTGCTGGTTGCACTTGTGGGTGATTCAGCTGGTAAGCCAGCTGTTGGCAGCGGGTAGGTGGAGAGGGTTGGGCATCTCTCTTTTCATGTAATCTCAAGGCCTCTCTCTCCCCTTGGTGCCTTGAGAATGGTCTCACACGACCATTCCAGAAGCAAAGCTCAATCTCTTGTCTGGAGGCTCGTGGCTCCTATGAGTGCAAAGGGGCAGCTGCCAGAATTTTTAAGGCTTCGGTCTGAAATGAGCACAGTCACTCACACCTATCCTTTTACTTCAGTACATTATTAGTACAGCCCAGATTCATAAGAAGAGGGCTGCACAGGGGAGAAATGCCAGGAGACTGATTAATCAGGGGCCACCCATGAAATAGAATACCATGTGGTTTCATCACTACTTATTGCTTTGGCTGCTAGTCCTACAGAACAATGTAGTCTAGGCTTTACTCACTAGGGGAAAAGAAAATGACTCCAGCCTTTTGGTAACATGCAAAATTCAAGAATATGGAGGTTAAATGCTTTAGTATGCACAGAATGTAACTTGGTTATGCTTTAGACAGAGTTCCACTTTAACCACAACTTAAGCTATAATCAACCAATGGGAGTTAGATTGAGATGTTTTCACTTTTTTCGATGTTAGTTCCTGGTTTATAATGTTGAATATGTTAGTGAAACAGTACTCCTTCTAATGTAACATATCATATAGTGTGAGTAAACTTGCAAAGTACTGGCTTTTTTCTCCTACCCAAATATTTGATTTGAAATTGGCTTTCATTTCATGATTTGCAGTGTCTTCAGAAAGCAATTTAGCAGAGTCACAGAGAAAAAAATAACTAATCAAAGTATCCCAAATAATGAATTTGCCAGGTTAATATTTAAAGATGCGACAATTACATGTAATGTTCTAACCACAATGAAAGAATTAGTCCTAAGAGCTTGTAATGAATAACTTCAGAGCAGAGTGAATCTCCCTCTTCAAAGTCCACCCTCTCCATATCTTTGTGGGGGAAAAAGAGAAAGGCATGCCAGATAGCATCTTTTGATTGCAAAAACAAGACTTTCGCTTAAGTAACCTAAACAGTGCTAAGTAGTCAGAACAAAGATACAAGGTATAAATAAGCAAAATAAGAATCTCAAGTGACCCAGGGGTCATCAAATGAAGACTCTAGCATATGCAGTTCCTAGTGATGATATGATATGACTCAAGGCAGCTCTAGGAAGAAGATCATGCCACCTCTCAGTCCCAGAAAGTTGTCCTTAATTACTATTTCCTTTCCAAACCTGTTTTCATCAGTTGCAAGTTTTGAACTCTATCCCTCACTTTTTCTACATTTTAGTCTCTGCTGACTCATTCGTCTGGGTATTATTTTCATCTGGGATACTCAGTGACATTTGAGATGGGGCATTTCCTTTGTCTTTTTATTTATTCATTTTTTTTAAGGGCCGCACTCACGGCATATGGAAGTTCCCAGTTTAGGGGTTGAATCATTGAATTGGAGCTGTAGCTGCCAGCCTACATCACAGCCATAGCAACACAGAATCCGAGCCGTGTCTGAGACCTACACCACAGCTCATGGCAACATTGGATCCTTAACTCACTGAGCAAGGCCAGGAATCAAACCCACGTCCTCATGGACACCAGTTGGGTTCATTACCGCTGAGCCACAATGAGAACTCTGAGATGGGGCATTTCTTACTTGTGCAAGACTCACACACTGCACAATATTGATTGGGCCTCAGACACTAAGTGCCTATAGCACACACTGGTCCTTGTTACCACCAAAAGTACCCAGACACTTTGCCAAGCTCCCCTAGAGGGTGACATGTCTCTTCCCCACTCAGGGTGGACATACATGGGGCAATAGGAGCTTTCTGCCTCTTTGCTGGCTAACAAATGAGTAACTGTCATGGTTTGTAACAGGTAGGAGTTTTTCCACAAATACTGGTTGCAATTCATACCATATTTATGTGATTGAATAAAAATAAAGAGACCATAGTCTTAACATACACTCCAACAATAATGTTTTCAGGTATTTGCCAAATTGATTTGAAAACTATGCTCTTATAAAAACCTGCACCCAAAGCACAAGGAAATAGGTTTAACATCATAGACAAAATCCCAAATCAAAATCCCAATAAAATGCTAGTTCATCCCACTTAGATAGCTAAAATAAAAATAATGGACAACAACAAATATTGGTAAGGATGCTGAGAAATTGAAACTTCCATACATTGCTGGTGGGACTTTAAAATGGTATAAGTGCTTTGGAAAACAGTTTGGCAGTTTCACAAAAAAAAGTAAAACAGAGAATCAGCATGTGACCCAGCAATTCTACTCCTGGGTCTAGACCCAAGAGAAATGAAAACATACATTCACAGAAAAATTGTTCATAAATATTTATAGTAATACTATTCTTTTTATTTATTTATTTATTGTCAGCAGATCCCATGTCATATGCAAGTTCCCAGGCCAGGGATGGAATCCAAGCCAGAGCTGCACCCTACACCACAGCTGCAGCTACACCAGATCCTTAACCCACTGCACTGGGCTGGGGATGGAATCAGCACCTCCACAGAGAAAAGCCAAATCATTAACCACCTGTGCCACAGCAGAAATGCCTAAGAGTACTATTCTCCATAGCCAAAAAGTAGAAAAAACTTGAATGTCCATCAACTGAAAAAAAAGATAAAGTGTGTCATATCCACATAGTAGAATATTATTCAGACATAAAGAGGAATTTTATCAATACATGGTACAACATGGATGAACTGTGAAAACATTAGGATAAGTTAAAGAAGTCAGAAACAAAAAGCGATATATTAAATGAGTGCATTTACATGAAATCTCCAGATAAACAAAGCCATAGAGACAGACAGTAGATTGGTGACTGCCAGGGGCTGGGGGCAAGGGAGAATGTGGAGTAACTGCTAATGGATATAGGTTTGCATTTTTGTGGTGCTGAAACTGTTCTGGACTTAGTTAATTGTGATGATTGCACAACATTGTAAATGTACTAAAATCACCTAAATACATATTTCTAAAGGATACATTTTATGGTATGAGAATTAGATCAAAATTTTAAAAGTGTAAAAAAAGCTAAAAATTGATTTTATATATGAATGTTTATAGAAACTTTATTCAGTCACACAAAACCAGAAGCAACCAATTTGTCTTTCTATAGATGAAAGGTCAAACTGGTGTTATCCAATTAGCAGAGCATCAGTTAGTGATTTAAAAAAGAATGAGCAAGCAATCCCTACGAAAATGTGCACAAACAACATACACAACTCAACAGCAAAAAAGCTAACAACCCAGTGGAAAAATGGGCAAAAGATCTGAACAGACAATTCCCCAAGGAAGATATTCAGATGGCCAACAAACACATGAAAAAATGCTCAATATCCCTGATTATTAGGGAAATGCAAATCAAAACTACCATGAGATGCCACCTCACACCAGTAAGGATGGCCATCATTAATAGGTCCACAAATAACAAATGCTAGAGGGGGTGTGGAGAAAAGAGGACCCTCCTGCACTGTTGGTGGGAATGTAAGCTAGTATGACCACTATAGAGAACAGTATAGAGTTACCTTAGAACACTATACATAACTACCATATGGCCCAGCAATCCCACTCTTGGGCATATATCCGGACAACACTTTCCTTAAAAAAATCACATGCACCTGCATATTCATTGCAGCACTATTCACAATAGCCAAGACATAGAAACGACCCAAATGTCCATCGACAGATGATTGGATTAGGAAGATGGGGTATATATACACAATGGAATACTACTCAGCCATAAAAAAGAATGACATCATGCCATTTGCAGCAACATGGATGGAACTAGAGACTCTCATCCTGAGTGAATTAAGTCAGAAAGAGAAAGACAAATACCATATGATATCACTTATATCTGAAATCTAATATATGGCACAAATGAACCTTTCCACAGAAAAGAAAATCATGGACATGGAGAACAGACTTGTGGTTGCCAAGCAGGGGGAGGGGGAGGGGGGAGGGGGAGGGAGTGGGATAGATTTGGAGTTTGGGGTTAATAGACACAGACTATTTCCTTTGGAATGGATTAGGAATGAGATCCTGATGTGCAGCACTGGGAACTATGTCTAGTCACTTATGATGGAGCATGATAATGTGAGAAAAAAGAATGTATACATGTATGTGTAACTGGGTCATTATGCTGTACAATAGAGGAAAAATGTATTGGGGAAGTAAGAATTGATTACAATTAAAAAATGTGCATTAATCTTACATGCATATTACTAAATAAAAGATGCCAGTCCGAAAAGGCTACATACTGTATGAGTCAATGTATATGAAATTCTGGGAAAAGTGAAACTACAGAGTGGGTCAACAGAGCAGTAGTTGTCAAAGGATTCAGAAGAGGGAAGGTTTGAATAGATAAAATACAGGAGATATTTTAGGACAATTAACCTATTCTGCATAATACTAATAGAGAATAAGACATGATGCATTTGTCAATACCCATAGAACTTTATAGCACATATAATAAACCTTACATGCACATTTAAAAGAAATCATTCAGAAAATCCAGAGATCTCAAGATGGAAAGAAGAATGTGACAAAAGAATCTTAGCTGTATTACAAATGCATGAAATAAACTCACTGAAGGAGGTAGGGGAATGGGTGATGACCAAAGCAACTTTAGAAGTCAGCAGAATCTATAAAACTAGACGAAATAACTACAGAAGAATTACATTGTAGTTGCTTTCCACTGAATCATGTGTTAACAGTTCCGGTACTGCTATGCATGTACACTGAAACTGAACAACTGAGTAAATGCATGGTGGATGGTGGGAGCCAGGTTTCTCATCGCTGGAGTAAGAGGCTACAGAAAAGCAAGAGGAGGAGGTGAGATGATCAATACAGTACTGGACTAGAATTGAAGACATCCATATGAGCTCACACTTTTATTTAGGTTAATATAGTCACAAGTGGATACACAGAAAATATTTACAGATGCTTATATGTATATAATGTTCACATACAGACATATTTCCCTGCTCTGTTTGCTGAGAGGGCCTAGAAGCAATGACACTCCAGGAGCAGAAAGCACACCTAGTTCACAGATCTGGGTTTCTAATACCATTCTCCAATGAAAGCAGCCAGTGCTCCCTGGAGAAATCATTGCTTCCAGATTGTGCAGGAAATATACACAATGAGCTTGCAGCATGTTGTAATGTCATAAAGAAAGCACTGAAACATAGACACACACACATGCACACACACACATATACTGTTCTGAACTGAATGCTTATATCCCCTCCAAATTAATATGATGAAGTCTAATTTTCCAGGTGATGATATCTGGAGATGGAGCCTTTGAGAGATAATTAGGTTTAGATGAAGGTGGGTAGTGGGGGGGTGTCCCATGATGAGGTCAGTGTCTTATAAGGAGAGGAAGAGAAATCAGAACTTGCTTGCTCCCTCTCTCTCCCCACCATGTGAGGAGACAGTAAGAAGACAGCTATCTGCAAACCAGAGAGGAAGAGGGGCCATCCCTGAGGAACTGAATGAGCCAGCATCTTGTTCTTGGACTTCCCAGTCTCCAGAACTGTGACAAAGACATTCTTGTTGTTTTAGGCACCTGGTCTATGATATTCTGTTATAATAGCCTGAGTTGACGAATACACACACACACACACACACACACACACACACAGAATCTCAAAGCAAAACAGAAGCCACCTGATAGAGTTTGCGATGTTTAAAGCTGGAACAATTTGAGCAACAAAATAAAGTATTACTGGATTATAACTTAATGTATTAAATAAATATCCATGAGCCTATACTAACATAAATAAATTATTACATAAGTAAATACATGGGAGAGCATTTTAAAAGCTCTCATGCAGAAGAATTCCAGATAATTTGTACAGCTTCTCAGCCCTCAAGGAGGGGGAACGTAACTTTCCATCCTCTATTCCTTCTGCCTATCCAGACCCTATCTCTGTTTCAAGGTATAGGTCAGACTCTACCTCCTTTTTATACTTCTCCATCTATTCATTATTCCCCATCAGGCACTGATCTTTTTTTATCTAAACAGTATATGTGGGCTTTTATATTGACTTCGTCCCTCCACACTCCCCACCCCCCCAAAAAAAGACAACATGGAAAAAGACAGAGAGAAAGTATAATTTAACAATAGGAAAAACTGACAAACATACTATTTCAGTCAGTGATCAAGTTTAATATCAAAAGTTATATCAAATTGATAGCATATACTCTTGATATTATGCAGTGAGAAAGACACTTTACCTTTGTGGTCTCCCAAAAATCCTTAACCCACCGGAATCATGAGAAAAACATTGCACAAATTTCCATTAAGGGACGTTCTACAAAATACCTGACCAACACTCCTCAAAACTGTCAAGGTCATCAAAAATAAGGGTTTCTGAGAAACTCCCAGAGCCAAAAAGAATCTCAGGAGACATGCTAACCAAATATAATATGGTACAGTGGATGGGATCTTGCAACAACAACAAAAAAAGGTAGGTAAAAACGAATAAAACATGAATAAAGTATGAACTTGAGTTAATGGTGGGCCAATATTCATTCATTAATTTGATAACTGTACCATGCTAATTTAAGATATAAAATAATATATTTAAGATAAAAATAATATAAATAATAATGATTGGATTTGAGATAGATAGGAATCTGTGTACGACCTTTGCCACTTTTCTGTAAAACTTTTCTAAAAGGTTCATTAAGAAATAAAGAGACCATCTAGGCTCTATATCATGTCACAATTAGACTTTGATCTTTTAATACATGCTCACTCTATCATTTTTTTATCCCAATTTCTGCCTACACATTACAGTCCCTGGATGACAGTAGCTCCAAAGGAAGATCAACTTCCACTTTATCTGGCTTAGCTGTGGGGACACTTGCCAAGAGCCTCAAAACTGTGAAACTTAGTGCTCATTCTTTTCAGGAACTCATGGAGCCTTCAACCTCTAAGAACCTACCTATCCAGAGGGCCTCTACTAAGTGGACTCAATTTTCTTTTCTTTTCTTTTCTTTTTTAAATACTCCTTCCCATTTCCACTCAGGACTGAGGACCAACTCCCATTCTTACCCCACTCCCAAAACATACGGCCTCACTATCCCTGCTCTTTCTTTCTCAAAATATGAATTCATATCTCAAAAAGCACCTGTTCAGCCAAAAAACCCTCCGCTTCCTTCCGAGGAACCAGATGAAGGGAGAGAGGGAATTCACAAGGAATTCACAACTAATGAATTCATAGTCACATCTAATGTACCATCTACCACAGTGATAGACAAAATACTTCTTCTAAAGCCACAACCAACTGACAAATGGGTAAACAATAACAAGCCCCTGCTTCACTCTCAACACTTCTAAAGATATACAATAAAAATGTATTCCTCGGAATATCTGAATCTCTAAGTAAAACTCTAAGGATGAGAATATAATTGAGCCACAAATTACTACAGAAGAATTTTGGCTCCAGGATCTTAATTAAACACTGGACAGTCAGGATTTATCAGATAACACAGTTGCATGGTGCAGTATAAGGCCACCTGACACAGAAGAAAGAGCTATCCGTACCTGGTCAGCGGATTATAGAATAATATCTTGATAAGTTGGTATGTATTTTTCTTTTCCTCATTTTTTTTGCCCTTTTCTATTTATTCAGGCAGATTATAGCTTGAAATGGGGGTTGTAAAACACATGCAAAATGAGTTGAATTTTGCATCTTTTTCATTTTAAAACCTGAGATCCAGGAACAAGATTATGCAACATCATAACATTGGGGAAGAATATGTGATCACTTTCTACATTTCTCATCCTTCCTATTAAGGAGGAAAAAACGAGTCTCTTGTGGGTCTCTGAGAAAAGAACCTAAGCTCTGCCTGTTTTCCATCCCTCACCTTCATCTCATCCCGGATACACTCCCAGTGTGGCCACAGAAGCCGAGCAATGTATTTCCTCGGTTCCACAGGAGCACAGCAATAATTGAGAGCGAGAACGGGACGTTTCAGAGGCCTTGTCTTCAGGAAAAGAGAAGCAAACTGTACTTACATGTGTGAACCATGAACAGGATGGACGCGAGTCATCTTGTCACTTACCACAGGGACACATGAAAATGACTGAGAGCGAGATGCCCATGAGCCTTACTAAGACGCCGGCACTTTGCCAACTGCCTAGAATTTAGAAGCTACTCTTTGTGAAAGGGAGAAGAAGCCTTTCATTAAATGAAATTTTGGTTTTGCCATCTGACTATTCAATATAAAAACGTGTTTTATTAAAGAATAAGTTGAGTTATATTTCTGATGAACCTAATCTGAAGTCTAAGGTTAGTAACTACTAATGTCTTTCTTGATAATCATAACTTTGAGAAATCCCTATTAAACATAAAACTGAAGGAATTATATTATAGGAAGAAAGTGAGAAGGATTAGTTATATAAAATATTCCATATGTTTCCTTACAGCTTTTAGTTCCCTTGAAATTAAGAACTAACAAAACTTGTTTGGGCTACAGGACTATGAGTAGAAATGGACACCTATCATTTCTGGTTTAAGTTTTTAATTGCTGAGATGAAAACTTCCTACAACTTTTTAACATGCTGCAGTAACTGAGGAGACATGTTCCAGAAGACACAATCAAAAGAAAGTGAAACCTCTGGCAACTAGGTCACAGAGTGACCGTATGGAGCAGAGGCTCTGTCAATGCACATGGGAAATGTAGCATGAACAAGATGTAAGCCTTTGTGGTATTAAGTCTCTGTAATTTCTGGAGTAAGTTGTTACTGCAGCATAACCTAACTTATAGTATAGAAGGCTCTTACACTAGTATAGTAAAACCTAACTTACACTGATATAGTACAGAATGCTATACTAACATATTAATCTTAACTAATACTAAAATAGTATAGAATGCTCAAAATTGAGAATAACATGAACATACCTAACATCATATTTTGTGTTACGTAAAGAAAAATTAGATCACAAATCAGTTATTAAAGTAATTCCATTGTGTAAAATAATTATATACATTTACATAGGTTAAAGCTTTGATGGTGGAATTTTGAGTGTTATATATTTTCTCCTTTCTTTAAAATTTTCCTTACCACATATTCAGAAAAAAATACATTATAGATAAAAAATGATCACAAAGCCCTCAAAATCTCCTTAGTACATTGTCTACAGTCTTAGGGACCATAATAGGAAGTAGGTTAAATTTTTCTTTCAAATTAAAATCAAAATTTGCAGGGTATGAACTCCTGAATTTATATAACTTGATACTTGTATTAGAATATCAATTCAAAGCTATAAGCATTTGTTGAGCATTTATTCAGTGCCCGATAATGTGTGACAAAGACAACTAAAAATCAGTACACAATGGCACTTAAGCATAACTCTCCTTCACTCCATCGTATATATTAAAGTACTGAGTCGAAATGCATATGCTTCATTTTCTTGACTCAATATTAATACATTACATTCATCTCAGGCTAGATCTTTAGGTACTCAAATAGGTGCAAAATATTACAATTTGAAAAGATTGCGGGCAATACTGGTTAAGAAAATGGGCTGTGAAGTTGGAAGTATCTGTGTTCAGCCCGAAAGGGATGTTTCTGGCAGTGTGACTTTGGTCAAGGTACTTAAATTCCTGAAGGCCCAATTTCCTTTACCATAAAACAAGCATGATAATATCTCCTGAGATTGGTTTAACTATTGAATGAGATAATGAATATAATGCATTTAAGCCTGTGCCCGGCATAAAGTATTCTCTCAGTGAATGGTAGCTATTTTTTTACTACTCAGTCCCACCCTGTAGTTTTACTCTGGGAATGAACATACATGCTAAAGGTTTGGGGGATGGCTCAAAGTCATAAACCTATATTAACTCATAATATACTTGAAAAGTAGTATTAAACGTGCTAAGTAAGCCCCACAAATATATGACTATAGTCTATATTGGAAAATAGGCTATGAAAAGTAGTCAGTATATAATTTTCCAACTGGGGATTCTCAGAAGATACCTACATCTTTATTTTTTTATTTTTTATTTTGCCCTGCCCGTGGCATGTGGAAGTTCCCGTGCCAGGTATCGAACCTACACCACAGCAGCCACCTGAGCCACTACAGTGACAGCGCTGGATCCTTAACCCACTGCACCACGAAAGAACTCTGACCTACACCTTTGATCTCACCTCGTGACTGACACTTTCCATTCACATTCTCTTTAACTGACTTTACCATGCGAAGGCAATGAGGAGATCCTTAGTTGTTATAAATTTTTATCGTACCCTTCACAGTTTAGAGCAAATGGTACAGCAAGTCACAGTAGGCAGTGGTGAACCAGGGGCACAGAACTACAGGTTTTAGGGTGAGCGTTTCTAGGGTGAAGAGCCAAGTGAGATTCTGGAGTGAGAATCAGGATATGGCTCCATGGGATGTGGTTAATGAACTGTGGTGGAAGCTGGGGAAGGAGAAAACAGAGAGAGGATGAGGATAGAGAAATTCAGGAAGAGTTGCGGGAACGGTGGCTCGGCTCGTATCCCCCCATCTACAAGAGCGTTACTCACACTGGTACCTTTATCATCAGGCAACTGGAGAGCAAGCAAGATCAGGAATGAGAAAAATCTAGGATCATTGGGAGAAGTATCATGGAGAGGGAGAAGGAACGCGTTGAATGCATTGAAGGATTGGATTAGGTAGAGAAACAATGGACAACAATCCAGAAGAGGGCAACAGGAGAAAAGCAAGACAGGGATAAACGGAGCTTGATTTGCTTTGGGGTAATGAGGATACTGCCTTAGCTTTGTCCTTACTAGTCCTTCTACTCTCCTTTAATATCAGCGACACTGTGGCAGTTGAGAGTAACAGAAATAGTCGTGTTATGACAAATGGACCTAGCCACAAAGAAATGAGCTTGAGAGCACTGACACAGCTCATGCATGCCACAAACAACTACCTTCATCCAGCGGATGCTATCCGACTGTGCCCGACTCAAACCGAATGACCTTGAGGTGAAAGGTTCCATTATCGCCACATTTCTGATCACCAAGCGTTCCATGTTTCTTAAACTCTTTTCCTTAATATTCTACGGTGTGTTTATTTTCATGGCTATAAAGCCGTCCTCAGATTTGCAATGATATTTACTACTATATTGCACAGTATTTTAACTGATGTTAGTTCAAATCAATTCTGGAGAAACTTTCCAGCCAAGGGAATTGCAAGCTAGCTGGTTGACATTGGAGGTCAAATACTCCAGGGTATGGGTCTCAAATCACTTAATTCTTCACAGCAAATTAGAAATGGGACTCCAGCTGGTGCTAAAGCATAAGACAGACTTGCTGTATAAGGACAAGCTGCCGCTTGGATTTGAGTCTTTATATTCCTAATATAAAAAATACGAGACTCAATTTCCCTCCCCCAATCTCATTCTTTCAGCGTAAAAGCTTTCTTAACAACAGCAAAAATCTGGCCAACTGATTTCAATACATAAATCTTGCCAAGGTATAAAAATAAAATATGATTTAAACAGCAACCTGTAATCTCCTGTTGACGACCAGCTGTGCCTCCTATTAGTATTAATGGAAGTTACACAGGCATAATAAGAAGGAGGGGAAAATGCCACCTTATGCTTTTTGCACACCTTAACATTTTTACAGCAAGTCTGATTACAAGGGTTTACTTGAGCGGCAATTAAACACTGATTGATTACTAAGTACAATTTGTATTCCAGGCAACATGCAAATGGCAATGAAATTCTCAGATAGGGAATGGAATAAATTCTTCTCACATCAGAGAGAGAGAATCACATTTTTAAAATAGCAAATGTTTTCTTACATGGAAAAAAAGAAGTTCACTGTAAGTTTTTTTTTAATAATATATTTTTACCCAAAGACAAGAAGTCTTGATTCATTTTAGAAAGAATAAATGATATCATTTCTGCAAATTGTACTTCCCAGTTCACCTTCAGACTACATCCCTCTTTCCACGATGATAAACCATATGGATGAAGAGCATAATACTCAGTCACGAGTATACTGACTTTGGCTTTACTCACAACTATAAACAATATTTTTTTCCATCACATTTTGACATGGCAGAAATAATGTCTACTTTTAAATTGAAAGTGAAATGAGAGGCTGATTTATTAAACGTCTATCATGTGCCAGATACTATACTAGATGTAGGCAATACAACAGAGAATAAGAAAGAAATCAGTCTTTGACCATATTACTCATTATACAGAAGGAGAAACTGACACCAAACAGGTATACAAAGCAGATATAATGTCAGTGGGTATACAGCAAAGAAAAATGTTCAGGAGAAACAGATGGACATTGCCGTGTATGTCTGCCTATGCATGTTCAGGGGAAAATGACAGAGAGAAAGAATTCACAGATCCCTACTTGCTGTTCCCCATGTGTGCAATACTCTGATGCAGCATTGCTGAATGGTCACCTGCTCAGTATCACTTTGGTGTTAATCCCAGGACAAGGATTAGGAAGAGCTAAGAAGTTGGTATGTTGACCAAGTAGAAGGGACAGGGCAGCTGAAGTGTGTGAACTGGAAAGGAATGGGAGGAGAACAGATCAGAGATATAGGGAAGTTCAGAACCTGACGGGCATTATAGACCATTTGAAGCAATGCAGATTTTACTTTAGCTTCAAAAAGAAACCATTGATAGGTTTTGAAGAGGGGAGTGTTATGATTTAACAATATCTCTCAATCATCAATCTAGTTGCTCTATGTACACAAGGAATACATTTTAAGTGCATTTTCCCTTGGAATCTGCATTTTATTCTGAAAAACAGGCTGATATGTAACTGCTTTCACTTTTTTTTCTGCTTTCACTTCTTGAAATGGAATGTAAAAGAGAAACTTCAGTTAATAGTCTTATAATCAGATGGATTTAAAAAGAAAAACCAGAAATTGTTACTGCTTAGGTAATTGTTATGAATGACAGGGGAAAATGGAAGAAAACCAAGGAAAAAGTCATGGTGTCTATAAAACAAAAACTTAGAAAAGGCTATTTGAGATCTTGTTGTCCAGTAGCTTGCTTCCTTGAGGCAGGATTGTTGTTCATGCTTTTTGCCCAGATTTCCAGGTACAAAGACTTCATATCTTCCTCAGCAATATGCAATATTTCAGCAATATTTCATCATTTTGGCATAGAAGTTATTTTCCTTATAGTTAATTAAACTCTGATAATTTATTAAATTCATTTCCTGAGCTGACGTCAAAATAGAAAAGAACTGCTCACTATTCTTGTTAAAAAACCTATTTAAGTACAATAGTTTATTCAAATTTAGCAAGCTGTATCTTCTCTAGGCTAAATGATCTCAAATTCCTTCATCTTTCTCTATTTTTAATCACTTTAGCCAATTTTCCCCTTAATCTCAGAATAATATATATTTTAAAGTATGAATTGAGTTTTGTATCAATACGTCATAAGAGATGTTTTGAAATTTGTGTTGTATATTTAGCAATTTAGCTTAGTGCAAATGATGGGAGAAAGATGCCATAGCATTAAACACATTATATTTGGGTGAATATCTGTGACAGAGCTCATCACCTAGGCACTTAGTAAATATACATATTTACTATATGCATCCACCAAAAATACATATATTTACATGGAGGTGGCTGATACATATAGCCACATATGTAACTTATATGTTTGTTTCTTATTACAGCATGGAAAAGCCATGATTTAGGTAATATCATTCCCAAATATCAGGATTATTATAGGTCACAGACTAGACTAGACTAGACTAGATAGATACATGGTTAGGAAGAGAGGCAGATTCTGTAGGAGAACATAGGCTACTATTACTCTATTTTAACATAAAAGATGTATTGAATGAGGGAATCCTGAGCAGGAATTCAGGATATGCCATCTATCAGTCTTGAGAAGATACAGTTAAACTTCTCAAGCCTCTTTTCTTTTCACTGTGATAACTAATATAAAGATTACTAAAGTAGAAACTTCAAAAGTTAGTATCATTCTCCGTGAAGAAAACTAAAAATACACTTTATGAATTACCATGTGTTTACAACAAATAAAACCCACAGGTGTCTCTCACATTGTTTTAATAACGTCTACAAAAAAACTAATTGTTAGAAATGCCAATAAAATACATGAGCATCAGTTTCTCTATCTTTAAATTCTGATTGTTTTAACGATTAAATCAGGAATTATGTGTGATGTCATAGACATACAGTACCCGATCAATAAACGCAGGTGTTTTTATTAGCGCTAAGTAAAATTAATGACTAAGCATGCATGGTTCAACAGAGGACACAACACAACAATCGATGGTGGTTAAGGCTAGTACAGATGGGAAGGTGGCTCTGTCCACACATTCTAGTCATTCATTATCTAGCAACAACAAGTGTGGGCCAGGAAAATCTTTCCCTAGAACAATAGTGGATGCCAAGATCCTAACCGTTCAATACAATCTCTCAGAAAGAAACATTTGGTGGCCTTTAAATAGAAAGTACAATGCCAAAAGAATGCTTTGGTTCCATATTTTTTAATCTCCAAATGTTGAAAAATGCTTCTCGACTGAAAGATATATTCTTTAGGGGGCCAAAGTCAATCCTGAAATATATTAATGTTGTTACATATTTTATATATATATATATATATGTAATGATGGTGCTGAGAGGGACAGAAAATAATCTAAAGCCCTTAAGAAACAAACTTTTGTGTGTGACACAGATGGTTGGAATAAATTATGGGACTCATAATAAAAAGCAGTTCATTTACTTAGTTTTAAAATCCACTTGGACATTTATCAAAGATCACACTGTGAAATGTATTTGTGCTTCTTGGAAGAGTCATGCTAATCAGTAGTATCCTTCACCGTCTACCCCTCCTATTCAAAAAAAAAATGGTGGAGGGAGGGGGAAGAATAAGACAATACAATATTTAAAAGAATTTCTTTCAATTGAAGTCTAAAACAAGATAGTTAAATTTATGAATTCAGCAATGAGTAACCTTAAGCAATAAATCTAAAACATATACTGATAAAAACAGAACACACACACATCACATGCTAATAATTACATGTGATTATTAGTGCTTCTGAAAGAGTGTTAGCATACTTTAGGAATGATTATTCTACTTAAGATATAAACTGTTGGTGGGGAGGAAGAATTTTTCCTCTACCCTTCTAGGTTCTTCTGGCTGATCTAAGAATTAAATTGATGTGGGACAGATTAAAAGGAGAAAAATCAAACAAAAATTCAATAACATGTGTACATGGGAGAGACCCAGGAAAACTGAGTCATTTGCCAAAATGGCCGAAGCCCTCACCTTAAACACCATTTTCAGCTAAAGACAGAAGAGGATATTGCGGGTAGGGAGAGTCAGTTACTGGAGGAACCCAGGAAAAGAGTGGTAAACAAGGGTGATTGTGATGCAGATTTAAGTCTGCCTTCTCCACAAGTGAGAGTTTCTAGAGATTTGGTCTCCCACATCTTCCAGGCAAAGAAAGAAAGACACCCTTAAAATGGAGATTCCTTCTTACAAATCTAAATGTTTCTTACAAAAGGGCAACTCTTACTTGGTTTTCAGAGCCCTTTTTATGTCTGCTGTTTCTCAGAAAATAACTAGCTTAAAAAAATTAATATGCCAAAGGGACAATTAATATCGATATGCCAAAGGTGGTAAATTCTGCTCTGCAAAACTATCAAATAATTGTTCCCTTGCATTATGCAAATAAGATGTAAATATTTTTTTAGAAAGCATAATTTGATAACCATTTCTGTAGATGGAAAAGAGACTGCTCAGGATACTTAAAAAAAAAAAACTAATGAAACTCTTTGAATGTGCTTAAGGCATGAAAGGAGAAAATGGAAAATATTTTCAAATTTATTGAAAATACTACGCTAGGTACTTTACACAGGTGACTATATTTATCAAATAATGCCAAGAAAATTGCTAAGATGAGAATAGGAACAAGGAAACATGTTTCAGAGCAAGCTTCTGGTTTGGAGTTTCTCTGATTGCTTTACATGATAAACTTCAACTTTTAAAGGTTCGAGGATGCACTGGGGCCAAGTGCTACAGGAAAACACACTAACATGTTGATTTTTACTCCATTTGTTTGTTCAACCAACATACATCTGAGCACATCTGCTTATTTCTAGACACTATGTAAGCTCAGGATTCAAAGATTAATAAGACATAGTCCTTGCCCTTGAACAATTCTCTCTGGTGGGTGAGACAGACCCAAACACGTGTAATATTCCACATTAACCGCTAATCCACAAGTACAAAGAAATGAAAGGGGACTATAACGCACTAACTGGATTCTGCATTCATGCAAAATATTTGTTGAACATACATAGTGTGCTAGGCAGTGGTCCAGATCCTGGGGGTAAAACAGTAAGCAAAACGACCTTGTAGAACTTACATTCCAGTAGGGGAAGGTCGATGATGAATGAACACATAATTTAAACAAAGAGAATGCTAGTTTGCAATAAAGCCAAGAAAGGGGGTGTGGTGAACGTGAGAAATGAGAGCTGCAATTTTAACATAGTAGTCAGAATAGATCTTACCAAAAAGGTGAACTTCATGGAAATGGCTTGAAGCGGATGAGGGGCTAGCTATTAGACTCTCTGGTGGAATACCACTGCAAGTGGATGGAACAGCAAGTGGAAAAGCCTGTGTCCACAGAGTTGGGGTGAACAAGAACAGCAAGAGTTAGGGAGAGAGAGGAACCAAACGGCCAGCTCATACATGCCTTCGAAGGCACCTTAAGGATTTGTTTTACTGAGTGAATTTGGAAGCCGTGATAGGTTTGGAGCAAAAGAACTGATATGCGTATTACCTTACAGATTAAATAAACCACTGCATTCAATCAATTAATTTGTAACAGGACATTATTCAAATATTCAGATTATTTTGTCTGTTAGATAAGGTTTAAGTAGTGTTTACTACTTGCCAGTTCCTATAACTTAAAAAATCGTAGCCAGGACAATGATGATATAAAGTGTTACTGGCCCGTTTCTAGAACTCAAAAGTTTTTCATCATCAGGTATACGATGATATTAATAATTAGTTTCATAGAATGAACTGAAGAACATGATAGACATTTTTGGTAGTCAGTTTTTCATATAAAATACTTCATACGAAAATTACAGAGTGCCTAACATGTGCCAAGCACTGCGGTAGGAGTAAGGAAGGTCTTACTTGCAGATACAAATTTATAAAAGGTATATGTGGAAGTGTATTTGCTAATAATGCAAGGGAGTTTTTAAAATAAATCTCACTTTTTCTTAGAGTTCACTAATATGTGTTTGCTACTTATTCATGTATGTTTATAGCAAATAATCTTTCTTTCTTTTTTTTCGTTCTTTATTATTTTTAGGGTCCCACCCACAGGATATGGAAGTTCCAAGGCTACAAGGTCAAATCAGAGCTGTACCTGTTGGGCCTACGTCACAGCCACAGCAACGCAAGAACCCGAGCCGCATCTGCGACCTACACCACAGCCCAAGGCAATGCCAGATCCTTAACCCACTAAGCAAGGTCAGGGATCAAACCCATGTCCTCATGGATACTAGTCAGGTTGGTCACCAGTGAGCCACAACGGGAACTCCTTAGACCATAAATCTTAACATGTTTTTGAGATATCATCAGTATCTTTCACTGTTGGCAATTTTCTACAACCTCAATTTTAAGACTGCATAAAATTAAACCACATCCATTCAATACAGTTATTAATCAACCAACTTTTGTAGAACATTTATGTCGTTACCTTTTTATTTTTGCATAAACTCTGGAATTAACTATATTTTTAGATAAGTTTTACATGGAAGTGTAATTGTTTTCTTAAGCTAAAAATATAAGAAATTATGTTGGGACAAAAAAATGCACATGTTTAAAATTTGTCTTTGCATTGCTAAACTGCTCTAATTATATACTGTATACAACTTTTACTCATTATAGAAACTTATGAATTCGTTAATTTTCCTAAGCCTTGATAACTAACTCCTTAAATTTCCTTTGCCAGTCTGATAGGTGAAAAATCATATCTCATTATAGTTAATTGGCATTTCTTTGATTAGAAGTTTAGTTGATACAATTTCACTTTTTTTATCAACCACTTGTATTCTTTGTTATTTTACTAATTGCCCATGAATGCCCTTTATATATTCATATATTACTAGAAATATTTTCTTCTCAGGCTTTCTGTATTCTCTGTCATGTATTGTGAGGGTAATAATTAACACTAATTCCAAAATATCTGTGTATGTACTATTACTAGGTACTGTGTTAGGCATGGAAGATGAAAAGGATAAGACACTCTAAACTAACAAGGACCTCACCATACAGAGGAGGTGGAGAGCCTGAAAAGAAACGGAAGAACAAGAATAGCCTGTCGCTCATGACCCAGAGATTAAAAATTAACCTGTATAGTTTTATGTCGGAAAACAGGTACTGAAAACAGAAAGTCCTTCTAAACTGTAGGTTTTACTCTCCAGACTTTGATTAAACACATAGAAATATGTTTTATTTTTTAGATTCCCATTTAAGTGATAACCAAGTATTTGTCTTTCTGTGTCGGGCTTATTTCACTAAGCATAATATCCTCTAGGACCAGCCGTGTTGTTGCAAATGGAAAAGGCCATTCTTTTTATGGCTGAGTAGTATTCCATTGCACATATATATCACACTTTTTTATTCATTCATCTAATGGTAGATACTTAGGCCACTTCCATATTTGACTATTGTAAATAATGCTGCTATGAACATTGGGGTGTATGTACCTTTTTGAATTTGAGTTCTCATTTTCTTCAGATATATACCCAAGAGTGGAAGTGGTGGCTGATATGGTAGTTTAATTTTTAATTTTTTGAGAAACCTCCATACTGTTCTCCATTGTGGCTGCACCAATCTACATTCCCACCAATAATGTACAAGAGTTCCCTTTTCTTCACATCCTCCCCAACATTTGTTACTTGTGGTTGTTCTGATGATAACCATTCTGATAGGTGTCAAATGAAATCTCATTGTGATTTTGATTTACGTTTCTCTTGTGGTTAGCGATGTTGAGCATCTTTTCATGCACCTGTTGGCAGTTTATACGCCTTCTTTGAAAAAGTGCCAATTCAGACTTTTGTCCATTTTTTAATCGGATTGTTCTTTAGTTTTTTGGGTTTTGTTTTTTTGTTGTTTTTTTTTTGGCTACACCTGGGAGCAGCAAGGATTCAAACCTGTGCTGCAGTTGCAGCCTGTGCCATGGCTGCAGCAATACCAGATCCTTAACTCACTATGCCCACGGGAACTCCAAAGATTGTTTGTTTTTTGCTATCAAGTTGTATGAGCTGTTTATATGTTTTGGGTATTAACTCCTGATCAGTCACATCATTTGCAAATATTTTCTTCAATTAAGTAAGTTGTCTTTTCATTTTGTTGATAGTTTCCCTTGCTGTATAAAAGCTTTTAAATTTAATGAGGTTCCATTTATTATTTTTGATTTTGTTCTCTTTGCCCTAGGAGACAGATCCAAACAAATTTTGGTATGATTTATGTCAGAGTGTTCTGCCTGTGTTTTCCTCTCCTAGAAAGTCTATAGTTTCTGGTCTTACATTCATGTCTTTAGTAGATTTTGATTTTATTTTTGTATGTGATGTGAGAAAATGTTCTAATTTCATTCTTCACATGGATCTGCCCAGCTTTCCTAGCACAACTTTTTGAAGAGATTGTCTTTTCCCCACTCAATCTTCTTCCCTGCTTTGTCATAGATACATTGACCAAGTACATGTGGTTATTTCTGGCCTTTTGATACTGGTCAATTGATCTACATGGCTGTTTTTGTGCTACTACCATATCACTTTGAATACTATAGTTTGTAGTGTAATCTGATGTCAGGGAGTATGATACTTGCTTGTTCTGTTCATCTTTCTCAAGATTGTTTTTGCTATTTGAATTTCTATGCTTCCATACAAATTTAACAATTATTTGTTCCAGGTATGTGAAAAATGTCATTGATATTTTGATAAGGTTTGCACTGAATCAGTAGATTTTTTTAACAATGTTAACTCTTTCATTCCATGAATGCAGTATATCTTTCCATCTGTTTGTGTTATCTTTAATTTCTTTCATTAGTGTCTCATAGTTTATAGTACAGGTCTTTTACTTTCTTAGATTTGTTCCTAGGCATTTTATTCTTTTGGTGCAATTATAAATGGGATTGTTTCCTTAATTTTTCTTTCTGATAGTTTATTGTTAGTGTATAGAAACACAACAAATTGAGACTGGAAAAGATACTTAATATGATTTCAATTTCTTAAATTTACTGAAGCTTATTTTGTAGCCCTTCATGCATTCTATCCTGGAGACTATTCTATGTGTACTTGAAAAGAATGCATATCCTGCTGCTTTCGAATAGAATCTTCTCCCTGTAAATTAAGTCCATCTGCTTTAATGTGTCATTTAGGGCCAGTGTTTCCTTACTGATTTTCTGTTTGGATGATCCATCCATTGAGGTAAGTAGGGTGTTAAAAGTCCCCTACTATTATTGGGTTACTGTCGACAGCTCTGTTTATGTCTGCTAATATTTGCTTCCTGTATTTAGGTGTTCCTATTTGGGGTGCAAATGTATTTTAAATTATTATGCCTTTTTGGATTAATCTCTTGATCATTATATAATGCCCTTCTTTGTCTCCGTTAGTCTTTGTTTTAAAGTCTATTCTCTCCAAGTATTGCTACCCCAGCATTCTTTTGATTTACATTTGAATAGAATACTTTTTTTCCATTCTCTGTTAGTCTGTATGAGTCTTTAGATCTTAAGTACTCTTTTACAGGCAGAGTATATATAGTTCATTTTTTATATCCATTCATCCCTGACAGGTATGTACTTATTGTCCCTTTGCTAATTGTTTTGGGGTCATTTTTATAGTACTTTTCTTATTTTGTTCTTTTCCCTTATGGCTTGATGGTTATCTTTAATGTTATGTTTGGATTCACTTATCTTCTTTGAGTGTTTATATTTATATATTTTTGGGCTGTTGTTGACAAGAGGTTTATATAAAGCAATATATGTATATATATTTTCAAAGACTACAAAGATTTTTTTTTTCTAGTTTGAAAAGCATTTTTATTTTTATTTTTTTATGTAATATGAACATTTATTTTATTTTATTTTATTTTTTATTTTCCCACTGTACAGCAAGGGGATCAGGTTATCCTTACGTGTATACATTACAATTACATTTTTCCCCCAGCCTTTCTTCTGTTGCACATGAGTATCTAGGACAAAGTTTCTCAATGCTACTCAGCAGGATCTCCTTGTAAATCTATTCTAAGTTGTGTCTGATTAAGCCCAAGCTCCCGATCTCCCGTCCCTACTCCCTTCCCCTACCCCTCCCATCAGGCAGCCACAAGTCTATTCTCCAAGTCCATGATTTTCTTTTCTGAGGAGATGTTCATTTGTGCTGGATATTAGATTCCAGTTATGAGTGATATCATATGGTATTTGTCTTTGTCTTTCTGGCTCATTTCACTCAGGATGAGATTCTCTAGTTCCATCCATGTTGCTGCAAATGGCATTATGTCATTCTTTTTTATGGCTGAGTAGTATTCCATTGTGTATATATACCACATCTTCCAAATCCAATCCTCTGTCGATGGACATTTGGGTTGTTTCCATGTCCTGGCTATTGTGAATAGGGCTGCAATGAACATGCGGTGGCACGTGTCTCCTTTAAGTAGAGTTTGTCCGGATAGATGCCCAAGAGTGGGATTGCGGGGTCATATGGAAGTTCTATGTATAGATTTCTAAGTTCTCTCTCCAAACTGTTCTCCCTAGTGGCTGTACCAGTTAACATTCCCACCAGCAGTGCAGGAGGGTTCCTTTCTCCACACCCCCTCCACACAGTTGTTATTTGTGGATTTATTATGATGGCCATCTGACTGATGTGAGGTGGTATCTCATGGTAGTTTTGATTTGCATTTCTCTTATAACCAGCGATGTTGAGCATTTTTTCATGTGTTTGTTGGCCATCTGTGTATCTTCTTTGGAGAAATGTCTATTCAGGTCTTTTGCCCATTTTTCCATTGACTGATTGGCTTTTTTGCTGTTGGGTTGTATAAGTTGTTTATATATTCTAGAGATTAAGCCCTTGTCGGTTGCATCATTTGAAACTATTTTCTCCCATTCTGTAAGTTGTCTTTTTGTTTTCTTTTGGGTTTCGACTACAAAGATTTAATTTAACATCACAGTGTCTCAGCCAAGATACCCACCTTTGGGGCACCTTTAAATTCAGAGTTCCTCAAGGGCCCCCCAAGCCTCAGTAGCAGGAGGCAGGCATGGCTGGCATATGGCTCCTCTACTTTTCTTTAGAGGGTGAGGGTAAGGGCCAGCTCTCAGATGCTTGCTGGGGCAGGTTCTGCTGCTGCTATTGCCACCACTGGCTCCTTCTGCATCAGCTCAGACTCATTCCCATCATCCTAGGGAGAGTGAATTAGAACTCTGTCTAAGATGCAAAACTCCTGGGCCTCCGTGGGGTTCATGTAGCAGTATCTCTCCATAGCCAACTTGATCATCTGCAGGCTCTGTTTGGTGTGCGTGGCATAGATGCTGTAGAGCTGCTTCTTGAGTTTCACAATCTTCTGGTGATATCTGTGGCTTCTTTATATTTTCCAACTCTTTGTTAAAAACCTCTAACTTTTCACTTTGTTCATCTATTCTCCTCCCAAGTTCTTTGGTCATCTTTATGACCATTACTTTGAATTCTTTATCTGGTAGACTACCTATCTCCACTTAGACCTTCCTCTGGGATTTTATCTCCTTCCTTTGTTTGGAACATATTCCTTTATTGCTTTATTTTTTTCAGAGTTGTTGTTTGTATTTCTGTATATCTTGTAGGTTGGTTTTGCTTCCTAACCTGGGAAAAGTGGCCTTTGGTAGGAAACGTCCTCTGAGTCCCAGTGGTATAATCTCCTCTGGTTACTAGTGTTATAAGTTCTAGGGGTGCCCCCTATGTGGGCTGCATGGGTACTTCTGTTGTGGTTGGCTGTGGGTGGCCGGCTGCCAGTCTGGTTGGTTGTCAGGCCCTACCTTGTGCAGAAACTGCTGGCCACTCTTTGGTGGGGCCAAGTGACAAGCAGCTAGCTGGGGAACCCTGGGGTTGTGGAGTCTCATTGCTGGTGCTAGCTCACTGGTGAGCACAGCCAGGTGCTGAGGTGGGTGGTTGACAGATTTAGTGACAGATTTTTTGACCTGCTGGTGTGTGGGGCCAGTTCCTGATATTGCTAGTATGGGTTCTGTGGCATCCCAAAGCTGGTGCTTGCTGACTGGAGAGTGGGGCTGGAGCCTGGGGCCAGAATCAACATAACAGAAAAAGACTCACAGATAGAGACAACAAACTAGTGATTATCAGTAGGGAGAGGGAAGGAGGGAAGGGCAAGATAGTGGGAGAGGATTAAGAAACTACTATGTATAAAACTATGAATGACTATGTATAAAATAAATAAACTACTAAGTTACAGGGATAAATTGTATAGCACATGGAATATAGCCAATATTTTACCATAATTTCAAATGGAGTATAAGCTCTGAAATTTTTGAGTCACTGTGTTGTACACCTGAGACTAATATAATATTATAAATCAACTACATCTCAATTAAAAAAAAAAAGAGCTCGGCTTTTTAATTGTTAGAAAATGATAAATGACAATGGCATTGATATATGCATTGTAGGAAACTATTTTTGTTTCCATGACAATGGTGATTATCACCCAGGCTAGCATGTGGAGGAAATGACAGAACCCATCCCCAGAAATCACTTGACTTCACTGATTTTCACACATTCACCCAAGTGAATATATGAATATGCAATTACACATACATTGCAATCAGAGTGATACTTCAAAATATATATTTGATTATGTCATTCCACTGCATTAAAAGACTTCCATGCCTTCCTCTTTCTTGTAGGATAATATTCAAAATTTTAAACTAAGAGTATAGCACTGTAGGCTACACCTGTCTCTATTGCCTCACGCTGGGTCATTTTCCTCTAGCTGCCTGCTCTCTAGCTATCAGAACCTTCTTTCCCTTCCATCAGGATTCCACTGTCCTGGGAGTCTTTGCAGAGATTTTTTTTGCCTTCTTATTTCCTATTGTCCTTTAGAAGTTAGTAGCAAGGTCATTTTCTCAAGGTGTCCTCTCTGATTTCCCAGTCCATCTTACACAGCCGTTCTCTATTTTTTCCTTGATGTTATTATTCACAACAAATACTACACTTTTTGTGATTACTTGACAGATGTTTATCTCCCTATCTCATCTACAAGCTGTATGCATATAAACTTCACTTTTTTGCTCATCATGATACCCTGAATATTTTTCACTGTACTTGGTATATATTAGACATATGGTTATTTGTGATATGAATAAACATATAAACAAATGCAAGGATATCTCTATTGAAATAAATGATAAGGCTTTATTTTGTGAGTCAATTCTTTATGTCCAGATATGTGGATAATTAAGTACCTTTTACATGCAATATATTCTAACATGCAATATAGTCTATATTCTACTAAATAACATATAGTAGTGGTAATGCAGCTTAGGTCTCCTGGGAAGTAGACTCAGATAGAAATGTGCATGCAGTAAGTTTATTTATTGGGAAGTGCTCTCTGGACGAGGACCAATGAGAGTGGGGAACGAGGCAGGATGGAGAGAGGGAAAAGATGAACTCAGAAGGAACAGAAACAACGAATAACTTCAGCAGGGTTGTCTCCATTCCAAATACAAATGTAATTGAAACTGTGAAAGAGTACAATTCCAGGAAGACACCTAAGGTTAAGGTTGTAAATTACCAGGTGCTAGAACGATGGTAAATTTTGATTGTGAGAGAGAAGTAACAAGCCTGAGGCAAAGGCCTTGAGGTAATGAGGGAAATTTAGGAACTATTCATTCTAGAGGCTATTTTTTTCTCTACCTTAAATCAGCTAAGTCTACAAACTTCTTACTCACATTGCATTTTACCCCAAATCACTCATAGTCAGTCTTACACCAGTTCTGGATCTTCAGGATACGAGCACTGAAGGACATATCTTTAAGTATTCAGTGTGTAACATTACATGGCATTTTGTAATTTACAAAATATTAACATATACATTTTGCCATTTAACTCTCACAATTATCCCATTCAGTTAAACTGCTTGCTCAAAAATCACTATTTGATGGTAGGAGTTGTTGAGCTAGTGGCTTCATTTTCATGAGAAGGACATTGTCGCTATTATACACAAGGGTATTGCTAATACCTATCTTAGTGCCTGAATGGAGAACATTCAATAAGTAATTTTTAAATAAATTTCTGACAGGAATTTATAGCTTCACTGTGTTACCTGAACTTATTATGGCATTTCATAATATATATGCAGAGATGTAGCACCCACACATGTACGTGAACATGCAAAGGGTTATATAGAATATAAGATGTATGTAGTTGCATAAACTCTACCATGTTCATTTGATGAAACAGAACATATATATATATATATATATGTTATTAGCTATTTAAGCAGGAAAACTTGAAATTTTTGAGCCGAAGTGATTTTTAGTCATTATCTTTTGGTCAGTTTGAATAGGAGTTAATCTAGCCTTGGAAAATCAGATGAGGCGGGTGGGGGGAGGTTTTATGATCAAAGTCTCTGACCTTTGGGGAGAAAACTCACCTTATAAAAATGTTTAAAAAAATTGCCTAATCCCGGACTCCAGGGAAGTCCGGAATTAAGCAATCTAAACTTTTCTTGTTTCTAAATTTGTGGTACTAACTTTCCAGAAATGAAAGGTGACTCATAAGCCTTCTTTCTGACTATGGTATTAAAAATAATAATAATATCCACTTGTGTAAGGTAAATTATCAGGCTAAGATGCATTTTGGTACATTTGTACACTATTAGATGAGCTGTCTTTCCAAAGCATCCAAAAAATTAATGTGGAACACCTGATATTTGACTGTGCTTCCAGATGGAGGGACAGCTTGACAAATGCCATCATAATTTACAACTTAAAAAAAGTGGAGTGTGAATGCATTTGCAGCAAACTTTAAACAGCTTGGATTATTTACAGGTACAACTGTGTTTAATGTGGAATTTCAATGGATTTAAAGTATTATTAGATGCAATCACTGATCAGGGAGTATAGGTGTGGCATGTGAGCAATGTGATTATATGCCTTAATTAAATATCTCAGAATAGGTTACATCTGTTTGGTGAGGTGGGGGGGGGATGGTAAAATAACATTTAAATTTTATATTTGATTATTCAGTATCATGGAATAGCTCTCATCTTTGAAGGACAGTATATTTAGGGCTTATCCTTTATGGTAGAGAATAATAACCACATAAAATAAAAATGGAATATAGTGTCTAACTCTTAAGGATAAATTGGATACCTGTACCCATAAAGCAACTAAAATATGGATTGCTAATTGATAACTCATATTAGTGTGCAACCTAAATGAACATATAAGTCTATATCTCTGAAGATTAGGAAAATGATTATTGAAACTTTCTGGTGAAATTGGAGAATTCATATGTATTATAATTACATATTATATACCATAAATGTATATATGCATATATACGTATATCCTTTTTTCTTCTTCTAAATATATGTATATGTATGTATGCTATATGTATGTGTACATTAAAAAATATCTCCAAGAAAGAGGATATAGATGACTTTGGGGGTAAGGCGTAACTGCAGGAGGATGAAGGAACATCTGACTTTGCAACATTACTCAATGAAGAGAAAAGCAGTTTTAATTAGAAAGTCATTGATAGATATTATAATTTCACTTCTCAGGAATAAGTGGAACATGGAGAAGGAAACATGGTAAAATGAAACTAGAGATTCTAAAAATGAACCGCTGAGTATATAAACCCAAATCAGGATCTACTGAGTTCCTGCAATCACCAGGTGTTCTTGGCCTCTTATATTTCAGTCCTAGCCTAGGAACTGAATATCCAATAGGCAGCCAGGTGAGAGGTGGCTCTTCCCTTTCCGGAGCTTACCTTCCACATAGAAGACAGATATTAAACAAGTCACACTCAGATAAATATGCACAGAAAATCTGACAGGGCTATGAAGGAAAAAATAGGGTTCTAGGAAAGAGAACGACAGAGACAGAGTGAGTCTAATTTTGTTGGTGGTGGGGATGGGTTGGGGAAGGTGTCTCTGAGACCTAAAGGATAACCAGAACGGAGGATGCGTGCAAAGGGAGAAAAGGGGCTGGAGAATGGGAAGATTACTTTGTGGCTGGAACATCAGTCATGTCAACAGTAGCCCTAGGAGAGGCTGGAGAAGCAGGGAAGGGCAGGTTATTTAGAGGTCACTGTGGAGTTTGTATTTTATTCAGGATGCAACTGGAACCACTGCAAGATTTATACTGTGCCTGTGATGAGCTAATTAATACTTTTTAGAGCTCAATCTGGAATGAAGAGGGATAAGAGTAGAAGCTGTAATACCAGCAGCTTGGACTTTGATGGATGTGGTGAATGAAGAAGGAGCAATTAAGAAATATTCCAGTATGTATTTAGGAGACTGAATCCTGAGAGCTTGGGGATACATTAAAGGTGGAAGAAAAAGGGAGTCAAGAATGATTCCAAGGTTTCTATGTAAGGTTTTTCTTTCACTTAATATACTATTTGATTTAAGAAAAATGTACTCATCCCCTATTCATTCCAGGTTCCGGAAGGTAATCTGATGGTTTGTTTAAAGAAGTCTTCCCAACCACTCAAGGTAGTGAGCACTCACACCTCAGTTATTCCATCCTGCTCCCCTTTTATCTTCTAAGCAAGCATCACAGTCTCCTATTAGTTTGCTTACTTGCTTACTCTGAGTGTAATTCCCATGGGAGAGATGTGTCTTCTTGAGGACTAGCCAGAGCCCCTGACACGGTGTTTGGCAACTGAAAAAGGTCAATAAATATTTGTTGAGGGAACTGATGGACAAATGAAAGAATAACAATAAAGAGGAAATCCTGGAATCCAAGGTACTCACAGTCTAGCCAAGAAGATTAAGAAGTGTGATAAAAGCCTGGATAGAAATAAGCAGCAAGTGTCGCCAAAGAAGAGAGGACGACTCATCTATCTACCTAACTGGAAGGAGAAAGACGCGAAGTCTGGAGTACAGATATACTCAAAGATGAGGCGAATATTTTCTGGACTGAGATCATCTCTGAATGGAAATTGCTCCCCTCTCCCTAGCAAGCTCTAGAACACAACAGAACGAACAACTCTACAAAAGAGCTTCCCATTTTAGGATAATTGTTGTTCAAAAAATAGCCATGAGAACGTATTGCTCTGCAAAAACACAACCTTGATTTTGTACCACATACAGGGTTTACTACTTGCAGCTTCTGTGTGTAGAAATTTTGGCTCGCCTGGATCCCTGGCCACTTTCACCCAGCCCCCGCCTCCATTCTCGGAAGACACCCGCGCCCTTGCCTTCTCCCGCCTATTTGTGGGATGGAGGGAGAATCATTTACTACCTGCTCCCGGAGGAGTTCTGAAGACGCAGCTGCCCCTAAGACAGTGTTTCTGCACCTCGCAGGGCCCCTGCGTAAGGAAAGAAAAGGCATAATTCGTTACCCAGAGCGCCGGCGGTTTTGGCCTTTAAACCTGTGGGTCTCTCACGTCTGGGCCCCCACCTACCGAGCTCGGCCTTTGACAGTTTCGGAAGCAAAGGTGAGTCCCCAGAGCGACCGCTCCCTCCCTCCCTTCGTCCGCGCGGAGAAGGAAAACAAGCCGCCAGATTGAGGGGCGGAGGCGGCCGAGGGGGGCCGGGCTGCTTCCCGCCGCTCGGCGGACCGCGCGGGGCGCGGGGAGCAGCGGGGCCGAGCGCGCAGCCCCGCCCCGGGGGCGTCACCGCCCGGCGCCCGCCCCGCCCCCGCGCCGCCGGCCCTCCGCTTTCTATTTCTACAGGCGCTCGGGCAAAGCTGTCACTTCGGTGTCCGGCCGGAGGCGGAGGACGCGGGGAGGGCCCGCCTGTGGGAGACTCCAAGCTGTCGGCATCGCCATGGCCCCTGTGCTAAGCAAGGACGTGGCGGACATCGAGGTACCGACCGCGCGCGGGCTGGCCCGGGGCGGGCGGGGGGCGCAGCCGGTGGGTCCCCGGAAGGCCGCCGCGGCCACCGCGGGGCCGGGGAAGGAGTGGCATTCGCGGAAACTTTGCCTCCGCGGGAGGTTTTCCGGCGGGGGGGGCGGGGGGGGGGGCGCGGAAGGGCGCGGAGCCGGAGCCCGGCCTGGGCCTCCGGGGGAGAAGTGGGCGGCCCCGCGCCTGGAGGGGTGTCCTTTGGGTTGGGACCTGGCTGTTTACTTCGGAGCGGGGTTAAAGAAGTCCCTGAAAGGCAGTGATGGAAGAACCACAAGAGTTGGAAAGAAATGGACTTTCCATAGGAGCGCTTATTTCTCTACCCGTCTACCCCCGCACCCTCCCCTTTTGCAAACCCTGTAAGCGTTTCGCGTTTGGGGACACCTGTCTGCAGCCCCCACCTCCAGTCGCTGAATTCTGAATATTTTTGCAAAGGTGGAGTATAGAAATAAAGAGATTCTGTGTGTCAGCTATAGCAGTCCCTGCAAGCCATAGTATTGTTTATGAAAATAATTTAACAGGGAAGAATGGGAGAAGGTATTGAGAACGTGAAAAATGCAGTGCCATCAGAACTACAAAATAAACTGTGTTTTTCTCTCAACAGTTTTTGATTCTCTCTTGCACTCCGGTTCTGTAAAAATGTCACCTTTCTTCCCGCGAATAAGATCCTCTCTGAAATACCATTTCCTTTGAGTTCTCCCTACGACCTTTCTGTATGCGATGAGAACGATATAATTATAAACAGTGATTTTAGACACAGTAACCCAAAGTCAGCACTTCTGAGTTAAAATAAACTGCTTTTTCGTTTTTTTGTTGTGTTCTGTTGGGGGGTTTCTTTATTTGAGTCTCCTACTCTGGTAAAACGTGTGTGTAAGCGCACAACTGTGTTTTCTTTACAAATGACAGAATTTTTCTTTCCTCAGTCCTTTCAGAAGCTTAAGTAAAAGTTTAAAACCACCTGTTTGCAGAATAGCTGCTTTTGCCGTTGGTTGTGAGCCTACTGTTTTGCATCTGTCATTGATTGAAGGAACTTTGTATTCTGTTTGGGGGATGGTGGTAGTATTTTCTCCAGACTCCATACATTGGTGTGAAAAATCCACTGTGGTAATAAGAGCCAAAGTGTATTACGTGGACATGTCTACTTAATTTACTTGTGGTTTCTCTTGTGAATAGTTTACTTTTTCACAATGATCAATATGGTATATTTAACTCAATAGTTATTTATGTGTGCACGGGTAAAAGATACTTGATTTATGTCATTGTCCTTTTTAGTCACTACTGCTGATGTACTGATTTTAGTGATAAAGAATGTCAGAGGGCAGGTAGGTGGCTTTTGACTTTGGAGTTTCTTTATCTGTATCTTTTTTGCAGTTGCCCATGAAATCATTTCTTAACCATATAACACTAAGGAAAAAGATGCCAGTGAAACATTCACAATGGCTTAATTTCATGTGTTGTTTCAACTAGGACCATTTAAGAAGGTCAGACCCTCACGTGTATTCATCTCAGTCGAAGCCTTAGTTGGCCTGATGTTACTTAGAATGTAGAATAGTGGTATTCAAACTTTTTCAGCTTTTGTATAGTTCATATATGCAACACACTTTAATCAATAATGTTTTTCATCACACATAGTAATTCTCTTTTCCCTCAAAGTAGTACCCATGATTCATGAGCTAGAGTACCATGAAAGAGCATGAAATTAGTCATTAAAATGTAATGCAGTGAGAAAAAAGACATTAAGTCTAGGGGAACACGTCGAAGCATAGATAGATGTCTCAGTTGATCCTGTTGACTCACCAAAGTTCATTTATTTTTGAAGAATCAGAATGAACTATGAAGGTTCAATTTTCTATCAAATTTGAATGCATAACATTGGATTTGCCTTTTTTGAATGAATTCATTAAAACCATTGTCTAGAGATTGATCTGCTTGCAACCATTACCTTAGTCTCAATTATGCAGAGAAGCAAGTAATCTTTAAAAAAAAAATCGGTATGAAACGGAGTGTGTGTTCAGTTGATAAGCGTGAAAAGAACAGGAGGTGATGGTGACAACCCACTATAATAGTGATTTCATTTTTAACTGTAAGCTCCCTATAGAACCTCAGTTTCAGTGAACCAGCCAAGAAACATTTTTGTTTCTGGGGGAAAAAAAAGGTTTTGAGGTATACAGAATTGTTTGAGGTGCTCATTCCATATTTCTAGCCTTAATCCAGTATCACATCAGAGTTTGAAGGGTTAGGAGCCTGAAAAACAGTCAGGTCATTAGACTTCAAAACTGGAATATCCCTGGGCTGGAAGATAGGCATAGCAAGCATGCATTAGCAGATCATATATACTAGGCAAGAAACCTAGCTCATTTATTCAAAAATTATTGTCATTATAATAATGGTAGAGGTGATATGAGAAGGCAGGCTTTTTTTCCAGAAATTTTAATGCGGTTCCGGGTCTGGGGTCTGGACCACACAGCCTGTGGTTGAGGTTTAGTTCTACCCCCATTTACGCAAGTGACCTTGGTTAAGTTACCTAGCTTCTCTGAGTCAAACTGCATAATATGCTAAGTAAGGAAAATAACAGGATAATAAACAAATGTCACAAGTTGGCATCTTATCAAGAGAAAGGGCAAAACATGCTAAAAATAAAAACATAGAAAAACTATCTGTAGGGAAATCACTGCTTCTGAGCTAATGAATATTTTAAAGTTCATTAATGGTACATGCTTATAAAAGTTATTTTTACTCTGTGGGCTTACTTTTTGGATACAAATGAATTTTGTTAAGAATCACTTTTGAGCACAAATTTTCCTGGAAGGTTTCCAAAAAGGTGGTTATCAGGCACTGATCACTTTCCCTGATCTTAACCACACTGTCACAGATAACTTCATTTCCTTTGAATTGACATCTGTAAGGATGATTTTGAAAGAGTTCACCTTTGTTCATTGCCTTGTTCCCCTCCACTGACATGGCTAATTGAGAATTTACTATGGAAGTCTAGCTGAAGGAAAATATATGCAGAACAGTGAGCTTTTAATTAACTCTTTGAATATTGGTAATTTTGGTAATTATTTATAGTTGAACTAAATTGCTATTTCCACCACCCCAAGTCAAGGTCTGTTCTTAGAATTATCAGTCAATGACTCTTTAGGGGTTATAAAATTTAGGGGTCATTTCAAATTTACTTTGGATTTAAGAATAGGATTTCAGTCCATTGTCCACAAAATCATCATGCATTCAGAGTCAAATAGAAATGGTTTCTGAATTCTTGATAACTGTGACATCTGTTCATTTGAGAAGAAAATTGATAATTTTCAGTTTATTAAGAAAAGATAATAAAATGATGGCTTTGGAAAGATGGGAGTATAATGGAAACTACTTGGAGAAAGGAAATTTTAAGGAGAATTTTGTAAAAAGGCTTATGAATTGGTAGAGATGGCAAAAGATATTCCCAAATCCCTTTACTGTAACTGATTTTGCCCCTGAGGAGAGAGGAGGTTCAGAGACCTGAAGGAGAGGATTCAACTTTGCAGAAACTATGGGCTATTTATTTATTTAAACTACAATGTGTTTTGTTGAGTCCATTTTTGTCTCCTTCCTTTTATTAATTGGGTGTGCCACAAATCCTAGGAATGCCATCTTGAATTGCCAAGGATTTTAAAGCATTAAAATTCAAAAAAAATTTTGTGTGTGTGTGAATTTGAGTTGTTAAAAATATGCCTGTCCTTCCTACTTTAGGCTGTCTGTGGACAATACTTTCTTAATTATAAAGTATTTCTCCTTCCTAAGAAATTTAGCTGGGCAGTAGAAATGTGTCTGATTATGTGATTTGGGAAGTTACTCCAAATTTGGAGAGTTGTTCAGATGATAGCTCCTTGTAGTTTCAAGGTACTACATATGTCTGTAATTAAGGATGATATATATTTTTTTTAATTCTGCCCCCTACACATGAATTCAAATCTGGTTTCAGTAGTTTAATTAAAAACTGTGAGATTAATGACTAATGATGAATCTATCACTAGGGAGAGTTTTAGATTGGATCTGCTTCATCTTAATCATAGTGGATAGTGTTGACTGATTACTTAATTGTAAAAATGTGCTAAAATTCAATAGCCTTCTTTCTTACATTCTAGAAGGAAAATCCATTTTTGGAGAGCTCTACATTTACAGTAAGGAATTAATAAAAACACCAAGAAGATCTTGAGTCAAACTGCTGAGATAACTGGATGATCACAAAGCAATCATATCTTTCCTTAACTATTTGAGTACACCATTTTACCAAACTCTGTGTAAGAACAAGCAAGGACACAAGAGCTGAAAAACAGACCCTTCCCGTAAGGTAAACATGTGTGGTCACTGAGTGAGATCTCCAATAATTAGCATAAAGTCACAAAGGTAGAAACGTTAAAATTAAAGACAATGAGACTGAACACAGATGGTCCTGAAATAATGTTGGTGAAGAGGATATGATAAGAGGTTTGATGTATTCTAGGCTTCAATATGGTTAAAGAGATTGAAAAGTAGAATTGGCCAATTTGCTTTCCTGCTTCTTGAAGCTAGGTGCACACAATGACAAATAAGAGGAAAAAATCCTCAATCCTAAAAACTATAAGGAAATTTCTGTGTCATTTATATCCTGCCTTAATGAAAAACTATTTAATAAAGCATTCTAAGATTATAAATTTAGCTATCATCAGGATTTTGATTTTCAGATGTGACCTGTTTTGCCTCCTGGACTTCATTTGCTCTTAATCCTCCGTATCAAGACAAAAGGTGTTTTTTTGGCTTCAAACATCAATAATGTGGGTGTTCACAGATATCCTAGAGCCGGTTATACTACTGATAACTCTTAACAGGATTATAGCTTTTCTGTGGCTCATCATTAATACTGCTCCCATTGCTTTTAATTAAAATGTTATACTAGCAGATATGAAACATCTGTGTTTAACTCAACATACAACTTCTCTTTTGACTCTTCACCACAGTTGTCTGAATAATGATGTTAGAAACTCAGTACTTTGGTATAAAATTTTTGATTTTGTATCTCACAAAATCAAGCTTTGTTTTATGGGTAGTTTAAACAAAAAACAAACAAACAAACAAACAAACCCATTGTATTAAAACAGGCCTGGGTTCAGATTCTGGCTCTGTTATTTTTTTATTTGTATGATTGTGGTCAAATTGTTTCCTGGACTGCCATTTTTCCCCCTGTCAGTGGATTGAATCTTAATTTATTTCATGCACTAGTTATAAGGATTAATTGGATTCATGTACTTAAAATGCCTTAGCATCCATCACTTAAACTATATGCTTTTTGAATGGTTGTGGTTATTTTCAATATTATTATTATTATGGATATACCATATGTTTTATGAAGATGCCATTTGGCTGGAGTGTTCAATTCTAAGAATTCACTACTGGTATCAATGGCTGTTAAAATATATTTGGAAAGGGAGAATGAAGTTAAAGAATTATGAAAGAGACTTATTATAGATTAAAAAAATAGTATATATATATGACTTATGAGAAAATTCCTGAGTTCTTTTTGTCCGTGTTACCAATGAGATGGAAGAGCTTTTTGAAATTCAGGTCAAACAAGGAGATCCTCTTCACTTTGCTTTTATTTATATTTAAAAAATATTTTTAATACCCATTATATTGCCAACCCTTTAGTATAAGCTTCAGGAGTCAAAGGAAGTATGTGGCTAAGGCTTTGTCTATACAGGATTATCCACATTGAATAGACTGGGAATAAGATTCAAATCCAGGGTTGACTGGCCCCCTGCCCCCTAACCTTTACTGTTTTACTGCAGTATATTTGTGGATTGAGTCTTTGGTGTTTTTCTGACTGTTTTTGTGACTAAATCAGGGCCAGAGCATTGGTGAAAATTATTTCTTGGCATTCTCAATGATATTTAGAAGGGATTTGGTATTATCCTTTTATGAAAAGAAATCCCTATGCAATTATTTAAAAAAGTGCCTAATTCCACATCTCTTTGTGTAAACTGGACTGTATAGGTTCTCTAAGCGAGCACATAAGCTTCAAAGAAAGTTTATTTATTTATTTTTGGGGGGTTTTTGCACATCCCTGACATACTGTATTTATACCATTTTTAACTCCTAAGAGGGAGGGAGTTGGCGATCAACTTATTTTGCACCAGGAGTAGGTAAAATGTGCCCTTTTCTAAGGGATGACCAGGGGATAATAAAACTTTTCTACCAGGTTATAGTAATTTAATTTCTTGGAGGATTTCAGCTTGGTCGTGGAATAGCATTCTCCCTACCCTCTACCTCCATCATAATAATTAAAGAGACAATCTGTGTCTCTACCTCCCAGGTGCTTGGAAATTGATATTATGAGTGCTTATGAATGTCCCCTTGAGGCTCTCCTGACTAGGCCACTTTGAAGAAAAATCTCTTCATCAATAATGAAGCCCCGAGGGCCACTTCTCAGGGGACCCACACAAAATTACATGTCAACTCCAGGCCTGATTTATACAGATGGCGTTCGTGGATGGAGCCCGACTACACTCCTCTCCCCGCAACCCCAGTATTTCATTACCTACCACTCTCTGTTGGTTCTCCCCACGCCCCTCCCCACTTGCACGTCTCTCCCAAAACTTCATCCTTCGGTTTTCAGTTTGTTTTACCTATCCGAGATGGGCTCGTCAGCGTTGATCCCTCGTTTAACCTTTGTGAAATCCTTGGAATGATATTAAAAATTGGCAATAGTAGCATGTTAAACTTTAAAAATGTTAGCATGTTTACTTAAACGCCATGTGAAAATCTCCAGCAAAACAGTGAGGGATAACATGTATTTGTACTGTGTTAATGAAAATAAATGTCCTGGGATCGGGGACAGGCCTGGGAATATTTTTGCTCTACAAGTCAGATCCCTTGCCGTCTGACCTTGTGGAAATCGTTCAGCCACTGAAGAGTTTGCTGATTCCTCAGTGAGTTTGCTATTGATCCATCTTTTAAGGATGGTTTGTAATACAATATGGCACTGGTGAACTTGTTTGGAAATGTGACCTGCTGAGTGATCATCTTAAGGAAATGCAAGGTGTTGTCTTAGTTTCTCTGTGTCACATGCTAGTTACGATTAAGTGCACCATTTATACCAGCTCTGTAATTTGATATTCTCGTTCACCTGACTTTCAAAATTTCTTCTTGCTTGCCTGCTTCCTTTTCTTTTTCATCAAGTGAATGGGTTGTCTAAATCTTTCCTGAGCCCATAGAAAAAAGTCCAGTCCTTCTGTGGATGACTGGAGTTCTGTGAGGATGATTTGGAATTAATAAATTCATATTTTTTGTGTCAGTAGGATGATGTGGTAGGATGATGTGGTAGGAATCTCTGGAATTAACACCAGAGATTCCAAAAAGGAGATGGAGCTCTGTCAGTTGTATGCTTTTTGGTTGATAACAGTTAGGGGAAACTAGTACAAATAGTGGGGTCCCCAGTCCCACAGAAATTCAAGTTACCTCTCTCTGACTCTTTGCACCACAGAGTCCTCAGAGTCTTGGGGATCTTCTTTCCGATGTTCCTCCATGACAAATATTGAAGAGCACTGGTATAAAACGGTTGAATTCCTCCGTAATTCAAAGAAGAAAGTCATTCAGTTCCCTTTACAGATTCCTAAGATTAAAGCATCACAAATTTCACAGCAAAATAGTCTTTAGGGGGGCCTAATTTTTACTAATTTTTTTTCATTCCTCTAACTTAATTTTTAAGTTATTTTTCATGATCATTACAAAAGATTTTAAAAGACGCCAAAAAAAAAAGTGAAACAAAGATCTCAGACATATTTATACCAGCCCAAACAGCTGAACTCCCTCTTCCCATTTTTAAATTGAGTTGTTTATTTGATACTGAGTTGTACGAGCTGTTAATATATTTTGGATATCAATCCCTTATTGATTATATCATTCGCAATATTTTCTCTGATGTTCACCCTGGGGACATAGCCCCTGGCGGCAGCCAGTTTAGGGAGTTCCCTCTACCGTGTGGACACTGATGCTGGCAAGCCCCATTTTGGAATCCTCCCCCTTGCGTATTAGCTTCTGGACCCAGTCCTGCTTCCACCCACCAGCCTGTAGGCACCAATATCAGGACACCTCAGACCAAGCAAATAGCTGGGTAAGAACACAGTCCCACCCACCAGCAAGCAGGCTGCCTTAAGACCTCCTGACCCACAGCCTCCCCTGGATATGACCCTTTTCCCCAAAGCGTCTGGGACCTGATCCCACATGCCAAGGAGCAGGCACTGGACCTTGGAGCCCCAGGGCCCTTCAAACAGAGACTCCAGCATCCAGCTCTTCCTACTGGTGGGAAGCACCAGTCCCAGAACTCCCTGGGATCCAGCTCTACCCACCAGTGGGTGGACAGCAATCTCAGGTCAATTGCAGGTCAGCAGCCAGCTATGGGATTTAGCCCACCCACTAGCAGGCCAGCTCCAGCTCTGGGACCCACTGGGCCCTCATCCTCCCCATCAACAGGCCAACACAGATGCTGAGAAACATTGGGCCCCGTAGCCAGCCACCCCAGGTTCTAGCTTCACCAGTGGGACAAAACAAGCTTTGGTACACCCTGGATCCCACAGACAGCAGTGTCAGAAACCATCCCCATCTTCCAGGTCTGGGAACCTTAGTGCCACATCTACCAACTCCAGAACCTGGTACTCCCTACCAGTGAGGCAGTACTAGTCCCAGGACTGCCCTGCTCTCCAGGCTTCTTCAGCCAGCTGACTCGTACCAGACCCTACCAACCAGTGGTTGACACCCTCTGCACTAGGTAGGGCCTGGCAATCAATTGGACTAAAGGATGACCATGCTTACCAGATCACCCATGATAGCCTGCCGCAACAGAAGTACCCATGCAACCTTCATGGACCCTGTTAGTGCCTACAGTTCTAGTGACCAGAGGGGAATATACTGCTAGGACTCAGAGGACATCTCTTACCAAAGGCCACTTTTACCAGGTCAGGAAGCATAGGCAACCTTCAGGATACCTAGAATTAAAAACAGCTGCTCAGCCAAAATGAAGCAACAGAGGAACATGTTCCAAGCAAAGCAACAAGACAAAACACCAGAGGAAGAACTAAGTGAAGTGGAGATAGCAGTCTACTAGATAAAGTGTTCAAAATAGTGGTCATAAAGATGATTAAAGAACTCAGGAGAAGAATGGATGAACAAAATGAGAACGTAGAAGTTTTTAGCAAAGAGTTAGCAAACATGAAGAAGATCAGAGGTGAAGAATATAATAACTAAAATGAAAAATACACTAGGAAGAATCAAGAGTAGATGAAATGATGCAGAAGAATGGATTAGTGAGCTGGAAGACAGAGCAATGGAAATCATTGAAACCGAACAGAGAAAAGAATGAAAAGAAATGAGCACAATTTAAGAGACCTCTGAGATAACATCTAGCATAATAATGTTCCCATTATAGTAGCTCCAGAAGGAGGAGAGAGAGGGAGAGAGAGAGAGGGAGGGAAAGGGAGAAAGAGAACCCATTTGAAGATATAATAGGTGAAAACTTAGCTAGCCTGGGAAGGTAAATAGACATCCAGGTTCAGGAAGTACAGAGAGTCCCAAAGAGGACCAACCCAAAGAGGACCACACCAAGGCACATCGTAATTAAAATGGCAAAAATTAAAGATAAAGAGAATATTAAAGGCCACAAGGGAAATGCAAGAGTTATGCAGAAGGGAACTCCCATTAGGCTGTGAGCTGACTTTTCAGCAGGAACTCTGCAGACCTGAAGGAGTGGCACAGTTTAAAGTGATGAAGAGGAACAACCTACAACCAAGAATATGCTACCTGCTAGGCTTTTATTCAGATTTGTTGGAGATATCAAAAGTTTTACAGAGAACAAAGGGAAAGGAAAATGAGTTTAGCACCACCAAACCAGCTTTACGAGAAATGTCAGAGGGACTTCCTCAAGGAAAAAGAAAAGGCCACACCCAGAAACATGAAAATTATGACAGGTAAAAGCTCATTGGTCATGGCAAATATACAGTCAAGGTAGTAAATCCACCACATACAAAGAGGTCGAAAGACAAAAGTAATAAACTCATCTTTATTTGGAATAAGTTAAGGGATACACAAAACAAAAAGATGTAAAATACATCAAAATATTAATATAGAAATTTATATATATGTAGATTGCTATATATGTTAACCATAGACTGAAAATCTATAATATGTACATACATATATAGAAAAAGGAGAAGCAATCTTATGCAATTTTATATTTACTTTTTTATCCTCTCAAAAATATTTCCCTACATTCTTACTTACTTTTAAAAGTAGCAGTGTGAGATTTCCTGGGAGTGGAGATATCAAAGTTTGTTGAGGATTCCCTTTATTATCAGACATTTATTTTGTTTTTAAGAATTGTTTTTCTTAAAATGTTGTATTATAAATATACTTGAGAGAGTTGTAATGATTTAGAGCACATTTCAGTTCTGCCCTTCTAACCTACAATGATTCAGCTAAATTAAGCATCTGAAAATTTTTTTTAATGGGAAAAGGGGCTCATTTTGAGGTGCAAAAATGGATAGGACAGAATGGCATTGGAACTGACTACCCATTTGCTTCGTCCTGCAGCTGTTGAATTGACACAAGGGTATAGAACCCTCAGGCATGTGGATGTCATTCTTTTTTGACATGGATATGGCTTGATTTGGTCTCCGTCCTGATCTCATGCTTATTTCTAGATTGTGGTTTGACTGCCTCTGGATGGTTCCTTATGTTTTCTGCCCTGGGAGAACAGTCTGAGTAAGGGCGGGTTTCAGATTGTTATCTTGAATGGATAAATCTCAGGTTGTGATCGCGAATGAGTAAATGTAACACCAACTACAGTTGTCTCAAAATTAATCAAGGATGGCCTTTTTTTTTTTGCTTTTTAGGGCCACACTTGTGGCATATGGAGGTTTCCAGGCTAGAGGTCAAATCAGAGCTACAGCTGCCAGTTTACGCCACAGCACCACCAGATCCCAGCCTTGTCTGTGACCTACACCACAGCTCATGGCAACACCAGATCCTTGACACACTGAGCAAGGCCATAGATCAAGCCCGCATCCTCGTGGATCCTAGTTGGGTTCATTAACCTCTGAACCACAACGGGAACTCCTGGACATTCTTAATTGTACCCCCACTCCCAAAACCACTCTGGCAGGCCAGATCTTAAAGGATTCTTTCACCTTAGGTCTTTACATTGAAAGTATGATTCGTGTGTGTTTGTGTGTGTGTGTGTGTGTGTGTATGCACACGTATATGTGTGTTTGCAATTTTTTTTCTTTTTCTTTTCCTTGTTGTACTTAGGAAGAGGAAAGGGCAGTAAGTGTCACTAGTTTGACTCAAAAGAGTTTCATCACAATGGCAAATTTAGTAAAGCAAATTTTTTTTCTTAGATGTATTAACCAAAATAACTTTTGATTCATCTTTCATTTAAAGCTAATTTACTTGCAGCCTGAACTTTGAACACTGGTATGCCTAAGCCTCTATCTTTTTTTTAAGAGATAAAAACGTTTGTAGAGGAAAATTCTTATATGATTCATGGAAATTACTGACCATCACCCCTCCTCCCCAAAGGGCAAAAGTTTAGTATATTTTTATATGTATTTAAGCAAAAGTTTAGTATATTTTTATACGTATTTAAGATCACATTTTCATGGAAGGATTCTAGGAGGAAAAGTTACCAATTGCAGGTATGATTATTTTAAGGATTTGAAATATTTTTGTGTTGCACAAATTCATGTGGCTATATCAGTGTATGAATGTATATGTCATGATACCCTTTTAATGCTAGTGATGATTTTTTTTATTTTTAAATAAGGAAAACTCTTGTTTGGTTTAGTTTGCATTTTTTGAATATTGTTAAGTTTGAACATTTTCCCACATTTTAAAATAGTTTGGATTTTCTTTTAAACAAATGATCTTAAAATTCTAAAGTAAGAGTAAAATGGAGAAAATGGAAATGAATCCAAGTAAGAACAGTATAATATTACAGATTTTAAGAAAATTAAATGCTAATGAATTATAAAATCAGAACAAAGCTAATGCTGTTTGGAAACATATCATCTGCTAAAACTACTCTCAGATAAATTCAGAAATAGCAATATATCAGTAGACATAACCTGTTAAAATATTTATTGATGGCATATCATGGATTAATATTGTCTTAATTGTAATGAAAAGGTAGCATGGATTAGTGGTTAAGCGTATAGGCTCTGGAATTAGAGTGCTAGTGTTCATGTTTTAGCTCTGCCACTACTCATTTTTGACCTTAACAACTTTAACTTTCTGTTTGTTTCCTTGTCTGAAAAATAGGGGCAGCAATAGCATGTATATCATAAGATTGTTGTATGGTTGAAGGAAATATTGCATTTTCAATACTACATCTTTTTAATAGTTCTAACCCATAGCAACTGTGCAATTAATGTCACCTATCAAAGTAATAATGGCCACCAGTTATTGTTTTGACACCAAGGGCCTCTCTCTTTCTTTGAAAATATGTTGTTTTGGTGTCTAAAAAACAGAAATTTACTGTCAATTTTGTTTTGTCTATTTAAAAATATTTATTTCTTACTGTGTGGTTGGCACTGGTCTGTATCTTAGAAATACACCTGCAAACGCGACCAAAAAGATTTCTTCTCTTAACAAAATTGCATTACAGTAGACCAATAATAGACAGGAAGAAAAAATTTCAATGTATGGTAATTTTCGATAGGATGGTGAGTTTTCGTAGAAGTAAACCAGAATAAAGTGATGCAGGATGACTGGTGTAGCCTTCTTTATATGTGGCAGTCAGAGAAGGCTGCCTTATGGTGGTGACATTTGAACTCAAACCTGAAAGACCAGAAGTCTGCCAGGGCTTTTGAGTTAAACAAGAAAGCAAGTCTAAGACGTAGGGTTGAATTTAGTTTGAAGAGCAAAAAGAAGGAACCAGCGTGAGGGAGATACAAGTGTTTTGTGTAGGCTTTTGAAATCCCTATTTGGTACCAAAGCAAAGATATCAAACAGGCAGCTGGAAATAAGCATCTGGAGATCAGTGAAGAAGTCATAGCTGGGGATGGATGGGGTCAAGATGACTCAGAGGCAGTGGAGCTGGACAAGCGACGGAGGAGTCTCTCGTAAGATGGAAACTAAGGAGAGAGAAGGCAGTGGGGTCTTCAGCTGTCTTTAGGTTGTTGAGAGCATAAGATGAGAGCTTTATTTTGTTAACGTGAAGAAATCGTGAGTTTGACAAGAACTAAAGGGACCAGTAGGTATAGACTGAAAAGAGAACGGGATATAAGGAAGTGAGCTTGATGACACTAGAAAACTGGGGGGAAATTTTGCTGTTAGAGGAACACAGGGAGTTCCCATCAGACCAGTGGTCCCCAACCAGACCAGCATCCATGAGGACGCGGGTTCAATTCCTGCCCTCGCTCAGTGGGTTAAGGATCCAGTGTTGCCGTGAGCTGTAGTGTAGGTCGCAGATGTGTCTCGGATCCTGCATTGTGGCTGTGGTATGGGCCTATAGCTGCATCTCCGATTCAGCCTCTAGCCTGGGAACTTCTGTATGCCACAGGTGAGGCCCCAAAAAGACAAAAAAAAAAAAAAGAAAAGAAAAAAGAAAGACAAAAAGAGGAACACAGAAATGAGGAACTACTTGGAAGGGGATGACGGAATATGTGTACATGTTAATGAAAGAGATCCGGTAGAAAGAGGCACCCGTGTTGAAGATGTTAGCTGTATAAAAGGAATCTTTGGGTGAGTGGAAATAGGGTTAATAGTATTAGCTTTAGAGTAGGATAAAACGTGGAGAGAGAGGTAAACTGGTGGCGGGACGTTGAGAGAGTTCCTGTCTGATGGTTTGTATTTTCTCAGTAAGAGTAGGAGGGAAGATTCTGACCTGAGGGTAGTGTGAATATGTAACATAGATTTGAAGAAAGATGACAGTATGACTAGATTTTTTTGCAAAGTGGGAGAATGAAAATAGTAAAGCAGCAGGTTTGTTAGGCAGTGTTTGTTTTCCATTCGAAGATTGTCATGCATGTCGCCTGAGAGCAGCGAACATAATCACACAATCGGGATTCGTTAGCCACTCTTAGCTTTTTGGGTGCAGAGAAAGTAAAGGGCTTAACTGGGTTCACATTTGCCAGGGCAGTAGCGTCGCTGTGTGAGAGAGGATGGGAATCTAGGGTGTGGTGAAGCTGAGCGCTCGGGTCAGAGGACGAGGGGAAGATGGGCAGTGAGAATACCCGGGGCATTCACGGTGGCCGTCTCAGTAAGGTCAAAGAATTGTTGTAAGGTGGAAGAATGTAAGAGGTGGATTAGTGTGTTTGAAATAACACTTCCGGAGCTGGTGCAATAATTAATAACAAGGCTAAGGAGATGGTGGCCGAGGTGGTGGAGAAGAAAGGAACGTTGCTGGTGAGATTGTCCAGGAAGAGGCAGATGCTGGGGGGCGTAAGTGGCTGTTGGAGTGACTGGGTCTGCTGAGAAGGCAGTGAAAGGAAGCTCAATGTTAACTTCTCACTGAGTCTGCGCAGAGAATGGTGTGGTGCCCGAGGGATTGGAGGACGACTGGAGCAGAGAGCTAAAAGGAGTAGACTACAGAGGAAAGATAATGTGAGGTTACCTGAGAAAAGAAGGCCATGTGATTCCTGAGGCTGAGGTTGCAGTGATGCATCTACAAGCCAAGGACTGTGGAGGATGGTCTGCAAACAGTAGAGCCTCCAAGAGACACCCTGCAGGTGTTAGAGGAAGCATGACCACTTGACATTCTACTTCCAGACACAGAGGCCTCAGAACTAGAGCCAACAAATTCCCGGTGTTTGTGGTAGCATGTTATGGCAACCCTGGCAAATGAATACAGATTTTGATATGAATTGCCAAAAAGCGGGATCCTTGTGGAAGGAAGGAATGGAAGGAGGAATGAAATTTTGGAAGTAGAGATAGTGAAGGTGGGATAACCAACATTCGTGTAAGAGAGAAGGTCTTTATTACATTCAAATTCATAGTTTAAGGACGTAATTAGGGTTAAATATCTTATATTATGTTATTTATTTATTTATTTTGCTTTTTTTTTTTTCTTTTCCAGGCCACACCTGTGGCACATCGAAGTTCCCAGGCTAGGGGTCATATTGGAACTACAGCAACCCCAGATCCCAGCCACGCCTGTGACCTACCCCACAGCTCACGACAATGCCAGACCCTTAACCCAGTGAGCAAGGCAAGACCTGGGATCGAAACTGCGTCCTCGTGGATACTCGTCGGATTAGTTTCTTCTGTGCCACAATGGGAACTCCAAACATGATATGTTGAAGAGCCCTAAACATGCTATTAAAGTCGTTGCTTTGCTGCTTTATAGCTTTGGCAAATTCAGGTGACCTCTGTATCCGTAGAACAGAGGTCATGATCCTCGCCCCGTCTACCTCCTAATGTTGTTTGGAGCAAATGATTTTGGAACAAGTGCACCTGTAAGCTTATCATAAAGTTGTTTAACTTACAGACATGTATGAGGAGAAAAGATGTTTCTTACCGAATATGATAGAGCCAAGTAGATAATTTCTCAAATCTACAGGAAAAATTAAATGTATACTTTTCCAAAGCTCAAGTTACAATACTTTATATCTTCATTCAGTTTTCTAAGTCATTGTTAAGTATCTGCTATATCCTGCTCACCACATGAGGTACTGTGTGGGTCCTGGCTAACAAGATAAATGCTTCTCTCCTAAGTGGGCTTATGGTAGCAGCATGGAATTTGAGGCAAATTCACAAATAACTATAAATCAAGACAGAAAGTGAGAGGTGCTTGGGGTGATGGTTCAGGATTGCAGTGCTGGAATTAAAGTAGGCCTGTTAGCCATTCACATTCATGCGGCTTAATGGTTTCGTTTTCCACTCTTACTTTCATTTCATTAAATAAATGATAATAAAGTCATGTAATTTTTGTTACAATCTTTTCCCCACCTTTAATCCAATCTCCTGTAATGCAGGGGATGAAAAGTGAGTTAGCTGTCTGTTTCCAGGGACAGGTAGAGGAGGCCTGTCCTGGTTGAAGTGGCTCGGTTGTGAGACAGGTGTACGTACAGGCGTTGGCAGAGTTAGAGTTAAGAGGGGGTGAATGGGGGTCACTCACAGCGTTTTTTTACCCCCTGCCTTACTTGAAAACATGTTTCCAGCCTTACAAAGATATATTAGTTTCAGAAATGATGAAGCCAAGGGCATAGAAAGGTTACATGGTTTGACTAAAGTCAATAGTGAACTGGAAACTAAAACCTATGAATATGAGGCCAGTTTTACCTTACTCTTTATTCAGACATTAAAATACATGACATGAAAATGAGGAATCGAAGTATAGGAGTGCGGAGTCCTTCAAATGTTACCTCATTTTCCCCCTCTGTATGCATTCACAAAATTTTGCAATAAGATATTTTATATTCAGTTCGTCAAGGAGTCCTTCACATGTGTAAATGAAGCAAGGAATGACTGAATGGCTTCTAATTCACAGGCCAGATGGTTGCAGTGGAGGGAGCCGGTGAGGTTTCATTAATCACTTCCCAACATGGTATCAACTGACCAGTGTTGCCCTTTGCCAGGCTACTTTGACCTCTGACATGGTGCATTCTTTTATTTGTTGGGGAAATTGGGACAAATAGGCAGAATGGACCACAAGACTGGAATTGGTTTTGGGATTCTATATATAAATGTCTATCTTTTCTTTGGTTTCTATACATTTAGACATATGCTATAAAACTGATTCGCCAGATCCCTTAACTGAAAGGGCATTATTCTTTTGCGTTCTACTTTATGCAGTAATGATGCTGGTGTCAAGATAATCATTCATATTTGAGAATTAGAAAAAAATCATTACAAAGGTATGATCTGTGGTTAATTTCTATTAGCCTAACCATTGCCCCCTTTGTGTCTTTAGTACTAATTACAATTTTGAATTAATTATACTACAATGGCAAAGACTTAGAGGTGCCCATTGTGTAATTATAATTTGTTCTGTGGTGTTCAAAACAAAGCAGTTTGTCTAGTTCTCAGTTAATCTGAAAATGAAATAAATCAAGACTCTGTGATTATCTCATTTCTTAATTTTAAAATAATATACCTCCGTAGAAAGCTATGGTTTAAAAATATAACCTTTGGGTTTGATAACTTTTATTCCTTGCGTCAACTCTTCTGGGGAAGTTAAATTACATTGATTATTTATGCAATTCCCATGCTCTTATTCAAGCTCACTGGTGACTTTTAATGCCCATGGAAACTACCTTGGATTAACATGGAACTTCTTTGAGTTCTTTGCATTATTAAGGCATTGCCATATTGAAACAGGCTTGCCATGCTGCCCAGAGAATCCTGTGGAATAATCACTGAATAATTCCATTCTTAAAAAATAAAGTGCCCAAATTAAAAAAAGCACAAAATAATAATTTAAAAAATAAAGACAAGTCTTTAAGGGAATCAGCCATCTCTCTACTGTTCTTCCCAGTGACATGCTGGTAAATAGCTGATTGAGAGTGGGGAGAAGGAGGTGGGGGGCGGGGCAGCCATGATTTGTAGTGTTTACTGATTACCAGGGGGCGAATACGTCTTCTGGGACAGACCTTAAACCCTAAAAACATAACATTGGGGAAAAAAAAAAATGTTAGCTGTAGGCTCTGTAGTGCCCACTGGAGCTGGATCCTGCATAAGAGTGACTTCTCTAGAGCCCTCTACCTTCCCCCAGTTCTTTTAATACAGGCAACACTTTTAGCTGTTTCTGTTTTTAAATCATCCACTAGTATGATTCCATTTTCGATTCCTCTGTTACATTTTTGGACATTTTTCTTTTTGCCTTTGGTCATTTGCCTAGCAGTTTTGGAAACGTATAGTTTTTTAAAAGGCCAACAGGAATGTTTTTTGTTTGTTTGTTTGGTTTTTTTGTTTGTTTGTTTGTTTGTTTTGGCTGCACCCAGGCATGTGGAGGTTCCAGGGCCAGGGCTTGAACCTGCACCACCACTGCTACCTGAGCCACAGCAGTGACAACACCAGATCCTTAACCCACTGTCCCACCAGGGAACTTCAAAAGGCCAACTAGCGTTTAAATTAAGATTTTTAAAACACTAAATATTTGGGTTCCCCTGGTATAGTTGAAACTGATTTAATTTACCAAATAATGGGCTAGAGAATGAGAAACAATGAATTGTAAGATGGTACCAAGAAAAGTTTTTTAACTTTGGGTTTGATAATATTTTTTAAAAAAGGCGTTGTTTACCCTAAACCTATTGCTATGTTAATAATAAAATTAATTTAATAACCTCGGGATGTTTCTATAGCCTTGTTCATGTGAAATATCACTTTGCTACAATAACTTGTTTTGCCTATTTTAAGATTCTGGTATGTCAGAAGCCCTACTTTGGATCTAATTCGTGAATTGTGAGAAACACTTTTTAATATGTATTTAAAAGTTATCAAATGCGTCATCCAGCTCCATAACCTGCATTTTTAGGAGGGTTAAATTTCATTTTAATGAATTTTTCTTTTTCCAATAAAAATTACATTCAATGCAAAAAAAATTAATGCAAAAGAAATCTGAGATAGCTCATTCTCTGTGATATTGTTAAACAAATTATTTCCAGTCTTTTAAGTTTTTCTTTTACTTCACAGTAAACACTGCAACAGATGTATGAATCATTTAGCTTTGCTTCCTTAAATCTTAACAAGTGTGTAAATAGCCTGGCTGTTACTCATAATCAATTCTGTAATGTCATTTTGTAGCAACCTTATTAATTTCTATCACAGAGAGCCTTCCATGAAGTCAAATTCTCTTCTATGCCAACATAATAACCTTAATTACAAGTTAATATCTATCATTTTTTTGAGGAAAATGTTTATGCCTTTGAATAAGTTTAAGTGTTAGGAAGGCTTGTGCAAAGTCTGTGGACCAAAACAGTGATGGGAAGTACCTTTTATCAAACACCTGGAGGTTATTACAGTTATTGAGATTGAAATGGAGAATAATAGCTGATGGTTTCCTAGTGGTATGCCCTGTTTAAGAAAAGTCTTAAAAGGTAAATGGTTCTGTTTAGTATGCTCTTTTTACAAAATATTCCATGAATAAAATACTAAGTCTCACAAGAAGCTGAATGCTACTAATTTGATAAAATTATTACTCATTACACAGCAATGTAACTCTGCTTAAAATTTATTTTCAGTATGAATCTGTAAAATGACAGCTGAAGTGTAAGAAGCTTTGTATTGAAAGTGATGGTGATAATTTACTCATCTTGAGATGAAGACCATTTCAGTGGCAATGGAAAACTTTTAATGCTTAAAGAATTATTTTAAATATTGGGATCATGTAATCTTTGCTGTGGAAGCCAAAGAAATCTAGCTTTATCCAGTAAATCTGAAACACTGAACTTCTGACCCCTTATGCCTTTCTCTGGTCGTATCATTTATACACCTCTTGATTCTTGCTCCATTTCTACTTCTGTATATGTAGCTTCAAGTCAGAAGTGGACTCAGGCAATATCAAATAGTGGATAACTGAAAATACTAGGTAGGTTCTTTGTAGTCATATTTTTGTGTGAATGCGTGATGTGATGGAGTCAGGAGACTTGGTTTTAATCGTGACTGTCTTAACTTGGGCTGTCCTTTCACCTTACGAGGTTCATCTGTAAATGGAGGCCCCTTATGGCTTCAGCACTCTAAGGAGGTGCAGGTGCATTCATTGTGAGTCCCCTTTATATCTGTATGCAGGGTCCTGAAGATTCTGAGATGAGTCATAGTCATTATACTCAATAAGCTCAAGTCTAGTTGGGCAAACAGGCATAAGTAGACATTTTTAGACAGTGAGGATTTCAACTGGAACACACAATCTAATAACATAAGTAAAAATTTTTATAAATTGCGGGTGTTAAGTATACCATTTCTGTTATAATGGAAGTAATGTTACTTGGCATTACTAAGCCGTAAACTGTATTTTTGGTACCAGAGCATCTGTGATTTCTTCACAATTAAAGAAACATCTTAGCTTTTTGAATAAGATGTCTGGACTTAATTCAAATCCAACAACTGAAAGGCACTGGTAACATACAGTATTTCACTGTCAGTTTTTTTAGCCTATAAGTCATTTATAAGATGACACCAAGTGATGTGCCAAAAAAAAAAATTGAACATTTTCTTCCTGAGCCAGTTCTTCATCCCAGCTTTTATTTTCTGTGGTTACCCTTCCCCTTATAATCACAAATTGTTGACATGGTAATTACATTTATTTTTCTTTCTCTTCACAGTCTAAGTTCATTGTCATCAACTCCTGCCATAGCTCCCTTAACAGTATTTCCAAGTTCTTCCTCTTTCTTTCTTTCTTTCTTTTTTTTTTTTTGTCTTTTGTTTGTCTTTTTAGGATCACACCCCTGGCATATGGAAGTTCCTAGGCTAGGGGTCCAATCAGAGCTACGGCTGCCAGCCTACACCACAGCCACAGCAATGTAGGATCCGAGCTGCATCTGCGACCTACACCATAGCTCACAGAAACACCAGATCCTTAACCCACTGAGCGAGGCCAGGGATCGAACCCGAGTCCTCATGGATGCTAGTCAGGTTCTTTAACCACTGAGCCACGACGGGAACTCCTGACTCTTACTCTTTAACCCCCAATACCTGCTATACAAATAATCATTGTATAGCAGGTAATTTGATGCTGTGGTTAAAAGATAGGTACTTCTTTAGGTCTGACGTATTTCATGTCTTGTTTACATTGTTATATCTCCTAATGCAAAACTCATTATTTACAATGAATAAATAGCAATCTTTGGGTTATATATGTTAAAAATAAATATGAATCTAATATTATTGCTGCCCATGGAGGAAGTGCAGAGTGATAGTTAACAGTGCAGAATGATAGTTAACAGTATAGAATCTGGAGACAGCGCACATGGATTAGAATCTCTGGGAGGTCCTGTCGTGGCTCAGTGGAAACAAATCTGATTAGCATCCATGAGGACTCAGGTTCAATCCCTGGCGTTGCTCAGTGGGTTACGGATCCAGCATTGCCATGAGCTGTGGTGTAGGTCGCAGACACGGCTCAGATCCTGCATTGCTATGGCTGTGGTGTAGGCCAGCAGCTGTAGCTCCAATTCCACCCCTAGCCTGAGGACCTCCATATGCCGTGGGTGTGGCAACAAAAGACTCTCTGCTGCTTTTTGGACAAGTGATTTAACTTCCACATGATTTCCTCATCTGTAAACTAACAAAAATAATAGTAATGGCATCATGAGATTCTTGGGATGATCCACTTGAAAGGCACCTAGGTGCCTCATGTGCTGGAACGTTAGGTATCATAAACAGTTGTCCAGTCCAAGAATATTAGAAAAATATGTCTAAGCATTTTTTTTTCAAATAGGAAACATTATAAAACTTTGAGAAAATGGAGTTTAAACTGTCCTCTTGTTCGAAAGATCTGTTAGGCAGAGAACAAATCCTGAAATTGTCAGAAAATATTGATAGGAATAGTATATCTTGGGAGCACAGACATGTGTAATCTACCACAGCCTGGTAAATTGGGTTTAACATAGCTTGGTTGGGAGGGTGGATTGAAGGGTGGGGGTGTGCAGAGGATGGTTATGGAAGTTTCCAGAAAACGGTTTACAAGGAAACATTGGGTAAATTTTTATTCATATCATCGTGCCATATTGTAAAAAATTCATGTCAGTTAAAATGGAGAAACCAATTAGCAGTCAATCAATGGAGAGTCAAATGAATCATTTTTTTTCTGTGCTGGCACAACAAAATTTCCATTGATCATTTTTTGAAATGAATAATTTTTGGCTCAGGCTTTTTGACATTGTGATGGATTTCAAGAGAAATACTAACTTATGCTGATATAATTTCCCATTTGTCTTTTAAGTACATAAGCCAAATGCTCTCAATTTGGTATTTACATATATTCTAGCTCTGAATATTTTGCTTATTGATGGGATTATCAGTGCTTCCCACACCTAGCTGACCACCAGAATCACCTCGGGCAGTGTAAGAACCAGTTGAAAGGCATATTGTAGAAAAAAGTAATAAAAGTGGCTTAAACAAGACATGTTCATTTCTTCCCCATGTAAAGAGGCAAGAACTAGAAGGAGCCGTACCTGACATGTACACTGGTCTGGGAACAGTGTCTGCTCCCACTGACCAGACTGGAAAAATTCATGATTCATTGGGTATAGGGTACTTGCCTCAGTAGTGGGGAATAATTAGCCCTTGACTAGGTGTTAGTCAGATACCCACTCACAAGTCTTAAAAGGAAGACCTGAAAGGATCAAACTATTTCCACATAACTCAAGGGTCTTAGAACAAAACTCAAGAGTTTATATAGGAATACATAAACATCCAACAGGGTGAAATCCACAATATCTGGCATCTGGTTAAACATTACCATTTTTGAAAGAAGTAGAAAATGCAAGCCATAATGAGGATAAAAATGAATAAATTGAAACAAACTCAGGACTGATACAGATGTTAGAAGATATTAAAATAGTTATAACATATTCTATGTGATCAAAAAGTTAAGTAGAGGCACAGAAGATAAGTCAGAAGTGCTAAATTGAACTTTTGGAAATCACTTTAAAATCACACCGATAGGATGAAAAACTGATTCGATAGTACAGATGAAAAGATAATGAACTTGAGAACGTAGCAATAGTAAAGATCCAAAAGGAAACACAGAGAGAGGGGAAAAAAAAGGGGCTAAATGCACATGTAAATGAATTCCCTACGGAGTATAGTGTTAATAGGATAGGAAGATAGAAAAATAATTTGAAAAAATAAAGCCATAGGTCCAGAAAAACCAATGAAGCCAAGGAGAAGATATGTGAGAAAAACCACACCTAGATACATCACAATCAAATTGCTCAAAACGAGTTATAAGGAGAAAATCTTCAAAGCAGCCAGAAAAAGGGGGGGACACACTAGGTATAGAAAAACAAAGATAAGGTAAACAGATTTGTTTTTTTGTTGGAAACAGTGCAAATGAGAAGACAGCAAAGCAACATATTTAAAGCACTGGGTGGGGGAGAAGCATACAACTCTCAACCTACACTTCTATGCCCGGTGAAATCATCATTCAAAAACTAATTGAAAAAGATTTTTTTTCAGACATACAAAAACTGAAAGAATGTATCAGCAGCAAAACTGCACTGCTGAGAAATGTTAAAGTCATATCCTTCAGACAGAAGGAAAACAAGATCAGGCAGAAATAAGGGTTTACACAAAGGAATTCAAAACTACAAAAATGGTCACTACATGGGTAGATATGTGGTTTTTACTTACTTAAAGCTCATTAAAAGATAATTGTTTAAAAATATAGTGTAGGGTTTATAATATATATAAAAGTAAAATGCAACATGGGTAAAACATTGAAAACATTGTGCAAAAGTGAAAGAAAGCAGTTACAAAAAGCCATGTATTGTGTGACTCTGTTTATGTGACCTGCCCAAATAGGTGAATCCACAGCAAGAAAAAAAAATCCAATTAAAAAGGCAAAGCCAAATAGACATTTCTCAAAGGAAGATATATAAATGGCCAACAGGTATATGAGAAGGTGCTCAACACCTGTAATCATCAGTGAAATGCAAATTAAAGCCCCATTGAGCACCTACCTCACGCTGTTAGAATGGCTGTTACCAAAAAGACAAAAGATAATAGATGCTGGCAACAAAGTGAAGAAAAGGGAGCCCTTGTACCCTCTTGGTGCAACTGTAAATTGGTACAGTGATTAAGGAAAATTGTGTGACATTCTCTCAAAAAAAAAAAAATTTAAAAATAGAGATAACGTGCGATCCAGCAGTCTCACTTTGTATAGACAAAGGACAGAAATTTGTGTCTGAAGAGATGTCTGCACTCTCATTGCAGCACTATTCACAACAGCCAAGAACAACTCGTGTTCATCAGTGGATGAGGGAATAACCAAAATGTAGTTCACACACACACACACACGCACAGGTACACCCACATCCACCATGGCACATTATTCAGCCATAAAAAAAGAAGGAAATTCTCTCACTTGTGACATCATGGATGAACCTGGAGGACCTTCTGTTAAGTGAACTAGACTGGGTGCAGGAAGGCCAACAATGGGCCTGGGAGGTGGGGAAATGGAGAGATGACAGTCAAAGGGTAGAGTTTCAGTCAAGTGGAGTAAATATATTCTAGAAATCTAATATGTGCAGTTAATAATACTGTATTATTTGAAGGTGACTATAAACTTGAAATGTACTGAGAGTAGACCTAAAATAGTCTTCCCACAAAAGTGAAAAAAAGCTGACTGTAAGGTGATGGGTATTTTAATTAGTTTGATTGTGATAATATTTCATGACATGTTTGTATATGTTTATCAAAACCCATACACCATATATATATATATATATATGTAAAATTTTTGTCAATTAAGCTGCAGTCAAGCTGGAAAAAAATAGACAAATTCATAGTCAGAAAGTAGATTAATGATTCCCTAAAGTTGGGAGTTCGGAGGAAATGGGAAGTGACTGCTACTGGGTGTGGATTTTATTGTTGGGGGGAATTGATGCAATTTTCTTAAACTGATTATGATGATGGTTGCACAACTCTGAATATACTAAAAGCCATTGAATTGTATACTTTAAATGGGTAAGTTATGTGGTGAATTATATCTCAGTAAAGCTGTTATCAAAATTACTTGAAAAGATTAAAAATACAAAATATGAAGAAAAAAGTAAAATGTATGATACCAGTAGCACAAAGAGTCGTACAGGGCAACTTCATTGGAGACCTGATCACTTCTTGTAGTGATAGGAGCAGAAACTTACTTTCGATGAAGACTCAGTGGGTGGCTGAACTTTTTGTTAAATTGGAAATATACACATATTCCTCTGTGAAGTGTTCATACTCTTTTCCTATTTATTTTATAGCACGTTCTTATTTTCTTATTAATTTGTGTGAGTTTTATATATATTATAGAGTAACTGTTACATTTCTTCAATAAATTTGATTAATATAGTTAATCGAGCATTTGGAATAGGGTTTCTCAGTTAGGAGAGGAAATCAGATGTTAATATCGAAGGTCCATTCCAGCTCTCAGATACTAAATCCTAGAGACCCTGGGAAGATGCAGAGAGTTATTTTGTTTATTCTTGAAAGGAAACCAATTTAGGTCATAATTTCTTCCTAACTCAATTTAGGTTTAAATCCAAAGCATCTAAAGTGAGATATTTTTGCCCCTAGTAGGATTTACTCGGTCATGTGTGTTAGATATCTTGATCGGAATCCCCACTGATATTTCTACTAGCTAATACTACTTTTTAAATAAAACCATCCTCTGTGGGCACTCAAACAAAGGTCATTAATTAAGAATACAGGGTATCACATAAACTAGGAGAAATGGCTTCAATAATAATGATGTAATGAATTTTATTTAAAATAACACACAAATTATATGTTTCTCATGGAACTGATCTTATTTTAGATATAGATTTGATTTTTCCTCCTTTTAAAAACTTTCTCTTAGTTTGTTTCTCCACATCGGTACATATCTTTTTAAACATGATTTTTAATAAGTATGTACATGACTCAACTGTAGACAGTAACTTAACTTTTCTTTGCCTGACAGGTGATTTCCCGCTTTTTGCTGTTATAAATAACAAATCATACCTTCTTTTCAGAGGATCTTTTTATTTTAAAAATTACAACAAAAGCATTTTTTAAAACACACTTTAAATATACCTTTCTTACACTCACCTCTGGGTGGGCTTAGGATCATGTATTACTTTATGAACATACTTGAAACACTTTTTTTTAAATATTTGTTTTTTAATTTTTGTGTGTCTTCTTCCTCCAGTAGTTTGCATCTTCTTTTGTTGTAGGGACCACATCTTTCTATATTGGAGAAGTCTGTGTTTTGTTATAAAATCCAAAATTTTGACCCTAGGACATTTTCAGAATGGCTAACAAGTAATTCATTTGTGTTCTTGTCAGAACTTGTTGCTGGTGTTATATTACCACAGCTTACACAGTTCAGTTCAAAGTGTTTCACTGCTGCTTCAGCAAGTGAGTTGCATGATTAAACCTTCCAATGAAAGTAGGAAAACACTGACCTCCCATTTTGGAGTAGTTAATGATTATATGGCTTAAAACCTTTGTAAGTGCTGACAAGTACTGAACGGTGTTCTTTGTCCTCTGCAACAACATGAACACGACGAAGAAAACAAAATTCTGTTTCACCAGTATTAAAGTCCTGTTCTCCAGCGGAAGTTTCTTGCTCCTTTTTATGACTGTTTTGCTAAAGAACTTTTCTCCTTAACAGTTTGGTGTTTTTTTTTGTTTTTTTGGTTTTTTTGGCATGAATTTACTAATGAAATACCATGCTTGGTTTTTGAGGATAGGGAACTATAAACTATATCATTGCTTTTGAGGGTTTTACTGACCAGTTGGATGACAGAGGGCATATATATATATATATATATATATATATATATATATATTAATAATTATTTGATATTATAGGAGAAAATGTCCCTATAAAAAGGTAGAAAGGAGAGACCCTGGCTGTGATGACTAAGCAAAGTCCAGCCAACTGCCCCCAACCATCCCCCCCCCCCCCCATCTGCTTCTGTTAGCTTGTTTCCTCATCTACTACCTTGCCTGACCTCACTCCAGTCTGACCAGCCAAGCATGGGCTCAGAAGAGGTAGCCCATAAAAGCCTTGTGAAACACTTCTTTGGGGCTCAGACTTGGGAGAGCGATCTCTGAGCCCGCCGGCGTAATAAACCTGAGTTCTCCAACTCTCCGAGTGCTCACTTGGTTTCTTGCTGGGTAAAAGAGCTGATACACTGCAGCCACAGAGCTGCTGGAGCTCTTGCACTACAGCCACAGGGCCGTCGCTAGAGCTGGTACACTACAGCCACAGGGCTGTTGCTAGAGCTGATTCACTGTGGTGCAGGGCTGCTGGGCAGGTGCCCTAACAATATCATATCCGACAGATCCAATGACAGTGGCAATAGGTTACCTAGAAGTTCATGGGCACGATCTAAATAGAGGGAGGGACAATTCTTAATTTTTGGAGGAAATAGTTCTTAGATCTTGAAGGAAAGTTAGCATTTAAGCTAATATAAAGTGGCTGCATCCTAGACATAGGAAGTGGTATGAGCAAAGCTGTGGACGTAGGATTGTTGGCAGACTCAATATACAACAAATAGATGAGAGTGGAAGTAAGTTGGAGTGGCAGGTGGTACCAAATTCAATAGCAAGAATGATAGTTTTTATTGGCGTTATGTATGTAATGGGAAGCCATCTGCTTTGTGGTATGTGTGTATGTGTGCGTGTGAGCACGTGGCATTTATATGTGTGTATGGATGAGGTCTGTTATATAGCAGAGAGAAAGTACAGAACTTGTGAATAAATTAGGAGAGTAATATTATGTCATGCTCCAAGTGTACTGTAATAGGATCTACAATAGTTTATAGAAATAGGAAATAGGACAGGCCAGATGTGAAGAATATTGACTGGTGGTGTATGGGTTTAAGGAACAAAATAAGTGTTAGTTTTAGACTGACCATAATGTGATGTCCGATTCACTGGAGAAATGGTGGTATTATTGACAGAAATCAAGTGGGGTTAAAAAGTTGGGGAGAAAATGGCAGTGCAAGTTTTTTTTTTTTTTCAGTCACACTATGCTGGTTCCCTGGCCAGGGATAATCCAAGCCACAGCTGCAACTTACACTGCAAACTCCAACACATTGTTTTTTTGATGTGAAGAAATTGAGATAATGATGGAACATGCAGGTGGGTTATTTGATGTCCAGTGAGGTAGATGATGGGAGATCAAGACAGAGAGCTCAAGGTTTTGTGTACAGATATAAGACTCAGCTTGCAGAAAAGTAATCATTAGTAGAGGCGCATGTAGTTGAGGTCCACAGACCCTAAGTTGTGGTCAAGAGGGCAAGAAAAGTTACAAAAATAAAAGTTGTCAATAGAAAGGTCTTAAAGCTGTGATGCCATCGAAACCAAACAGGAGGACTTTCTGGGTAGAAGAGGGAAATCATAGGATTGAATAGTGCATAAAAGTTATGGAGAGCTGAGAAATAAACTAAAGCTTATGGCATAATAATAAATGTTTTCAGAAGTTGGGTTCTTTGATTTTAAATAGTCCAACTCCTCAGCTTACTATATCCTTGCCACTCCCCTCCCCCATCCTTCTCAAATTGTTACCAACACCCCTCGGATCAGATGGATCCCAGTTGGGTGCTTTCTTTGCCTGGAGCTGCTCCTGCCAAGTGAGAGAGACCACGTTCAGCCAAAGCACAGGGAGAAACTTTATTCATTGATTAAACCACAGGGAAGAGAAAGCTCCTGCTCTCAAGTCCGTTTCTCCAGGGGAGTGGGAGGGGAGAAATTTTTTAGGGGTAAGGGGTGGGTACCCATCAGAATTGAGAAAGAGGCAGCAATTTTCAGAAACAGCCAGAGCACGAGTAGTCCTTCCGGCTCCTTTGGTAGGGGGCACTCCTTTGGTAGTCTGCCCAGCACAGGGCAAGCTCGTGCCCCCAAATGAGGCCAGGCAGCCTTAGGGGCCCCTGGGTCTCCTCTGCGCAGGCGCTGGCCTCCTGGTCAGGCTGGAACTGGTTCAGGGCGGTCGACAGGCGCCGTCTGTCCCTTTCTGGGTCCGGCGGCTTTGCGGTTCGCAGGTTCTGCTTACGAGGCGTTGGCCTTGGTTTCTGTTCAGCAGACGCCCCTGTGGGCCTAGAATGAAGGAGGGTGTGGGCAAAAGGAAGAAGTAGGTTAGTGTCTGTACAGGTTGTGGGTGTCCTCCTGGTGACGAAAAGAAAACGCATCCTGTGCTCGTTCTTCGCAGTGATAAAATCCGAAAGTCCATAGGTCACTAAGATAGCAGTCCGCATGTCTGCGGAAGTCACTTGCTCGCCCGTGTGTGTTTCCTTTTAGCTGTTAACCGAATAAGTGAAGTGCACCTAGTCAGTCCTTGATTTATTACGGTTTTGTGAACCTGGAAATCATGCTGCTTCCTCAGTTTGGTTAATTTTTTAAAAAAAATCTAAACTGAGTTAGCCAGGGTCCTACTCCCTTCTTTCCCCTTAAATCTTGTTTTCTAGCTTTTCCCTCTGCTGGTCAATATTGCTTTTTTTTAGGTTGTTGGTGTACACTTGGTCTCCGGAACAAAAATGACCCCTGGTCTTGTAAACATAGCTCTTTGGAGAAACAGAGTATCTTATACGCAGAAGTTAATGGATTAAAATAAATTGTAAGTTTCTGTAGTACATAAAAAAAGACTTCTCAAAGGCTGATTTTACTTTGAGGATAAAAAATTTCTATACAGTAAGTTTTGATACAAGGTTACTAATTTTTTTGAATAAAAAGGTATAAATTCTAAAGCATTTTCTTAATTACCAGCGAACTAGTAATTTTCTTTCAGTATTGTAATAATGTTCATTTCTCTTCATCTATAATTTTATCTTGGGTTTCTGTATATACTTTCCCATATATATTCAACTCTGGCAAACATATTATTTTAGCATGGATTTTCATAGTTATGCTTTCTCCAAATATTGGTGATACTTTACAACAATATATTAACTAGAAGATAGTTTATAATTAAAGTACTTAATATTTTAAATAAAATAGCTGTATTACAAGTCCTCATCCTTTCAATATTTTTGATATCATTTTATAAGGGATTGTATGTGATACTTTATTTTCAATTCCTGTAATGAAAATATATAATCAGTCTATAATTAGTATATTGTTAATGCTGTGCTCTTCAAATTGTTTAAGGAATAAAGGAAGATACATAATTCGTGGCTAGTATTAATTTCTTTGTTAATATTTTTTTCAGTTTAATCAATACCATGTGGTATCTCCTTTGTTTATTCTGAAGTTTCTTCTTGATAAAATACCAGTACAGACTTGAGGTAGTATCATTTGCGGTCTTAAGAGGAAGCCATATTTCAAGTTAATGCCAGGATTAACAGCTTTTGCATAGTTCCACATATAGTGGAATCCTTTCCATGGACTTTAATGGACTGAAAGTTTGTGTTCCCCTTAAATTTTATGTGTTGGTGTCCTAACTCTCAATGTGCTAGTATTTGGAGATAGGGCACTTGGGAGGTAATTAGGGTTAGAGGAGTCATAAAGTGGGACCCTCATAATGGGATTAGAGCCTTTATAAAAAGAGACACAAGAGAGATGGCTGCGTCTCTGCCCTTCGAGGACACAGTGACTAAGTGGCTGTCTGCAAGCCAGGGAGTAGTCTCTCACCGTAACAGACTAGGCTAACACCTTCATCTCAGAAGTCCCAGCCTTCAGAACCACGAGAAAGGTTCTGTCCTTTAAGGCACTCAAGTCTATGAGATTCTTTCGTAATAGCCCAAGGTGGCTGACACAATGTTTAAGTCAGAATCAGTCATCACCTTTGGAGTGCTGTCTTCTGTATTAAGAATTACGAGTTTAATACCAGATGCATAAGTTCTAGTTCCTGTTTTGAGTTCTCCATCTTTTCTGAAAGATATTAAAAGCCTTTTTTTTTTTTTTAAATTTAGGGAGCACTTAGATGCCTAGCGTGTGGTGTGTGTTGTATGAGTGAGGGAGAGTCGAATGCTGGATCTTGCAAAGGCAAGATCTTCCTGTGGCAGATGTTTGCTTTTTGAGGATGAGAGTCACATGATGAATGTGATGTTTTCAGATGTATAAACTATTTTTTTTTGTCTTTTGTCTTTTTTGTTGTTGTTTGTTGTTGCTATTTCTTGGGCCGCTCCCTCGGCGTATGGAGGTTCCCAGGCTAGGGGTTGAATCGGAGCTGTAGCCACCGGCCTACGCCAGAGCCACAGCAACAAGGGATCCGAGCCGCGTCTGCAACCTACACCACAGCTCATGGCAACGCCGGATCGTTAACCCACTGAGCAAGGGCAGGGACCGAACCCTCAACCTCATGGTTTCTAGTCGGATTCGTTAACCACTGCGCCACGACGGGAACTCCTGTATAAACTATTTTATTTGTGTTAACTATTGGTTCAACAGAAACAGATCAGATTTTCCAGGCAATATGACTAGCATTCTGAATGGATTCATTCATTTCCACTTGATAAGTTTTTTGATGTTTTATTAATTCATCTCTTTTGATCTATCCTGTCTTTCTTAGGAAATGTAATGTGAATTCACCTAAACATGTTGGGACCAAAGGTCCATGAGTTACATACACTTGTGTATATTATAAAATGATATCTTCATTGCTACTTATATGTAGTGAATTTCAAAAAAAAAATCTATATTTGAATTTTATGACCTTTCCACAGTACCTTTTTAATTTGTGAAGAACATACTACATTTTCAGGGCAGTGTGCCTTGAAATTGCAGACTTAGGGCAAAGATAGGTTCAGGAACCAATGATTTGGTTTCACCTGGAATGCATCTCTGTTTTCCTTACTGTCTCATTTATAGTTTTCTTTTCACCTGTTGCCTTCACCTTTTTCTATATTTCTGTATTAAAAAAATGATTCCCATATATATTCAGAATTGTCAATACAAGAATATGAATATATATATATTGGTTGACTGGAGTCAAAAATCTAGTTCCATCACATACTAATTGAGAAAAGGTGGTAAGCACTTACTGCGTGGCCCATTATAAACAGTTTTATATGTAATTTTATTTTAGCCTCAAAACAACCCTATGAAGTAAGTACTATTACTAATCACCATTGCATAGATGAGAAGTAGAGGGATTGAAAGTTAAAATAACAGGCAGAAGTAATAGAGCTAAGAAAATAAATTTATGGTTACCAAAGGGGAACGAGGGAGGGGAGGGGAATTTGGGATTAAAATATACAGTCTACTATATATAAAATAGTTAAGTGACAAGGACCTGTTGTATAGCACAGGGACCTATACTCAGGATTTTTTAATAACCTATAATGGAAAAGAATCTGAAAAAAACCCAGATATACATGTATGTATAACTGAATCACTTTGCTCTACACCTGAAACTAACACAACATTGTGAATGAATTATACTTAAAAAAAATATAGAGCTGAGATCTAAGCCCAAATTTAATCTTCAACAGTATACATATTGCTTAGTGAATACTTAATACAATGAAAATTGTAAAATTTAGGACTGCCAGAGACTCGATTCTTCATCAATTATGTATTCACTGCAATGAGTTAGTCATTGTGCATTAAGGGGAAAATTTTTTGTATAGAGCTAGTGAAATGAAAAATATGGAAGATAACTTATTTGGAAAGGTAGTCCAACCTATGAGAAAAATGTCTGAGCCTGGACAAAGAATGAAAGTATATTTTCAAAAAATAGGAAAATCTGAGAGTCCTTGATCAGGAACGATTACCATGGATTTCCAAGGTTTTCGGACTTAAAGGTTATTTACATCTCAAGTGTGCATGTAAGGCACAATGTGGAGGGTGCATTCTCTCCTCGTCTGCTCCCGACCTAGCTAAGTTCTAAGCTTACCCAAGAACCAAAGTCATCTTTGTAAACTACCCTAAGTTACTTAAAATCACCTTACACCCACCATGCCTAGTGATGGACGTGGGAAAAGGTGTGATAATTGGCTAAGATTGGAGCTAGTCAGCAAGAGACTTAAGCAAGTGCTGCAAAGTTCAGTGTTCCATTGATGAGCATTTCTTAGATTGCCACTTGTCTGAAGAGACAAATTCTGAACAAAAACATTATTCAGCAGGTATTTTTGTTTTTTTCTGTTAGCTGAGAATATTTATTGAGGAAAAGAATGGCAGCAGCATAGTACAATTTTTTTTGTTTTTTTTTTTTAAATTGGGGACTTTATACTGAATTATGAAGAAAATGAGAAGAGCATGTTTGAAATTTTTATTTATTTATTTATTTTACCTGATGCAATGCAAGGTAGGAGACATTTACAGAGAACTCAGGATAAGTCATCAAAGACAAATGTAAGCATAATTAATTTTTTTTCAATTTTTTTTTTGTCTTTTTTCCTTTTCTAGGGCTGCTTCCCGTGGCATATGGAGGTTCCCAGGCTAGGGGTCTAATCGGAGCTATAGACGCCGGCCTATACCACAGCCACAGCAACTTGGGATCCGAGTCGTGTCTATGACCTACACCACAGCTCGCGGATCCTTAACCCACTGAGAGAGGCCAGGGATCGAACCCGCAACTTCATTGTTCCTAGTCAGATTCGTTAACCACTGTGCTATGACAGGAACTCCAAAATGTAAACATAATTTAAATAAGACAGAACTTAATTCATTAAGTTTGGCCTATAAATCAAAAAATGTCAGTGTATGTGTATCATTTTAATGGCGCATAATTGTAGTAAGTAATGACCAGTACTGAAGGGGAAACATTGGCTTATCATTTAAATGTAGAGGATGAAGGAGCTTAATGGTGTATCATGTTTGGATAATCGATATCGTGGTGTAAAACGAAGCCGTATTTTTAGAAAGAAAGTGTTGCCCAAGTGGCTCTCTGCAATTGGAATTCAAGCTCCCAGTCCTCAGCTCCAGTACTTCTGGGCTAAGACCTAAGGCTTTTATCTGTGAAGTGAGGCATTTGTGATTGTGGTCAATACGTTTTCTGTGATAGAAGAGAAGGAGGCACCTCAGATACCGAATTCTAGTTTGTGTGTTGTGGCCTTCCACCTGCTTCCCAGAATAGCGTTGACAGACAGCAAAGTAAAGGACACATACCTCTGGTTTGCTCTCAAGTGGAAATCTGTCTCTGGATCACATTCTATCATTTCTTAACCTAAGTGAAATCAGTGCAATGAAATTTTCTCAAGTTCTGTTTTCCTGCCTATAGATTCACTAGTACATTTTTATTTTGTTACAGAAAATGATTGGGAAAGCCAAAGGCCAAATTCTTTGCATGGGAGAAAAACCTCCCTTTATAAGTAATACGCCTTATATCTGAAAGGGTTAATGGGCCTCTTCAAGTGCTCAATTTATCCTGAGAGGGGACCTTGCGACCCTGTTAGGACCTGTCTTTGGTCATTTCTTGGGAAGAATGTAATTTAGAACTCTCCTGTATTATTCTGCCTGCTGCTTAGTTATTGATGATATCGACTTTTAGTTTTAAAAAGTCTTGCTTTGGAAAATTGTTTTTAACAGCTCTCAACCACTCATATCTTGTATTTTTATTTTATATCACTTTTCATTTGGGATATTATTAAGTCAAATCCTTGGTAACCATTCTCCACAATCCAATTTATTTTTACCCAAGATCCATTGAATTCAACTCACTGCCTTTTTGCAAAAGGTTAACCCAATATTTCATGTTGTGTTATACTTTCTACTTAGGCTGTGTAAAAGAAAAGTTATTGTGATAAGCATCCAATAAATTGCATTCAGAATGTTTCTTCTCAAAAGTTACATTACTATGCCGACATAGATAAACATAATCATTTATCACAATGGGGATTGTGGAAGTAAAAACTAAAAGAAATACAGCCATCTTTCTTGAATATCTCCCTTTCTTTTCTTTCTTTCTTTCTTTTTTTTTGTTTTGTTTTGCTTTAAATGTTGGCCACAGTAACTACCTTTAAAAAATGTCATCTTTTTACTTATCAGTTTGAATTAATGTATGAGATTAGTAATGGTTCAGATTCAATAACCAGAGAAAAGCTGCATCTGTTTTATAAGAAGATATTTTCATTTTTTTGTATAAAAATGAGATTGCTTATATTTTCTTAGCCTTGACTTTTATTAATAGGTTTCTTTGGCATTATTTCATCATAAGGAATAGACCATTTAAAACTCATAGCTCTATTATATTTTTTGTCTGGAAGACAGACATCTAAGTTGATAGATGGAGGAAATATCTTGTACATCATATATAGCAAGTACTAAAAATAATCTTCATTTATATTGGGCTAATAAAATGAGTCCCAGTGATGTTTATTAGAATGAATGCAGTACACAGTGAAATCCACTGAACGTGGAATTTGGTGTTTATCATTATTATTATTTTTCAGCTAACAGCTTTATTGAGATATAAAATTCACATACTGCACAATTAACCCCTATGACGTGTAGGATTCAAAGCCTTTTAGTGTATTCATAATTGTGTTACTATTACCACAATCAGTTTTCATTACCCCAAAAGAAACTGTATACCATTTAGCAGTCATGTCCCATTTGTCTCTAACCTCCCAGGCCCTGGCAACAGCATCTGTTTTCCGTCTCTATAGATTTGCCTGTTGTGGACATTTTATATAAATGGAATCATACATTATATGGTATTTTTTAACTGAATCCTCTCAGCACAATGTTTACTCTGTGTATACATTTCCCAAATTTCTTCCTGTTATTGACCACTGATTTCATTTCATTGTGATTGAGAACAACTTTGTATGATTTTAATCCTTTTAAATTTATTGAGGCTTGTTTTATGGCCTAGTATCTGGTCTGTCATAGAGAATGTTTTGTGTACATTTAAGAACTTTTATTCTGGTGCTGGAAGCTATGTAGTTATATATATCTATTCGGTCTAGTTTGTTTACAATATTGTTCAAATCTGTTTCCTTTCTGTTCTACCTTCAGTATAGGATTCTTAGTTGACAATTTTTTTCTTCTAGTACTTTGTAGATCTCGTCCTATTACTTTCAGACATCTATTATTCCTGATGAGGGGTCAACCGTTAAACTTTTTGGAGTTCCCTTGTGCAATATGAGTCATTTTCTCATGTTGCCTTCAAGATTTTCTCTTTGGTGTTGAATTTAACATTTTTACTAATGTGTCTGTGGATCTCTCTGCATTTATTCTAATTCATTTTTTTTGAGCTTCTTGGAAGTATAGTTTAATTTTTTTGTCTTTTTTTTTTAAATCAAAATTTCAGCCATTATTCTTCTTATATTTTTTTTCTCCTTTCTCTCCTCTCCTTCTGATATCCTGCTTCAGTATTTTGGTTTACTTATGGTGTACTGCGTATCTTTAAGGCTTCGCCAATTTTTTTTAAAAAGTTATATTTTGTCTTTGTTCATTGGATTACACAATCTCTCTTGAGTTCTCATTAAATTCGCTCATTCTTTCATCTGTAAATTCAAATATACTATTGAGTTCCTTTGGCAAATTGTTCATATAAGTTATTATAGTTTATATCTCCAGAAGTTTAAAAATAATTTCTGTGTTTATATGAATATTCTCTATTTGATGAGATATTGTTATCATACCTTCGTTATAACAGTTGCTTTGAAATTTTTGCTAAATCTTGCACCTGGACCCTCTGTCCTGCAGTTTCTGTTATCTGCTCTTTTTCTTGTGTGCATCACATAATCCTATATCTTTGAATATCTTGTAATTTTTTCCATCAAAAACTGAACATTTTAGATAACATATTATAGCAATTCTAGATACTAATTTCCCTATCCCCACCCTATGAATGAGCGCTTTTTGTTGTTTGCCTGTTTGTTTAGTGACTTGGTGGGCTATGTTAGCGAAGTCCATCTCCTCCCCCAAGTGTGAACCTCTGATAGCATTCACATAGGGTGAAGCCTTGGGCATGTGCACAGTAACTCTGGGATGAGTGGTTTTTTACCTTCTCTTTGGATTTCTTTCTTAAACTGTCCGCTTGTGTTTGTATTACACCCAGCTCTTAGTCTCCATTGATTGTTGGTTGATTTGTCTACTATTTTTGACAATTCCCCAGGATATAAGTTGCTCCACAGTGTGAGTCAATTAGATTTTGGATCCCTTTGCTGGGGTAGTTTTTAGGTGAGTCTTTGAGGTTTCTTGTGGCCCTACAGGAGCTATTCTTAGCTATTTCTTTCTGGTAAACTGACTGCCTTATGATTTAGTTTACTGCTCTCATGAAGCTGCCAGCTTCCTCTTAATTGTTTGGCATCAGAATCTTTAATGTTTTTTGAGAATATGCTTATGCTTGAACTGCCCATGTATTAATTCAAATGAACTAATTCTTTTGGGGAGAGCTTTCAGTTCTTATGGGCTGCCTCTTTGTCTGGAAAAAATCTCTGAACCACAGTCCAGAACTAGGAGTAGTGACAGTGGCCTGCTTTTATCCAAGTGACACACTCATGCTTTATGAGCAGGGCCCGGTATAGGTAGGTCCTCAGATCTCAGTTTGCTTCTCCTATTTTGCTAATTCCAAACCATGAGTGAGCTGAGATGATGGTGATCAGGACCCCGTTGTTACGGGCGTGTCGCTTCTGAAGGAGAGCTCTGCTCTGTTGAGTGGGGGCTGGGTGGAGCAAAGGCGCTCCGGATTTCTCAGCTGCACTTTCTGGAATTTAGTTGCTGCATAGCTGGTAGAGTGGGGTAAGGGGATGAGAAATGTTAATGGCCTGCCTCGTTACGGGAGATGCCACAGCCTCAACCAGAGGCTGGGGGCAGAGGGAATCCTGTGCTCTTGGCTGAACTCACCTGGGATAGAATTCTGTCCTGCTGAACCGGGAGCTTGGAAGGTGAGGGCAGACTGCACTTCAAATGCCATAGACCCTTGCCATTCTTACTAAGTTTTAGTAGATTTTTCTTGAATACATTTTTCTTCATTTGCTCTTTGACTTTAAGACAGTTTCTGGAGACATCCAAGGATTCTTACTTTTGCTGATTTTTATCAGTTATGTTGTTCTGTTGGGAAGCTGGAGCTGCAGAAGTCCTCATGCCACCATTCTGGAAGACTCTAAATAATTATGTTTTAAAGCCTTACTTAAGACAGGACTTTGAAATTATTAGCTACATGTAAGTTAAATTTGATAATGCATGTGGAAGCAACTTGTAAAACTCTAAAAACGTAATACTAGTTTAAATCAAATCTGGAGTGAAGTGCCTCTCTTCATTCTAAGAATACTAATTATAAAACTTAGAGTCATTTGTTATATTTTATATGTTTTTGAAATCCTTCATGTTATCATTGATAAATATTTTTATAAAATCAGCTAGGGTATCACCTAGTAAATGACTAGATAATTTTATCGTGGAATTACAATAATAGAAAGGCAAAACAACATTTTTAATATATGTTTTTGGAGTATGTGTGGGGACTCTAAAATAAGATTTGATTTTTTTTAAATGACAACGTGTTTATATATGCTTATTCTTTGTTTATACTGTCTTCAGAGTATCCTGGCTTTAAATCCTCGAACACAATCTCATGCAGCCCTTCATTCCACTTTGGCCAAGAAATTGGATAAGAAACACTGGAAAAGAAATCCCGATAAGAACTGCTTTGTAAGTACTACTGGTATATGACTTCATGATGAAAACTATCTCATTCCATATGTTGTAAGGCCAAATTTTTACATGTACTTTGAAATATAATTAAATATGTGTAAAATACAGCTATGATTTTCATATCTTAAATATTTAATATTTGGATAATCTCAAAGTGTATTTAATTTTACTGCTTAAAAAATCTATTGAAGCAGTTAAAAGTCATACAAATTTAGTTCGATGCCAAAATTAATTTCTTTAAAAATCTATAGGATTTCTCTTAAAATCATTTTGTAATGACACAGTGATACAGAAGAGTTTCCATGTTGCAGATATAATTCAACTGAAGAAGGGCACACTAGTATATAAAAACTGTTGTAAAATATGCAGTTGAGAAACAGGTGAACATCTTATATTTTCAGGTGAAGTGCAAGGGAAAAATCTCCGAGAGTAGGAGTTCCCATTGTGGCTTAGGTTAAGAACCTGACATTGACTCTGAGAGGATGTGGATTTGATCCCTGGCCTCACTCCGTGGGTTAAGGATCTGGCATTGCTGCAAGCTGCGGTGTAGGTTGCAGATGTGGCTCAGATTCTGTGTTGCTGTGGCTCTGGCTTAGTCTGCAACTACATCTCGAGTTTGACCTCTGCCCCAGGGAACTTCCATGTGTCGCAGGTATAGCCTTAAAAAAAAGTCTCTGAGAGTAATGATCACTACAATGTTATTTAATTGGGCCCATAAAATAATCGCAGGGCTGGGATTGTTAGGCCATAGGTGGGGATCAAGTACAGCCTTGAAGGCAATATTTAAAATGCCGTATTAGGGGCTAGAAATCTTTAGGTTGAGAAAAGAATTTCCTTTCTATGTGATTCCCAGAATTAATTTCTCCAAAACTCATTTTTCCTGAGTAATTAGCCAATTTAATAGTCTTAGCTTATTTGACATTAGCTCTTTTGGTACTTTGTATGTATGTCTTGTTTAATGCAATGACTTTAGTATTTTTAAATACTTTCTTTTTTTCCTACATACACACTCTTTGAGGATAGAAATGAGGGTATGTGCGCATGTGAGTTTATTTTGTGTGATTTTCAATGATTTTTAATTTTTCTGTCACTGGCCAGCCAGCAAAGATTTTTGAATAAAAAAAAAAAAAAAGGATGGAAATACAGAGAAACAACATGACTTGAGATGCTAACAGCCACTTCTAGCAGATCTAGATTTGAAATTGAGTTTTCCTCGCTCCACTTCTGGGAGCTCTGCATTCTACCATGACCCTTGTAGTAGAGGTCCCTGGAAGGACACTGGTATGGTCCAGATTCGATCAAGGAATAAATCGACTATGTCATGATCCTGTGTAATGATGTGAGCAGCTGAAGGACACTGAAAAAGGAATCATGTGATTTTCAAACTTAGAATGCTTTTAAAGATTACTAAGCCGAAATCTTTTATTTTAAATGTGTAAGAACTGTGATGCAGATAAACTAGATACGTTTTCTAAGGTCCTATTTATAGACTATAAAATTATTTAGTTAGAAAGAGAACCTTTCTCTATTACTATTGTTGTTATCATTATTATTATTTTGTGGGAATCAGCCTTTTCATTGTATAATGTTAGCTCATAAATTGTCTTATTTTATCATTTTTTTTTAATTGGCAAAGATACGATGAGATAGTCTTTCTTCGTTAAATATATATTGGCACAAACTCCTAGAAAAGCAATTTGAAAGTATATGTGACAATATTTGCTAAAATCTGTGTTAGTCAGTGAGGGCTGCCATAACAAAGTACCACAGTCTGGGTGGCCTAAAGAACAGAAATTTACATTCTCCGTGCACTGGAGGCTAAGGAGTTGAGATCAGGGTGTCTGCAGGGTTGATTTCTTCTAAGGCCTCTCTCTGTATGTAGATGGCTTTTTCCCCGTATCTTCACATGGTCTTCTCTCTGTATCTGTCCACATTTCCTGTCATGATGACACCAATATACCAAATAAGAGCCACTCTGATGAACTCATTTAATTTAATTACTTCTGTAAAGACTCTCTCCAGACACAGTTACATTCTGAGGTACTGGGAGTTAGGCCTTTAATAAATGGATTTGAAGGGAAATACCTATAGTTCAGTCCATAATAATGCCTTTAAATTTTCCATTTTAATTTGGCACACTCCCTTACCATTCTTTGCATATCTGCATCAGGGTTGTGGTTTGGATTTGTTTGAAGTCCCAGAGTCTCTCTCTGTCTGTCCCTTTTTCTTTCCACTTTGGTCCTTGAAGCGACCATATGTCAGGCACTGTATTGAATGCCACTTGAAGGTGAATAAAATATACAAAATCAGTAGTGTAAAATTATCTATTAAAGTAGATCACGTTTAGTTAAATATTATTTATTTATAGGCATCTTAGAAAATAGGCATCTGTTTGGCCTTCTAAAAGTACCCTAAGAATGGCAATTCTGGAATTTTTTACCCAGGAATTTCTTTGCCAAATTAATACCATTCTTGTAATAATTAGAAATTCTGAATTCAGTAGGGTATTCAAGCTGGCAAATGTGTTTTTACTGGTTAATGAAGCACGAAGCAGTTATTCCCAGTATCTTTTAAGCAGGTGTTCCATAACTGCTGTTTATTTTTGCCGTTTTTGAAAATGTTGAACTATCATAATTACATAAATATTTTGTACTCATTTTCCATTAGCAATTTTTAAAGACCAGAAAATATTACAAGTGAGAAAACTTATCCTAGGTGAAAATGAAAAGGAAAGGCAATTAAAGATAGTCAAATTTTTTATATGTTTTTGAGAATTTTAGTTAGTTTGTTTTAAACACATGGCACATAGTAGGTGCTCGAAGTAAAAATAATAAAAATGAGAATAAACCATAATTCACTATGTTAAGAATATTAAGAATTTGCTAACTGCAGTTTTATTTCGAGTTCTTCCTATGAAGTAACTCACTTAAGCCTCAGAACCACCCTGTAAGATGAAGGATGCTTAAGAAACCTGTCTAAGCTTCTACAACCCAATGGTAGCACTAGAGGTTGGACCCATGCAGTCTGGCACCACAGCTCTTTAAGTCGGCTTTCAAAAATAAATAAATAAAAACAAATCACTGACTTTTTTCCTTCTAGGAAATAACTAAAATAATATATAGGTTTAGATAAGTCTTTTTTTTCCTATATGAGCTTCACAGTCTTCACTGCTACTTTGTTTCTGCACTGATTGTCTGTTAACAATGACCCGGGCATTGTACCACTTAGCACTCTGGAGTAAAGGTGGGTATGATTTAGGTCTTGCTGAGAAGGTCTCACGTCCTTTAGAAGAAGGCAGTACTCTTTCAAAGGGTGAACGGTGAAGGGATGTTAATCACCAGTGTGAGTTGGTCACATTTGCCTTCAGCTGAATCAGGCTAGCCTTCACGTGGAATGTGGTTTCAACAAGGAAGAGGGAAGGCAAGGTCTCTCGGGCGGGCGTAGAAGGCAGGGAGACGAATCATGAAGCCCAGGGCAGTGGGTATGCAAGAGAGAGGATAATTAGGAAGCGTCTTAGTCAGTGTGGGCTACTATAACAAAAATATCAGACCGTGGGCTTAAACAACAAACATTCATTTCTCACACTTCTAGCTCTGTCTCCTAATACCATCACACTGAGGGTTGGGATTTCAGCATATGGATTTTGAGGAGGTAGAAACATTCATTCCGTAACAGGAGGTAAAGTAACTATGACTCGGGAGTTGATTTTACGTGTGCATTTGGTTTTTTATAGGATGAATCGAGTGAAAGAGTGAATTCAGCTTGGGATCTTTTGAGTGTCTTGTTCCTGTGGGACATCCTGTTTAGTTTGAAACTTGTCCCTCAGTAAAGGGGTCAGAAATTGAGATGGAGAGTTTTGAATAATCAGAAGACATGTGGGTAATTAAAAGCCTGTGGGTAGGGCTACCTAGGAAGAGTGTGTAGAGTGGGAAGAGTGTGGAGGTTGAACTTTTGGGACCTTTGAGCAGGGATTAGGGAGAGGTGAGTTAGGTGAAAAATGGAAAGGGGGTCACCAAGAGACTCAGTAATTGAGGTAGATGATACAAAATATAAATCATGCCAAATATATCAGTAATATAAAAACATATAAAACAGGTACATGGAAGCACGCTTCTTTCCTATTGCTGCAGGCTCCTGTGTAGCTCAGCCTGATACTGAACACCAGGCAGAGAGGAGAATTCAGCCAAGAAGCACTATGATGAGTGAGATGAGAGCCCCAGGAGCACAGTTGGAGAGTTCCAATAAGGAAGGAGAGGTCAACGGGCCTTGCCTCTAATACCTGATTTCTGACCATGGTTGTTTTTTGTACTTTGGAAATTATCCTCATAGTGTACCTTGTCTGCTGACTCCGTTTTTTTCCTTCTCAAATTTACATGACTATTAAGGAATGAAATGCACATAGTTTAAAACGTTATCCGTCGACTGCTCTCATTCAGAAAGGGAAGATGGCGTCATTCTTGCTTGGATCCCCAGCTACTTGGCTCTGTTAAATTTGACATGGAGTGCATGTTCCAATATTGGTACATGTCAAATTCACAATATGGATTTCTCTTTTTAAGCTCCAAAATTCAACGAGTTTTTGACGAGATGCACAGTAAGAAAGCAATCCCTGTTCTACCCTGGCCTCTTCTTACACTCTAGTTTAAAACAGCTTCTCAAGCTTGAGCTTGTTTTCCTGATTGCTGACAATAGCTTTCTCCCCAAAATAGACTCAATACCTGAAGGAGTTTCTGGAATACAGAAATAACCAAAACCAAGATTCTTGGCAACTTGACTTCTTCAGTAGGTGAAAAATACATTGTTTATGTGGAAAATACAAATATTAAATTAGAAACCCAGGCATGCAGGAAATAAAACCTCCTTTATTTTCCTGTAACTGACCTTCATTTTTATTTTGAGCTTTTGTAAGAGTGGGACCAGGGTCACTGTCACTCTCAGAATTCTTTTTTCCTTGTTGGTCTCCTGCTGCCCCATGTTTCTCTAAGCTAATAGCTAAGTTTCCAGGGATTTGGTGGCAGGTGTTGAGGGTGAGCTGAGCCCAGCTGATTCTTCATGACATCTTTCTGCTGTTAATGATCATTGGGAATGTGGAGTCACCCTTCCTTCCCATTCACCAGGTCCCTTCCTGTCCCCCACCTCTTTTTAACTTTGAAGCCACTCTTGAACACTTGACAATTATTCTAATGTTCCTCCCATTACTAGAGCTTGGGGAACTTGATAGTCAGTCACCACCTCCTAGGGCTTCATCTAGTTAGTGAGTGACAGGCCCTCCAGCTTGGTATTTCCATGCACCTGGCTAGTATTTGTCATCCCCATGTCCAACTGGACACTGATCCTCTTTTGCTGGGATCTGCCAGTATTTCTGGACCCTTCCTTCTCTTTTCTTTTGACCTCATTTTGTCTTTCCATATTCTTAAAATATTTGTATAGTTTAGATAAGAAAGTAGAAATGGAGAATATAAAATTTGCTTTTAACTCAGTGTATAAATCTCCTAAATCCACACTGTCAGTCAACCAAGTTCTTTCAATTTCCTCGAAAACCTGATTTCCCAAATCTGAATTCTAGAAACTCCATATCCTGCTTTCTGTACTCCCATCCTTTTCTTCAAGAAATGAAAATCAGTGGCTACCTGCCTATCATGTGCAGATTTTTAGGTGGAAGGAGAAGGATTTAGAGCCAAATATCCCCCATCCCACAAAGTCTGATTTTTGAATTTGGATTTAACAGAATTGATGATTATCTCCCATTCTCCATCCAGCAGGTTCTCCAAAGAGGTCTGTTGAAGTGGGAAGGTAGGGTAGAGTAAGTTCCTATTGTGGATCAGAGAGACTAAGAAAGAAGGGTGTGGCCAGGCAAAACCATTCAGAACTCTGTGCTGGGAAGCTGAGACAGAAATTGCAGGACTCTGAGAGTGAGTGCCCCGTAAATTTTGTGACATAGATAGCTCACATCACCCTAGAACTGGCCCTGAAAACAGCTGCCAACCAAAGGGCTTGCACTGTCCTGGAGGTACCAGCCAGCAGTGGGACCCAAGAATGTCCTTTTGAGTGTTGAAACCTAGGTAGCACCTTCCAACCTGCCGCAGGGACTCGGATGGATCTGGATGGTCTTCCGCCCTATGAATTCTGAGTACATAACTGGTATTTATTTTAATATAGTGGCATGCTGCTTATGAGAAGGGCGTTTTTGGTAGAAGTCTTAAAGTCTAGTTATAGGTTTCAAAAGGAGAATTTGGGGCAGTTTCAATTTCTTTAAGAATATGAAGTATATACTCTGAATCTGTAATTAAAATATGAAATCCTGGATTGGTTTCCATTGTCTCTATGTGAAGTATATACTCTGAGGAACATCTCCTGAGCATTACTGGGCAATAATCCAACGGCTGGAAAGAAGGTACTTTCCATAGCAGTGAACTCTCTTCAAGAATTGATATATTCGCCACATTTTTTCATATTTATACAATGCTACTACAGATAAATTGTTTTACTAAATATTTATAGTATATTTGCTTGAGATGTGAGTTGTACAGTTTAATTAATTATCAAATATTCATGGAAGACCTAAGATGTGCCGGCCACTGCGAAAAGTGGGGAAAGACACTTTTCTTGCCCTGACAACTTACTGTATCACTGTCATTTGAACAGGCATTAAACTCATTCACAACCGAGTGTGAGTACAGCCAACCCTGGGAATTATAGCTGAGCAAGTAACTTAGTCTCAAGATTTGAGGTTGACCACTCTGAGGAAACAGAATTTAAGGGGAAAACATAGATGAAGGAGAGGAAGAAAAAGAAGAATGACCCCACCTGAATACAGACCATATATTGGAAACATTTAAGATAAGGAAGGACATTGAACCAAAGGTACTTTAACAGTTTTAGTGCTACATGGCTGAAGTGTAGCATATGAGGTACCGAGTGGTGAGACACAAGAGGCCCGCAGGGAGTAGCTCAAGTAACAATAACAGTGATGATATACTAAGGACATTTATTGAAAAGTTCTGTATCCTGATTATTTCATTAAGAGAAGTGCATGGCATCTCATTAAGAAAGCACACTCTGCTACCTGCTGTAATTTAGAATTTTGACATATATTTGGTTCTGTCTTTGAAGTCTGTGTTGTTCTTCCACATATAGAATAGTTTTGTCAGAAATGTGTTCTCCAGGCAAAATATGTAATAAAATGTTAATTGCCTAAAAAGAAGAAAAGTGTTAACTCTTGATTTCCTGAGGCTGTTACAAGAAAGCTTTGCTTTAATTATTTATTTCAGACTGATCACAACTTCTCTACATCCATGTAACATACAAATTAAACTCGTTTGTAATTGTCAGCCATCATCCCTGTTACTTTTATTTTACTCTTTTTTAGTTTAAAATTTTATAATAGCTAAGTAGTGGCTCTGTTTTTTTTTAATCAATTTTATTGTTAATTAGAATGGAGTGTAATTATCTAGTCAGGGTTTAAATTAAACTAGAAAAAAATTTCCCCTCAGTAAGGTATGTTTCAATTAGCTTTATTAGCAAAAGAAAGAAAACTTTCCCTTTAAAGCTAGCTTCCTTATCTTTGCGGTTGGGCTTTTATGAAAGCAAATAAGACAGTGGAACCTAAAGGGATGATCTATCAGCAGAAAGACTGGTTAAGAGTGAGTTACAGAGATAAACTAATTGGGTTCAATTACTGGTTCTGTCGCTTACTAGCTGTGTGACTTTGAGTAAACGCCTTAATCTCTTCCTGTCTCCATTTCCTCTTCTGTAAAATGAGGATAATAATAGCATCCACCTGATACAGTTGCTGTTCTGATTAAATTAGTCAATTTGCATACTATACTTAAAGCATTTCCAGGCATATATATAATCCCCCATAATTGTCACTGTTTACCATTAATGGATTGATGCTCCCAGGTCTGTTTCTGCTATTACGTATGTAGATCCATGATGACAGTGGATTTGGAACTGAGTAACTAAATATGGAAAGAATATGGAAGGGTAGGAACAGGAAGAGATTAAGGATGGTAATGGAAAACAGAGGGACATTGCTTATATTGCTCAGAAATTTCCTAGCAGCAAATTGAGTGTGCATGTGTGTGTACGTGTGTATGTGTGTGTATGTGAGCGAGAGCGAGAGAGAGAGAGAGAGAGAGAGAGAGAGAGAGAGAGAAACAGAAACATCAGATGTTTTGAGCACTGCCTAATATATGCATTGAACAAAGTTGGAATGAATTACCTTCCAGTGAATTTTTTGCCACGCTTTGCCTTCTCCAAAAAGCTTCAGCATGACACTTTGGTCCTGCCCAGTTTCATCAATCTGTAGCTCCTCGTTGTCATGGGGACTTCACCCTGGCTGATGCTCTCTGTTGTGTGAGCCTCTGTAGGGTACCCACTGCTAACCTGAAATGTTCCTCTTCCCTTAAAATGGTCTGAGAGTGAAATGTTCCCTCTAAACATCTGACAAGTTTCTCTTTGAAGAAGTTGTTCGTATAGATTACATAGTAGTCTAAGATCACTGAGAAGAGAATCCAGAAGATCTGAAACCAAACTGATTTGATTTGTTTATACAGAAATTCTTTGCATAGTCATAAATACTAAACTGGAATTATATGATGTATTGTAGGTCGTAAGTACTATATAATAAAGCAGATGTGTGTTAAGACTATGTCTATAAAAACAGAATATGTATATTTTAAAAGATATTAATGAAGCATATTACTGTATTTGCAAATAAGAAATGTCTTTGCATAGGGGAAAATAGAGTGCTCTGAACAAAAGAAATCAGCTAAATTGTCTTTAGAGCCTAATGGTATATTTTACCTTTGCAAAACATTTATTTGGTGCTCATAACAAATAAATATGCGAGTTTTGCTGTTTTCCGAATGGGCATACAATGGCAGCTGTCTTTCTAATCGTTCCCCTATTCAAACACTAATCGGTGGAACCCACGTAGAAAGCTAGGCGCCTGAATAGGTAGACAATGGCAGCAGCGTTTTTAATCACAGTCCTATTCAAGCACTAATCGGAGTGATGATTAAGGGACATTAGAGGGAGCACTTTGACATCTGATCCTTTGAACCGACGTCTGTGCAGGCTGTACTCCACAGAGCTCACTTGGCCAGACTGATTTCCTTAAATAAAGTGCCGTGATTTCCAATGTAGGAAATAATACATTAGAGCCTATTGAAATGATTAGAATTTGAGGAGCTTTTCTTTTAGTGAGAATTTGCTGTATGCTGTATACTCACAAAACTAGAACATTAATACTGCATGCACTCTGGGTATCAGGGACCATAGAGAAATAGCTTGAAAAAGATCCTCCTGTACTCACACACTTAAAATTGAATGTGAACAGAAATGTGAAACTCTGCCCTCATAGTCCTCCATTATGTAAGTTTATTTGGACTTTTATATAATTCAGTTAGGATCAGTACGTCCTCACTGCATTGCATATTTTATTTTCTTTAGACCAGGTGATTTTCGTGTTACCTCTCTTGAGTTGCTTTAGTAACAACAACACAAATTGTGTCATACCCCGTGTATGGCCCTGCTTTGATTCCGTAATTTTTACTAGGACAGAATGGAATATTCCCTTTTTTTAGTCTATCAGAATTTCTAAAAATTTCTATTTAGAATTTAGGTTTAATTTCTTATTTCTAATTGGATTTCTAATTTCTATTTGGATTTTAGTAACCTATTCCCCAAAGAATTTCATATGATTGCTCCTGAAAACATTAATATCTATTCAAGAGTTGCAGATTAGATAAGTGGTTAAAATTTTAACATCAACATGTGAAGCTGTAGCTCCAAATATCTATTTATCTTTATATCTATCTATCACCTATATATCTATCTGTATTTATAATTTAGGTAAAAGAGAAAAAACCTTTTCTTCTCCCATCTTGTATTCAGTAAATGAGGCCTGCAAATTAAACTGGCAAAAACATTAATAGAAGAAAAGGCATACAAATTTTATTTGACGTTAATAGTTTATTTTTATGTGCATGGAGAATTTCATAGAAAAGAAGTGAAGACTCAATGAAGCAGTCGGACCTAACAGTTTATATACCATTTTAACAAAAGGTAGTACATTGTGGAGCAGTGACAAGACAAAGGACAAGGGGTTTGGCTTCTAGGTGTGTTTAATTGTGGGAAGGTAAGAATATGGGGGAAACTACTGGATGAAAAGACTTATTTTAGTAAGGTTTGTACATCTTGGTGTCAACTTTCCATCTCCAGTGATGAAGGCTGTTCTCAAATAGGAGACAGGAAAAGGAACAGAAATATATGTCCTGCTTTTAAATAGGTAGAGGGAGGGCAAAAAGCTCTTTCTGCATTTTCTTTTTTGTAATTGCCTTTAGCTCAAAATAGTCTTTATGCTGAAGTGGTATGCCTGATTGCCTTCATGTCCAACCTCTTAGGTTTGAGCTCCCTGTAATTTTTATGCTCTTTAGTTATAGGATTTTTTTCTACAAGAAACAAATATTTATAGTAAATTCTGGAATAAATATGACTATGGTGCATATTTTTGAGGATATCTGCCCACCACAATTCATAAGTGTGGGCCCTTGAAGCTGTACTTGTACCATCTGATTCTAACCCCAGTTCTGGTTACTTGAATCTGATTGAGAAAACTGACTCAACCCAGGAAAAGCAGATTCTCTCTTAGAAATCTGGGACAAGATATTCTATTTCATTCTGGACTATTTGAGCAGGAGAAAAAAAAAAAGAATGAAAGCTGGATTTTGTGGGGCAGCATTTTCTACCTGTCAATTACATTAAAAGCAGAAAAAGCCATTTGAAAAGACAGAAGATGGAGGCAGATGTAGATAAAAAAGCTGCCTGGGTTACTCATGGCTTTTCATCAGGAAAGTTGTGCAATTTTGTGTTGTATGAGATATTCTCCTCTCCAAATATAGTCTCCTTTTTTTTTGTTGTTGTTGTTGTTGTTGGCTTAAACTGTCAAAGCAGGTTTTAGGTATAGATGACCAAAAAATCCTAAGGACCACAATGGCGTATGTCAAATTATAATGACTTAGAAAAAGGTGTCTTATTTTTAGGGAGTATGTTAAAATAATAATTAAGGAGTTCCTGTTGTGGCTTAGTGGAAACGAATCTGACTGTCCATGAGGACACAGGTGCAATCCCTGGCCTTGCTCAGTGAGTTAAGGATCTGGCACAGCCATAAGCTGTGGTGAGGGTCACAGACGTGGCTTGGATCTGGTGTTGCTGTGGCTGTGGCTGTGGCCAGCAGCTACAGCTCTGATTCCACCCCTAGCCTGGGAAATTCCATGTCTTGCGGGTGCGACCCTAAAAACACAGAAAAATGAATAAATCAAATAAAGTAATAATTAAGTAGAAATAGAAAAACGGAGTAAGGAGTAAGGATAGTTAAATTTTATATGCTAGATGAGGCAGTAGAGTGTGATGGAATCAGCTCCCACTTAGAGACAGACTGTGTGGGTGCCAGTCATGTCTCTGCATTGACCTTGGTACCATTCTTCACCTCTGTTAGCTAGCTTCAGTTTTCTTCAATAAAAAAGGGAATAAAATGGGAAAAAAAATGGAAATACTAATAATTATAGCAATCTAATTAAATTATTTTGAGGATTAAATGAAGACATGTTAAATGCACACATAACAGTATTATTTTATTTTTATATGCCTGTGGTGAATGTCTTAGGTTCAGATGATAAACATTTATCTAGAATTTCTTTGAAGAATTTTGTATCTTCAGTCATAATTTATAGATATTAAAATGGAGTAAAGTAATACTATATTTATTTATCCTAAATATGACTTTTATCAAAAATCATATACTTTTTTTTTAAGTTGAGGTAAGGGGTGGTGCATAACACTATGTAAGTTTCAGGTATACAACACTGTAATTCAACATCTGTATACACTACAAACTGATCACCACAAAGTTTTAGTTATTCATTGCCATTCAATTGACCTCTTCATCCATCCATTTGAGTATTTGGTGACCAAATCCAGGTTGATATATCCCTGTGATTTTTATGATTAAATAGATGCTCTATCATAAACTCTCTGTGTTTCTTATTCTATAAGAGACAAAACTTATACAGATACAGTATTTTTAGTTTATTTCCATGCTACATGAAGAAATCGTAGTTAGTTATTTTGGATAACTTCCATTTTTCCTTAGTGAGCTCCAAAAAGAATACAGGTGGTGTTTATGGTATATGCCTTTGCCCCTTTTATCTGTTGGTTCATCCGGTTCCTACCCATTTGCTTTTAGCTTTATTATGTTTTCTTTTAAATTGCCTCTCATACGTTTTTGAGAATTTGAATGTATATTTAACCTTTATATTAACCTATCTCTGCCTCTTATCTTTATCTCTAGATCTTTATCTGTATGCCTTCTTTTTAAAGTTATACTTTCTGGTTCTAAAGCTACTAGCTTTGTAAGCTACAAATCAAAAAGTAATCTACCCAAATCATTTTCCCACAGCATGGCGTAAGAAAGTTTGACAGTGTGGTTGTTTTTCTTACACTTATTTGGAATAACTTTTTTTTTTTTTTATCATCTCTGGACTCTAGCCATGTTTTAGTTTAGTAGGGGAGAACTTAAAAGAGTGAGTAAGAGGAAGAGGGCCAGGAAGTCCAGCAAGGAGAATAGAGGTTTAAATGTGGAATATGCATTGTATGTTTGGAAGGCAAAAACCAATACGTAATTCAGTTTGAAAGTGATTCATGTCTGAAAACAACAGAAGAAGAGTTTTGGAAGGAAGAGTGGACATGAAAATGTCTACAGAAGAAGAGTGGATTGAGATGGTGAAAACAATTAGACTTTAGGGATTCAGAAGTTTTTGTTAGGACAGGACAGTGATTTTGGCAAGAATACTACCATCATAAAAGTAATTTTTCAATTAACTAGTAATTTATAGCCAAAAAATTTGGCCTCTGTACACTAGCATCAATTAAGTCTCTGAGACAGAGTTTTGAGGAAGAGAAAGAACAGCTTTATTGCTCTGCAAGGCTAAGGAGGACACAGCAGGCTAGTGCCCCAAAATTATATCCTAATTTGAGAGGAGATGGCAAGGGGTTTTATATAGGTTTAGCTCAGAAGACAGGGTTATTGATTAAAGTGTCTGTATTATTCTGCATGCATAGATCATTTTACAGTTGTTATGGCTGGCATCATTGGGTTCAGTCTTCAGGGTTATTGTTCCTTGACTAACCCTTCTCTCTGGAATGAAGATGGCTTGGAAGGGGTGTTAAGGAGTGTTTCAATTACAAAAGAATGCACAAGGTGCAATGTAACTAACTGGAAAGTAACCATTGGTAAAATAAAGCAATTAAGCAAGGAAGAGATTTGTCAAAAACCAGACACTAGGTGCAATATAATTCTAACTAGAAAGTAAACATTAATAATAAGTTAGTGGGCCGAGGCTAGACATAACATAATGGAGACTGTTTTAACTAGTATTTAGCTATAACAAAATTTCCTAATCGTTAACTCTTTTTTTCTTAATTGTTATTTCACCAATACAGTTTTTTTTCTGCTGTACAGCATAGTGATCCAGTTATACTTAAATGTGCACGTTCTATTTTCTAACGTTATCATGCTCCATCATAAGTGACTAGACATACTTCCCAGTGCTACACAATAGGATCTCATTGCTAATCCATTCTATTAACACCAAGCTCCCAACCCATCCCACTCCTTCCCCCTCCCCCTCCCTCTTGGCAACCACAAGTGTATTCTCCAAGTCCATGATTTTCTTTTCTGTGGAAAGGTTCATTTGTGCTGTATATTGGATTACAGATATGAGTGATATCATATGGTATTTGTTTTTCTCTTTCTGACTTACTTCACTCAGGATGAGAGTCTCTAGTTCCATCCATGTTGCTACAAATGGCATTATGTCATTCTTTTTTATGACTGAGTAGTATTCCATTGTGTATATATACCACATCTTCCTAATCCAATCATCTGTCGATGGACATTTGGGTTGTTTCCATGTCTTCACTATTGTGAATAGTGCTGCAATGAACATGTGGGTGCATGTGTCTTTTTTAAGGAAAGTTTTGTCCAGATATATGCCCAAGAATGGGATTGCTGGGTCATATGGTAGTTCTATGTATAGTTTTCTAAGGTACGTCCATACTGTCCTCCATAGTGGTTATACTAGCTTACATTCCCACCGACAGTGCAGGAGGGTCCCCTTTTCTCCACAACCCTCCTCCAGCATTTGTTATTTGTGGACTTATAAATGATGGCCATCTGACTGGTGGTAGTTTTGATGTGCATTTCTCTAATAATCAGGAATATTGAGCATTTTTTCACATGCCTGTTGGCCATTTGTATATCTTTCTTGGAGAAATGTCTGTTCAGGTCTTTTGCTCATTTTTCAATTGGGTTCTTGGCTTTTTTGCTGTTGAGTTGTATAAGTTGTTTGTATATTTTAGAGATTAAGCCCTTGTCAGTGGCGTCATTTGAAACTGTTTTCTCCCATTCTGTAAGTTGTCTGTTCGTTTTCTTTTTGGTTTCCTTTGCTGTGCAAAAGCTTGTCAGTTTGATGAGGTCCCATTGGTTTATTTTTGCTTTTATTTCTGTTGCTTTGGGAGACTGACCTGAGAAAATATTCATGAGGTTGATGTCAGAGAGTGTTTTGCCTATGTTCTCTTCCAGGAGTTTGATGGTGTCTTATCTTATATTTAAGTCTTTAAGCCATTTTGAGTTTATTTTCAGGTGTGGTGTGAGGGTGTGTTCTAGTTTCATTGATTTGTGTGCAGCTGTCCAGGTTTCCCAGCAATACTTGCTGAAAAGACTGTCTTTTTCCCATTTTATGTTCTTGCCTCCTTTGTCAAAGATTAATTGACCTTAGGTGTCTGGGTGTCTTTCTGGGTTCTCTCTTCTGTTCCATTGGTCTGTCTGTCTGTTTTGGTACCAGCACCACACTGTCTTGATGACTATGGCTTTGTAGTATCACTTGAGGTCTGGGAGAACTATGCCTCCTGCTTGGTTTTTGTTCCTCAGGATTGCTTTGGCAATTCTGGGTCTTTTGTAGTTCCATATAAATGTTTGGATTGTTTGTTCTAGTTCTGTGAAAAATGTCATGGGTAATTTGATAGGGATTGCATTGAATCTGTAGATTGCTTTGAGTAGTATGGCCATTTTTACAATATTAATTTTTCCAACCCAGGAGCATGGAATATCTCTCCATTTCTTTGCATCGTCTTTAATTTCCTTGATTAATGTTGTATAATTCTCGGCATATAAGTCTTTCACCTCCTTGGTCAGGTGTATACCCAGGTATTTGATTTTTGGGGGCTCCAATTTTACAAGGTTTGTATTTTTGTATTCCCTTTCTAATATTTCATTGTTAGTATACAGAAATGTGACTGATTTCTGAATGTTAACCTTATATCCTACTACTTTGCTGAATTTGTTGATCAGTTTAAGTAATTTTTGGGTTGAGTCCTTAGGGTTTTCTATACATAGTATCATGTCATCTGCATACAGTGACAGTTTTAGCTCCTCTCTTCCTGTTTGGATGTGTTTTATTTCTTTTGTTTGTCTATTTGCTGTGGCTAGGACTTTCAATACTATGTTGAATAACAGTGGTGAGAGTGGGCATCCCTGTTTTGTTCCAGATTTTAGTGGGAAGGCTTTCAGCTTTTCTCCATCGAGTGTTATATTTGCTGTGGGTTTATCATTAATGGCTTTTGTTATGTTAAGGTATGTTCCCTCTATACCCACTTTGGTAAGAGTTTTGATCATGAATGGATGTTGTACTTTGTCAAATGCTTTCTTTGCATCTATTGAGATAAGCATGTAGTTTTTGACTTTTCTTTTGTTAAGGTGGTGTATGACATTGATTGATTTGCATATGTTGAATCATTGTTGTGAACCTGGGATGAATCCCACCTGGTTGTGGTGTGTCATCTTTTTCATATGTTGTTAGATTTTGATGGCTAAAATTTTGTTGAGAATTTTTGCGTCTATATTCATCAAAGATATTGGCCTATAGTTTTCTTTTTTGGTGGTATCTTTGTCTGGTTTTGTAATTAGGGTGATGGTGGCATTATAGAATGTCTTATGAGTGTTCCTTCTTCTTCAACCTTTGAAAAAGTTTAAGGAGGTTGGGTATAAGTTCCCTTTGTATGTTTGGTAGAATTCACCTGTGAAGCCATCTGGTCCTGGACTTTTAGTTGCAGGGAGTGTTTTTTATGACATATTCAATTTCATTTCTAGTGATCAGTCTGTTCAGTTGATCTCTTTCTTCTTGATTCACTTTTGGCAGGCTGTACGTCTCTGGAGAGTTGTCCATTTTCTTTTAGGTTGTCAAATTTGTTGGCATACAATTGTTCATAGTATTCTCTCACGTTTTTTTTGTATTTCTGTAGTATCTGTTGTGATTTCTCCTTTTTCATTTCTGATTTTGTTTATTTGGGTTCTTTCTCTCCTCTTCTTGGTGAGTCTAGCCAGAGGTTTGTCAATTTTGTATACCTTTTCATTGAACCAGCTCTTGGTTTTATTGATTTTATCTGTTGTTTTTTGAATATCTATTTTATTGATTTCCTCTTTGATCTTAATGATTTCCTTCCTTCTGCTGACTTTAGGGATTTTTCTGTTCTTTTTCTAATTCATTTAGGTGGTGCGTTAAGCTGTCGATTTGAGATTTTTCTTCTTTTTTTGAGAAAGGCCTGTATTGCTATGAATTTCCCTCTGAGCACTGCTTTTGCAGCATCCCATAGATTTTGAGTGGTTGTGTCTTCATTATCATTTGTCTTGAGGTATTTTTAAATTTCCTTCTTTTTTTTTTTTTTTTGCGATTTCTTGGGCTGCTCCTGTGGCATATGGAGGTTCCCAGGCTAGTGATCGAATCAGAGCTGTAGCCACTGGCCTACACCAGAGCCACAGCAACACAGGATCCGAGCCACATCTGCAACCTACACCATAGCTCACAGCAACGCTGGATCCTTAACCCACTGAACAAACCCAGGGATCGAACCCACAACCTCATGGTTCCTAGTCGGATTCGTTAACCACTGAGCCACAATGGGAACTCCTTAATTTCCTTCTTGATTTCCTCATTGACTCATTTGTTTTTTAGTAGCATGTTGTTTAGTCTCCATGTAGTGTGTCTTTTCTCATTTCTTTTCCTATGGTTGATTTCTAGTTTCATGCCGTTGTGGTCAGAGAAGATACTTGAAATAATTTCTACACTCTTAAATTTGTTGAGGTTAGCTTTGTGTCCCAGGATGTGATCACTTCTTGAGAATATTCCATGTGCACTTGAGAAGAATGTATATTCTGATTTTTTTGAATGTAATGTCCTGAAAATATTGATTAAGTCTAACTTTTCTATTGTGTCCTTTAGGATCTCTGTTGCCTTATTGATTTTCTGTCTACAGGATCTGTTCATTGATGTGAGTGGGGTGTTAAAGTTTCCTACTGTGATTGTATTCCCAACAATTTCTCCTTTTATGTGTCTTAGTATTTGTTGGTGATATCTGGGTGCTCCTATATTAGGGGCATATATATTGATGATTGTGATATCCTCTTCTTGGATGGATCTCATAACCATTAAATAGTGTCCCTCTTTGTCTTTCTTTATGGCCTTGATTTTAAAGTCTATTTTGTCTGATCTGAGTATTGCAACTCTTGCTTTCCTGTCTTGTCCATTGGCATGAAATATCTTTTACCATCCCCTCACTTTCAATGTATATGTGTCCTTTGCTGTAAGATGAGTTTCTTGTAGACAGCAGATTAAAGGTTTTTGCTTTTTTATTCAACCTGCCACTCTGTGTCTTTCGATTGGAGCGTTCAGTGCATTGACATTTAAGGTGATTATTGATAAATCTGTATTTGTTGCCATTTTAAACCTTATTTTCCTGTTGATTCTATGTTTCTCTTTTCTTTTTTGGTTTGGAGGGTTTCCATTTATTTTATGCTTGAGTATTGTTCTTTTCAGTTTTTGTGAATGTAATGTTTGGTTTTGATTTGTGGTTGCCCTGTTCTTTAAGCATGTTAAGCCCTTCCTAAGTCAGCTTGCTTTTGCCTGATAGTCATATAGGCTCAAACACATCATTAAAATAAAAAAAGAATCTGTATTTTCTTACTTTCCTTCCCCTCACTGTATGATTTTAATGTCTTTTCTTTTCTTTCTTTCTTTTTTTTTAACATCTTCAGGTTTAGATCTGTATGCTGGCGTATTTAAGTGACTGCTTTCCAATTGTGGTTTCCTCCATCCTAATTCTTCTTTTTCTCTTTTCTCTCTGTCTCTTTTTTTAATTTAGAGAGACCCTTTCATTATTTCTTTTAGAATGGTTTTAGTATTGCTGTACTCTTTAGCTTTTGTTTGTTGGAGAAATTCTTTATTTCCCCTTCTATTTTAAATGATATTTTTGCTGGATAGAGTATTCTAGGTTGCAAATTTTTTTCCTTCAGCACTTCAAATATATCTTGCCTCTCCCTTCTGGCCTGTAGTGTTTCTGTAGAAAAATCAGTTGATAGCCTTATGAGGGTTCCCTTATAATTAATGCTTTGCTTTTCTCTTGTTGCCTTTAAATCCTCTCTTTATCTTTAACTTTTGCCATTTTTATTATAATATGTCTTGGTGTGGGCCTGTTTAGGTTCAGCTTGTTCGGGGCCCTCTGTGATTCCTGTATCTTGATATGAGTATCCTTTAGATATGGAAAGTTTTCAGCCATAATTTCTTCAAATATATTTCCAATCCCCTTTTCTTTTTCTTTTCCTTCTGGAATTCCTATTATGCATAGATTGGCCTCCTTTATATTATCCCATAGGTCTCTTATATTGCTTACATGTTTTTTCTTTTGGTTTTGTGTCTGCTGTCCTGATTGTGTGATTTGCATTATTTTATCTTCCACATCACAAATTCGTTCCTCTGTATTATTCCTTTTTCTCTTTATTGCCTTTAGCTCAGTTTGTATTCTGCAAATTAATTTTCTAGTTTTTCTTGGCTCCTCCTTACATTTTCTAGTTCCTTTCTAAAGGGATCTGCATTACTGGTCATATCCTCTTTTAATTCCTTCAGTATTTTCAGTATCTCCCTTTTGAACTCAATTTCTGTCAGACTGCAGAGTTCTGTTTCATTGTTGACTGCTTTAGGTAAATTCTCCTATTCATTTAACTGGGAATGGTTTCTGAGCTTCTTCATCTTGCTTGTGTTTTTCTTTCTCTGTAAGTTTGGGGAAGCCAAAGTGTAGTCTTGTAAGGCTACTTCTATGTAAGAATACCCCGTTGTATTTTTGGGTGGGTTACTATTTATTTTTGGTGTGGGAGTTTGAATATTTTCTGTCTTTTTCTTCAGTGTGAGCAGGCTGATGTTCCCAGGATGCTCAGTGTGTTTTCAGGGATAAGAAGGCAATGGGTAGGGCCAGCAGTCAGTGCCTGGTCACTGGGCTCTCAACAGCAGCAAGGACCTGCAGGAAGGTGGCATAGGCTACTCCGAGTTGCAGAGCCCTGGGAAGTGGTAATAAGCTCTAGGCAGATCTTCATGGTGACCAGAGCATTTGGCAGCAGCAGCAGCAGGGTGCATGAATTCCCAGGGGAGTGAGAGCAACGACAGCTTGTGTTTGATGGCAGCGCCCTCTTTTGAGAGATTGGAATTGCAGGTGGTGCCTGTTCAGGGGCCCCTATTAGGAGGCCAGTGTCATCTCTAGAGTCAATGATAACTGTGGTGGTTTGCCCCCGCCACGTGTGGGTACTGCCCGGAACTTTTGGCAGTGGCAGCAGCATGGTGGGTGTGTTCCCAGGGATGTGAGAGCACCAACGGGTGGTGTTGGGTCACAGTGCCGTCCTCTGTGGTGCCTTTTAGGTGAATGGGGCTGCAAGTGATTTTTGCTCAGATATCTCCATTGGCAGTGGTCCACGTCTACCTCTGGAATCAGTGATAACTGCGGTGGTTTGCCCCTGGCACCTGCAGACCATGCAAGACGCACCCTGTTCCACTTAGCCCATGCGGGAGGTGCTGCACCAGTTGCTCCTAGTTGTAGGATCTTGGGAAGGGACAGTGACCAAGTGTCTGGCCACCACCCAGAGCATTTGGCATTGGCAGCTGCAGGGTGGTTATGTTCCCAGGGAAGTGAGAGCAACAGTGTATTGTGCTTGGTTGCAGTGCCCTCTTTTTCTCTTTTTTGCCAACCCTTGAGGTGACTGGAGTCGCAGGTGGAGCCCACTCACAGGCCCCCAGGGGTGGCAAGCCACGTCTCCCTCTGGCCTCTGAGATGACCATGGCAGTCTGTCCCTGCCACCTGTAGATTGTGCAAGAGGCACCATGTTGCACTTAGCCCCCCAGTGCCCTTAGCCCACACAATAGATGCCTGGCTACCTGTAGCCTGCACAAGAAGTGCCTAATCTCCCCTAAGGAGCAAGAGGCTTCTTGCCACCCATAGCCTGTGCAGAGCCACCCCGCCTTCTAAGCCTGCGGGCATGCATATGCTCTGGTGCATGGAGTTTCTTATGGCGGCCAGCTCCTCCTCCTCTCCCCTCCCCAACAATGGCGCCTTGCCTCCCCTGCAGGTCCGGACCTTCTCCAGGGTTCCTTCTGCCGGTGGCATTCCCCTTCTCAGCCCGTGACACACTGCTCCTCAGCCCCTCATGCCATCCCTAGTCCTCTCCCGGGGACTGACCTGCAGAGCCCGCGTCTCAGCGCCCAGTCCCCGCCCGAGGGTCTCAGGCTGTGGTGTCTGGGCCAGTGGTTCAGATGGTCTGTGGGGCTCTCACTCTGCTTTGCTGGTCTCAGTCCAGCTGCTGCGCTTTCCTCAGTGACTTTGAGGTCCCGCTGACTGGGCTGAGCTTTCCTCTGTTAGGAGGCGTCCCAGGAGGCGGGTTCCTTTTCTCCTTCACGGCTCCCTCTTGGGAATGTGGGTCCTGTCCTGATTCCTTCTCTCTCTCTCTCTTTTTTTATTTTTTTTTTGTTCTACCCAGTTATGTCAAAAGTTTCTTGCCCTTTTTGGAGGTTTAAGTTCTTCTGCCAGCATTCAGTTGATGTTCTGTGTGAGTTGTTCTACATGTAGATGTGTTTTTTTGATGTGTTTGTGGGAGGAGGTGTGCACTGCCTCTTACTCTTCCACCTCTTGCTCCCGTCCCTAATTGTTAACTCTTGAGCCAGCCTGTTGAGACTGAGGGGAGGCCTGGAGGCTCAAGGAAAGGCCTTTTACTTTAAAACACAAATGTTTAGGGTCTGGTACATGGTTTCAATTTTACAATATTAATTTGGAACCTGATTTTTAGTTAGGAGCATCAATAAAGGTGGGGGTTATGGGAATAGAGAGAGTGGAATTAAGAATTCTTCAGACATTGTGAAAATATTTAGAAAGAATAAACATTCCTAGTTGGAAAGGGATGAAAAAAATAGAATGTTATTCATCATTCAATAAACACATAATGAGTACCATAGTAAGAGTATATGAATGTATCCATACTGTTATTAGGGAGAATAAGAGCAGTGGAATGTAACATGAAGTTATGGTGGAAAATAACAGCTGGGGCCCGTTGTTCGCCCGGCTGGCACAGTGCCTGGCATATAGGAAGCTCTCAATAATTGCTAGCTATTATTTTCATTCTTGAGAGAGTTTGTTATCAGTGTTGCTGTTTTTGCTCTTGCTCTTGCCCATATTATAGACATTTAGCGGTTAAGTCAACTTCTTTCTAATTACTGGTGATGTTATACCTTCTGTGGTTCTGACTGCACCAGAATTACCTCTAGGCAGAGATGGAAAAAAAGAAAAAAGTAGAAGACAACTTCATTCTAACCCAGAAAAAGGCTGAAAGAACTTGTGAAGCCTCAAACTTTTGCATGTATATCGGACAAGTTATCTGTAATGCAAGATTTAGGCCTTATCAGATGTACTAAACTTTATTAAGTTGAATACCATACCTTATAATTTTTTCAATGTAAGGGTGATTTTTTTGTTTGTTTGTTTTAGGGCTGCACCTGTGGCCTATGGAGGTTTCCAGGCAAGGGGTCAAATTGGAGCTACAGCTGCTGGCTTACACCACAGCCACAGCAATGCCAGATCCCCAGATCCAAGCTGTGTCTTCCACCTACACCACAACTCACGGCAACACCAGATCCTTAACCCACTGAGCAAGGCCAGGGATCAAACTCGCTTCCCTAGGGATGCTAGTCAGATTTGTTTCTGCTGAGCCATGACGGGAACTCCTAAGGGTTCTTTTGAACACTCATGCTTATCTTCCCTTTAACAGCATTATACCTTTTTGTTGCATTCATCTTCTACTTCTTGGAAAAATAGTTCATAGGCCATTTTGTCTAGCACTGAAACATTGTTTTTTTGTGTGTGATGAATGTCTTTGTAGTACCCTGGTTTTAATCTTTTGAGTGGTAAATATTATGAAACAATTGAACAAATATTTAATTCCTCCAGGATTAATGGAAATGGTGGTATTTCAGTCTTCTTTTTGTTCATTCAACAAAGTGGGTTTGGACTGATGGTAAAAAGATGAAGAGTAACTAAAGTCAAAATAGGAAGAATTATATCTTAAGTAGATAAATTCTCAAACAAAGAACGATTCTAGAACCTTGGATAATGGTGGACATCCTATAAATATTTGTGAAATAAATAACTGGATAATTACAAAACAACCACCTTTTCTGGGAGGGAATGCAGTGAATAACATGAGAAGATGATAGGTAGTTTGAATCTTGATGCTGCTGCAGGCCTTTAACAGAGCTGGAAGGAGAAAGGGAGAAGGAGCCACACAGGCAGAAGGGCAGCCGGTGCAGCTTCACAGATTTTATAAAACAGTGACGTGTTTTTAATGAACTGCAGATACTATGGTATTACTAGAATAGAGAAGATGATAAAGACCAGCTTATGAAGGCCTTTATACGTATGTTCCTCCCCACCTTTTAAAAGAAGAAATAAAAAAACACATGTAATTCTCAAAATAATTTGGGGATGTAAGTACCCAAGGTAACCCTCTTTTAAGGACAAGGGAACAAAAGAAAATAAAACAGGGGATTAGAGATGTTAAATTCCTTGTCCAAGTCTTGCAGCTGGCAAATAAAATATTAGCAAACTATTGCCTTTGGAATGGATAAGCAGTGAGATCCCGCTGTATAGCACTGGGAACTCTATCACTTATGATGGAGCGTGATAATGTGAGAAAAAAGAATGTATATTATGTATGTGTGACTGGGTCACCTTGCTGTACAGTAGAAAACGGACAGAACACTGTAAACCAACTCTAATGGAAAAAAATAAAAATCATTAAAAAATTAGCATCTGGGAATGAAATTGGACATCTGCAAGTCTGCAAGTGCTAGCATACTTCAGAATATGTAAAAATATATTTACATTTTTACAAGACGATTCAATATTTGGAACACCTTTGTACTAAACTGAAACAAGGCAGGAACAGTTGTTACATTTAATCACCTTTTAAAAATTGTTTTCATTACCAGTATATCAGTAGGAAAGTTTTACTGAGTTTTCTCAAAATTCAAATCAAGTTTTCCAAAGAAACGTATTTTCAAAAGAGTGATTTAAATATACTCAGAAGCTTGATATATCTGACAGAAAACTGTCTCAAAGCAGTCATGCTATTGTATTGCTTAAGTGCTATAAATTAAAGAAAAATAAAAATATGTCATTATTAATTTAGAAATAGAAACATTTTAATAATGGGAGCAAACTTCTAGAAAGCTACATGTGAAAGAGCAGTAAAATTCAGTAATGTTGAAAACAGTGCTGAAGTGCTGAAAGCAGTGATGTTGACGAAGGAAAATATTTTTCTGACGCTCATATTTGAGTCTTTCATTGGCACTGTTAACATGTTGGAATCAGGAGAGAATCAGGACAGAACACTTGCTTTAAGAAATCATTGGAAAACTATCATGAATGTCATATCAAGATAGCAATTCCAATTTGCATTTATCGAATGTTTTCCTACAAGGAATTGAAAACACTTAACATTTATTTTATTACCTTGGTGAAGTATTTCTATGATAGGTATTATTGTTCTGTCATTCCTCTCAAGAGAAAATACATAAAAAGTGTTGAGTTATTTTTTTAACAGTTAGTTAAGCTTTTTTTTTTTTTTTTAATAGCCAAAAAAAAACATCTCAGTAAAATGTACCTTTATCCACTTAATTCCTCTGGCCAAAAACACTAAATTCTTGATCTCTCATTTTCTTTCATTTATCAATATTTAGTCTGTTAATAAATTAGCTGTGCCTTCAAAATATATACAGAAAAGATGACTTCTTACCTTTTTCGCCTCAAGGGAGCTTCATTTCTATTTCGATCTGTGTGAATGGTTTCTCTTAGAATTATATGTACAACTGCACAAGCATACGTGGACTTCTGGCTGTTACCCTTGCTTGGACATTTGTTTGGCTCAGGAAAGACTACACATAGAGGCCCCCATCTCATATGTCTGAATATTTACCAGCTATAATGCAAGACAAAAAGCATTAAATAAATTATGTTCTCGTACTCAATTTTAATAAATGTACATTCATAACGACAACGTTGAAAAATACAGGTTTCATACATGTCTGTTCTGTTGGTGGGCTGGTGATGCTTGGATGAGTAATAAAATAAACATGCGTATAGCTTATGAATTATATATTTATATTTTGAAATTTATTTTTTCTTGCCTTTGTATTGTAATTGAAGATGCCATGTAATTTGTATTCTAGCGACAACAATGTTTTAAAAGATTAAAATATAAATGGAATTTATTCAAAATACACAAATTTGAATGTATTTCATTAAAATGTAAATTAAAGTAAATATTTAAACATTTACAAACTTTTCATATATTTAAAATATTTTTCTTCTAAAGTTTTCAAATTACTTATTAAAATGGTAAAATAAGGTATTCTAAACAAAATCATGCGTTAAGTAAAACAGTTTATAATTATTACATGCCAAAATTTTAAATGCAACTGTTGAAGTAAAGTTAGAATTTATATTGAACTTTTTGGTAAATGTTACTAAATATTAGTATTTTGATAAAAAGAGATCAATTTGAATATGAGCTTTAGCTTTCATGTATATGGTACTATAAAGAATCATGTTTCACATAGTATATCTAGATTTAGATATGCATACAAATTTAAGGGTATTGTGGCTTGTCTAATATTATAAGTTATTCTCTGGCCACCATGCGTAAATTTTGTGAGGATTGTGTTGGGGAGGAAAAACATATTCCTCTGCCTTTTCTCGATTCCTCTGGCTGGTCTCACAATTAAATTGACATGAGACAGATAAACAGGAGAAAATAAAATTTAATGATGTGTAAGGAGGTTCCACAGGAATATAGGGCCCAAGGACAAAGCAGGCAGTTGAGGCTTGTGTGCCATTTGAGAGAAGAGGGTAGGCTTTGAGGCTTCAAAGGCAATTGACATGGAGATGGGAAAACAAATGTTTACGATGCCACACTGAGACCAGGGGGTGCAGAGAGCACGTTGGTCTCCAAGCCCTGCTGAGTTCCGCCTACCATACTTAGCTCATATTCCTTGTCTATATCTCTGGTGATAGTGCTCTTTCTGGACCCGGCCCTTTATGTAATTTCTTATTGATAGTTAAACTGAGGAGGTAAAAACTTTTCCTAAGCCTTTAAAAAAAAAAAAAAAGAAAGAAACAAAACACAAAAATCAGCCTAAAATAACCCTCAAGCCAAAGAGACACATTTTTGGGTGGCACTTTTTGTTTCCTTGCAATTACAATAACATGTTTCTGGAATTATGATTTAGAAGATGGAAAGAAGTAATGTTTCAGGAAAAATAGGGTGCGAGCGGACGGCCATGTCTCAGGTCTCAGATGAGTCTCAGGGATGCGCGAAACAAGTGAGGGTCCTTGGCTTTGTGTAGGAAAGAACGCAGCAATGAGTCATAGTAAAAGCAAACGGTTTATTTAGAGAGATACACACTGCGGAGACAGAGCGAGGGTCATCTCAGAGGGTGAGAGGTCCCGGGGGCAGGGCTAGTTAATTTTTATGGGCTGGTTAATTTCATAGGCTGAGTGGGAGGAATGTTTTAACTGTTTCGGATAAGAGATGGAGATTTCCAGGAATTGAGGTCTCACCCACTTTTGGATCTTTTCTGGTCAGCCTTAGAACTGTCATGGCACCTGTGGGTATGTCATTTACCAGGCTAATGCGTTGCAATAAGTGCATAATGAGGCTCAAGTTCTACCGGGTGTTGAGCCTTCAACCATCTTGGGCCTAGCAGGTTCTAACCAGTTTTTGTTGTATCCTATTCTTAATGGTTATGTTATTCTCTTAATGGTTGTGCCCTGTCTCCTGCCCTCAGCAAGACAGTAGACTCTTGACACTACTAGAAAATAGTACAATAAGTATTGAGTTTATATTGTCTGTAAGGAAAGACTTTAATTTTCTGTGTTGTGTACTTAAAGGCTTCTGCAACTCAAATCATCCTGTCATTTTAAAGCAGTTTTTGACTCATATGTCAGTAATGGCATAACCCACACTCCTTCGTGGTATTTCCTCTTTTTCAGTGACATAGGATGGAACATGTAGAGAAGTGTTCTCTGGAGCCTGAATGCTTGATTATAAGAATGGATGACTAGAATTATGATAGAGTTTAGAACTCAGTGTTCTTGAGTTTGGTCATTCTAATAGTTATGTGTGGTATCTCCTTGTTTAAATTTGCATTTTTCTGATCTCGTATGATAGGGAATATCCTTCATATACCCATTTTACATACATATGTTCTTTGGTAAAGTGTTTGCTAAGCTCTTTGACCCATTTTTAAATCAGTATGTTTGCTTTCTTATCATTGAATTTTAAGAGTTCTTTGTATATTATGTATAATGGTAGTTTATCACATATACCTTTTGCAAATATTTTCTTGTCTGAGGCTTGCCTTCCCATTCTCCTGACATTATCTTTTTCAGAGAAGAATCTTTTATGTTTAATGAAGTCCATTTTATCAGTTTTTTTCTTTAAAAATGCCTTCGGGGAGTTCCCATCATGGCTTAGCGATTAGCAAACCTGACTTGCATCCATGAAGATGCAGGTTCTATCCCTGGCCTCACTCACTGGGTTAAGGTTTGAATTAACTTTTGTGAAGGATATAAAGTCTGTGCCCGATTTTTTTTTCTGTCTTTTTAGGGCTGCACTGGTGGTATACGGAGATTCCCAGGCTAGGAGTCCAATCAGAGCTGTAGCTGCTGGCCTACACCACAGCCACAGGAACACAGGATCTGAGCCGAGTCTGTGACCTACACCACAGCTCATGGCAACGCTGGATCCTCAACCCACTGAGCAAGACCAGGGATCAAACCTGCATCCTCATGGATGCTAGTCAGATTTGTTTCCATGATGAGAAATCCCTGTTTTGTTTTTTTTAAATTTTATATTTTTTGCATGTGGATTTCTAGTTTTTCTAGCACCCCTGAATGAAAAGACAATTTTTGCCTCATTGTATTGCCTTTGCTCTCTTTTCAAAGATCAGTTTGTGTGGGTCTGTTTCTGGGCTCTCTCTATTCTGTACCATTGACATTTATTTATTTAGTCAGTACTACTGCATTGATTACTATAATTTTATAGTAAGTCTTGAAATTGGTTAGTGTCAGTCCTCCAACTTTGTTCTTTCCCTTCAATATTGTGTTGGCTCTTGTGGGTCTTTTGCCTTCTAGTATAAACTTTAGAATCAGTTTGGCAGTATCCATAAAGTAACTTGCTGAAATTTTGATTTGGGTTACATTTAATCTATAGATCAAAGAAAGAAGAACATATACCTTGACAAAATTAAGCCTTTCTCCCTGGGATCATGGAATATCTATTTATTTCGTTCCTTTTTTTATTTCATTTGTCAGAGTTTTGTAGTTTTTCTCATATAGATATTGTACTTATTATGTTAGATTTATACTTAAGTATTTCGCTTTTTTGGCTGCTAATGTAAATAATAGTGTGTTTTTAATTTCAAGTTCTAATTGTTCAAGTATATAGGAAAGCAGTTGACTTTTGTTTAGTAACCTTGTGTTCTGCAAGCTTGCTATAATAGCTTATTAGTTTCAGGAATGTTTTCATTGATTCTTTCTGATTTTCTACATAGACTTCTGTGAACAAACACAGTAGTATTTCTTCCTCCCAATTTGTATAGCTTTTATTTTCTTGTCTTGTTTCATCAGTTACAAATTTCATTAAGATGTCGAAAAGGAGTGGCGAGAGGAAGTGGTTAAGAGGGGACATCTTTGCCTTGTATCTGATCTGAGTGAGAAAGCTTCAGTTTTTCACCATTAAGTACGTTAGCTGTAGATTTTTTGTAGTTTAGGACATTCTCTGTTTCTAATTAGAGGTTTTTTTTGTTGTTGTTGTTTTTTAAATCATGAATGGTTATTGGATTTTGTTAAGTGCTTTTCCTACATCTGTTTATATGATTTGTGATTTTTTTTATGCTATTGATGGATTGTATTAATTAATTTTTGAATGTTGGACCAGACTTGCATACCTGGAATGAATTCTACTTGGTCATAATGTGTAACTTTTTATAAATTGTTTGATTTGATCTGTTGGTATTTTGTTGGGGATTTTTGCACCTATGTTCATGAGAGATTGGTTTATACTTTTCTTTTTTTCATAATGTCTTTGTCTTGTTTTTGTTTTAGGCTAAGGCTGGTTTTCAGATGTGTTAGGAAGTATTTCTTCTGCTTACATCCTCTTAAAGAGGTCTTAGTGACTGGGTGTAATTTCTTCCTTACACATCTTGCAGAATTCACCGAGGGATGGAATTTACCATCTGGACCTGGTGCTTTCTGATTTGAAAGGCTATTAATTATTGATTCAATTTCATTAATAAATATGTTCCTATTTAGATTCTCTATTTCTTTGTGTGTGAGTTTTGGCAGCTGTGTATTTCAAGGAATTGGTCCATTTTGTCTAGGTCACCAAATTTGTGGGCATAGAGTTGTTTTAAATATTCCTTTATTATTCCCCCCCCCCCCGGCCTTTTTTCTTTTTTGGCTGCCCCATGGCATATGGAGTTTCCGGGCCAGGAATCGAATATGAGCTGGAGTGGTGACCTACATCACAGCTGCGGCAATGCTGGATCCTTAACCCACTGCAGTGGGCCAGGAGTCGAACCCGTATCCCTGCTACTGCAGAGACACTGTCAATCCCATTGTGCCACAGCAGAGCTCCCCTTTCTTACCTTTTCATATACATAGGATCTGTAGTGATGTCTCTTCTTTCATTTCTGATCTTAGTAATTTGTGTCCTCTGTCTTTTTTTCTTAGTTAGCTTGTCTAGAGGCTTATCCATTTTATTGATCTTCTCAAAGAACCAGCTTTTGGTTTAATTGATTTTTTCTTTATTGATTTCCTCTTTTCAGTGTCATTAATTTCTCTTTTGTTCTTATTCTCTAATTTTGCTTAATTCATTATTCTTTATCTAGTTTCCTAAGGTAGAACTTAGATTGCATCCCATAAATTTTGATAAGTTGTATTTTCTTTCTTTCTCTTTTTTTTTGTCTTTTTTTTTTTTGCCTTTTCTGGGGCCGCTCCCGTGGCACATGGAGGCTCCCAGGCTAGGGGTCCAATCAGAGCGATACCTGCCGGCCAGAGCCAGAGCCACAGCAACATGGGATCTGAGCCGCGTCTTCAACCTACACCACAGCTCACGGCAATGCCGGATCCCTAACCTACTGAGTGGGGCCAGGGATTGAACCTGCAACCTCATGGTTCCTAGTCAGATTTCTCAACCACTACGCCATGACAGGAACTCCTGATAAGTTGTATTTTCATTTCATGTAGCATAAAATACTTTTAAACTTCTCTTGATATTTCTTTGACCCATGTGTTATTTAAAAGGGTATTGTTAAATCTGCATATATTTTGTAATTTTCCAGTTTTCTGTTTTTTATTTCCTTTCTTTCTTTTTTTTTTTTTTTGTCTTTTCTAGGGCCCCACCCACGGCATATGGAGGTTCCCAGGCCAGGGGTCCAATCAGAGCTGTAGTTGCTGGCCTACGCCAGAGCTACAGCAATCCAGGATCCAAGCTGCATCTGTGACCTATACCACAGCTCACGGCTAGGCAATGCCAGATCCTTAAACCACTGAGCAAGGCCAGGGACCGAACCTGCAACCTCATGGTTCCTAGTCGGATTCGTTAACCACTGAGCCATGACGGGAACTCCTGCTTTTGTTTCTAATTGTGGTCTAGAGCAGACACTATTTTCTATTCTTGTAAATCTGCTAACATACGTTTTATGGCCCAGAATGTGGTCATTGTTGGTAAATGTTTGATGTGAGCTTGAGAAAAATGGGCATTTGCATGTTGTTGGAATAAGTCGTCTATAAATTTCAATTATATCCAGTTGATTGATGTAGTTGTTGAGTTCAGCTGTCTTATTACTATTTTCTGCCTGTTGGGTCTGCCCATTTCTGATGAGTGTCGTTAAAGTGTCTAACTATGATAGTAGACTCATCTGTTTCTCTTTGCAATTCTATATGTTTTTCACACAGTTTGCTCACATAGTTTGAGATGCTGTGGTTAACCACATACATGTTAAAGATTTTTATGTCTTCCTGGAGAACTGACCCCTTTATCATTGTGTAATGCCCTATGTTTTATATTTTATTTTCTTACTGATTCTTCCCTCATGTTACTGAATAATCTGTTCCCTCATGTATTTACTTTATTCATTTAGAGAACATTTAAATTCTACTATTTTAGCAAATTTCAGTTATACATTACAGTGTTATCAATTATACTCACCATGTTATACATTGATGGTCACGCCCTATTCATCTTTTAATTGAAAAGTTGTAATCTTTACCAACCTCTCCCTCTTTTCCCCACCCCTTGCAATCACTTTTTTACTCTATGATTTTATGAGTTTGCCCTTTTTTTTTTTTTTAGATTCCATATATAAATTATAATAAGTGGTGTTGTCTTTGTCTTTGTCTGGCTTCCTTTATTTACCATAATGCCCTCCAGGTTCATCTGCTTTGTTGCAAATGACAGAATTTCCTTCTTTTCTAGGACTGAATAATATTCCACATAATTTTTATCCATTCATCTATTAGTTGACATTTAGGTTGATTCTATATCTTGGCTATTGTGAATAATGCTGCAGTGAACATGGGAGTACAGATATCTCTTTGATATAATGATTTTTATTTCCTTTGACTATACTGACATATGGGATTGATAGGTGATATAGTAGTTCTAGTTTTAATATCTCAAGGAACCTCCATATGTTCTCCACATGGCTGTACCAGTTTACCTTTCCACCAGCAATGTACACAGGTTCCCTCTTCTCCACATTCTCCTCAGTATCTATCTTTTGTCTTTTTTTTTTTTTGTCTTTTGCCATTTCTTGGGCTGTTTCTGTGGCATATGGAGATTCCCAGGCTAGGGGTCCAATCAGAGCTGTAGCCACCAGCCTACGCCAGAGCCACAGCAATCCAGGATCCGAGCCGCATCTGCGACTCACACCACAACTCATGGCAATGCCTGATCCTTAACCCACTGAGCAAGGCCAGGAATCGAACCTGCGACCTCATGGTTCCTAGTCAGATTCGTTAACCACTGAGCCACAACGGAAACTCCTCTATTTTTTGTCTTTTTGATAACAGACATCCCAGCAAGGGTGAGGTGATATCTCATTGTGGTTTTGATTTGCATTTCTCTGATGGTTAGTGATGTTGATCACCTTTCATGTACATGCTGGCATTTGTATGGCTTTGGAAAAATGTTTAAGTCCTATGCCCCTCCCCTTTTTTGTCTTTTTATGACTGCACCCGTGGCATATGGAAGTTCCCAGGCTAGGAGCTGTAGCTGCCGGCCTATGCCACAGCCATAGCAATACAGGATTTGATCCGAATCTGTTACCTACACCACGGCTCACGGCAATGCTGGATCCTTAACCTGTTGAGCAAGGCCAAGGTTTGAACCTGCATCCCCATGAATACTTGTTGGGTTTGTTATAGCTGAACCATGATGGAAACTCCCTGCCCATGTTTAAATTTGGTTATTTTTGCTATTGAGTTGTATGAGTCCCTTGAATATTTTGGATATTAATCCCTTATCAGATATGAGGTTTGTAAATATTTTCTCTTATTTCATAGTTTGTCTTTTTATTTTGTTGATCATTTCCTGTGCTCTGCAGCTTTTTAGTTTGATGTAGTCTCATTTATTTTTGCTCCTGTTGCTTTTGCTTTTGGTGTCTAATCCAAAAAATATTTCCAAGATCAATGCAAAGGAACTTTTTCCCTTTGCTTTTTTCTATGAGTTTTACAACTTCAGGTCATGTTTTTAAGTCTTTAATCAATTTTTTGTTGATTTTTAGGTATGGTCTAAGATAGGAGTCTGGTTTCATTCTTTTGCATGTAGCTTCTTTTTCTAACTTCTGTTGCTTTGAGGTCTGCACCCTCTTTTAAGTTAATACATCTATTATTAGAGGTAAATCTCCCAATATTTTGGAGGATTCCCTATGACTGGGTTCTGCCAGAGTTTTTCACTCTCAGATTTGTTCACATTTAACCTCCAGTGATTTGTCAGTGACAGTTGAGCTTTTCCTACCCTGGCACTGGTTCCTGTTGCAACTTCTTCTCCTTAGTCTCTACACAGGTAAGCTGAGACTCCCTGTATGCACCTGTCTCTCTCTGCAGTCTTGGGGAAAACAGTTGGCTCTGGGTACGCCTCTCTTTTGCAAATATAGGAAAAGTTGTTGACTTTTCAGTTTGTTCAGTTTTTTACTTGTTAGGTTGCAGTGGTGACTTCTAAGCTCTTTACTTGAAGAGCCAGAAACTGAAAAGTTCGTATCTCCTTGATTTTTCATGGAACATCATACAGCCTCTTGCCTCATGGCATTTACACTATCTTTTCTTTCTGTCTGAAATATTCCTTTCCCAGATATCTTCATAGCACAATCTTTTATTTGTTTATTTATTTTTGTCTTTTTGCCTTTTCTAGGGCCGCTCCTGCGGCATGTGGAGATTCCCAGGCTAGGGGTCTAATCAGAGCTGTAGACACTGGCCTATGCCACAGCCACAGCCACATGGGATCCGAGCCACGTCTGCAGCATACACCACAGCTCATGGCAATGCTGGATCATTAACCCACTGAGCAAGGCCAGGGATCAAACCTGCAACCTCATGGTTCCTAGTTGGATAAGTTAACCACTGTGCCACGATGGGAACTCCATAGCACAATCTTTTAACTTCCTTCAGATCCCTGCTCATATGCCATCCAGTTGGGAAGATCTTTCTTGAGGCTGAAAGTCATATAGTTGCATCTCCCATCACAGCATTTATTATCTTTAACTATACTTAATTTTTTTCTATAGCATTTATTATCATCTATGTATTTGCTGGTTTGTTTATTGAATTTCTCCCTCTCTAGAATGCAAATTTCTTGAGGGCAGTGGCACAGTTAGTTTTGTTCACAATAATATCCTCAGGGCCAAGATGAATACCTGGCAATAGTCTATATACAAATTAATGAAACCAAGATTCTAGAAACTAGATCATGCTACTATCTCAAATCTATTTAATGAAATTTTAAAGAATATAGTCACACATGTATCAAAATTCAAGTTCACATTTAAAGTTTGGTTTTTCAAATTAATTTACTTCTTTGAACACCGGTATTGTCATGTTGTGTATCCAGTTTGAAGTGAGTTGATATTAGAAATACTTAGCTCCCAGTGGACTTTCTAGTAGAATGCCAGATTTTCTCTTTCAGGATACCACCTAAAAGTATCTTTTAGTGAACAAAATGATTCTCAAGTTTATAAGTAAAAATTATAATACAGCTGTCACCCTAGCTTTTGACTGAAGAGACTATTTTAGGTCATAAGAAGAGAAATATTGGATAGCTTATATCTTTGGACTGTTATAATGAGGAGTTTTTATTTTGTCTGGAATAATTCTCTGTAAAGGACTTGAACAGGAGCATATTATGTTTTTTCTATAGTGCCCAGGTGAAGTCTATAATAATGTTTCTTATCCTGATGCACTTAAGACCTGGAAATTTTATGAAATTGTGAGATCCTTTGAGGCATACTTTGTGATATTGTTTACAGGTTAAAAATTCACAAACAGACTACTCTAGCTGAGGATGGATGCTACTGCAAAGATAGGCTGATTTTCCCAGCATTGCAAATCAAATAATTATTTAGTGCAGCACATCCCAACTTTTTTCTTTTTTCCCTTTGTTTTAGAACACCATGGTACACATCATTATGGAGAATATTTGCATGCTACACTGTATGTCACGCTGAGGTACAGGGAGGATTTGGAAGTGTCTAAATGGGGCTTGGTGAATATCAAACAAATGAATTTATATAAAAAGCTTTATGTATATATAAATACACGTATACAGAAGTCATTATATAAAAATATATAAATATAAATACATAAACAATATAATATAATATAGTAAAAATCAGACAGAAGGAAGACATTAAGTATAATTTATAAAATAGGATGTTTTTGAAATTATTAAGATCAGGATGTTAGCTAAAGACCTAAATAAATAAAGTTCGAATATGTTTTCAAGTGTTGTAAATTTTAAATGTGTACAAGTGACTCAATTTTCATCAATATAAAAAATGTTACTCAGCCATAAAAAGAACAAAATAATGCCATTTGCAGCAGCATGGATGCAGCTAGAGATTTGCATACTAAGTGAAGTAAGTCAGAAAGGGTAAGACAAATACCACATGATATCACTTATATGTGGAATCTAAAATACGGCACAGATGATCCTATCTATTAAACAGAAACACATCATGGACATGGAGAGAAGACTTGAGGTTGCCAGGGGGGAGAGGGTAGGAAGTGGGATGGATGGAGAATTTGGGTTTGGTAGATTCCAAACTATTTAGAATGGATAGACAGCAAGGTCCTACTGTACAGCACGGGGAACTATAGCCAGTATTTTGGGATAGAATGTGATGGAAGATATTGTAAGAAAAAGAATGTATATATGTATGTATGACTGGGTCACTATGCTATACAGTAGACATTGACACAATATTGTAAATCAACTATACTAAAAATAAAAAATAATAAACAAATGACATGCAAAAAATGTTATCGCTTTACATTCATCAGTATGCCCTGCCACACCTTTAACCCCTTCCCAGAAGGCCAGTTAAGCACCTCCGTTATGGAACTCATACTGAGAGGCCACAAATGGTGATTACTTTGCATTTGCCCTCCTGTGGGATCTTCTGGTTGAAACAAGTCTTTTGCTTCAAAGGTTTTGGCAAGGTGGTTTGGAAAGTGAATGGAAAATAAAGACATTTTTAATATGTACTTCTGCAAACACTTCTCGGGGATTCATCCCAGTTTTGTTTGTTTGTTTGTTTTTGTTGTTTTAATCTGTCTTTTCTAGGGCCGCTCCTGTGGCATATGGAGGTTCCCAGGCTAGGGGTCTAATCAGAGCTGTAGATGCCGGCCTATGCCACAGCCACAGCAACACCAGATCTGAGCTGCGTCTGAGACCTACACCACAGGTCACGGCAATGCTGGATTCTTAACCCACTGAGCAAGGCCAGGGATCAAACCCGCAACCTTATGGTTCCTAGTTGGGTTCATTAACCACTGCCCCATGACGGGAACTCCTTTTATTTATTTATTTATTTATTTATTTATTTTCATCCCAGTTTTAAGGAAGGAAGTTTTCTATCTGTGGCCATGTAACTGCATGGTTTCCTATGTCTTCTCTTATAATATTCGAAGTATGGGATGATAGGGATTGTGTCATGGTCATCTTTGCTTCATCTATGTCTATGTAACTACTTATAGCTCAATAATTTAATGAATAATAAAAAGCAGTCCTATGTATGCCACTTTAAAATATGTGTCAATGTTGATATTTTAAAGTATTTTAGATACTTGTTTGTATTAGACTTAAAAAAAAAAAAAAAAAACCTAGGGTTTTAGGCAGAGACATTTAGGTCATGGTTTGACCGGAATAGCTGTTTTTCAAATAAAAGCTTATTGATATGTCTACATACAGGTCTCCCAATTACACATTCCAAATATTGTCACTTAATTAAAAGAAGTTTTAAAACAAGAGTGCCAATTACCACATTAAAATTCATCAAGTGCTTTATAATTTTATAACTAATTTTAAAAATAGGAGCAATGCACTTATATTTATGTGGTATAGGTGAAATGTTTGGCTTACTTTTGCGATAAATTTAAGTAAAACAAAATAAATGCAAAGTTACTGACTCATGCTCATTTCAAATCTGTCTCAATGCTATAACACACATAAAATTTATTTTTAACTCTCAGCAAATATTTCCTGACAATAAATTTTGAAGAGAGTGCAGCTATGTAGATGGGTGTTCTCACCGTAGAGAAGTGGGTTAAGGATCTGGGTGTCTCTGTGGTGCAGGTTTGATCCTGGGAACTTCCATATGCTCGTTGAAAAAGGAAAAGAAAAAAATAAAGAACTGTGTAGATAATCAGAGAGTAAGTGAGGTTGGCAAGAAAGAAGCAAAAAAAAAATAGAATTACAAAATACTGATGGAAATTCTATGGTAATTTTTTATTATGTAAATCAATGAATATCCAGTAATCAATAAATCAAATATAATTTTAAATAAATAAAAAATAAAACTTTAGGTCTCAGTATTTTATATTCTTTGAAATAAATGCTTTTTAAATATCTATAGAAATATTTCGATATTTTCACAGATACTGTCCTGGAACAACCAAAACACAGAATATATGCAAGCTTGAGTTCACTCCTGAAGAGAAAAATTAAATGCATTTCATGTAGTTCAGTGGACAAATTTACTCTGCTTGGTAAAGCTGTTTATTTTTCTTTTCTTTTCAAATACAAATAATAAGCAGGCAAATATTTTCCCCCACAACTATTGTCAGTGGGTAATCTTACACTATTGAGTTCTCAGAGCTCCTGGTGAGAATGTCCAGAAGCCTGTGGAAGAAGCTCATTTTGAGTGCAGTACACATTTTTTTCCCCTCTACCTCTGCAGCAAAATTTCCTCTTCCACCTGCAAACACATAGCCTAGGCTTGTCATTTTAAAAAGTTAGTTGAAGTGTATTATAACTAGAAGCATTCACAGATGTAAACAGCTAAATCTCCTTCCTTTATCCAGACCTCGAAATCACTGCCCATTTTCTGGAAACACCAAGCACTCATTTCTCTTTTACTCTTAAACCCTTTTCTATCTGGTTTCCACTTCCTCTGCTTCAGTGAAATTGCTCTCATCAGGGTCACAAAATGGCCTCTGATTTGCTAAATCCAATGAACATATTTCCAATCATTTTTCTTACTAGAAATCTCTGTTTAACTTGATATATGTATACAATTCTGTCTGTCTGTCTGTCTATCTATCTATCTATCTATCTATCTATCCATCTACTGGACATCTTCACCTTGGATACCTTACAGGAAAATTAATTGCAAAATAAAACAATATTTTCCCAGAAATCAGTTCCACTTATCTCTGTCTAAGCAGTCTTCCATTTATTTGATCAAGGACCAAGTACCACTCAGATATATCCACTAAATTCAGTTTTGCCCTCAGGTCTCAGGTAAGGTTTTACATCTTCCGAAAAACCTCGGATTATTCCCCTGCTTGCCAGAACCCTGAACCTACCTCTGTTTCAGCCCATCCTCCCTCCCTTCTGCTTTCCCTGCTTTTCTTTTTTGTTCCTTTGTTCATTCCATCAACTAATCTCTGCTGAGGGTGTATTAGTTCCCTGGCACTATGATAAGCATTTGAAATACAACTAAACAGGCAAATATCTTTTCTACCTTGAACTCCATTTCTAGTCAGGGGAGACAGGCAATAAAAACTTACAAATACGTAAATAATAGTACACTATTAAAATTACTAACATTGTATTTATATTGCTTGTTGACTTGTCTCTCTTCCCAGTGAGACAATCAATTACTGTACCTACTAAGTGCCTAGCATTTTCTTAGGTGCTTACAAATTTTTATTGAACCTAAAATCTGCCTTTCCCTCTAATTGGGGAGTTCTTTTACCAAATTACCCTAGTCTCCATTCCTGTATTCCAGTATCTTACACAAATTAACTTGAGACTAATGCCACTTTCATGCTGTGCTAGGACCCTAAAGAGAAGTTCTCTCTGAGCTGATCTGTATTTCCCTGTTACATGCATTATAATTTTCCTTTTATTCAAATTTAGGGGTTTATTTTTTTAATGATTGCTCTTCAGACATTTAATATTATGTGTAACTTTCATGTAACATTATAATGATGTTATATTGGCTTGATCATTAGGTTAGGGACTTTTACAAGAGTCTGCTATTAGTTGCTACATATAAAATAGATTTTACCTGATTCCTGGGCAGTACATATTGATTAATTTTGTTAATTTTAATGGCTACATAATATTCTATTATATGTGTATGTAGTTATATATTTGCATATGTAGTTATATATTTGCTCGTCTTTTTTTTAAAGGAATTTCAGTGCTTCCCAGTTCTATACCATTATGAACCCTGCTATAGTGAAGCTCCTGTATTTGCAGGCATAGGATAGTTTTGTAGAAGTGAAATTGCCAGTTGAAGCAATGAATACTGACAGATTTTACTCCAGAAATGGTTTACCAGTTTATACTTCACAAAAAAAGTATGAGTGCTATTTCCTTTTCTTCTTTACAGATCTTTCCTATTTAGATATGTGTGTGTATTTAATTTTCTCATCTTCTGATGATCGTATAACATTTCCCTATGAAAGGAAGGGAAGCTTTTGCCCCTGAATCTGTAGCCCTAGCTCATGTGTCTATGCTGTATGCCCTCACAGCATATACTATATCTCATTTTATCCTAATTACCAATATCATTGCTATTGTATTTCATGCTCTCTCATTCTTGTTTTTTAAAGTCATAATTTCTTGAATTAAATATATCAAGATTAAAAATAATCATTGCAACTTGGATTGGCCTTTAGTATGAAGGTTTTTAAAAAAATTTATTTATTAAAATTTCTTCAAAAATTTATAGTTCTACCTAATAGATGTTCAGGGGAATGGTTGGTGCTTTTATCCAAGTGATCATATTTTTCTTGGTATGTTTGTTATTTTATCATTCTGCTGCATTGTAGTGAGAAAGCCTGTTTAATAATAGCTTTTTAGAATTGACTGTAAAATATTATTTTTAAATTACTATATTAGGTTATTACTGTTAAATGTCCTAAGAACATTTGAAAGTACAATATATCCCCTAATAATGGGATGTCATGTGGAATTTGATATATATTAATTTAAACTTCTTATTTATGTTGTTTATTCCATACTATCAAGTCTCTATTTAAATGGAATTGATCACATGGTGTGTAGGGAAGATGAGCAGTAATTAAATAGATAAAATTTGGGGTGCTGTAATTGCATCGTGAATGTAAGTAGAGGGAGATGAAAGAGAGTGACTAGACAGGGAATTTAGGTGGAACATTTAAGTTAGGCTGTCATATTTTATCATGTGATCAAACTCAATTTAAAATTTTAGCTCTGTATTTTACTTTATCTGTTAGTGTATATTGTAGCTATTTTACTTTTGTTTGCTTATTTAATAATTTTTGTCTATGCTTTTATCTTTAAAAAGTTTTCTGTTGCTTCTGGCTTGTTTGGTTTTGGCTTGTTTCTTCTAAGTAGTACTATGTGTTTGGATTTAATTACAATTCAAGGTAAAAAACCATTTAAACATGATCATAAATGATACCTTTGTTAATTGCCTTCTGTGTGTTGGCATTAAAATCTTTTTTACCATTTTCTACCTTTTAGTGCATAACCAATTATATTTACTTTTATCTTCTACAATAATTTGGTAGAAAAATTCCCATTATTGGGAAAAAAAAAGGGTACTTCAGTAACTGTATTTAAGCTGACATTGCTCTAATTTTAAAAGTCAGTAATTGAATAGTAGTAAGGACGTCAGTGCCCATATTTTGTTCGATCCATGAGTATTTGCATTGTTTTAAATATCTAATTATTATGGCATCATAGTTTTATTTTTATACATTTTTCCTGGCACACATGCACAGAAGATTCTCTAGAGTGTGTACTGGGTCATAGGGGCTGCAGAAATACACCATTACAAGATAATGTCAAATTCTCCATGCCTTTTAGAATTCCAAAACAATATTTGAGAAGTCCTATAAATCCATGTTGTCTCCCAACGATTATATTGTCAACCTCTTAATTTTAGTTTCTACAGTGCCCTAAAATTATATCTTGATACATTTTTAATTTATCTTTTCACTGGTTACGTATTACTTATGAAGGAAGAATGAGTTTGACCATAACTTTAAGCATAAGGGCACACATGTTCCCTCTTCTGTACCATCCTTTTTACGTATCTTTTGCCTATTTTCTGTTGGTTTGTCTTTTTTTTTATTGGTATTGAAGAGTTCTTTATCACAAATGAAATAATTTTTTGGCTTTATGTGTTGCAAATATCTTCTCTCAGCTTGTGGCTTAGCTTCTCTTTTTATGTTTTGTTGAACAGATGTTCTTAATTTTAATTAGGTTGAATTCATCACCTTTTTATTTTACAGTTAGTGATTTCATTCCTTATTTAAAATTCTATGAAATTATGGATAAATAGGAAATTTACTCACTAATTGTGCATGAAATGTCATATATCTTTTCAGTTTTTCAATTATAGAAAATATATTTTTTCACAGCTGAGGAGCGTCTTGTGTTTTTTTTTTTTTTTTTTGCTTCACTTTCTTACTGTTTCTGCATTCTTTGTTGTATTTAATTCTTTCTGGATCTCCATTATCCATAGTTTGGATTTCCTTAGTTTATTTTACATTTATTCATTTTCAGTGTTTTTGAGAAATAATTTCAAATTGGTCTTTGATATTAGTAGATTTGTTTTTTCATCTAATGTCAGTTTTGTCGTCTAATGCATTCAAAGAAGACTTTCATTTCTATTTTTGTATTTAAGTTAATTAAATATACAATCATGTATATATATATATATATATATGTAATTCTCTTTTTGAAGTCCTTTTCTTTTACTTTTATTTTGTAGTTTTTTCTTGTTTAAGAAGACTAGACATTTTACTTTTCTATTATTAAATATTTTTAGACTATTGCTTTCTATATTTTGATTTTATTGGAAAATGATCCATATAATGTGATTTTTTGCTATAATTTTGTTATCTGTATCTCAGTTTTAAATGTTTTAGGTAAGGTGTACTTTTACAAAAAATGATCTACCCATGCCCATTTTTTGTTAACTGATTTTATATCTGTTATTTCATTTGTGTATTTCAATTTCTGGTTTGCCACCTGTATAGCATTACCATTGTGTATCGAGAAGGTTAGTGGTTATAATATATTTTGTTTTTAACTGAAAAATCTATTCTATATTCAGATATTTTATGTTCACTTGAATTTAGTATTTAAATTTTTATTTTGTGTATAATTCCCTTCTATGTGTTTCTTTACATTATAGATACCTGTTTTATTTTATTCTTTTAGAAAAGTTCTTAGTCTTGTGTCCCACATTGAGTTAATTTTGTTGTCTATACTTTTTTATCTCATACTCTTGACTGAAAATACTTGTACATCTCTTTATAATTGTTTTCTAGCTCTAAGTCATATATTTTAAAATGTGATCTCATAAAAATATTTAGCATTTTTACTGTTTTCCATAATTATGAGAATCTAAGACTATGTTATTTAATCTATCAGATGTAAATTGAGAAAAATATTAAATTGTTACAAATACTGGTATTAAAATAGAACATATCTTTGTTATTTATATCTTTCTTCTGTTTGCCAATGAGTGGATGTAACAATGAAGGAAAGGTTTTGTGTAGTATACTAAAGAGACAGAAAAGGAAGGAATCCTTGCCACTGCTGTGTGTTAAAAAGGGCAGTGAGGAGTTCCCGCTGTGGTGCAGGAGGTTAAGAATCTGACTGCAGTGGCTTGGGTCTCTGAGGAGGTGCAGGTTTGATCCTGGGCCCAGTGCATTGGATTAAAAGATCTGGCATTGCTGCAGCTGCGACATAAGTCACAGTTGTGGCTCAGATTCAGTCTCTGGCCTGGGAACCTTCATATGCCCCAGGTGAAGCCATTAAAAAAAAAAAAAAAGTGCAGTGAGTGATGTTGCTTGACAAAGAGCATTTTCTTTTAACTTTTTAATTTTTTGGTTTAGAAAGAGAACTGCTAGGCAAGCAGATATAAAGCTGAAGAATAAAACAGAGCTAACAAAAAATAAATTACTTGATATTTTCAAAAACAAAGAATTAAATGGTCCAGGAGGGGGGAGTGATTAAATATTACTAGTATAAAATAAGTGTAATTCTAATCAATTAAAATTAGAAAAACAAAAAAAACAGAAATAATATCAAATGTTAACTATATAGGTCATTGTGAATTCATAGAACAGTAGTGTAGCATGTGTATTGATTCAGAATTAGGAACTACTGTCACATAATACTTGTTAAATACATTCTGCATTTGAGAGTAAAAATTTTGTGGCTATATTCATTAAGCATATATTGCAACTAGTATTAAAACTGTTTTGACAGTAGTGTGATTTGGTAATTCTTAATTGAAGTACTAGACAATAATATCTGTTTTTCTTTCCCAAAGGCCTGGATGTTTGGGGAGGTTTTTGTTGTTGTTGTTGTTGTTGTTTGTATGTTTGTTTGTTTGTTTAATCAGAGCTTATTTTGGTAGACATGTTAGCTTCACCAATACATTAATTTCTGGTTACAGAATATAGTTTGAGTTTCAAATGTCTCCCATGTAAAATTTTTATTACAGCTAATGTTAGGAAGCACTTGTGCAGCAGCAGAATGGAAGTACTGTCTTTATACTATGTAGACACTGAAGAGAAGCAGCAATTTACGTACACAATTCACTTTTAAGTGAACTTCATTTATAAAACCTAAGAATTGTAGTTCTCTCATTTCCATAATCACTTAAGGGATAGCCATAAAAAACTGAAAAAAAAATTCACGTTTATTTTTGAAGAAAAACAAAACATCCTTGCTATGTTTCTAGATTATTTTAGTGGATTTGAAAACAAAAATACTGTAATTACACTATCTACAAACTGAATAAGATGGAAGCAACTTTCTTATGATTCACATTTAAATAATACACAGTATGAAACATTTTCATATAGATTATAATCCTACCAAACTTTCACTTAACCTCTGTGTAGTCTCTTAATAGTTTAAAAAAAAAAAAAAGTGAGAGAAAAAAATCAAGGTTCTTCTAGTAACAGGAGAAAAAAACTCACCTTGCTGTGGTTCTGAATCTTCAGAAGCAGGCTCATAGGAAGGTGGGTTCAACTAGGAAATCGACTTACTTCTATTTTCAGCCTATGTGATTAGAAGACAAAATTCAGTTTTTGGTATATAGACTTTTCTTCTGTTCCGGGGAGTGTGTACTGAGTGAGGGAATTTCTTCCGGGGATTATATTCTTCAGGAGTTTCATCTTCACTTTACAAAACTCGGGGGAGGTTAAGGGTTTTTTCTTCTTCATACCTGCCCCTAAGGATCCCTCTGTAACATCTGAACTCTGACAGAAGGATAGGGCAGACTCTGAGCATTAGAGTCTGCACCAGCTATGCCACATCAAGTGGGAGAGTTGAGCCCAAAGAAGTACCAGAGCATCTTCCAGGGCAACAGCAGTTTAGCTCTTATGGAGGACCTGCTCTGTCAGAAGGGAGTTGGTTTGATGGAAAGACCCTGTTCATGTGGCTCTAACTCTGAGCCAGGGTCAGGTGTATCTGGTCCATACTGGACTTGAAACTCTGCACCTGTGCATCATCTCAGATTGATGCCACTCCTTCCCCAGAGACCTGTTCATCCAGAGCATTCCCAGGTCACCCTCTTTGGTCTCTGATAATACCCCACTTGGAGCATTGAGGATGTTAAAATACTTTTCAGAATATTTAAATTCTTAAGAATTTGTCTACTGCATAGGCATTTTGTTTTCTTATGTTATCAGAGTTTCAGCCAACAGAGCTCTCAAACTATTAGCTGAGGTTTGTTTTTGTTTTTGCTTTCCTCATGGGAAGTAACTGTCTTTGATAATAGCCAATGATTTGTTTCAAAATTATTTCTAAAAGACTTCTGGCTATAAATTTATAGATGTCTCTCTCTTCACATGTGTGGCTGATCTTTTCATCTCTATTGTAAAGTTTCTCCCCTATGTTTATGGAATAAATTCACTCTAAATTAGGTATTTTGTGAAAATGCATATTTTTTGGGATTCAGTTCAGAAAAAACTTCAGGTTTCCACTACAGCTTTCGCTGTGTGTGTGTGTGTGTGTGTGTGTGTGTGTGTGTGTGCACACGTGTTTTCTGAATGAAATTAAATTTTGTCAGTTTGGAAACTTTTGATATAACCTTTAAGTACATAAATTCTCATGTTCAGTTAATTTTGTTGGCAGTTGTTTATTTTTACTGAGTTAAATAATTTAGTTGCATCAATTAATTTCTTCAAAATGACTTTTAATTAATCTTCTAAGAGGTCTCAATTTTCTAATATGTTCTTTTTTTAAAGTATAGTTGACTTATAATAATATATTAGTTTCAGAGTTACAACATAGTAATTCAATATTTTGTAGATTATACTCTGTACAAAGTTATTAAAAATATTGACTGTATTCCCTGTGCTATACACTTTAATCCTTCTCCCCTCTGGAAACCATTAGTTTGTCTCTGTGTCCATAAATCAGTTTCTGTTTTGTTATATTTGTTCATTTGTTTTAATTTTTAGATTCCACATATAAGTAAAATCATACATTATTTGTCCTTCTCTGTTTGACTTTTTTCACTAACCATACCACACTGTCACAGATGGCAAAATTTCATTCTTTTTTAATGGCTGAGTAATAGTCTAGTGTGTGTGCGTGTGCGTGTGTGTGACATTTTTTTCATCCATTTATCTGTTGATGAGCACTTAGGATCTAATGCATTCTTTATATTCAATTTCAAGTTCTCACCATCTATGTTGGAGAAGTCCAAGAGCCGTAGCCCAGTTTCTCATCTTTAGCTGATGTTCACCCAGGGCTTGATCTGACTTTCTTTGTCTTTTAGAACTTGTTTCATATACACATCATAGTTTTCTAACATTTCATTTCGTTTAATAAGTTCGTTCCTTTCCCCTTTTCCATTCTTTGGCTCTATGTGAAATCAGCTTTGTGTTTACCTGAAGATTGGAATTTTTATCTAATGCATATTTTAGTGCTATCTGAAGTTGTTCTTAATTCTTCTGATGTATTTGAAGGCTGTTTTGATTGCAGCTACATGAAATTGGCTGTGTTTTGATGTGTCTTCTAAAGACTGACCCTTTCTTGGAACCTCAGCTCCCAGCTTAACTTGTTCTAAACACGTAGATTTTTATTCTTTTGATTCTTCTCTAAAAGGAACTTTCTAAGTGTTTATAAAATATTTGTAGTTTGCGTATTTCTAATAATTTGTTCTTGACTTTGACTCCTCTTAAAGTAGGTTTTAGTTCTCCAATTCCTAAATTAGATTAATTTTCTAATAAATTTGCTCTTCCCTCTAGAATGTTTGCCCAGAATCAAACATTGCAATTAAGAATGTTTTTTCCATCTTTATTATCTCTTATTCTCTTATGGTTATACATGTTTTTTGTGAGGATAAGACATTTGCCTCCATGTAGCCTGGTTTATTCTTCTAGCTGATTTTTTTTAAAGATAGTTTCATAAAGCAAAGCAGAACTGGAAAATGGAAGAAGACGCTATGCTAATCACTCAACCTTTTACAAGTCCTGTGACTCTTATGTTATCCGATGACATCCTTCATGTCTTCTAATAAAAGTGTATTCTGAAGATAATTGAAGATGATGTGTGAGATATTCTGGAAGAAAAATTAAATGTTAAATAAATTATGGCTGCTAACTTATTTACACAGTTTAGTAGATTTATTAACATTTTTACTCAGATAATTTTCTAGTTTAGACTCCTGTCCTGGTGTCATTCTTGTCATACTTGAATAAGAAAAAAAATCAACCTTGAAGTTGTACTCAGCAATTTTATAAGGATTGCTGCTTATCAGATATGCCCACATTTGACAGCAGAATCTTAATTATTCTGTTCAGAGTGATTCACCTAGTTCATAAACTTAAGTGTGACCATGTCCAAGGAGTTTTTTTGCGTCAAAATTTTGAAGATTGTACATGACTAAACTAATATCATAGAAGTTCCTACAGGGTTGAATTAAATATAAATCAATCCTTAATTAATTCAGTAAATGGATATTAAGCACCTACTATCCAGCAAGCACTGGGTTATGCACAAACATTTATATGCAGAGTAATGTTTAGTCAAGTGAGGGGAAGAAACCTACCAATGAAGGACTATAATGCAAGAGTAATAACCTGACAGACAGATGCCCAAGTACTAGAAAGCACTTTATGAATCATGTGATAGAATGGGTTTTAGGGAGAGAGATGCCTGACAGTGATGTTAAGGTACAAATAGTGCACGGGGCTTTGGGTATTGTCAGTTGGTTCTAACTAATAAACTGGTAAAGTATTTCTGAGGGAAATATATGTGACTGGGTCTTGCTAACTCTCAGTGTGCCAGTTTACTAGTTTATAATAAGAAAAGTAACTTCCATGTATCAGAACACTTTCATTGCTATAAACATTATTTCCTGCCTGTGTTTGAGCTACTCAGGGTACCAAATCATCATCAGAAATATGTTCTTGATCTAACCTGAGATTTTACCGCCAGTGAGAAAGGAACCCCACTGAAAGCCAAATATTAATCAGTAGGTTGCTATGTGAGCATCATATCGATTGAATTTGAGTAAGATGAATAGAAATTTGCCTTTCTACGAAGCAGTTTCACAGTGGAGATGATCTTTCTAGAAAATGTAGATGTTTAGTAGTCATCGGCTAAACTCCACTTTTATAATTTGAATAGCATTATCATTAATAAATAACAATGATTATTATAATGCCTTGCATGTATTTCATAGTGTGCTCTATTTTAAGTTGGGGAAACTGAAGTTTACTAAAGCATTTGCTCTGTGATATTAGGGAGGTTATTTCCACTATCTGGTGCTTGGTTTCCTCATCTATAAATGAGAAAGATATTAACATATGCTAATATTAATAATACTAACATATAATAATAATATTTTTAGCAAATAGTAGGTATAATGTGTAAGCCATAATAATACTGAGTGGATTTTATTATAACTAAGAGAAAACAGAAAGAAAATTAAAACAATTTTTAATGTGAACATTTCTGATTTTGACAATCTAGCTAATAATAGTTTAGTCCCTATACTGAATGTTTGTTAAAACTGAATTGATTTCCATCTAATTTCTCATTCCTTTATTTTGTTTTCTTCAGTCACCATATAGCTTCATTTTTTTGCCTGGTCCAAAGATGCAGACTTTAACGACTCAGTTTCTTTCAGTGTTACAGTCACAGACTGTACAGAGCACAGACACACAGACACACACAGACACACACAGACATACACACAGACATACGATTCTTATTTATAGTACTTTATAATTACAGAAAGCTTTCATATGTATTTGATCAGATCCCAATCATTTTTCTTCTTGCTGCTGGCATCTTTAGTCACTGTGAAAATTATAAAAGTAAGTATGGTATGGTTAGATATTTGCAGAGTTTTAAGGACTAGTATTGAATATTTAGTTTTGATTTAGGGTCAGAAACTTTCTGTGAAATGTGTAAATATATGGATATCTGGAAAAGACTACATAAGGGAGGGAGGTCCAATCATCCTTGCATATAATTTAAATATAATTACTCTTTCTTGAATTTCCATCATGGTGTATACATTTCAAGTATTTTGCCTTTATTTGACCTTCACCTTATATGTAATATCTATACTTAGGCGATTTAATATTTCATAGTTTAGGTGAAAGGAATAATGAATGAGGTGATAAATTAGACTGCCTTAAAAATAAGGAGGATCCTAATTAGGTCTCATCATAACCAATACTTTTCACTACTTTGAATAAGAATGTTAAAGAAAGTGCAACAGAAATCATATATATGAGAATTAAACATGTGATAATTTGTGTTTCAAAATTATAACTTGTTAGAGACAGTGTATTTAAAAAATTAAGATATCCTTCTCTATATGGCTCTTTCCTTTGTCAAATATTACTCTTTGCTTTGTCCAATGATTAAAACAGTCACACACAAATAAGGAAAAATTTAAAGTTCTGTTCTGCTCTATATTTTCCATAAATTGTGTTGTTTTATTGTATTGCATAGACAATTTATGATAAAAGAGGACAATGAATTTTTTACTTTTCATTAACAAATTGGTAAGGAATCATGGAACTATATGCTCTAAAAGGAAATATATTTAGAGTCATCATTGATTTGATGTTTAATACATCATGTATAGAACAGATGGTGGAGTTATAGTTAAAAACAATGAAATACAGAAGTCACCTAGCCTGATAGCCTTTGGTAGGCAATTTGCATGATCAAATTAAGTTGGAAAAAATTGGAGACTTAATTCTATAGATGATATTATTGTTAGTTTTATTTTCCCTGTGATGTCATGTATTTCCTGTTTCTTATGGTTGCTCAATATCCCTCATACTATTCCTCTTCTAATTTTTCATTTTATTCAGTTACTCTAGTATTCTGAAGCTGATTTTTTTAGAGTTTTTTTTTTTTTTTGTAATGCACCCCAGTCATGTGGAAGTTCCTGGGCCAGGGATTGAACCTGTGCTGCAGCTGTGACCTGAACTACAGCTGTGGTAACGCTGGATCCTTAGCCTGCTATGCCACAAGAGAACTTCCTTTAGAGATTTAAAACCAGATCCTGAATTGAAAATCCATTAAATGAAAGAATTCATTTGAAAGGAAAGGACTATTGAATCAAAACATAAAGTAGTTCATAAGCACGCATTGTAGAAGTAAATAATGTCCTAATAATGAGTTTTAAACTTCATTTTCATAGATAAAATTTTAGTTAACCGTATCAATTTACTTCCTTAATTAATACTTACTTCGGAAGTTTAGTAACAGAGAAAACCGGAAATTTAACCTTCATTTTACTGTTTGTAAAAAAGGTACAATAATATTCTATACCAGTTGTAATTGTGCATGATTTTAATCAGGTATTTGGAGACCTATTTCAATTGCCTTCAGTGTTAGCTATTCAAACTCAAAATATTAAGTAAGTTTCCCTTATAACTTGAGAACCAGATGACTCATTTCCCTTAGACAGCTCAGCTTGTGCAGTCTTAGCTGTGGAGAATGAGCTGTCCATTACTCTTTATCACCATTCTCTGCTGAATGCATTTGCTCTTTCTTCCTTTCCATTGCTTGTGTTTGTTTATCTAATTTGGATTATTAGCATGCCATAATGGTCTATAATTTTTCTCTTCAGTCATTTACTTCTCAGGCAGGAAATTTCTTAGTGCTCCTGAGGACAACAACACGTGATTTTTTTGTTCTTGTTAAAAGAAAGTCACAAAATTAAAAATTTGGTTGAGACTCCTGTGAATTCAAACATTGCTGTAGAATATTTGCCCATATTTTTCCTGTAAATATGCATAAAATGTGATAAAACCGATTTTGGTGATAAATGCAAGTATGATGAAAGTTATATTCATCAAGTTTGTTTCTTTAATTTTTAACTATTATAATGCTTTGAGAATTATAAAAGATAATTATGTTCTTATTTGTGGAATGTTTAAGAGTGTCGTTCAGGTCCTGGTACCACACTTACAAGGTTCAAATCTGAGAGCTGTTGGTTTATACTCAGGAAGTAAATGGCTCTTTAATAGGGTTGCTGTAGGGTTTGAAAGAATTGAGACATATAAAGCACTTAAAATAATGCCTGGTGCAGAGCAGTAATTTGGTAAGAGTTAGCTATTAAAGAAATTTTATAGTGTAGAGAATTTTAGGAAATACGTATAGATAGAGAAAAATGCAATCACTTGAAATCCCAGCCCTCAGAAATAGTCACAGATATTTTGGTGGGTTGTTTCAGTCTCAATTTATACTTCTATGTTTTTATTAAATATAGGGTTATAGCATACATCTTGGTTTGTTACCTCCTTTTAGTCACTTGAAATAACGCATGTATTTTCCATGTAATCACGTATCATACTACCTTATTTAAGTGCCCTTAGTACCACAGTAATATGATAATTCATATGCTCAGTGCCCTGGAGCTGAACATGAAGCTTTTTTACAGGTTTTTGGTTTTCTGTTTTTCCTCCTTCAACAATGCCTCAGTTAGTATTGAATAATGGCCATGATTTCACATATTTACATCTTTAAGATTACTTTCTTAAGATATAAAAGAAATGTCTCTCTCACATCTAACTTTCAGCTATTAGTTACAACTTAAAGCAAACTGAAAATGATTACATTTCAAATGTTTGGAAACATGACTCATAATCTCATAATACAGAGAAAAGTATCCTTAATCTTTCCTCACTGTTTTCATCTGAAAACTCTTTGATTTTTATTTGAGCTTCTCCAAAACAAACATAGCAGTCAAGATGCTGAGCAATGATGATTTACAGAGGGAGATAATATTTACTGTTAATTATATAGCAAAGTTTTCTTTTATAACTGTGACATGAATAACGTTATTTATATCTAGGCATAATTGTATAAATTAGTGATTTCATATATTATAGATTTACATAAGTACTTTTAAAAGGCAATTTAAATGTGTATTATACACATATATTTTAAATGTTCATGTAATAATGGTGTATGATATTTACATGCTATATACACATAAAAGAAAACATTTTTTAGTGGATATATTGCCTTAATAACATAAAGTATGATTGCATATCACAACCAAGCCTCCTATCTCCTCTATGGTGACACTTCACACAACATTTTTTTTTAAATTTTTTTATTTTCCCACTGTACAGCAAAGGGGATCAGGTTATCCTTACGTGTATACATTACAATTACATTTTTCCCCCACCCTTTGTTCTGTTGCAACATGAGTATCTAGACAAAGTTCTCAATGCTATTCAGCAGGATCTCCTTGTAAATCTATTCTAAGTTGTGTCTGATAAGCCCAAGCTCCCGATCCCTCTCACTCCCTCCCCCTCCCATCAGGCAGCCACAAGTCTATTTTCCAAGTCCATGATTTTCTTTTATGAGGAGAAGTTCATTTGTGCTGGATATTAGATTCCAGTTATAAGTGATATCATATGGTATTTGTCTTTGTCTTTCTGGCTCATTTCACTCAGGATGAGATTCTCTAGTTCCATCCATGTTGCTGCAAATGGCATGATGTCATTCTTTTTTATGGCTGAGTAGTATTCCATTGTGTATATAGACCACATCTTCCAAATCCAATCATCTGTCAATGGACATTTGGGTTGTTTCCATGTCCTGGCTATTGTGAATAGTGCTGCAATGAACATGCGGGTGCACGTGTCTCTTTTAAGGAGAGTTTTGTCCGGATAGATGCCCAAGGGTGGGATTGTGGGGTCATATGGAAGTTCTATGTATAGATTTCTAAGGCATCTCCAAACTGTTCTCCCTAGTGGCTGTACCAGTTTACATTCCCACCAACAGTGTAGGAGGGTTCCCTTTTCTCCACAGCCCTTCCAGCACTTGTTATTTGTGGATTTATTAATGATGGCCATTCTGACTGGTGTGAGGTGGTATCTCATGGTAGTTTTGATTTGCATTTCTCTTATAATCAACGATGTTGAGCATTTTTTCATGTGTTTGTTGGCCATCTGTATATCTTCTTTGGAGAAATGTCTACTCAGGTCTTTTGCCCATTTTTCCATTGATTGATTGGCTTTTTTGCTGTTGGGTTGTATAAGTTGTTTATATACTTTTTTTTTTTTTTTTTGCTTTTTAGGGCCAAACCCACAGCATATGGAGGTTCCCAGGCTTGGGGTCGAATTGGAGCTGTAGCTGCTAGCCTATGCCACAGTCACAGCAACACGGGATCTGAGCCGCATCTGCAACCTACACCACAGCTCATGGCAATGCCGGATCCTTAACCCACTGAGCGAGGCCAGGGATCGAAGCTGCAACCTCATGGTTCCTAGTCAGATTCGTTTCCACATGCCACAACGGGAACTCCCACACATCTTCTTAAAGGATGAACTGTTCTGGATTTATTTTATTTTATTTATGAAATATGACATTTAGGAGAATAGTCACAATCTTTAAAAGTTAGTTCTTCAGTACAAATGATTTTTTATTGTTAAATAGATGTCTTAAAGTTTTCCGTTGATATTGAATATTGAAAAAATATTTTGAACACTGTATTTCCATCTCAGTATACTGTTATCTTCTTTGAGGATCTTATTGTTTATCAATATAAAATAATCTTGTGCTTTTCATTTGCCTGGCCCATCCTTTTATTTAAAATTGTCATTTGACATAGATATATATCAAATATCAAATATATAAATATAATTATATCTCATTATTTTTGATTCTGTGAATGTTTCTTAATAGAGAAGCTTTACCATTTTACATTTATGTTTAATTGGTGTATTTGGACTTGCATTCAAATGTTATCTTAGTCCCCACTCTGGCCTCATCATGTTTATGATATTCCTTTTTCTTCCCCTTTTTTGCTGAAATTTTGTTTTTTCCTCTAGATTAATAAATCATGTAGTATATGTTGGTTCTGTAACTGTTCAATATTAAATGTTCAACATATTTGAATTAATTGACTTTGCTATCACAGTCAAGAAAGTCCAAGGCCAAAGTCAATAAATAGAGACAGTCTCTCTTGAGCTCCCTCATTTGAACTGATAAATGTAGCATACTTTTATTTCCTGCCTAACAACTTTTTTTTTTGTTATTTTGTTAGGATAAGCTTGTGCTTTAAAATTTTTTTTTTTTAAGTACTATGAAACTTTTAAGAGTAATTTAAAATATTTTCACTAATGGAGTTCCCGTTGTGGCACAGTGGTTAACGAATCCGACTAGGAACCATGAGGTTGAGGGTTCGGTCCCTGCCCTTGCTCAGTGGGTTAACGATCCGGCGTTGCCGTGAGCTGTGGTATAGGTCGCAGACATGGCTCAGATCCTGCATTGCTGTGGCTCTGGCGTAGGCTGGTGGCTACAGCTCCGATTCGACCCCGAGCCTGGGAACCTCCATATGCCGTGGGAGCGGCCCAAGAAAAGGCAAACAGACAAAATAAATAAATAAATAAATAAAATAAAATAAAATAAAATATTTTCACTAAGCTTCATAGGTACATTAAAGACACTTCTGTGACCAGTTGCTTATGATTTTTACACTTTTATTCCTCATTTATGTTTATTATTATACTACATCTTTTTTTGTACTTAAGTAAAATAGAGTTTTTATTTGAATAATTATTTGAGAAATTTTGTAGAGACTGATTTCTTAGTTTTCAGCAGTCACTGAATCCCAAAAGTATTTGGTTATTCTTGGGAGGAAAATAATTTATATTGAGAAAAAATATACAATTCAGTGTCAAACATGTTGTGTGACATAGCTGTGTTCTGAACTCCTAGCAGTAAGTTGGAAGTCTGGCACTGCTTCTAAAGTGAAAGAGCACTGGGAATTAGATCTGAGGGTGACTAACTTAAAAATGATGCCTGGCACAGCCATTCATCTCTCCCCTTTTTTGTCTTAATTCCAGAAACTAAAAGATAAATTATCCCTTGTGCTGTTTTTCAGAAATCTACACTTCTTGATGAATATGTGTGTTACAGAAGTACATGCTGAACTAATATTTTGAGAAATTAAAAAAATAGGTAGACAAGAAATAGTCATTTTAAAATGAGAATGGAAAGTATGATATGATTTTCCTATGCTTTTAAGACAATGATGGTAAATATTGCCCTGTGAAGGCTTCATGTTGTAATTCCAATAAATTGCAAACTCTTTTTCATGGTTTGGCAATATTTTTTTTTTCTTTTTCTTTTTTGGTTGCACCCTTGGCATATGGAAGTTCCCAGGCTAGGGATGGAATCTGAGCCAGAGCTGTGTCCTAAACCGCAGCTGCAACAGTTCTTAACCCATTGCGCCTGGTATTGAACCTGTGCCTCCACAGAGACAAGCCAGATCTTTAACCTACAGTGCCACTGCGGGAATCTGAGCAAGATTTTTTATGATCTGGACCTTGTTCTCCTCTCTGGTTTTAACATCTACCATTGTATACTTGACCACACTTGAAGGAACAGTCTTATTTGCTTAGAATTAGCCAACTTCACAGCCATCTCAGGGTCTTCCCAATTCATTTTCCTCTACCGTGACCTTGGAAATTAGGCCTTTACTGGCTATGCTGTTTGTACTAGGTTCGCATCTCCTTCATTATCACATCACCCTCTCTTTTCTCTCCTTAATGCATTTTACAGTATGTGAGGCAGAGCTCAGTGCTGACATTTGAAGTGTGCATTTTGCCATATTTTAAATAGATATTTTTAGTATATACTTGTATGCTTTCTCTCTCCTTCATTAAAACTAAGCTTTAGGAGGACAGAGAGCTAGAATATTTAGAATAAACTCTAAAAGAATTATTATTTCTAGTAAAGCCCTAAAAAGAAAATTCATACAAATGATTTATGTATGCAAATATTATGGACTGTCTATTTCAGAGTATTGCTCACTCAATTTCTTTTTAGGGAAAGACGTGGCTGTCATTTAATCTAGTTTATTATACTAAACAAGGTCAGCCTGATTGTATGCTATGATAAATATTTAGAAAATCAAGTTTACATTTCCAACTTCTCTAAGGAAATACAACTTTTCATGCAACCAATATCATATTGTTCACTGGGGATTGTCAGAAGGCTCCATAAATAATGTATTTGGGGAAGACAATGAAATTACTCAAATCCACATATAATGGCACATGGGTGTCTTTTTTTTTTTCTTTTACTGTATTTTGTTTGGTTTTAAAATTGTATTCATGCTGAGGAAAATTATGATAGACCCCCACTGAATTTACCGAAGGGTAACATATTATTTGCTGTGAGGGAAACTAGCTCCTGACACTAAATCTGTATGTTATAGTGGGTCAGAGTGTCATTTTCATTTCTAAGAACATCTCAATTGGGTGGTTGGAGAGGGAGTTATTACTATAGTAAGAAACGATAAAGCAATATTTCATGATTATGTTCAAAATTGGTTAAATGCATAGAACAACTTGTCCAGTTTTGAGCCCCATTAATAAGAAGGAAAGTTGAAAACCTGAAGTGGGTTCCTGAGATAAGCACGTGTGTATATTGAGAAGTGAAAACAAGTCAGGATAATGAAACAAGGCTAGAGCATTGGATTGTTCGCGCTCGAGACTGTAAGAGTAGGGAGTTAATCACAGTCTTTAGGGTGAAGGGTTCTTACAAACGAACGATGACTGGCTGTTTTCCGTTTCCAGTGAGAACAGAACACGAGGATGAGATTTAACACATGTTTATTGAACATCTCCACTGAGCACAGAACAAGATGGGATGCATAAGGGCTTTAGATTAGAATTAAAGAATAGCCTAGGAGCAAAGATTTTAATTCCTTAAGAGGTTGTGAATTTTGTTTTTAGAAGTCATTTAAACAATACGGATTTTTACTTCATAACTATCAATTGGCAGTAGTTTCAATTCAACATTTATTCCATTTTGAAGGCCCCCTCCAGTTCAGTGATCTCAGCAGCAATCTGAATAGAATTGAATTAATCAATGAATAAAATGTTGAGCAGGTCTTTGTAGAACTAGTAACCTATAAACTATATAAGATATCCATACCATAATCATGTTAATTATGATAATAATATTTTAGTGAAATTAATAAAAGGCATTAATAGTATCATTTAGTAGAAACTATATCAAGTAAGTTCTTATATGAATTATAGGTATGTATACATTTCTGTATGTATTATATGTTTATGTAATATGTATATAATGCTTAATTGAATAATTATGACTATTTAAATATATAGATGTCTTCTGATAGAAATAAATAAATATTGGTGAGATAATAAATCATCTTGAACAGCAGTGTAGTATGATTTTCCTTAAAAATATCCGTTTGAGAATTAAGCTCTAAAATAATTTTTTCGTCTTTGCAATATTAACACACTTACTTGCTATTTACTAAGCTAATTACTATACTTGCTATTCTATCAATGATTGTGGCCAACATTTGATTATTCTAGCAAGGATGGCTAGATAAAATCTTCAGTTTATCAAGTTGAAATATTTAATATGCTTAACGAAATATAAGTATAGTAGTTTAAATAATACATTGAAATGAAATTAATGTATGCTTACCATCTCTCCCTGTGAAGAAAGTCAGTTCTTAAAAGCTATGTCAATAAAGTAGTGCTTATTAAATGAGCTGCTGCATGCTAGAGGTGGTCTGGGCCGTTAGCCCAGGGAAGATGTTTGTGAAGTCTTTCTTTTGTTTAATTTTAATGTTTATGCAAAATTTTAATTCTATATACAGTATGTTGTTTTATTCATTGAACACCTATTATGGTCAATCCATAATTAATGCTCTGGGAACCTGTCAGTGAACAAAATATAGGAAAATTCCTGCCCTTGTGGAGATTGCATTCTAGTTTGAGAAAATTAACAGCGAGCAAAATAAATAAGTCAAATATATAACATGTCAGATTATTTTAAGATTTGTTCATTTTGACATTAATATATTTGAATTGCTTATGCCAAAGAACAGCATTTCCCCCTGCCATTCTTTTTAAAAAGTCGGTAGAATCCTGCTTCAGCAGTTCTCTCTGTGGTGCAATGGGATTGGTTTTGTCTCTGCAGCGCTAGCATGCAGGTTCAATCTCAGGCCCAGAACAGTGGGTTAGAAGATCTGGTGTTGCTGTAGGTCACAACTGTAGCTGGCCCAGGAATTCCATATGACACGGGGTGGCCAAAAAAGAAAAAAAAAAAAAGGAAGAATGCTGTTTCATTGATGCTATCAATGTCAGGAAGGTGGCTAAATTAGGAAGTACTTATAGCACATATTCATTTCAGCGGCGTGGTGATTATCATTCTTTTTTAGCCTTCCTGGCACTGGAGATGACACACAGTCAGTGGAGGAAAGAAAGATTCTATCACTTTCTTTTCTTCATTGCTTACTAAGTACACGCAGATAATCATTAATACGAGATCCAGAATCAAGTCAAAGAGGCAGTACAGTGTGGTATTTCCAGGCTGTGTTGATGGAAATTTTGATCAGTATATTTTTTGATGACAAGTTAAGCCACTTGTGGTTTATGATGGGATAAAAGGGATGAAAGGTCACTAATCTTTTGGTCCATCTTCTCTTTTCTCTGTGATAATCTCATAAAAGGACTGATTCAAGGAAAAATGATAACTGATAATGCCATTAATTTAAAAGCTGATACTATAATTTTCATCACATGTAAATTATCTGAGCCTTGCAATCTACATAATCAACTCTCTTCATTCAGTTTTCAAATTTAATTTTCAATGTAGCATTTTGGTCACATACCATAAATGTACTGTCTTCCTTATAATTTTTTTTAATGAATCATACCCAAACTTGTAAGACTGTTTAAATAGGCTAAATCTGCAATATTTGTATTAGAGTGAGCAAATAATTTTAAGTGGATTTACCTTATTTCAGGATTTAACCCTTGAAAGAGCATCATTTTTCCTTCATGAAGAAAAATTCATGAACCAACACTTTCTCCAGTGAAGTGCAGCAGAGAGAACTGTACACATTCTTGTCTATTTCACTAAAAATTATCAAAAAAATGCTGCTTTTTATGCTTCAAATGTCTAAATAAATAAAACCAGCTGTTTTGCTGCTCAAACCTGTCAAGAAAAAAAAGTACTAAACTCTTGGGGACAAAGTATAAACTGAGAATGAGGCCATGGCTCCTGGAGCATTCAGAAAGCAGCATGGCCCAGAGGCAGGTGGATTCTCCTGCCTTTCACGGATTTGGGCTCATTGTACACATGACTGCATTCATTTTTTTCCTGATTAATAACATATTTAAAAAATAAGAAAAATAAACACAAGGAAAAAACTAAACTGGCCTTAAATATTCTTCACTGAATCTTTTACCTTTAAATATTTGGAAAATGAACATCATTTAAACATAAATAACAAGGTGAAATGGTCATTGAACATCCAAAAATAAGGAAATAAGTGATGTTCATGCTTTTGTCCAAGAAAAATGCATTATTTTGTTAAGCTCTACTTGACTATATTAAATTTTATGGTTTAATCATAAGTAACAACCACATTTTCTGCTTGGATGCTTCTTTCTGACCCAAAGCAGATCCAATCAAAATATTGGGCTTCAAAAATTTACTCCCATTTCATCAGATGAGTGGGAAGGGATTCTCTTTTCTTTTTCTCTATTATTGTTTTAAATCCTTTATAATTTTCAATATTTTATGTTTCTTTCCTATGTTATTTCTTCTTTTGTTTTGGCTTTTTTTTTCTTTTTTAATCTTTTCAGGGCCACACCCACGGCATATGGAAGTTTCCAGGCTAGGGGTCGAATTGGAGCAACAGCTTCTGGCCTACACCACAGCCACAGCAACGCAGGATCCGAGCCGTGTCTGCAACCTACACCACAGCTCATGGGAATGCCAGATCCTTAACCCACTGAGCAAGGCCAGGGTTCAAACCCACATCCTCATGGATCCTAGTCAGGTGTGTTAACCATGGAGAAACAACAGGAACTCCCTGTCATTTCTTTTAATGGTATCAATTTACTCTAAAAATTCATTTTAGTTTCATCTTAAAGGTTTTGTGTCATTTTTGTTATGTTTTTTTTTGATATACTTTAAAAACAAGCAATGAAATAACAAGTAATGATTATGTGGCAACATGTACCCTAAACAAGTCAAATGGAAGCAATTGTCAGAATTATTTACACTGTAAATGATTAAGAAATATGTCAAATGATATGAATAGACAATATTTAAAAGAGAAAATATTAATGGCCAATAAACACATGAAAAGATGCTCAATCAACCTCATTAGGAGTCAGGTGACTATAAAATGATTTCCAGTCTTAAATCATCAAACATATAGGAGATTAATAATATCTAGCATTAGCAAAATTTCAGGTAACTAAGCACTTTCATATACTGCTTGTGATAACTAGACATTTGGTGAAATATCTAGTAATGTATATTAAAATGACATTTGGTTAAATATCTAGTAATGTATATTAAAATGAAAGAAGCTAATATTTCCCACAATGAAGAAGTTATCCCACAATAACTTGGGATGTAGAGTGGTACATATATAAACAATAGTTTATTGTTTATTCTAATAGCAAAATGCCAGGATAAAACATTTCTATCATTAATAAAATTGTTATAAAATGTGGAACTTTATGTACTTTTTGGAGTGTTAGAGGCATTAACTGATCTGGTGGGATATCTAGATATTCATGTTATGTGAAAAAAAAATGCTGAGTTTGAAAAATGTGGACTCCATTGAAAAGCACTATACACAAACACACACACACACACACACACACAGAAATACTATAGTATAAAGTATATTCTTGTGTGAGCATGGAAAACTCTGCAGAAAGATTATGCTTATATGGCTAGTACAGAGGATTAGAATGAGGTCTTAGTACTGGGTCAGAGATTATTAATTCTTATATAACTTTTTATTTTTTCCATTTTATAAGGAGAATATATTACTTTTGTAATTGAACATTTAATTATTAAATAAAAATTGAAATTAAAAATTTAACTTCAAAATGCTAATTCACTTAATGCAGAATTTTCAATTTTTTTTTTTTTTATGTTAGGGAGTATACTGAGAAGGGACTGAAGCTTGATGGTGTGTATTACTGAAATATTTTTTCTTCTTCTTCTTTTTTCTTTTTTTTTGCTTTGTTCCCAGGCTAAGGGTCAAATCAGAGCTGCAGCTGCTAATCCTACACCACAGCCATAGCAACGCCAGATCTGAACCATGTCTGTGATCTACCCCACAGCTCAGGGCAATGCTGAAGCCTTAACCCCCTGAGTGAGGCTAGGGATTGAACCCACCTCCTCACAGATACCAGTTAGGTTCGTTACTGCTGTGACACCACGGGTGCTCCCTTAAACCTTTTTAAGAAGGTTGTTGTGGAAAATGCTGATTTGTTTTTTGTGGGAAAGACTTTTGTCTATTGGTTGGTTTAATGGACGAGGAAAGAAGCCTCGATCTTAAGGTTAAAAATCTCTTTATCAGGAAATCGACTCATGAAGATCTGCTGAAATCAGATTCTACCTCCTGCACTCCTTTTGAGCTAGCAATGGTTCTATTAATTCGATATGACTGAAGCATTATAATAAAGTTAAATTCAGTAATAATACTCAATTTCCATTATTTACTATGAACTGCAGAGTTCATAATGTTAAATTCAGTAATAATACTTCATTTCCGTTATTTACCAGTTACTTACTGCATATAACTTTTTTCCACTCTGAGATTTCATGGAAAGGACACAATATTAGGTAACAAAGAAAATGTGGCTCTATTGATTGTAGCTGTCTTACAAAATATCAAATATTTTCCCCAACTTTGAGTCACATGCCTTTAACTATTATATCCAACCATTTTGATAAGTTATGGCATTGATGCATTCAGAGAACTGGAATTTTTATCTTTGCTAATTCTAAAGTGCTTGATATGGTGAGAAATTTGCTAAAAATATTCCTGGTATTAGCTATTAATTAATTAATAAAAGATAACTAAGACTTTGGTTTTTATTATAGTTACTTAAGCTTATTTCAAAATTCCATCTTTTGCTCTCATCTGTTTAATCAGAGAAAACCAAAACACACTTGTAATTTGCGATTACTAGAAGAAAGGGAGGTAATTTATTTTCTCTTTCGCTTCTTCTGAAATGAAGGTTGTATTTTTATAAGAAACAAAAAATCATATATTGACAGATGTTAAGTAACTTGATACATATTTTAGATATATAGATACTGTTTCATGTGCCTCTGGTGTTGAAATAAAATAGTACATATGTTTTAGAATTTCTACTTAAATCTATACCTATATGTGCCTACTATCCACTATGTTAGATTTTTACCTAAGCAATATATATTTTTTTAAATATCATCACATTCAAGTGTTTAGTTCCTTAGTATGGAGGGTTCATGAACACTGAATTTATACTTTCCATATTGATCCACTTATTACTAATATTTAAAATTTTAGAATTGATAGTCACTTACTATTCTGAGGAATATAAATTATTTAATCAGTTCCAAACTTTTGAAATAATTGTCTGATGTTTTAGAAACCAGAAACAAAAATTATAATAGGAGTTTAGACTATAATATATTGCTGCAAGGATAATTATTAAGGGAAAACACAGCTGACATTTTCTGATTTATGCACACAATCAGAGACGGAGTCCAAGGACTGTGACATAATTATCTTCATGCTAACAATTTTTGTAAATCTCTTGACAGAATTTTAGCTAATTTTAAAATGCCTTCTGAAGATTAGCACTTAAAATTGTTGGGGAAAATAGCACAATTTATTAGCAAGGGTATAATTGTAAACCTTCTAAATACTCATTGTGAATATCATTTAGACAGTAACTCCTGCTTTAGCAGCTGGTATATAAGACACCAGTTTATGGAGTCTTGAAACAACAGAGAGTGGAATCTAATTAAAGAGGATTACATGCCAATGAAAAATTATTAAAAACAGACTAATAGACAATTGTTATGAATTCAGAACTCTCTGCCAACTTCTCTTTTTGATACAGATTTGTGTAAGTAACTGTCAAGTAAAAGCCTTTATTTCTTCAAAACCAAGAGGATGTTAGAAGGCTTATCTTTTGTGACTTAAAAAAAGATTGCTTTCCTGAATTTTACCTTAACAGAAGAACTTAAATGATTCCATTAATCTTTTCTCACATATTTAAAATGCACACTTGCTTTTAAAGATAAGTGATTAGAAATCCTATGGTAGGGCTTTTTGTGTGTTTTATATCTACCTAGTACCACGCATTCCATAACTGTATATAGAGAAGCCTTAGGCATATATTTTTATAAACAAAAATCAGTTTATCAGTTTGGGTACTGTTTCTGGAGGCTTTTGTTGAAATGGTTTGTGTATTTTTCTTTGCAATGTACCTTTAAAATTTTTGATGCACTAAAGATTGTTAAATTTCAGTACTTTCATCTACTAAATTAGTCCTTCCTGTTTGAATTGACTCACTTTGCTTTGACCTCAAGGGGTTTTATTTCAAACAAGAGAATTGAGATGTCTTAAAATGATACATAGCCAGCTTTTAATTATTTATCAATAGAATTTTAAAATAAATTTTTTTTCCCAGCACTGGAGAAAAGATTGTGTTCATGTCTGTGAGCTTAGGTACTCTTGTAATATATCATGCATTGCATTACACAGCCATATGGCCCATATACTTCTAGACTTTTGTAGATTTTGACCAAATTAAACATTAAAAATTAATTGCTAAACTCTGAGAATAATGTGTTTCCCATGTAATTAATAAGCGCGTTGGATTCAGTAAATGAGATATTTGCTTAACATTTTTAAAGTAGATGATATTCCTAAAAATCCTCTAAAATTAAAAAATTTAACCATCTGAAAATCTGAGATGTAGAAAAAGACTACTGATGCCATAGTAGTAATAACAGAATCATCTGACTCCATTCCCCTGACCCTGTCAACCCCAACTTCAGTTTTCCTCATCTGCCTAGATGCACTTATTCTAGAAAGATTGCCCACAACTTCAGAGATAAACTGCCCAAGAACAGGGATTGCTTAATTTTACAGCCTCTAGATTACATCAATTTGTAAATCTTCAATAGGTTTAATATCCTATGTAGAACAACTGTGTTTAGGTGAGCTCTACCCAAATATTCATTAGGAGGGCTTAACTCCAGCATCATAGGAGAAGGTGAGTTACAAAACCCAAGGGCAGTGTCTGTTCATGCCAGGTAATATCACTGGCAATGATCTCTTTGGAATGCAAGAATGCTCTATACCATCTCTCTTGAAGTAACACTTTTTAAAGTCTCCTGATTTCTTTTGATTACAATCTGTGCTTATTAACCAACGTTGATTTGTATTTGCCATTCCATATTGAGTATCCTGAAAGTTAAATTTCACTGATCATGTTATCCCAATAGTCTGGTCCATGTAACAGTTTCCTGTAATAAATGAATGCATTTGTACTCTAATTTTGTATCTCTGTTTCTATTAACTTGGTTAATGTGAGGCAGAATGTGAAAGACAGACTCTTGTCGTGGATGACAAAATTAACTTTGTTAGTTTTCAAGACTGCATAACCCAATTTGGACCACGTAGTCATCAAGATAAGGCTATAATGAAAGGTGTCTTAGAGGAAGGATAGGTTACTGCCCTCACTGACTTCATTTTGCCTTTTTGGTTTGGCCATGCCTATGGACTATGGAAGTTCCCAGGCCATGGAACCTGTGTGATAGCAGTGACAACACCAGATGCTTAACCCAATAGGCCACCAGGGAACTCCATCCTTTTCCATTTTTAATTGAAGCTTCCACCTGATTCATGTATGTGGAAGTTCTTAGAACATCTGTTCAGCAAACCTTTAATGGTTAGCTACTGTGTAGAAATACAGCAGTAAATAAATGAATAAAAACTCCATTGCCTTCATAAATACAGTTAATATTTATAAATAAAATAAAACAATCCCTTGCCTTTATAAATCAATCATTATTTTAAACCTGTTGTAACATGGACATAATGTTGGGTGTAATAAATGTTATGAAGAAGAATAGTAAAGTAGGGAGTGAAGATATGCTCATTGTTAGAGGCAGTGGTCAGGGAAGATATTTTAAAGAAGTGCTGTTTAAACAGAGACCAGACTGAGATGAGAGGTAAGCCACGTGAATACTTGGTGGAAGAACATTTCAGGCAGAGGGAACAGTAAGTGGAGAAAGGATGCCTTTGTATGGAAGGAATAGCAAGGAGGCATGGGACTGGGGCAAATTGGAAACCTGGAAACCTGGAAACAAATGAGATCAGTCCTATCATACAGAGCTTGGAGGTATGCAGACATCCCTGGTTGAAATAGTAGATTTCATTATTTGAATTGCTCTCTGGAAGCCTTTTTTGTTGTCAAGATTAATTTAAAAAGTAAATGATAATAACTTCCAAAAAGCAAGTATTAAGGTTTGTGCAGTGGTTTGAGATTGGCAGTGTCTGGCACATGGTATTCCACACTATTTGTTGAAAAAATGGTATCGTGTTTCATTTGGTTATCCTATAAAGCATGTGATACTCATTCATACATAACCATATGTTAGGTAAAGAACTATGTGGTAATTTGAATAAGAATTTATGATTAACAAGTAAATACACAATCTTGGATTTTGTTGACCTCCTTTAGCTATAGGAATTAATGATCAGCTGGTAGGATTTTGCAGCAGAACTGTTTTTATTTTAAATTTTGCCCACCTTAGGAGAGTACTAAAATATTACTTCTTATCAGGGATAAGAGTTAAAATCTTAAAATACTTCAAGGTAGATATAACTAAAACATGTTTTGTTTTAGACTATGAATTTGGAAACGAGATTCATTCTATCCATTTAAAAATGTATAGCAATGTTTAAACAGTGCTTTCTTGTTTAGAATATATTTTCACATAAATGGTCTCATTTTAATTCATCCTTACAACAACAATTTGAAGTAGGTATGATTACTTTTATCATCTTCATTGATATCTTCATTTCATGAAGGAATATTTACAGATTGAGCATTTTCCTTAAGCATTTTCCTAAGAACATATAAACAGTTCAGTTGCAAAGCTGGAACTTAAAAACAGATTTCCTGTCTCCACAGTGCCTACATCTCCTACCATATTATATTCCATTTCACTTTGACTCATGTGAGATTCTCATAGACAGGCCCTGATTGTAAGCTGGCCACCATTAGTGAAATGACATTAGCTAAATATGATTATGTCTTAATGTTCACTGAAAGGATTAGACTAGTTAAGACATACCGAAGGGAAAAGCAATTATCTATTGAAATATGAATCTCTTGATTAGAACTGGAAATTGTATATTGGTATTAGAATGTTTGTCTGGAATTTAAAATATCTGAATATAGTTATTGTTTCTTACTTCATTTGTAAAGAACTTCAGTGGGGCTAGTTTAGAGGCTTTTGCTGAGTGCCAAGATTTAAAATATAACATTTTACGGGAAGAGTAAGTGCATTTAATTGACTCATTCTTTAGAGGAACTTAGACCTTAGGAATTTCTAGCTACATGAAAAGCAGATACTGGTATCTTTTCCCTATTTACCTTACTGTCTAAAGAAAAACATTAAATTAATCAGTGTTAAATTGCCTTAGAATTGTAGCAGTATAATTTATGGTGTGCTATTTTACTTAAATTCTTCAGATTTTGAAATATAAATTTATAATTGTCTCCATTAAACCTGTGGCCTCCTTGGTGATAATTCCCTGTGAGTCCTTCAAAATATGGTATCCTGCAGGCTGGCAGTCACCTGAGATTTGTAATGACCATATCAATATGTGATTAATATATGGTGATTATTCTTCCACTGAGTATGGGACATACTTCCCGGATAACAGTTTTATTATTGGATTAAAATTGTGTTTTTGAAAGTGAAGAGGTGTTTTCTTTTTTAAACCTTCATATCCCCAGTAACTACCATGTACCTGGCACCTAGTAGAATCTAAGTAAATATTGGATGAATGAATGAATGACTGGCTTTCATTTTTAGCATGGCAAGAGGATTGACTTTTGCACAATATTTTGGTTAGTAATTTGAATGCTTGAACTTCAGCATTATTATAAAACAAAAGGAGAAATTTGCCAACTATTGGACCCCTTGCTTCTGAAGGTACTTGGACAGCATTATATGTGTAACTTTCATTTCTATGTTATCTAGGTCCACTGAAAAATTATCCTCCTCAATATTAAAATGTGAGCATAGACATAGGGCTCTTGATGGGCTTCAAGAGATCCATTGGCTCATTGAAATGGTATATAGTATTTTAAATATAAATGCATATGATTTTTTGTGAATATATAATTTTTCGAGAGGAAAAGGTCATAATTTTCACTATATTCTCATAGAGATCCTATGATAGAAATGGCTTAGGATAAACTAAGTATCTTGCATAAGGACATATAACCTGTAGGCAATAATGGTAAGGTCTAAGACTAAAGCCAATTCTACCACCTTAACTTCCTCTCCCCTCTGCAGCGCCCCTTAATCTGGAAAATTTTAACTCATTTCAAAGACATAGGCAGAAATTGTTAACTCACAGACATCTCTGCTCTGGGAGAATTAATTCCTCTTTCTTTATATCATCACTGGATTGTGATCAGTATGGGAGTCTTTTCTTATTTACCTTTATAGCCCTGATGCTTAGTATGATGCGTAACAAATAGGGATTGTCAAGTATTTTTTTTTTTCTGAATTGAAATTTAATGGGTTGATTTCAGCTTTTGTTATTTAGTAATTCTGAGACTGAAGTTCTAGTAGCTGTGCCATTAACTATCTGTGACCTTAATAATATAGAACTGTTTCCCCATTTATTAAAACTAATTTTCTAATTTAGCAATTTAAGTTACTATATAATTTTCAGATCCGACTTATTAGTTACAGTTATTGAGAACATTTCATAAAGAAATTTCCTAATGGAAATTAAGTCCTATGTTAATACCATCAATTCTTTTATTTAATAGTATAATTTGCTAATTTTTTTGCTTCCTCCTTGCTCCATCTAGTATATGAACAAGTATTTGAATTTGTTATCATTTGGTTTAGTTTAAGCAAAGATAATTCAGTGATCTTATTTAAATTTCACAGCATTCAGAGATCATCTTGTGTTGTTTTGCCCCCACGTTGCTGTTGATATCCGACTCATTTGTTTTGTTATACTTTTGTACAGTCCTTAATACAGATGAGATATAAAACACTATAAAATCTATCACAGTTGAAACTCTAGACCTTCCCACAACCCATGGGGATTCATTTGGCAGGAGGCCACAAAACCAGGTCTTTTTGATGCCTAGTTTCTAGTTTCTACTTTAATTGCTGCCAAAATCTGAGCACTTGGGAATTTAATTGCTCATTATATTTGTCACACTGGTGTCACAGACCCAAATAAAGACTGTTGCATGCAAAATATTTATGGGTATTAATTTGGCCTAAACATGTGTATATCAGATTCCTCGTTTTTCTGTGCTATTGTAAAGTATAGCACACTGAGAAAGAGATAAGACAGAATTCTGTATGAACTCATGCACCACTTTATTCGTAAACTATTACATTTAAGTACTCAGCAGTATTTAAATGTATCTACAAACAGCTAGAGGAGGATCTATTCAGAACTTTACTATATTCACTTTATTCAGATTACTCTTTTCAAGCAGCCTCTGAGGAATTTTAGTCTGGCTCTGAGGTCAGACTCCTTGAGTTCAAATCCTGCTTTATCCCTTACTAACTGTGTGACCTTAGGCAAGTTTTCTTAGTCTCCCTGTGCCTGTTTCTTCACTTGTAAAGTATGAATCTCAGTGGTTGTTGTGTAGATTAAATGGGTAGAGTTCCTAGAAAAGTGTCTAATGCAGAGTAAGCCCTTCATGTTAGCTGATTTACTATAATTCATCTTTATATGCCAAAAAATCTATAACATTTACTATGATTGCTGATATGGATTTCCAGTTTCCTACTAATCAAGTAGAGATAACTTTTGCCTATTGTAGCAAATGGAATGTCTGGAAAGCACTAAATTCAATACTTTTCATGTCCTTCCATTTTTCCTGCTCCCACTTGCTGGCTCCATGGTATTCAGGCTAGTAGGACTGTTTCTTTCCAGTGTTTTACTACTAATTGCTGATTTTTCTTGTTTTTGTTCTTGCTCATCTGAGGAGTAGTTTGTTCATTCATTCTCTCTGTACCCTCTTTTCCTTTTTATTTACCCTTTGCCTTTCCCTTCCTTCTTTCCTACAAAATAGATTGTCCACCTTGCATCTGCTGTGTTGGTTGCAGCAGCTTTCTCATGCAATTATCTTGGTCAAAGGAAATTTCAAGGCACTTGAAAAGTAGAAAGTATCAGTCATCACCATCACCAAGGTAATTTTTAGGATTGTTTGGAATTTTTTTTATATCCTAGAAGATAAGGCCCCTATTTTTTACGTATACTTAAGGGTGTATTCTGGGATAGTCCTACGCCAACATATAGAATCCCCTAGAATGAACAATATATTGTTATTTCTTACTTAAAAATAAGTCTGTAATTTTTTTCTGTTGTGTATTTGTGAACTAGGCTGAGAATGGACTTTGATAGGAAGACATTGGTTCCACTTTACCTACAGTTGTCCCTGATGGTAGGGAAAGGTTATTGATGGTGAACATGACATCCAGTAGATCTGATGCTTAATTTTATTTATGGAGAAGGTGAGCTGATAAAGATGTTAGTTGCTTGAGATGTTTATCTCATTCCGGTAAAAGACTAACATTTGTCTGCATTACAGTTTAATCCATGTATCTGTTCTTTGGTACTTTCATATATTGTTCTCGAAAATAAACTTTTGCCTTTGATTTCTTCCGGACAAAAGTATTTTTGGTGAAGGTAACAATTAGACTATTTTAAATGTGTATAGGACTTATTCCCTCCAGTGTTCTTTGGCACAATAACTTTGGGCAGATTCTGAGAGTATGAAACATGGAGCATTTTCCTTTTCTGTTACTAAACTTAATACTCATTTTGCCATTCCACTTCATTTTATGCCATTTTAACCACTTCCAGGTAAAATCACTACTAAATTTGAGGTTTCTTATTAATAAAATGAAGAAATGCCCTCAGGTACTCTGAAACACTTTCTCTGTCAGCCAGCTCTGAGATCTTTGGCTGTTCTCAGTTCCTGGAGCCACAGCGAGCTCAGTGGGGCTACTTCAGACTTCTGTGTCCAACTTCTCTCTCTCTCCTTTCAAAAGAATGCTTTTATCTCCAGTCTCTGTGGATGGAAAAACTAGACAAAAAATAAGTCTTTCTACCTTACTGTTTATGCTAAGGATAGGTCTTTTAAAAAGGTATAATCCAATAATTTTGATTTGTTTCTTCTTGAGCGTTTTTAATGAACTTGTTTATCTGCAGCACAGGAGGTCAAAATAAAGTTGACAACTACATTGTGGGTTGCAAAGTGGAGGAAGGTAAGAGGGATTTCAGGATCAAAAGAAAGAAACCACAAAAAAGTATATCATTTTTTCTTTGTGCTCTCAATTTACTGTATAGAAAAGGAGGCAAATGCATTTTTTTTTGTAGCACCATGTGAATACATTTGAGCTTCTGAAACCGTCTGTATAATTTTTAAAAATATAAATCTGAAAAAGTAAAGTTTTTCTCATAGGTTGTTTTTAAGAGTGTCTATACATGGATTTACTGTAAATCGACATTTACCAAAATTTGATCAGATAGACATTTGTTGTTTTGAAGTGATTTATAAATTATAAGAAATAATAAGTGCTTATTTTTTATTTAATTTTTTTTTCCTTTTTAGGGATGCACCTGCAGCATTATGGAAGTTCCAAGGCTGGGGTTGAATCTGAGCCACAGCAAGGCCAGATCTGAGCTGGGTCTGTGACCTACACCACAGCTCACAGTAATGCTGGATCCTTAATTCACTGAATGGGACCAGGGATCAAACCTGCCTCCTCATGGATACCAGTTGGGTTTGTAACCCACTGAACCAAAATGGGAACTCCCATAAATGCTTATTTCTTTATTTTTTCTATTTATATTTTATTATACAGTTTTTTTCCAAGGGACTTCAGAAATGGATATTGGGATGACAACAAGTTTTTGTGGACTCCATCTGTGTTTGCTTTTGATTCTAAGCTGCTGTGTCACATGGTTGTAGCAGGCTGCCTCAAATATTTGTTATCTCTGCATTTGTTTTGCTGGGGGCATTTTTGCTCTGGTCTAGGGAGTTACTTTAAATGGCTAAACTGAAATCTTAAGTTTCTCTTAATTACAGTAGTGCTCTTTTCAGACTCTTCCATTGGTTTTAGTGATTAAATCCCTCTTTTCCTATAGCATGCGAATCTTAAAGAGAGTACCTTAACTCAAGACAATTATTTTTAAATAGATTCTGGAGTGTCTGCTGTGGCTCAATGGGATCAGCGGTGTCTTGGGAGCCCTGGGACACAGGTTTGATCCCTGGCCCGGCACAGTGGGTTAAGGCTCCAGCATTGCTGCAGCTGTGGCTCAGGTTGCAGCTGTGGCTCGAATCTGATCCCTGGCCTGGGAACTCAATATGCTGTGGGGTGGCCAAAAAAGAAAAAAAAAAAAAAAGATTCTAACATAGCATTATTTGATATTGTTAATCCCTATTGCTAAACTCAGTTTCTAAGATTTTCTTGAAAACCAACTATACAAAACAAAAATACCTTGTCAAGGTACAGATTTATTTATTTATTTATTTATTTATTTATTTATTTTTGTCTTTTGTTGTTGTTGTTGTTGTTGTTGTTGCTATTTCTTGGGCCGCTCCCGCGGCATATGGAGGTTCCCAGGCTAGGGGTTGAATCTGAGCTGTAGCCACCGGCCTACACCAGAGCCACAGCAACGCAGGATCCAAGCCGCGTCTGCAACCTACACCACAGCTCACGGCAACGCCGGATCCTTAACCCACTGAGCAAGGGCAGGGACCGAACCCACAACCTCATGGTTCCTAGTCGGATTCGTTAACCACTGCGCTACGACGGGAACTCCCAGATTTATTTTTATTAAATGAATCCATTTAGCAAAGACATTTATATGTATATATATGTGTGTGTATGTGTTTATATCCAAAATTGAAGATTAGTTAAAAATATGCCCATAACAATTAAATAGAAATATCCATTCCCACATCTGATTTACAGACCTTCTGTGGGGGAGCGATAGGTGCTGTTTTCTGTATCAAGAATCAGTAATTATTAAACGCTTTTCCAATTTAAGATTTAAATGTAAGACTTAGCAGTTATTCATCTAAATTGATGGGTTGGGTTTATGGCAAAACTGGAAGAATGTATATATAAGATCATAGAGAAGCATACATTGTTTTCCATTAATGGTTAATTTTGGGAACAAAAAGAATGAGATTTAGAATCAGAAACACTGAATTTGAGTATTGACCTGTAGTCACAACTTTGAATGTATTTTAGATGATAACAGTTTGGGTTAGATGGAGAATTAGTTGGATAATCCCAGTCAATGGATATTTATTTTTTCTTTCTTAATACTTTTTAAGATTTTATTTTATTTTCAGCCATTTATTCCTATTTCATGTTTATAGTAGCATTAGCAAGCAAGCAAACAAATCTTAAAGGAATTAGCTGAATAAATAACAACATAAAGACACAGTGGCATATTATGCAACTTTAAGATTATATTGTGAAGTCTGTTTAGAATCATTAAGAGATACTAGTCATGTATTATTGTTTAAATATATGAAGGTTACAAGTAGTACATTCCAAATATTATATACCTAGTAGTTACATTTGGGTCTTTTCATATATTTGTCTAGTCCAAGTGGCATTATTTGAGCAGCAATTGTTCACATTAAGTTATACTGTAGGTTGACTATAGCAAATATATGTAACTGATTTTATTACATGGCCTTATTTTATTTTATTTTGTCTTTTTGCCTTTTCTAGGGCCGCTCCCATGGCATATGGGGGTTCCCAGGCTAGGGGTCTAATTGGAGCTGTAGCCACTGGCCTACACCAGAGCCACAGCCACACGGGATCCGAGCCACGTCTGCAACCTACACCACAGCTCATGGCAAATGCCAGATCCTTAACCCACTGAGCAAGGCCAGGGATGGAACCTGTAACCTCATGGTTCCTAGTCAGATTCGTTAACCACTGAGCCTCGATGGGAACTCCAACATGGCCTTATTTTCATTTACTGCTTTGTATACATCCTTATATATCTTTTTGGATGTGCAGAAGTAAACAACATATGGTGGGTGGAAATTTTTTGTGACAATGTGATATATGAAAATTTTCATGAACTCATTGTCAAATAATCAGAGGAAACAGAAATCTTAACTAGTAAAGTATATACTTAACAGAAAAAATGAAGATTAGAAAAGTGAAGCCCTGTCTTATATTAAATTCCTTTAATTTCTAGCAATTATTTTGTTTTTTTATATTTTACAAAAATATCATATTCAATGTAGAATATACAAATATTTCCCAAAATATTTGATTTTTTATCTTGTAGTCAAAAAGGAATATAAACCCATGATTGAAATTTGGAAAATATTGAAAACTATAAGTAAAAAAGAAACCTTTGTTTATTCAGCATTCTGAGAATATCTGAGTTGCTCTTTGGTTTCTAGTCTTTTTTTAGCTTTGCTTTTTCATTTTCCATAATTGTATTCATATCATACAACTTATTCAATTTTATAGTGTCATAAAAAAATTACACAGTATTATACAAACCTTGGCTTATTAAAAATCTACCTAGGAGTTCCTTTTGTGGCCCAAGGAGTTAAGGACCCAACATTGTCTCTGTGAGGATGAAGGTTCGATCCCTGGCCTCACTTGGTGGGTTAAGGATCCACCACAACTGCCACATAGCTTGCAGATGTGGCTTGGATCCAGTGTTGCTGTGGCTGTGGTGGCTGGGGCACAGGCCTCAGCTGCAACTCCGATTCTCCCCCTAACCCACGAACTTCATTATGCTGTTAAGTACAGTTATAAAAAAAAAAAAAAAAAAAAAAGGAAAAAGAAAAAAGAAAAACCTAACTAAACATCATTTGTAATGAATGCATAATATCCTTCAAATTTAAAGTTCTTTCTTAAACCATTTACAATCCCCCTTCTGATATTTCACTGTTATAAAAATGGTGTAAAAATCTATGAGCAGGGAAATTCTTAAAAGTATTATTATTTTCATAGACATATTTGAAAGGCAGTATAATCTGTACAGTGTAAAATTTATATTTGTTAACCTCTCCTTTTTTTTTTTTCCTGACTGCCAATATAGGCAGAAGAATGGAAAATGCTTCTTTCTACTTTAGAGGCCTAGATTCCAAATAAGTGTAATTATTATCTCAGAAGTACTAGAAAAATATTCTTCAAAGGCCATCTGATTCAAATAGTGTAGTTATTCATCTTTGCGATTATAGTCATATAAATGTCATCCTAAAGGATGACTATTCACATAGAGAGAAGAGTTCATAATTTAGTTAATGAAGTATCAACAGTTCCTGGGACTGGATCTTTAGCACAGAATTGTAGTAAATAATAAAATGTTATTTTATTATTATTAGCTGTGGTAGCTAATTTACTGTATTAGATACTTTGTTTTCTTTAACTATAGAGATACGTTATCACATTATGATTTCTTCACCAGAATTCTAAAAACTTTTTATTGCAGTAATACATATGGAAACATAAATGGATATTAAATATTCAGGCCCATGATTTTTTCACAAAATGAATTAAACAGTGCCCTAGAAGATTCTTTTGTGCCTCCTGTAGTCGCTGTGCACTGATTTCCAACATTTTGTTTAGTTTTGTCTACTTTTAAAATGACAGCTTTATTACAATCTATTCACATACCATAAAGTTCACTCCCTTTAAAAGTATACAATTTAGCATATTCACAGTATTGTACGTTGGTCTCTGATTTCAGAACACTTTAATGTCCCCCAGAAGAAACCCCATTACCATTAGCAGGTAGCAGGTATTCCTTCCCTCTTTCCAGATCCTGGCAACCACTCACTAATCTCCTTTCTGTCTCCATCGTATGGCTGTACTGGACATTTCATGTGAATGGATTCGTACAACATGACCTTTTGTATCTGGCTTTTTCACTTAGCAAAATGTTTTCAAGGCTCATCATGTTGTAGCTTGTATAAGAACTTATCTATTTTATGTCTGAATAGTATACCATTGTATGGGTATACCATATTTGTTTATCCATTTGTCATTTTATTGAATTTTTTCATTTTGTCGTAATGAATAATGCTGCTATGAACATTTGTGCATATATGTTTGTGCAGATATATGTTTTGAGTACTGTAGGTTTATAGTCAGTTTTGAAATCGGGACGTATTGGTCCTTTAACTTTGCTCTTCTGTTTTTAAGAAGATTTTAGATATTCTAGGTCCTTTGTATTTTCATATGAATTTTAGGATCAGCTTATGACAGTCTTCTGAAAAAAAGATCAGCTGGGATTTTGACAGGAATTGCATAGAATATTTAGATTAATTTAGGGAGTAATACTATCTTAACAACATTCTTCTAATCCATGAACATGGGATGTCTTTCATTTATTTTGATCTTTAAAATTTTTCACAATGTTTTCTACTTTTCAAGAACAAGTCTTATGCTTCTTTTGCTAAACTTATTCAGATGTATTTTACTCTTTTTATGTTCTTATAAATAGAACTGTTTTCTCATTTTCATTGTTAGATTATTCACTGTAGCTTTGCTTATTTTTTGAACCTCATGAAAGTGGAATAATTTTGGTATGTGCTCTTTTGTGTGTCACTTCATTTATTTAGTAATATGTCTGTGAGACGCCTCCATGTTCCTCGACATAGCAGTAGTTTGTTCATTCTCATTGCTATGTATTTTCCATTGTTTAATATAACATGACTTTTATAGTCCATCTTTATGTGCATTTGACTTGTTTTCAGTTTGGGGATATTTTGAATAGTGTTACTATTAACATTCTTGCATATGACTTTAGGCAAACATAATGTATATTTGTTCTGGGTGTATTCCTAGACATGAATGTTCAGCTTTTGATAGTGCTCCCCAAAAGCTTTACAAAGAGATTGTAACAATTTACAGTTCCACCAGCAATGCTTGTTGCTTTTTATACTAAAAAACTACTTTTCTATCATCTGTCTCTTTCAGTTTAGACATTTTTCAAAGTGTGTAGTGATAGTCATTGTTTAAATTTGCATCTTTTTCATGACTAATGATGTTGAGTATGCTTTTTAAAAATTAGCTACTTATATAGTTTCTGTTACATAGTGTTTATATAAATCTTTTGCCCATTTTTCATTGCGTTATCTGTTTATTTTTTCATATTTACTTATAGGAGCTCTTTATAGATATAAGTAATTAAAACAATGTGATACTGGCATATATATATATATACAAAATTGAGCATTTGGCCAATATGAACTCCAGAAACTGACCCCATGTATACTGGATCTTACTTTATGGGAACATTGAATTAAAGTGGGGAAATGATACTGAATAGTATTGAATAGTATTTCAACAGATAGTATTATTGAATAATATTGAATAATATTTCAATAAATAGTACTGATTTCATTGCTTATCTGTGTGGTTAGATTTCCTGCTATGCACCATGTACAAATATCAATCCCAGATGGATTATACATCTAAATGAAATGCAAAATAATAAAGCTTTGTGGAAAAAATTGAAGAAATATATTTTAACTGTGAGGAAATCAAAGATTTCTTAAACAGGACAGAGAAAGCACTTACCATAAATTTAAGCAATTATAAATTGGACCTCATTAAAAGTAAAAGAAATACTCTTTATGAAAGATACTATTAAAAAGTGAAATGACAGGATACAAAGCAGGAGATAGTTGCAACTTACCTAACCAGAAAAGGGCTTTTATTTGTAATTCAAATTATTTTAGATACATTTTGCTAATTTTCAGAATTTTCATTGTAAAAACATGTAACTATGTGGTAAAGGATCTTTGCCTTAACTTGGCTAATCTAAAAATATCAAGGTAAGATAGTGGGTTTAAGATCTCATTAGGTTTTAAATCAATGAACTCTTATACATTGGAAATTACTAATCTAAATTCCATAGTTTTGTAAAATCCAGCATAATTATTTATAATTTAAAATAAGCACATTAATGTTTAAATTTTTATTACTTAGTTTTTCTGTTAAATTAACTAAAATGCTAAATCCAATTACTTCATTACCTCAATACCACTAAATTATACATGAAATCTAATGTGACAAGATTCATATGGATACATCTTTAAAAATTTAATCCTATATATTATGTTCTAATAACTTATTAGGGTCCTATAAGATTAGGTTTTACATATAAAAATATTATTAAAATTGTACAAAAAAAAAAGAAAAACGTTTTAGAAAATTCAGGCCAGTAATGCTAGGAGCCTGATATAATACCACTAACTTTAATGATTGGACTTATTTATTTTCAAATATATATACACATATATATTTGTGAATATTATACATGTATATATAATTGATATGTAAAAGATCTTATAAAATTTTGATTACAAAGCATTTGAACTTTTGTTATTGTATTATACTTGGACTTTTCTTTCCATGTAAGTAGATACTAATTTTTTAAGAGCTAGATATTTATCATATTGTGATTTCAAACTTACTTTAATGACTTTCTTTTGAATTCAAATTGACTTCTCTATACTTGAGATTATTTTAGAGAATTAATTTTTAAACCTCAAAACTTTGGAAGTTTTACTACTTTTATATAATATTCATTTCTTCCATCTACCCAATTTTGTAAAATTGATAAAAAGACTTCTGTGACAGCTGTATCATGAGATGTTCTTATTTTGTTACCGTTGCATTCACACCGTCAATTTTAATGAGTCCTACCCAGTTAAAGTGGTGTGCGTATCTTTCGAGTTCATAATCAATATAATCAATTATATTTTTACGTAAGTGTGTAGCTATAATTTTGTCTCAGGGTGTTGGAGGATTAATGCATTTTTCTAATATGTTTCAGCATTGCGAGAAGCTGGAGAATAATTTTGATGACAGCAAGCACACGACTCTTGGTGAGCGGGGAGCTCTCCGAGAGGCAATGAGGTAAGTCTGGGTCACCATAGCAACAGTCACAGATGTGGTAAAGAAAAAGTCATTCTTCATTATTGGGGGGACAAATGAGTTCATTGCCACCATTCAGCTCTGTTCTCTAAGGTATTAATTTGTCAGTGGAGAGACTTCCCTTGAGGCTGTACTTTGGTTTTGAAGCTGCATAAATGTTAAGCCTCAGTGCACAGTAAAAAATGTAAATGTTTAATTTGTTACTTAAAATGCTTAAGGGGTGTCCTGTTTTATATTTATACTAAACTGTGTGATTGAATGGAAATATTGTTCATCTACATTCTGCCTGTATAAAAAATAAATGGTACAACGGTGATTTAGCTGAGTAGTATTTTCTCCTAATTAATATTTAATTTAAGAAAAGGTATTTAAAATTTCATATTCATAGGATTATACCATAGTATTTTAAAACTGATATACATTTTGATGCTGTTATAAAGCATATGGATTAACTTTTTTTCAAATACAGCAGTCTCTAATGAACCTGGTGGTTTTTTCTGTTTTCACTTTAACATTACTCTTTCTGAATTTTTCTTTGAAATCTCTCCAAACTTAATACCTTTTTAATAACTTTTACAAAGCAGTCTTTAAATCCAGCTGATCAGAATCAAAGAAGGCTTTTTACTAGACAGTTAGGAATGTGTGAAGAATAAAACTCATCATCCTTACAGCTGGAGAAACGACAACAAATGATATTAATCTTAAAAGTTCTGAGCTTGAACCTTTGAGTGTGATAATTTCTAATATGTTTGCATAGAGAAAGTATATTCACCTTTATTTAGCCTATGAAACCAAAATTGATTTTTAAAATATATCTTCTTTCAGTGCTCATTTTTTTAGGGGCTTAAACCAAGGTTGAAAAATTTTAAAATACAAGAAAGGATAAACCTATGAAGCTCCCTAGAAGGGTAGTTTGGGCACAGTTTTGTTATTGCTGGCACACAGTTACCATATACTTTAGTCTAGAAGCTGCTCTCATTTAGTGACCTCCCTTTTACCACGCAAGCAGCAGGGGAAAGTAATTAAATTTAATAGAAGCTGCCCTCATTTTGAAGCCACTTCTATTTAAAACCACAGGGGGAGGTAATTAAATTTAATGGAAACAGTAGCTTCTACACAAAGATACATGGTACTTCTATATAGATGATTATGATGTCACAAAAAGAGGAATAATATATTACTAGAACTGAGAAATTACCAGCTGGAGCAAGTGAGCCTATTTTATTGTTAATGTCTTTACTAATAAAAAAAAATAAAAGAGGGGAAAAATAAAACTGAGTCCACAATAGAGAATTTGTAACTATATAAAATGCAATCAGGCATTCTCAGAAAGTTAAAGTTATTAAAAATAGGAGTAAATTTAAAATAAAGAGTAAAATATATTGTGGAAGAAACCAGTGCAGAAGTTATGACTGAACTTCTATTTTTTCAGTGTCTTCTTTATCCTCTAGCTAAAACTCCCACAGGTGTAAATTGAAAACATCATTTTTGTACATGCATATTATAATAATTTTGAATATATTAAGCATACACATCAATATTTATTGAGAAATGTACAGTTATTCTCTGTATTTTTATATCAATTCAGTTTGATGTAAACACACGGACACGCAGAAGGACAAAGAGAATGCCAGCTCTGAAGCTTTGAATAAAAGAACTGAAGGCCAAAAACATAGAAAGAATGCAAAGGGGCAATGTGAATGAAAGTGGGTGTGAGTGAGGGAAATACAGCGAACACGTATAGGACATGTATAGAAAATTTGTCGTCAAGAGAAAAACAAATTGAATTATGGGAGAACTGCATGTGATGAGATTATTATATTCTGCCAAATTTTGTAATGCTTGCCATTTTAGAAAATACCAGGATATTCTGCTTTTAAAAAAATAGAGATGAACTAATGAGAAAAATAAGTACCTGATTGGAGTAACCTCTTAACCACCATGCTATGAGATAAAGCAGTAGTTTAGATAATTTAAATCAGCATTTAATTGTATGGCTGTGTAATGTACTTTGTTTACATAGGCTTCATATTTGACACACACACATATTTTTAATGTTTAGATTCACTAAATACAATTAAATAATCTAGTTACCAAAAGCATTCAACAATTTAATAGACTATAGGTCTAGCACTTAAAAAAAATTATCTTTTGCTTTTAAAAAATGTAGTAGGATCTCATTCTTATATGTGAAATTATTGGAAGCATATAAATAAAAACTTATAATGTTATGTGACTAATAGAATAAGAGGAGAATGCATCAAGGGGCAAAAATTAGTTGTTCTCTTACCTAGGATCATTTTTTGCCTTATATGAAGGATGTCAAATTAAAGAAAATCATGGAGAGGATATGACATTTGATGCAGATTTCGAACAGTGCCAGTTTTGCAAGTAGAGGGAAGAGTATTGAGCAAAGGCATTGGGCTGCAGGTGCAAGATGTATTTCAATAATAGTAAAGTCATCTGATGTAAAATCATTTTTCAAGCTTATTTGAATATATGTTTCCCCACAAATCTCACATAGGCAGAATTATTTTATCCAGTAATACCTCTTCTTATATGTCAAGAATCCTTGGTTAGAAATAGAGCAGTATGAGGTTGGCAGGGATGATAGGAACTGTTCACAACTCAGAATGTCACGGGCAGTGGAAGACAGGTATGAATAAATTGCCACAAACTTCACTTAGCTTGGAGACTGGTCTTGGGAGCCTAGTTGTAGAGAGTGGCAGGATAAGTATAAAAACCATGATGATTATTTTAGAGCTTTTTAGAATTCTGTTAAGGTAAAATGGGGGGAATAGATGAAATCATCCAATTATTTAATAAACATTTATTGAGTTTCTATAACATATAGGGTAATGTGGTTACAGATCTGAGTATGAGACAGTCGCTGCCCTCAAGGAGCTAATGGCCCAGTGGGGGAGACAGATTCAAAAATCAAATGCTTGCTGTGGAGACTCAGAGCCCGGGTACTTGAGTCTTTTTGCTGCTCCCCAGAATTCCATGACATTTTTTCTCTTGGTCCATGGGCATGGCATAGCTTGGCTATGGGAGCTTCCTTTTTTCTCACTGGCCTAACCTCTGCAGCAGCCCTCAGGTGGCTCTGGGTGCCCACAGTGATGCCCTCTCCACAGTGTGTCTAGCCCGGAGAAGTAGGAGCATAACTGGGCTCAATCTTAGGACTGACATTTTGTGGCTGCTGTGTTTGGGCCCTGTCTCCAAGTTAGGTATATATACTTGTTTACCAAGGTTCTACCACTTCTGTGAGCTTAGAACAAAAAATATAGGTCTCTGTCCTTGCTCACTTCCCTGTCACCTAATACAATCCTTCTTGGTGGCCAGTCTTTGCCATGCAGTCTTGAACCCACTCTTTCATCAGTATTCCAGCTCAGGAGTCATTTTAGACCCTCCTGTGCTTCTCCCTGATCCCAGATGTGAGGACCTGTGGCTTGTATATAAAAAAACAACAGGAGTTACAGCTTACTCTGCAATGTGCTGGCCAAATACAGCAAGCATTTGGTTAGGTTTTAAACTCATACTCGGGAAGAGAAAAAATGAATTTTGTTTTGTCAGCAGAGTGGAGGGTGCAGTAGGGGGAATGAGAGAGCTTGAGAAATCCATGACCCCACTAAGATAAAGGTAGAATGGTGTAGAGGTCAACAGAGGGAGTGTGTTTGAGAAATTTAAAAATATTTAGAATGAAGATCTGATGAGACATTGTGACTTAATAGCCTAATACATCATAAACTCGATTCAATCTCTGTTGCTCTGTTTAAAACCTTTTAAAGTTTTCTTAGGTTTTTAGAATAAAGTCTAATTTATTTGTGTATCCTAAGGGTAAGGGATTTGCTGTTTTGCTCTCCTTTGCATTCTTAGCCTTATCATAGTAACAGCATATAGTAGGAACTTAATTATTTGTTGATTAATTGATAAAGATATTTATCAAGGGGATCACTGCTTTCTCTTCCAGTTTTTTTGTTATGTAACTGATGTACAGCACCATAAGAGTTTAAACTCAATGTTTTTGACTTTTTGGATATGCATTAATTGAGATAGGGAGAGAGAAAAAAGAAAGGAAATAGAGTTTGGTTTTCAGATGAATTTGAGATGACTATGAAAAACTCATGTGTAAATTTGCAGTAGGCAAAGGAAAAATAGAATTTTACAACTCAGGGAAAAGGCTAGGAGTTGAGTCTGGGACTTAAGAAGTATTCTGGTACTCATAGCCATGGGAAAGCATATGATTTCTGAGGATAGTACACTGAAGTAGAAATGAATTAGAAGCCTAAGAAAATAATGAGTTTAGGAAAATGTGCGTCAGAGGGAAACATATTTGGGGATTTAACAGAGTGAGTTGGAAGTGTGATGTGCCTGAGAAGAGCGTTCTCGTCCTGTGTTCTAGATGGAGGCCTCTAGAGCAGTAGAACTTTCTGCAAACTGAAGTGGAAGCCTGTCTCTAGGAGAAAGGCTGTGCGCCTGTGCTCGTTATCATGATAGCCACTGGCCTTGTGTGGTTACTGAACTGTGCTGGATACCCGTGCGTTTACTTTTACTTAAATTTTTATTCACTTAAATGCAGGTTCGTTGCATGTGGTTAGTGGCTTTGGTGTGGAGAGCATCACCCCAGAGGGATGTTTTTGAAAAGTTGCTAACATGGCACTCACCCATCTTGAGTGATGTAATTCTCACCAATGGAGAGTCTGGATAAGGCTAACCCACCTTCACACACATCACAAGTACACATCACATACATACTCCCTCTTATGAACTGAAGAGTGAAATGTGTATTCGTAGTACAGTAATGGATGTAAAACCAAAATTAACAAGTATGACTTCATGTGAAGGAGACAAAGTGACAAAATGTTTTCTCTAAAAACATGACTTATATGTAGAGCTATCTATAGAATTAACAACAAAAACACTCTACATATATATATATGTGTAACTGGGTCACCATGCTCTACAGTAGAACAAAAATAATGTATTGGGGAAATTTAAAAAAATTAAAAAAAAATGGAAACTTGTAAAAAAATTTAGTAATGTGGTCAGATTTAAGATAAAGATGGATGCTCATGAGCTTCTCTATTTATTACCTACAACCAGTTGATGGTTGCAGTTGATAGATTCTATGATGATTCTGTGATATAGTTATATTAGAATACCTGTCACCCAGGGCTTGTTGAATCACTCGACAAATGGTATGAAGCAATTGTTTTGCTGTTTGGAAAAAAAAAGTCACCTTTTATTTTCATCTCACAGATGCTAATATCTCATGGATGTTAAAGAGTGAGAAATAACGGAGGCAGCCAAAGTCCAATAGACTATGGAAGTGACTCTAAGGTTTGGATGGGGAAAGAGCTAATAAGCTAAAAAGCAGTTGAAAAAATCGCTAAGCTTTGATGGCATTAAAATAGCTTCTGTACATGGGGAAAAAAATCACAAAATTTAAAGGCAACATCGCTGTTGTGTATTGTCATGTGTATAGGATATTCAAAAAGATTTAGGAGTTCAGTGGTTAGTTGGCAAAGTATGACTGGGAAAAACATTAGGGAATGTTTTCTATTCAGCACTAATGACAAACAATATATAAATTCCATAAAAATGAACTGATTTCTCGGTTATTGACATGATCGCAATTCAGCAGGGAGATTTTTGAGTGCTGGAAATGGGATTGAAAGATAGCCGTTGTCTCACTCTGAGAGCTCAAGAGGAGTTGGAATTACTGCTGCATGTAAGGGAAAAGTCGTATCAATATGTACTAAGAACCTTGAGACAAACATACCCCTTTCATATTAAGTTAACTTCCTAAAATACGATGCCTAAGATGTAGAAATTATGGACAACATGAAATTGTTTATTATACTATAGAATATAACAGTGAACAAGTTGAACAGAGTCTAGTTGTCTACTATTAAGGAAACAAATTTAGAAATGAAGAAAAAATAGGATTCTAGAATACAGAATTATATATACATGATGTATTATAAATATGTATACATAGTGGTAAGTTGTGGCATATTTAACTATATCTGGATGTTACAATGACCTTTAACACAGTGTAGTTAGTGACAGTAATCCCCCATGTTATAATGTTTAAAAATACTAGGAAGAAAAATTGTGTGTAGAATATAATCTCTACTGAATATAAAGGATACAGAGAAAAAAAGATGGGAATTAAATATAGGAAAATAGCTATCGTATCTGGGTGATGGGCTTACACCATTTTCAGGCTTGTAATTTTCTGTTCTTTCTAATGGGAGCATATTATGAATGATTAGAAAATAATGAAGTAAGAAATAGAAAATGGAAGGAATAAAGTACGATATGAATACTAGGATAAGTGCCAAAAAATGAGTCAAATTTTAGACTCCAACTGTGATTTTAGATAAATATTTTTACTTTTATTTTTTGTCAGATAGAATTAAAAACTTGATAGGATTGATATGAAGAGCAACAATAGTATAGGAGAGAATGCTTTGCAATTTATGAAATAATAAGAAAATGAAGATACAGTGTATTATTTATATATATCATATTCACTTAATGGTATATAGTGCTTATTTCAAAGGAATTACAATGTCATCCATATTTATGGAAAACTTAAATGTAGTTTTCGAATGTAGAATACCAGAGAGGTGTTTTTTTGTCTAACTTTGTGGAACTACTGTACAGGATTTATGAAAATGATGACAAAAAATTTTAAGGACAGGACAAAAAAGTGTATCCTCTCTAGGCGAAACCAGTCTATAGTATGACAATGGCAAATTTATAGGTGAACTTCTCAATTTCTTCTCATCTTATTTTTTCCTTATCTCTACCAATTCTACCCTCTTATCATGCCCGAGCGATTTTCTTTCTATATTATATTTTGCATCTGCTTAACCCCTGTAATAAATTCTAAACATCAAGGGGGAAAGTGGGACTTTTAAAAAACATTGTCTCTTTGCCCTCTTGTCAGTTCCAGAGTCAGTAGTGGGCCATGTGTAGTAAATATATGAAATTGGAAGGTACTAGAGTTGAATAACTTGAGAAAATGGAGTGCTGAAATCTGAATGAAAAGGTACATATAGAATATAATTCATTAAGGAAAAAAATGTGAAGAACTATATGAAGCTTTTTGACAGTATGGATTGGTGAGAACTATGGATATACCTCTGTGGTGAGAATATAAATTACATTTTGACGTACAAACATTGATCGTTAGGAGTAAGTATTTTATTTGTAGAGATAAGCATATATTCAGTGAGAGCTGTTACATTTTAGATTATTATTACGGAGATGAACTACCAGGGCGATTAAATCTCTGAAGTCTATTCCCTTTTGCATGGCTTTGTCACGTGTTAGGAATTCTGCCACTAGATGGTGATGTTGAGTTGCATAATTTATGTTCCTGGCTTTTTTTCTGGTGTGTGTAATAGTAATAGTAGGTGTACCATAAACCCAGCTGTGTTTACAGGGTTAAAACTGAAAGTATAACTATGTAAACTACGAAAATAATTTTGAGAGGTACAGTACATTCTAAATATTTAAATCAAAAGGTTAAAGTCCTTTAATGTGTTTATATCTTTTCTTTAGACTTGTAGATTTTGAGAGGTAGAAGGAATGTAAAAGTTAACTTTTCCTTGAAAGAGTGAGGTCTGAAGAGAGTTACAAAGACATTAGAAAGAGGGATTTTTTAGTTTTTTCCCTTCTAGATGTGTTAGCCTAAAAAGTACAGCTTTGATTTCACTCCTCTGTTAATATCCAGTGATACTGAGGCTGTTTGCCATGTGGTCTAAGGAATGCATTACTCCTGGTACCTAGATATTATTTTATTGCTTATTGTTTTATTGTTTTAGTTATAATCCATCTTGTATCCCTGGCTAAGCATAGTGGTTAAATTGCACTATTATTTCTTTAATTGGTATTTCTGCATGAACTGGAATAAAAGACTGTCTCTATGGGTAATTTTATCCATCTGAATAAGACTTGAAGATGAGATATATTATCACTATCTTACTTAATCTTACTCTAGTAGATAAGCTTTTGTGTGCACATATATGTATATGAATAAATGTATGTATGTGTGTGTACTCTGTCTCTCTCTATTTGTTTCTATCTCTGTATAAATTTCCCCATTCCAATCAAGTAAATCTTGCCATTTGATAGCTTGAAATTTGGACATCCCTTTGCTTTTCATACACAGTTGTTATAAAGTGTCATCACAATGAGGTTCAATTAAATTCTTCATAATAGTTAAAAAAAAAAGAGGAAGGGGGAGGCAACCTAAATATTTATGAGTAGAGAATCAAATAAGTTGTTTCGAAAACAAATATAAGGCATGACAAAATTTGAAGTGACATTGAAGAAGATATAAATAAAATGAGAAGTTATTTAAACAATTCTAGTAAAATCAGCAAGTTGGTAAATGGTATGGAAAGTAACTACAAATTTTTAAAAAGCCTGAATGTGTTATATAAGGATGTTAATGATTACATATAATTTAATATTAGTAACATTATTTTCAAAGCTTTAAAAAATAAACAAATTACTTTCATAATCATCAGTGTCCATATGTTTGTGTATGAGTGTGTGTTTGTGTGTGTGTTTTAACTACAGGCAAAGCTTGACCATGAAATTAGAGTCAGAAACAATGTGTGAGCTTTCTGTTTTCATTATATTTCTTCATCCTATCATAATTATATTTCACTAGGCTTCTTTTTCACTAAATGACTCAGCAGAAATCTCTAGAAAGCTCCCTCCCCACCCTACCTCCATCAGCAGGTGGTAAGAGTATCTTTTCTTTCATGCAGAGGAGATTATGTTGTCTTTATCACTTCTGTGGGAGAGAGGCACACACTTCACTATACACACAAGCACATGTGGGTATGGTTTGTGTCATTGAACACACGGAGAGGGCAACCAGGCTGAAGATCTTCAAATTTTGTAAAATCTAAAGACAAAAGCACACTCTTGCTTTTTCTAGAAAATGGTGAAACAGCTACTCAAACATTGTTGAAATGTAGCTTAGAAAAAGTAGATTAGACATTAGGAAAATCATTAATTACGTAAAGATTATTGTAATTAATTGCTTTGATTTTATATTCCATGTAGTTAAGTTGATGTAATTTGTGTAATATGAATGTATATGTGTACACACATTTTACACATTTATGTGTACAAATATGCATAGGCATACACACTCACACGTATATGTGGTATTACCTATTTACTGCATAAATTAGGAATGTTACTTTCATTCATTCCAGGGACGAGTGAAAGCAACATTTATCATTCATTTTCAGATGGGCCAAAGATAACTTAATTTTCACCATTCATAGGGGATATAATAAAATGTCCTATATTAATCCTCCTTAGTGTTTAATAAACCAAATATATGCTTAGTATTAATACTTGTGGAGTATTTATGGATTTGGTTGCAGTTGGCATATGTGAATTAGGAACTGTGTTGATTTACCATCTTTTTCTCTACTTTGAATTTTAATCAGATCTTGAATGTGAGAAATATTGATTGCATACTTATCCATTATAAATTTTGTGAAACAACAGCACAAGTCAGATATGGGTTAATTCAATTATATAATAAATGCTTATATGATCATATTAATTAATCTAAGCATTGGCGCTTTCAACCTGTAGCCTGCTATGTAGTAGACAATGTTTATTTAAAAGCAGTATTTATAGGAAAAATAAAATTAATATCATAATGCTATTTTGTGACAACTTAGTACATTTAGAATGATAAAACCAAAACAGAAAATACATATTGTTAATATAATGGATATTTTGATTTAAAACAACGTTAGCAACAACCTAAGTAAGTAGCACTTCACCAAGGTTAAAAAGCATGTTTCCTTTAGCATCAAAAGACTGTGTGTTAAAGACTAGAAAAAAAGGGACACAGCTTTTGTTTTTCCTACCAGAGAAAAGTGCAGAGCTAAGTCTTACTCTAGAAAGCTTATCATTTTAGATACAGACTTTGAATGAGCAGCTAATAGTTAAAATTATTTAGGAGATAAAAATTGGTACTGTGAGGATTAGCTTTAATTTTAAGTATCCATAATTGAAGTGCCACATTATGATTTTAATGTTATGATAATCTTGTTAACAAGCTGTTGTGTATATACTATCATATTTTAATGTAGTTGCAAAGCTTAAGTAAACCATAAAGTCAATTGCTTTTTGAATCAGGCTTTTATAAGTGGAAAATTAGTGGTTTACATGTTTTGAATACATATTTTGTAATTATATTTGGCATTTTCTACAATTTAAGAATAATATAATAAGTTTATAGATAATTCATTGTTTATAATTATGTTCTTATATTTTTTATTGCTCATTCTAATTAATTTCAGTTCATTCCATGCATACTATAATATAATGGCTCATTTTTTTTTGTAATAGTCTTCTCTTTGGAAGATATACATTGAAGTTTAGTTTTTCTATTTCTTATTTCTCATATATCAGCACATTACACTTAAAAGACAATTAATACATTTTCTTGTGTATAATTTCTACAAGTTTTTATGATGTATACTAAATTCCATCCATTGGGAATGTTTTTGTCTATTCTGTTTTTTGGGGAAAATTGTCTCATTCTGACAATTGGTAAAGATTATTAGTTAGATTTAATTTTCTGAATTTGTTTCTTCGATTGAGAAAACATGGTAATTTGACAGTCTAAAGTAGAAGTAAGCAAACTTTTTATATAGAAGTCAGAATAGTAAATACTTTCAACTTTTCTGGGTCATATGGTCTCTGTTGAAACTATTCAGTTGTCCTATTGTAGTGCAAATGAAGCCACATAGACAAATATGTCAACTAACAGGTGTGGTTGCACCGTTGTGGCTGTGTTCTAAATAACATTTTATTTATAGAAAATAAGCAGCCAGCTGGATTTGTCCCATGGGTCATAGTTTACTGACTACGTTAAGAGCAAATTTGATGTAAACCAATTAAAATAAATTTCAAAGAATTGCTTGGTCCATATATTATGAATTTGTGAGTTTCCCTGATAGATGAATACTAAAAATACTGTGAAACTCTTCCACTTTTGTTAATAAGCATGGCTGTAGGACATTTACTGAGGTTCACGTCTCCCAATTTCTGAACTATTCCTTGAAATTGAGTAAGTCGTATTTCCTAGATTACTCATGCAAGTAAACAAGCATGATTAAGAATTAAATCACCAGTTGTTATTGTAAAATTACAAGTATGCAGCCAACATAAGTATTGGTATCATTGCCACTGAATCAATTAGCATTAATTTGTTATGCTTTATGGTTTATAGCTAAAGAGTGGACTAACCACTGAAAAACCATCTGCATCATGAAACAGTATAATGTTACTCTTCGGTTTGACACTAGTTAACCGCAATGTGATACCTATAAAAATACAACATTGTGATATTTTAGTTTATTAATTTTTGATAGTTATTCTTATAGATGGATGAAGAATCATCAGTATGTGTCTACTAAAGTATATAAATTATATCTGATATTTATTGGAAAATATTGATTGCAATGTGTTCTATGGTCTGTTATTTTAAATCCTTGGTAAGGTTTTTTATCCATGGGGCTATCTAAGGAGTTGTCTCTATTTTGAAATTTAGTCAATCAGTATTTATTTAATAAATCATTGAATAATGAATAAATATTTTTCTTCTAGTCCACAAAGAAGTTTTTCTTAGGAGTCAATGAGATGCCATAAGGGATGAGGGAGTGGGAGGGATCGGGAGCTTGGGCTTATCAGACACAATTTAGAATAGATTTACAAGGAGATCCTGCTGAATAACACTGAAAACTTTGTCTAGATACTCATGTTGCAACAGAACAAAGAGTGGGGAAAAAAAATGCAATTGTAATGTATACATGTAAGGATAACCTGATCCCCTTGCTGTACAGTGGGAAAATTAAAAAAAAAATTAAAAAAAAATGCTATCTGCTGTATAAAACAGGTAATTAACAAGAACCTACTATGTAGCACATGAAAATCTACTCAATAGTTTGTAATAACCTAATGTTGTATTAGCTTTGCTGTATACCTAAGCTAATACAACATTGTAAGTCAATTATGCTCCAATAAAATTAAACAAAATGAAAATACTCTTGATGTCTAAAGTCAAGTCTTGCTAATGTCTTTCAAAGAGCCACCTAAGAAATTTAGTTAATTTAGTATATAACCTGACTTTAGCCCTATAGTTCTCTCCCATTTTAAGGGCCATTACTTTGGCTAACAAATAGAAGAAATAGCAGTCACTCTATTTAGAATTCTTCCAAAATATCAGCTCCCGTCAAGTTTTAGTGGAAATGGGTGTTTGTTATTGGACCACAGTGGTGATACTTTTAGTCAATATCTGTGCTATGTTTACAAACCAATTATCTTGCCAGTATCTTCCTCTATCTCTCAGGAGAGTTTAAAGTAATTTTTTTTTTCTTTTAGATAGGGAAGAAAAATGATTTACAATAAGGTTAAATTACTTACTGCTGTTATATTTGTCATTGTCATATTTTTCCTTCATATTTCATTTCTTCCTTCATCCCCTTAGATGTTGTTTATAATTTCATGTTCTGTGAGGGAATATTGCTTGAAACACTTCTCACCCAGGGCTAAGAATTGTGTTGAAATTTAAACAGTTTGGATGAAAAAGCTGTTTGAGGAATTTTTTTTCTTTTAATAGGCTATGAAACAAGGACAAGAAATTTTTTCACTATAAAGAAATAAATTACTAGTTTTGACATCTAATTATAGTTAAGTGATTAGATATGAATAAAGTATATTAAATAATTTAAAAAGCATTGGGTAACCAGTTTGAGCCAGTCAGTATCGTTAATTGAAGTCTGAGAATCATTCCTTGGGTTGGGATATTCCATTAAAATGAAAGTCTATTTTTATTTGTTAGCAATATAAGACTTGCCCTGTAATTCATATTTCTTCAGGATTATTCTGCTCATTTGAAAACTTTAGGGGATCGATTATTCCTTCAGCACTTCTACCAAAATATTTGCTTCTTTTTGAGGGTCACTACAGATAGTATTCTCAGTAAATTTCTATAAATTATATAGTAATTCCAGAAAGATATCTTGACTATATTAATACTAATAAATAGTATTTGTGACCTATGCAAACTGTGATTAATTAGGTATGCTAAATTATTGCATGCCTCTGGTTATTTATTATTTTTGTCTATATATAATGAGTACATTTTAAATATGATGCATAGAAATAGTATATTTACACAATTTTCCTAACAGTCTATTTAGGCTATGAATAAAGTCCTTAATCTAAGTTTTATAGTTTACATCCTCATAAGTATGTAACACGTAGACTAGTTGGACTTGACACAGTCCAGCTTGATGCGTTAATGCTAGGGTTCTCAGTTTTTAAAGTGCACTTTGGAAAGAAACCTCCACGTTTGAAAACATGTAACTATTACAGAAACACACGCAGAGCACATACATGACAAACACACACACACTCACACACACACACTCACATACATGACAAACACACACACACACACACTCACTCAAAAATAATAAATAAATCTTTGAGCGTTTTATCACATTCCAGGTTTATCTTGTGCTGTAAGGTGATTGTGGTTGTCATACATGTTTACTAAAAACAGAAGTAGGCAAGCCTTTTTCTGTTCTTGATTATTCAAATCAGTTCAATCATGGTGCCTGCCAAATACCCAGTAATGGCAGGGTGCCAGAGTGGAAGGGTGAACAGCCCTCCTCAATTTCTGCTTTCAGAACATAGTGCCCAGGCATAGATCTTCTGTTAAAAAACGTAGCTTTTATAAGTATTTAGGTAGAGTCCAGTAATGTGTGTACAATCATGTAAGTCATTAGGATGCATGTATTAACATTTATTTATTTATTTATTGTCTTTTTGCCATTTCTTGGCCCGCTCCTACCGCATATGGAGGTTCCCAGGCTAGGGGTCCAAATGGAGCTGTAGCCTCTGGCCTACGCCAGAGCCACAGCAATGCAGGATCTAAGCCGCGTCTGCAACCTACACCACAGCTCACAGCAACGCCGGATCCTTATCCCACTGAGCAAGGCCAGGGATCGAACCCGCAACCTCATGGTTCCTAGTCGGATTCGTTAACCACTGCACCACGACGGGAACTCCTCATTTATTAATTTTAAAATCATAAGGGAAAAGTATAGAAAAACAGTGGTGAGGAGAAGTGGGTGAAACTAAAAACCTAGAAATAATCACAGTTAAGAGGTTATTGATAAGGACATTAAGAAGTCACTATCAGGATGATTTTCATGTACTGGTTTTTTTTTTCAGTTTATATTCAGTACTTTTATGATCTTGACTGATATTCTTGAAGTGTGGATATATCAGGTTTTTATTTGTGGTTTTCATTAATTTAAGTTAGTTTCTTTATATATGATTGGAAATTGTGGCATCATTAGGGTTTATAAGAACTATCTATAATTAAGAATTACAGGAGCTCCCGTCGTGGCGCAGTGGTTGACGAATCCGACTAGGAACTGTGAGGTTGTGGGTTCGGTCCCTGCCCTTGCTCAGTGGGTTGGGGATCCGGCGTTGCCGTGAGCTGTGGTGTGGATTGCAGACGCGGCTCGGATCCCGCGTTGCTGTGGCTCTGGCGTAGGCCGGTGGCTACAGCTCCGATTGGACCCCTAGCCTGGGAACCTCCATATGCCACACGGAGTGGCCCTAGAAATAGCAAAAAGACAAAAAAAAAAAAAAAGAATTACAGTGAGCTTTAACATAAACTTTGAATTTCAATCTATAATTTAGAGACTGTAATTTAGGATAGGTTTTATATATATATGTATGTAACATGTATATTTATATATATATATCTGTATACTTATACACACATATATGCATATACATATATACATATATATTTGCAACATGGTTATGTTTTCTAATAGAATTTTAAAACTCTCTGTGTATATTGCAGTGTAATAAGGAGATTAATGGTATAATTTATTGAATTTTAAGAATTAAGTCATATTTTACATGCAAGAGTATCAGATCTCATCTATGACATTTTAGAGGATTTGAATAAGAAAGTGGGCTTTGTTATTACACAAAAATATTTATTGTTTTGAGCAATATCTGTATTTGTGAACACAAATAGCATTTATATCACAAAGGTGACCCTAGTGTAATAGATACAAGGCTACGGAAAACACAATGGTGTTGAAATTTTGTGGCAATAGCTACTCTTACACATAGTTTATTCTCACAAATATTTATTAGGTTTTTAAATGTGCAAAGCACAGCTGAGCATGAAAGGTACAATAATGAGCAAATTTTCTTGAGCTTTATCATCATAGTCTAATCATGGGGAGGTAGACATTTTTCAAATAACCACATAAATTCATATTAAATTGTAACTAAGATAATTCTTAAAAGGAGAATTGTGTTGGTAAGAGTATAAATTACAGGATGACTTGACAAGGAATATCTGAAGCAGGGCTAGGAGACTACAGGCTAATGGAAGAGGTCAAGGCATACATGAGAGACCACTGTGGTGCTTAGTTCTTTGGGAATGTGGTACATGAAAGGAACCTCAGCTGACTTAGACCTATTACCACTAATTCACCTTGTAGATCAACAGAAATTAGGCTAGCCAAAAGTTTGGGTCCTTCTTGACTTTTTTTCCTTCTTCTTTTTTTCTCGTACTATGCATTCCATTAGAATTCATAAGAAAATATTTTTGACTTCTTTTAAAAGTTTATCCAGAATGTTCAAACTCAGTAGTTTTGAACCTTTGATGGACATTGGAATCATCATGAGCACAAAAGAAGCTTAAAAATTCCAATACATAAGACAAGCTATAGACCACTTAAATAGTGTGTGTGTGTGTGTGTGTGTGGTGTGTGTGTGTGTGTGTGTGTGTTCAGGGGGCTTAAGTAGCATCAGTATTTTTAAAGCATCCAAAGTCATTTCAAAATGCAGAGCCAAGGCTGAGGACTATACTTCCAACTGTTCTCCATAAAGATCGTTACCAACACAACAGCCAAAATGATTTTATTTTTTTGGCCATGCCTGCAAAACAAGGATGTTCTTGGCTGGGAATCTAACTATGCCACAGCTGTAATCAGAGCCACAGCAGTGACAGTGCCAGATCCTTAACCCACTGAGCCATGAGGTGACTCCAAGAATGATCTTATTAATTTGTTAGACTATATTTCTCCCCTGTTTAGAATCCCTCAGTGGCTTCCTACTTCACCTAAGGAAAAATTCCTGCAATGCACTGTATAATTAAGATTCTCTTGAATGCCTCCCTGATCTTACAGTTTATAACTCAGTTTCTCTCTTACTTACTTCTGAAATTAAACAACAAATTTAAAAATAACCATAGTTCAGAGAATAAATTGCAAGAGAAATTTTAAAAATATTTGATCTGAGTAATAATGAAAAGAAAACTTCAAAATTTGTCAGATGCAGTTAAAGCGTAATTTAGAAGAAAGTTTACAGCCACTTTGGAAGACAGTTTCACAGGTTATTATAAAAGTAAATCCCTTCACCATTTTTACCATAATTGAAAAGGTTACAAATACATAAATCATTATTTTAAATCACAAAATATTTAAAAGCCTAAATAAAAATAGTCTGCCTGATAAAGTCTAAAACAAAGCAAGAATGTCCACTCTTAACACTCTTTTTTAATATCATGTTGGAAGTCCTCGCTAATGTAATAAGACAAGAAAAGGAAATAAAAGATTAAACATATTGGAAAAGAAGAAATAAAACTATTTGTTTACATAGAAATGATTTCTATATAGAAAATCTGAAAAATATTAACAAAAAATTGGAATATTGACATAAAAACTTTCTGATATAACAGGCAATTATGACAAAGTTGTAAGATACATAATATACAGAAGTCAGTTGTTTTCCTAATACCAACAATGAACAATTAAAATTTGAAATTAGAAACACATTGTCACCTACATTAAAAGCCAAAAAAAGAAATTCTTAGGCTTAAATCTAACAAAATATATAATGATCTCTATGAAGAAAAATATAAAACTAGTGAACACAATCAAAGAACAACTAAGTAAATTGGAGAGATTCTATGTTCTTGGAGGGGAAAACTCAATTTTTTTAAGATACCAGTTCTTTCCAACTTGATCTTTAAATTCAACCCAGTCTCAATCAAAACCTGAGAAAGTTATCTTGTAGGTATTGACAAACTAATTCAAAAGTTTATGTGGAGAGGTAAAAGACCAAATATTGAATAACCAATACAATATTGTAAAAGGGCAAAGTCAGAGGATTGATATTTCCCAATTTTAAGATATTTCTTAAAGCTACAGAATTGTGGTGTAGTGTCAGCTAAAGAACAGACAAATAGATCAATAGAACAGAATAGGGAGCCCAGAAATAGACTCACACAAATATAGTCAACTGATCTTTGACAAAGGATGAAAGGCAATATAATGCCTATAGGATAATCTTTTCAATAAGTAGGCTGGAACAACAGGACACCCATATGCAAAACTGATAAACACAGACATTACACCATTCATAAAGATTAACTCAAAGTGGATGATAAACTTAAATGTAAAATGCAAAAATAATTTATATGGAACCATAAAAGACCCATAGTTGCCAAAACAATCCTCAGGGGAAAAAAAAACCAAGCAGGAAGCATAACTCACAGGCTTCAGACAATATTACAAAACTATAGTAATCAAGACAGTGTAGTGCTGGTACCAAAACAGGCATACAGACCAATGGAACAGAATAGAGAACCCAGAAATAAACCCAGACACCTATGGGCAATTAATCTTTGACAAAGGAGGCAAAAATATAACATGGGTAAAAGACAGTCTCTTCCATGGGACAACTGGACAGCTGCATGTAAATCAGTGAAACTAGAACACATCCTCACGCCATTCACAAAAATAAACTCAAAGTGGCTTAAAGCCTTACATGTAAGATGAGACACCATAAAATTCCTAGAAGAGAATACAGGCAAAACATTCTCTGACATCACCTCTACAAGTGTTTTCTTAGGTCAGTCTCCCATGGCAACAGAAATAAAAACAAAAATAAACCAATTGGACCTAATCAAACTTACAAACTTTTGCACAGCAAAGGAAACCATAAAAAAGACAACTTAGGAGTTTGCGTCGTGGCGCAGTGGTTAACGAATCCGACTAGGAACCATGAGGTGGCAGGTTCAATCCATGGCCTCGCTCAGTGGGTTAAGGATCCAGCATTGCCCTGAGCTGTGGTGTAGGTCATAGATGCGGCTTGGATTCTGCATTGCTGTGGCTCTGGCGTAGGCCAGCAGCTACAGCTCCGATTAGACCCCTAGCCTGGGAACGTCCATATGCCGTGGGAGCGGCCCTAGAAAAGACAAAACAAAACAAAACGAAAAAAGACAACTTACAGAACTGGAGAAAATAATTTCAAATAATGCAACCAAGAAGGGTTTAATCTCTAAACTATAAAAAACTTAAACAACTCAATGGAAAAAAAAATCGAAAAATGAGCAGACATTTCTCAAAAGAAGATATGCAGAGGCCAACAGGCACATGAAAAAAATGCTCAACATCAATAATTATTAGAGAACTGCAAATCAAAACTATAATGAGATAGCACCTCAACCAGTCAGAATGGCCATCATTAACAAGTCAACAGATAACAAATGCTGGAGAGGGTGTGGAGAAAAAGGAACTCTCCTTCACTGTTGGTGGGAATGTAAATTGGTACAGCCACTATGGAAAACAGTATGAAGGTACCTCAGAAAATGAAATATAGAACTACCATATGACCCAGCAATCCCACTCCTGGGCGTATATCCAGACAAAACTTTCTTTGAAAAAGATACATGCACCTGTATGTTCATTGTAGCACTCTTCACAGTAGACAAAACATGGAAACAACCTAAATGTCTATCAATAGATGAATGGATTAAGAAGATGTGGTATATACACGCAACTGAATACTACTCAGCCATAAAAATGAAAAAAATAATGCCATTTGTAGCAGCATGGATGGAACTAGAGACTCTCATCCTAAGTGAAGTTAGTCAGAAAGAGAAAGGCAAATCGCATATGATATCACTTTTATTTGGAATCTAATATATGGCACAAGTGAATCTATCTACAGAAAAGAAGCATACTCATAGACATAGAGAACAGACTTGTGGTTGCCAAGGGGAAGGGAGAGGGAGTGGGATGGACTGGGAGTTTGGGGTTAGTAGATGCAAACTATTGCATTTGGAGTGGATAATGTGATGAGGTCCTGCTGTATAGCACAGGGAACTATATCTAGTCACTTGTGATGGAACATGATGCAGGATAATGTGAGAAAAAGAAAAAAATGTATATGACTGGGTCACTTTGCTGTACAGCAGAAATGGAAAGAACATTGTAAATCAACCATGATAGAAAAAATAAAAATCTTTTTTTTGTTTTTTTTTTTTTGGTCTTTTTGTCTTTTTAGGGCTGCACCTGTGGCAAATGGAGGTTCCCAGGCTAGGGTTCCAATCGGTACTGTAGTCTCCGGCCTACGCCAGAGCCACAGCACTGCAGGATCTGAGCTATGTCTGCGACCTACACCACAGACCACGGCAACGCCGGATCCTTAATCCACTGAGCAAGGCCAGAGTTCAAACCCACATCCTTATCGATGCTAGCTGGGTTTGCTAACTGCTGAGCCATTATGGGAACTCCAAAAATAAAAATCTTAAAAAATAAAAATAAAATGCAAAACTATAAAATTCTTAGGAGGTAACATAGGAGAAAACAGATAATCTTGAGTTACTGATGACTTTTAAATATGATACCAAGGCATATTTATGAAAAAAAGAGTGAATAATCTGGACCTCATTGCAATCATAATTTTTTCTCCACAGAAGACACTGCCAAGGTGTTCCTGTCATGGCGCAGTGGAATCGAATCTGACTGGTGTCCATGAAGTTGCCAGTTTGATCCCTGACCTCACCCAGTGGGTTAAGGATCTGGTGTTGCCCTGAGCTGTGGTGTAGGTCACAGACGCAGCTAGGATCTGGTATTGCTGCGGCTGTGGCATAGGCCCGCAGCTGTAGCTCCAATTCGACCCCTAGACTGGGAACCTCCATATGCCTGGGCTGCGGCCCTAAAAAGCAGGAAAAAAAAAAAGAGAGAGAGAGAGAGAGAGACACTGCCAACAAGATAAGACAAACTACATACTGGGAAATTAATTAATTAATTTTAAATTTTATTGGAGTATAGTTGACTTACAAAATTGTTAGTTTTCAGGTGTATAACAAAGTAAATCAGTTGTGTGTGTGTGTGTGTGTGTGTGTGTGTGTGTGTGTGTGTATGTGTGTGAATCTCCATTCCTTTTGAGATTCTTTTCCCATATAGGTTTATTACACAGTACTGAATAACTTGAAAATATAGAACACTTCACTAATTTGTGTGTCATCCTCGTGCAGGGGATGCTAATCTCTGTATCATTCAAATTTTAGTGTATATGCTGCCAAAGCAAGCAACGGGAAAAATGTTTTTAAAAGGCGTATTTGATAAAGGATGTTACCCAATACAAATAATGAACTCTTAAAACTCAATGATAAGAAAGAAACTTGATTTAAAAAATGGGCAAATGATCTGAATATACATCTCACCAAAGAATATATAGAGATGGAAAATAAGCAAGTGAAAAGATGTTTAATATTATACATCATTAGGGATTGCAAATTGAAATTAGATGCTATTGTGTTTGCATTAGAATGGTAAAAATTCAAAACGGCAAAAACTCCAAATGCTTACAAGGATGTGAATGAAAGAAACTCTTTCACTGCTAATGATACTGCAAAATTGTACAGCTACTTTGGAATATAGTGCAGCAGTTTCTTACAAAAATTAACATACCCTTACTATATGATTCAGCAGTCTTGCTTCTTGATATTTATCTAAATGAATTTAAAACGTATGTCCACACATAGACCGGCACACAGATGTTTAGTGTAGCTTCATTTGTAATTGTAGAAGGTGGAAGCAACCAAGATGTCCTTTAGTAGATGAATGGATAAATAAACTGTGGTATATCCAGGCACAGTGACTTATTTATTCAGTGCCAAATCAAGTGAGCTATCAAGCCACGTAAAGACATAGAGGAAGCTTAAACGTGTATTATTCAATGGAAGAGGCAAGTGAGCTATCAAGCCACGTAAAGACATAGAGGAAGCTTAAACGCGTATTATTCAATGGAAGAGGACAACCTGAAAAAGCTACAGACTATATGATTCCAAATACAAGACATTTTTGAAAAGGCAAGGCTATTTTAGAGAAAGTTTAAAGATCAAGAGCTGCCACGGTTTGGAAGGAAAGTGTGAATCAATGGAGCACAGTAGATTTTAGGGCAGAGAAACTGTTCTGTGTGATACTATAATAGTAGATACATGTCATTATACTTTTTTCTTCAAAGCCCATAGAATGTAAAACACTAAGTGATCCCTAATGTAAACAATGGAGTTTGGTAATAAATATGTATCAATGTTGGTTTAACAATTGCAAAAAAACTAACACTCTGGTGCAGGGTGTTGATGTTAGCAGAGTTTCATATGTGTGGAGTGAGGCTAAAAATCAACTTTCAAAATATTAAAATCTTAGAGATTTTATTTTTGTCTCAGCATATGGTTTATCCCTGCTGAATGTTTCAGGTTTATTCTGCAATTGTTGGGTGTACTGTCCTATGAATGTCAGTGAGAGGCGGTTGATAGATCATCAATATCTTTTCTGATTTTTATTTATTTGAATATTTTTCTTCTGAGAGAATATTGTTGAAATATTCAACTATGTCTCGATTTTTTCCTTTTGGTTCTAACAGTTTTCATTTCATACCCCCACTCCCTCTCCCTCCCCCTTCTGTTTCTCCTGTCTGCCTTTTAGAATTTTTTAGCCTCACTCTTTAAGTCGCCCACACACCCCTAGATTTCTGCATATGTCCAGTAGGGAAACAGGCATGTGTTCATCCTCTTAATTTTCCAGTTTTAACATCCTTTCCCTCAATTTCTCCTCAGTTCATCTTGAGAATATTCTCCCTTCTCAAGGAACTTCAGTTCATGTAATTATCCTTGCTTTTTCAGATCTCTGATGCCTCTAAAAATATGTTGGTGGTTTATCCAGTTTTTTTTTTTTTTTGTAGTTTTTTTGGTACTTTGAACATTGATGAACCTACAGTGACCTTGTACATTCTGCCTAGAAGCTGAGTCCTTTTGTCTACCTTAACACAGTGTGTTGGTGATCAAAGTTATGTGCTGTTTGAATATAAGCAAATTATATGTCATTATAACTTCAGAGAAAAACAAATCTTGTGGGTTGTTTTTTGTTATTATTATTCATTTCTTTTTTTAATTTTATTTAATTATATATATATATATTTTGCTTTTTAGGGCCGCACTGTGGCATGTGGAAGTTCCCAGGCTAGGGGTGGAATCAGAGCTGCAGCTGCTGGCCTACATCACAGCCCACAGCAATGCTGGATCCTTAACCAAGTGAGTGAGGCTGGGGATCAAATCTGCATCCTCATGGATACTAGTGGGATTCATTTGTTTCCGCTGCACCACAATGGGAACTCCTCAAGCAGGATATTTAATATATTGTTTTCCCCCCCATTTTCTCTAAAACATAAGCAAATGAAAAGCTTTCATCTTGAGTCCTCTTCTCACCTTATTCTCACTTTAATCCATGCCTTTACTTATCTACTTATTTTGCCTTTTTTCATAGTCTGTGTATTAGTTAGTGTCTCCTAAATCTGTATTATCTGACATATCACCCTCTTGAACCTCAGAGCCACAGCTATAAATGCTTGTTTGACATTTACATGTCAGGAACCTCAAACTCAACTACTTAAAACCAAAACTAATTTGCTTTGCCTTTCAGTTCATCTCCTACACTTCCAGAATTCTGATTTTGGCTCTGTCCCTAGAACTGATGGCAACTTTTAGTAAACTAATCTCTGATGAGTCTTATTTTTCTAAACATTTTTCAATTTATATTTCTTTTTAATTTTTTTAAAATTTTTTATTTCTTTTTTATTTATTATTTTAAAAATGATTTTTATTTTTCCGTTAAGTTGATTTACAGTGTTGTGTTAATTTTCTACTGTACAGAAAAGTGACCCAGTCATACATACATATATACATTCTTTTTCTCACATTATCCTCTATCATTCTCCGTCATAAGTGACTAGATATAGTTCCCAGTGCTATACATTGTTAATCCATTCCAAAGGCAATAGTTTTCATCTCTTAACCTCAGATTCCCAGTAGACGTAGGTCATTGGTTATTTTAACAAAATATTTTAGTCTCAAGTTAGTATTTACCTTTTTATTAAAAAAAAACCAAAATAGTATACAGTCAGATTAACTTACATGCAAATGAAACAATTCACTACTTTGGTAAGAATTAGTTACCAATTGGTCTTGAAAACTCAGTTCAGTGTTCAACAGTATAGGCTTACAAATCCCGAGAGAGAAAGCTAAATTAGTTTTAATTGGACTTTTTATATGACCACTTAAGCAATTACTTTTCCTAAAGCATCTATTTTTACAACTAGAATATGCAACCTGTTATTTTCTAATTTCTTTAATTCCCTCTTCTTTACTCAAGAGAGAGTTCTGTATCACTGAGTATGCTATACCTGGGTGCATACAATCAAATGACTTAGACTTTGGTCTAAGAAGATAAATATCAGTGAGAGTCTGTAGGGATGGATAATGTCAAAGACACAGTGTAAGATGTGTCTAATTAAAGTTTTATGAAATAAATACATTCATTCATTTTTCTTAATGAATTTGTATGACATGTTAAAATCCTCACAAAAGTGAGTTTTAGGACAGAGATTTAGGACATTGTACCGTAGGGTGTGATTTGATTTATGTTTAATTCTTTTCTATTTTTTTTGTTACTGTTATATTCACAAGTGTTTTTATTCCTGAAGTAATTCTGTATGTGCTTTTATGTGAAATAAAGATTTCTGGTATGCTTATAATCTGTTCCACAGTAAATACTGATAGTACTTAAGGAACAGATGTTATTTATATATGAAACTCTAAATTAGATGGTATATACCATTACATGTACTCCCCCTCCCCCCAAAGATGTCTTCATTAATTGAGAATTAGCTTTAAGAAAAGAACATTTGGAGTTCCCTTGTGGCACAGCAAATTGAAGATGCGGCATTGTCATTGCGGTGGCTTGGGTTGCTGCTGTGGTGTGGGCTCAGTCTCCGGCATGGGTACTTCCACATGCCGTAGGCATGGCCAAAAAAATTAACATTTGACGTATTAACAGGTTTGTCTTTTTCTAAAGAGAATGTGATAAGATTTTTCATTACTACTAGAAATGACATTTTTTTGCTATTAGTATAATTATTCATAAAGCTACTCTAGCTTCAAAACCATAAATTAATTTACTTCAGTGACAAAATTCACTTTAAAGGTGGTTTTACCTGTGAAATCCAGGGAGAAAGATGAGGTAGATTTATCAAGCATTTTCTAAAGATCGTCTTAATTCTTTGATGAAGATATTAGCACTTTCATAGAAGTTATTTATTTTGACAAAATTAACCATGGAACACATGATAATGTATAACCATTGTTGAGTATAACTGTGAGTGATTATCTCCTTATATAAATTTCAAGACTACTTTTTATATGAGGAAACTTTGCTTTGTAGCCATATTTTATTTAATAATTGAAAAAAACCAACAACTTTGTAATCTTTGAATGGTAACATATATGTTGTCCATCATTTTAAAAAGTTTAAGGAAGACCCTTTTTTTCAGAATGCCTCTCATCTCTCTTTCTGTGTAGTTCCATTTCATAGATATTTGGGTATAAGTATGTGTGCCCATATATCCATTGTCAAAAAATACATTCAGTCGTCTTATTAGGAGCAATTGCCATTACAGTTAGTTCTAGAACACCTTTTGATTAATGTCTTTAAATTTTTTGTCACATTATTTTTATCCCATGTCTAAAATAATAATTCAGAAATTCTTATGTTTTCTATAGAGGAAGAGCATGAAACAAGATTATTATAGTAACTCAATAATATATTATAAAGAAGAGTATTTCCTATAGAGTAGTCCAATTACAAAATAGTAAGACAGGAACAAAACACAATAAAGCGTTTTTTCTATTTGTTTCAGTAAGTTTAGCACAGCAGGAATTGTGGCTTTCCTCCTGGCTGGTACGTCACATCTGCAGTTTGAAATGTAACTGCAAATGGGAGTTATTTTAAAGACATCATATATAAGCTAATAACCTTAGCCATATAAATGAGATAATTATACAGCATTTAATATATTTAATTTGCTTTTATTGTGATAATTTCATATCTTTGAGAAAATAATGTGTTTATTTGCAAAGAGTAATAAACTAATATGTTGAAGACATGTAAGAACAAAACTTTGAATCATTTAAATGCTGCTTTTGCCTGTATCAAGTTTTTTGTAGATGTCTATTTACTTGACTTTGTCTTGATGAATCAGTTCGGTTTAGTTTTAGAAAAAAATAATACTGGCGGTGTAAGTTAACAACCACCATCGTGTAAAAAGAAAAAAAAGACTGATAAAGGATTTAATAGAACTCTTTAAGAAAAAAACCTGAAATCAGTTCAGGGCCATATGTTGGATTCTGTGGCCTGAGAGGGAAAATATGTTCATTAGATTTGCAGAAATTTAAAACATGTATTTTTTAATAGTAGGACGTCTAGAGTTCTGGAAGATCAGCCCAGACAAGAAGGAAAAGTAAGAGCGCTCTGACATTTGCACTAAAGAGAATATGATCCCCAAAGTCAGCATCTCAGACAGTGAGTCTTGAAAAGGTAAAGCTGGGAGTCTTAGTAACAGAAATGTCTGAGGAGCATATCTGGACACCCGAGAGCAACACATGGTACCCTGAGCGGTAGAAACTGCTTCTGACCCAGTGGTTCATCGTGTATTTCTTATACAAGTCCAGAGTTCCTCTTGGCGTAGAGACGGCCCTGAACCTGTGTGAGAATGTGCTTAGTGGTTCCAGCAGCATGGCATCCAGCAGCATGGCACATTGTATGTCAGTGTGGAGACAGTGAAATGAGTTTAGACAGAAACTTCTAGTCTTGCCCTTTGCCATTTTGGCAGTCCTTATTCAGGCAGAAGAAAGATTTGTCTTAATTAAGGCTTATGTTCATATGTTCATAATTAAATAGTTTTTAAAAACTGAAAAAATTCACTAAGAGCCAACAGTCAGAATTGTGCTGTATCCAACTACAAATTTATCTGGAAGGCGTTTCACTGCCAACCTTTTGGAATATGTAGTCTGAACAGTGTGACTTTGTGTCTTAACCTCTCAGTCATACCTCTCCCCACTACTATCGGGCTCCTCTGTATCTTCTTTCCTGTTAGGCATAGGGCCCTCTGCAAAGTAAAAACTCAACTGACATTCTGATATATTTTAATTTCATTTATTTTGTTTATCCCTTGTATCCTGCTTACTTCGAAAATAAAATCTTTTAGCACGGGGATAAGATACTACTCGCCAAATAATAAAATTATATGTTCACTTATTGAAAAGTAAACAAGAAAAGGCATAGGAAATTTTAAAAAATGCTAGGCAGTAAATGGTTATTATACAAGGCTGAAAATTCAATTGGGGGAGGGACAAACCATAAAAAAGTAGCACAGAAAACAGAAAAAAGGAAGAAAAGAGAGAGGAATCATCCTTTGCCTTTGCTGTTCCCTCTGCCCCTGGATATGCACTTCCTCTCTGTCCTAAGTTTTCCTCTCAGAAGAACTGAAATGTTAACCTTCTTTTTTTTTTTTTTTGTCTTTTTGTCTTGTTGTTGTTGTTGTTGTTGTTGTTGCTATTTCTTGGGCCGCTCCCACGGCATATGGAGGTTCCCAGGCTAGGGGTCCAATTGGAGCTGTGGCCACCGGCCTACGCCAGAGCCACAGCAACGCGGGATCCGAGCCGCGTCTGCAACCTACACCACAGCTCACGGCAACGCCGGATCCTTAACCCACTGAGCAAGGGCAGGGACCGAACCCGCAACCTCATGGTTCCTAGTCGGATTCGTTAACCACTGCACCATGACGGGAACTCCCCAAATGTTAACCTTCTTAGGGGCACCTTCCTTGGCTGCTATCTAAAAGTAACCCAGCTGACATTATCAACATTTTTCATCCATCTTTCCAAAGTTTACTTTCCTCCAAAGAATTCATAACTATCAAATTTACCATATATATTACTTGTTTATATTTAATGCATCTCCCTCGATAGAATAAAGCTTGGTGAAGGCAGGAAGTGTTTTGTGTTTGTCCTCTGTACATCCCTAGCACATGCCTGGGGCATGACAAATGCTTGGTTAGTATTTGTTGAGTGAGCAATAAATGAATAGCTTAATAATTCTATATGACATACGCATCCAGAGATTAGGACAGAGACGGGCTATAGTGTGAGGATCTGAGAATGTAGGACATACAGATGATAGGTATAGGGATATGATTGATGCCATGGAAATGAATATAGAATGAGACAAAAAGCCACAGTATTATCTTGAAGAACTTCAGTATTAACAACTATTCAGGAAAAGAAGGGGAAAACAAAGAAAATTGGGGAATGACCAAATAGGCAAGGGGAAAATATAGTGTTTTAAAATGTTCTAAGTTAAAGGGAGTAGACAGCTTTATAGAATGCTTCTGAAAGATCCAGTAAGAGGAGATCTGAAAAAGTGTTCCCTGGATTCAGTGTCCTGGACATAGTAACATGAGCCAAATCCATGGAGAAATAGGAACAGAAACTAGACTGGAATGAACTGTGGAATCAATGAGGAAATGAGGAGGAGGGAAGAAAATGGGGACATTCAGCACAGACAACACACTTTTTTGGCGTTTTGGCTGTGCATAGGAGGCAGGAGATGCAGGATTCAGGGAAGAATGTTGTCACATTGGAGTGACTAAAATAATTACATGCCAAGAAGGAGCTTCTTGGAAATAAAAGAAGAGGTGAAAATTGAAAGCATGTGACTTTAGAGATAGTAAAAGGAGGTGGAATCCAATTACCCCTGTGGGGATTTGCCTTTGATAGGAAGAGGGCCAGAAACACCACCTCGATAGAGTAGAAGAAAAGGCAGTGGTCGTTACAGTTTTAGAGAATTGGTGGCAGCTCTGTAAGGGAGCACCACCCTCCATAGAAAGGAGGAGGCTCGCCTCGACAGCACATATACAAAAATTGGGATGATACAGAGACGATTAGTAGGGCCCCTGTGCAAGGATGGCATGTAAATTCACGAAGCATTCCAGATTTAAAAAAAAAAAAAATAGAAAGTTACCTGCCAACAGTGAAAGAATGCAACAGAAATGACTTGGAAATCAGGAGGAAAGATGAAAGAGAATGGAAGAGTGGGAAGCTGACTGAGAAATATGTCCCATTGCTATGGAGTCTTGAGAGCTCAATTAATTCATGACACTGGCTGTATTATGATGCTGGCTTTCTGTATGCATGTCTGGTTTTCTCTCTGGATGTGAATGTTTTCATCTAGAATATGACTTTTCAAGAAAGGCGTAATGGAAGAACCTAGTAACAAGGGGATAGACGTCTTTATAAAAATGTTCTCTAAAATCATTAAAAATGGAGTTTAGGCCAAGTTAAAAAAAAGGAATAAACTAAATAGAAGAAAGGCTTTAGTAATAATAACAGCTATAATTTATCGCTTACTTAGCTTACGCCGACAACTTTTCTAAATACATATGATTACTCACTTAATTCTTGTGATTATCCTATGAGGTAGGTAACTAAAATTCAAGGTATTACTCTTACATTAATTTCACAGTGAAGAGAACCATGCCTAAGGTTACACAGATAATAAACAGCAAATCAGGGACTTTAACCATTTGATAGTCTAGTTCCAGCATCTTCACTTTAGCCACTTTGCAACACGGAGTATAACAGAAGTCTTGAAGAACCTAAACACAGAATGGGGGAATTGAGCAAGCAAAATGAGAGGGTAAGAGATTCATGTTGGAGCTGTGGGATGTTTTAATTAGCAAATTCAGAAGGAATACACTTTGAAGTCACAACAAGGCTCTAGTTTTGGCACGTGAACTTATATTTGTTTGTGCTCTCTTCCAATGGAACAATCCAACGCTGCAGGTAGAAAATACTTTAGTTACATTCACTGGAGATTATGTTTTTCATGTATCATTTTTGAAACATAGGAGTTTTGATGTTATTGAGACCCTAGTAATTTGTTACATATTTTTAAGAAGCTGGATTAAAGTATTCTCAGTGAAAACTCCATGGGAGAGCATCTTGAGGTAATAATCTCAAGAAATAGGTCAGACTGGGATAAAGACCGAAATCACAGAGTAGCAGTACGTGTTTATTTCACGTTATGGTGGATCACATAGTTTGTACTTCACCTTTGTCAATTCAGACAACTAACATGGACTTTCAAGTGGTAGTTTTTTTTTTTTTTTTTTCAGGATGGGAACTGATTCATGCAAGTTTAAATTTGCCTCTAGAATGTACTGTAATATACTCAGTAATTTCCATGAAAATTGGCTGATAGATCACACAAATCAGATCTACATTTTATTGCAAGGCTAGGATAATTGTTAGTGATTCCTAAGAAATAATAAAGTTGCTCAAATGTACACACTTCCTGGGAGCCTTATTTTAGTTGATGTAATGTGCCCGACTACCCATTGCATGAATCCTCTGTGCCTCCATATTGCTTTCCACGGGTCAGGGTGTGGGTGGGGTGTATCGCTCAAGTAAGGTACATGGGCTTCCAGGCCCACCTTGATATGGGCCCAAGCTTGGCATATTTGAGGTCTGAAGAAGGCAGTGTGGGTGGAATTTGGTGGAAGAAGATGAGTTCTAAAACAGTACACGATCTGTTGGCTGTAGCAAGGAGTATGAATTTTATTTTAGCAATAGAAGAAGCAAGAAGACACTTCTAATCACTACCCTTTTTAATGGACAGAAAAATAAGATTCAAAATGCTTCAGTAATTTGCAGATGGGAACTCTGAAATGACCAAGCTGCAGCTTATACTCTTGTCTGCCTGACACCAAGATCTGTTTGTTTTTCAATACCGCTGTTTCAACACCGAACTAACAAAGAAAATTATTCAGCAAAAGTTTTTGAACATATTTGGGCCACATGATATGGTAGATAATAATGTAATCACTGAAGTGAATATATCTTAATTACTTTAGATGTGTTCGTTTAATAGATTATAGCAATAACATAAATGTTTATCATGATCTGTTTTTCAATTCTGTGCTAAATACTTTGCATGGGTTATCTTGTTTCTCCCTAACAATAATCCCAGGAGGCAGGTACTATTATTATACCCATTTTATGTATGAAAAGACTAAGATTCAAGTGGGTCAAGAAACTTGCCTATGGTCCTACACTGTTTAAATGGTAGATTCATAAGAGCAAAAATGATTTCACCATTTATTGGGTTGTCACGGATAATTCTATTAAATCATAGTTTATTAGCTTAGTTTGTAGTTAGCCTGTGTGGGGTTAGTTCTTATGAAAACAAAATAATATCCTATCATTTCCCATTTCTCATTAATTTTTTCCAAGATATTGTGGAGATGCTGTCCAGAGATCTAAATGAAGAGAATAACTCTGGAGAAGTAGATGTCAGAGGAGATGACTGTGAATGTCCTTGTTGGGAATGTAGCCAAGTAAGGATTTTGAGAATATTTATTCAGTGATTAAGCAAATACTGTAAACCTGCTATGTGCCAGGTACTTTGGAAAAATAAATGATGGGTGGGTAGGAGCCAATTAAGATGAATACGTTTCTATCTGTGATTTAACATTTCCTCAGAACTTGTCAGAACCTAATAGTTCCAAAAGTTAGGCTGACAGAAATCCATGATATGCCAAATAAAAGACTTCTAGTAACCCTTCACCTTGCGTAGCATATATAGAAGGAAAATACAACTCATCAGAGCTTAATCATCAATCTTAAGATTCAGTTATATGTAGAGTTTGATCATTTCAGAATTTAGGAAAGACTCACTAGACTCTGAAGGATTCGTATTTGAGTTTTGTATCTGATAAGTGGTAAGATAGTGCCAGTTTCATAGTGTTCAGTTTACCACAGACACATAAATATTAGCTAAACAGCAGGCCCAGCCAATTTGTTACCATCCTGAAGTGATAGTCAGCCTGGTTAGTGTCTTGAAAGAAAGGGTAAACTGGAAAATCTGGCCTCTGCCTCTGGGTTGTTAAGCCATCCAAAGCTCAGGATGCATGGCTTTTAAAATACACACCCCTAATTCAGAATTTCTTAGGATATCGCACAGTTATGCTTTTCCACTTTAGTGTATACTCTCTTCAATATTTCATGTTGAAAAAGAAAAAATAGAAATCTAAGCTACTATCCTTTTGGCCAAATGTTCAATTTTTCCTTCTGTGACTTTGGAGGTAGTAGACTGCACATGTAACAGATCTTCCTTCTTAAATGAGTTTCCTTAAGCAAAATTGTTTTAAAAATATGTCTAGTAACTTTGTTTATACCTAAGGGTTGTCTGGCTATCAGCTGCATGCATGCATTTTCATTGAAGTGTGTATGTGTGTGTTTATATATACATTTGTATGGCTTCTAATAACATGGTAATAATTTCAGGGGAGGAAAGGGAAAAGAGAGCAAGGTAAGTGCATTGCATTTTTGTACTTTCTCCCTGCAGTTTTTAAAGATAAGAAGGCCTTGTTACTAAATATAAACTGGTAATTTGATCATTACTTGCTATTCATTTGAACTAACTATAGTCAACAGATATTGGGCAGAGAACAGAGGGAACTCTTTTGGAAAGCCATGTAGCTTTTCCAAGGGTGATTGCTATGCTATGTGTATAGAAGCTATTTCTTGTATAATCAGCTTGCTGCTGCCCATTTTACTGCCAAACATTCCTTCTCTATGGTAGCATAATACTGTTACCAAGGGAACAGCTTATGGCCAACACTTACAGTACAGCCACAGATTAATTTCACAGTTATCAGAATATAGGATGATAACAGTAATGTGAGCTACTGTGAAATTACCATTGTTCCCATGGAGTTACAGTGTAATTACTACTTTTATGGTAACTAAGCAAATAATTCATTATCAGTACTGCTGGATGTTTGTTCTCTCTTCTCTCTGTCTCTCCCTCCTTATCTATCTTTCCCCTTCCCTTCCTGTATTTTCCTCTGTGTTGGTTCACAATCTCCCGGACACCTTTTTCACAAGTAACAATGTAGAGTAACTTTTATACTGGAGTTAAGACAGAGTTACAGTAAATTGGGGTGAAAACTTCTTCATGTAAGTCATATCCGTAATTAAGATGTTTACTTACATCAAAAATATGTAAGGACTGAAACATGGATTTTCCCGGCATATTGAGATATTTTAAATTTGTTATTAGTATGAAATGAGAAATTAAAATCTCATTTTAATGTGATTAAAGCCCTGAAGAAAAATGAATGTTGCCCAACTTCCTTAATTAGCTGTGTGATTTGACACAAGCAAAACAACTGCCTTAAGCCTCAATATTTCCATCTATAAAATGGGGGAATAATAATAATATCTGCATAACAGAATTGACATGTAGAATAAAAGAGAAAGTGAATTTTAAACTGTACAATACAATAAAAACTTTAAGATGTTACCATCATTGCTGTGTCTTTAATGGGGGCATCTTTTGATTAAATACTGTTCTTGTTAGTAGAAGATTTATAGGGAGGCTTTAAAATAATAATAATAAAACAGGGAAAGATTTTTATTGCATTTTATTATAATAAAAATAACATTTCATTATATCAGGGTACAGGCAAATGAGACCTTTAGTCATTAGCATAACAGTAATTTTAATAAATAAATTCCTTAGAGAATTAAATTCATATTTTATATTATCTTTATTGAGCATGTAGACATATTAAAGTTAAGCACTTCCATACATAAAGTTGTGTATACTAAGCCCATTATTTAAAAAAAAAAAGACCCTACAATGATCAATGTGAAATTTTATTCACTATGTCAAAAAGTGAAATTATTAAGATAAAGGTAAAAGTATATAAAGGGAAGTCAAATTTATGTAGGGATATTTATTCTGATTATTTGCTATAATGAACTCTTCTCAATTTTATTTTAACTTGCTTTTTTTTTTTTTCTGCTTTTGATTTTTAGGGCTGCAGGTGCAACACATGGAAATTCCCAGGCTAGGGGTCAAATCAGCTGCAGCTGCCATCCTATGCCACAGCCACAGCATAAAGAAACTTGAGCTGCATCTGTGACCACAGCTCATGGCAATGCTAGATCCTTAACCCAGTGAGAAAGGCCAGGGGTCCAACCCACATCCTCATGGATACTAGTCAGGTTCATTACCACTGAGCCTCAGTGGGAACTCCTAATTTGCTTTTTAATGTATTTTATGTTACTCTATTAGTAGGATCCACATACGACTTATATTTAACATTTTTCGCCAAATGTTCTATAGTTGATTGCATATTTACTTTTTATTCCAAAACTTTAAATTACATATCCCTAGCATTTAGAAAACTGATGCATGATAGAATAATTTGATCATATTTGTTGTAGATAGATACATTTGTTGAATGAATGAATGAATGAGCATGGATATGTAGTAAGATACCTTTAGTAGCTGAATTTCTTTTTAGAGAGGATGGGAAATCACAAAAAGACATTTTTTTCTCCTCTTCATTTTTCTGCTACCCATTTTGAAGTTACCCAACATGGATAACTTACATCAAGTGTGACTTTAACGAGTTTTCCACTTATCTTGTTGATCATTACTATTTTCTTATGTGGTTTTAATGACACATGGGTGGTGTGACAAGATTGAAGCTTAGTTTCACCATTGGTAAAGTGGAGATGCTGCTGCTGAAAAGCTGTGAGACAAAGTTAGAAAACATACTCATAAAGTACCTTCACCCTGTGCTGCATTGAGACTGCATAACAGAGGTTAGCAGAGGAAGGTTCTCTTTGACTTAGAACTGTTAAGAAGCATGAATCTATTTCCTCAATTTTTAAATACTTATAATTTTTTTGAAATCAGTTTGATAAAACCAAAATGGCATGGATACTGCACTTCTTAGAGCAGTTGAGAATTGAAAATATTTTGTTTTCTCTTTTCTCCTTACTAACTTCTCTGTGTTCCTGTTTCCTTGTCTTTCCCCACAATTTAACAAAAAGAGAAAGATTTAATAAAATATTGATGTAGCCGAGTATTTAACCAAACAAATTTCAGTGATCAGAATAGTTTTAGACAAATCTATAAAAATCTTTGTTTTCCTTTTGTCCACAATTGTGGAATACTGATTAGAATGAATTACTTAGGTGTATCATTTAAGTATTTTTCTCAAAGAAAGGAGATTTTGAAGTAGTTAAAAGAAATGTACCTGAGGCCAGTTGATTCATGAGCAGACCATGTTGTAGTTACTAAACTTAAGCATGGTTTCCCTGTAAGCTTTCTATATTATTGCAAATGTAAACTTCTCACTCCTTCAAAAATGTTTAGCACAAGCTATGCTATAAATACAAACGAGACCATAAAGCTTGTTACAGTCCTGCTAATGCTACAGTTGCAAAAGTAGATTATTATGGTTTCCCAGTTAAGTGGAGGTTTCACTGGTTTCAGATTTGTTTAAAAGATTTTTATTCCTTCCTAAATTATAAAGAGAATCTAGTAATTCTTTACTGGGGGAGTGATTGTTATCACCCCTCAGGGGGCATTTGGAAGGGTGGGGAGAGTTCTTGGTTGTGACAGTGATGGGTGGGTACTCTGGCATCTAATGGGAAGCATCACAGATAGCAGGCATCCCTGTGCCCCCCAAAGAGTTGTTCCTCCCTCACAGAATGGGAAGGATGCCTCTTGGAAACTAGGGTATAACCGATCTGTCATACTGAGTGTTTACATTATCTATCAACACACTTTGGAGGAACAAACTGGCTGTTTCCTGAATGAATGTATAACCATTAATAAAGAAGTTATAAGCTCAATAGAGTAACTTATCTATTTATAAAACAATAACAGATACTAGAAGACCTACTTTTTTTTTTTTTTTTTTTTGCTTTTTAGGGCTGCGCTGTGGCATATGGAGGTTCTTAGGCTAGGGGTCCAATCAGAACTGTATCTGCCGGCCTAGGCCACAGCCATAGCAACCCCAGATCTGAGCCGTGTCTGTGACCTACACCATAGCTCACTGCAACACCCTATCCTTAACCCACTGAGCGAGGCCAGGGATCAAACCCGCAACCTCATGGTTCCTAGTCAGATTCGTTTCCACTAAGCCACAACAGGAACTCCAGAAACCTATTTTTGATTGCAGTTTATAATAAAGCAAAAAGGAATTTACTATGTGATAATTGTAGATAATCTTTAACCATACCTATAAATGTGATTAAATGATGTATGGAATTTTTCCTAATTGAATATTTTGAACTCTGCTGTTTCCTCTGTACTAATTCTACTTTTCCCAATTTAAGTGGTCATACGTAAATGCCAATATTTTGAAGAAATCTAAAGGAGGTTAAAGAAGAGATATAAAGAGAGTAACAAATAATATTAAAATGATAGGAGAACGTGGAAAATAATCACCCGTTTTTTACTTTTCCAACATATGTTATTATCTACAGTTTGCAAAAAGATAGAATGTATTCAGGCAGTTGCTCAGAAACAAATGTCAAAAAAGTAAGAGAACCATATAAATCACGTTGTTGCAGAATATTCTGTGCCCTCTGTGGAAACATGGTATTTTTGTTTGAAATGCATAGATTTTGTAGAAAATCCTTCTCTCTTGGGTCTCCGATGTGGAATCCCTCCAGGCATTGTATCATTCTTTTCAGTATGTTTAAGAAAGAACTTTTGGGGACTAAAATGCTAATATCCTTGCTCTCCTTCTTATGCAAGAAGAGTGACCTCTTCCAGCAGCACTTTTTTTTTTCTTTTTTAACAGAACTTAAAAAAAAAAAAACAAAAACATAATCCTGAAGTTGGCTGTATCTATAAGTAGTGTCTGTTTTGAACCCAGACTATCTTCAAGATAGAATTTATCATTTTTCTCCATCACCAGAAAGAGTCCATTCTTGGAAATTGTCAGTAAGCAATGGAGAAATCACTGATTTCCTGAGGGAGGTGAGGGAAGGAGTTACAAGGTACATCCCGCCCTCCTTTTGTGTCCATCCTTCGTAGCCTTGTCCCTTCTCCAAAGGTACTCCCCACCCCAGGACACATTGCCAGGCACTGCCAGTGTGGTTCTCTGCTCTTGGGCTAGATTTTCTCCCTGCATATGGGAGGTTCCCAGACTCGGGTCAAATCAGAGCCACAGTTGCTAGCCTACACCACAGCCACAGTAATGCGGGATCCAAACCTGCATCTGCGTCCTACATGGCTCACAGCAACCCCGATCCCTGGCCCAGGGATCAAACCGGTATCCTCACGGATACCAGTTGGATTCTTTTCCTCTGTGCTGCAATGGGAACTCCCTACCTTGCACTCTTGATGGCCTCCTTTCTTGATTTTTCAAAGCATCCATCTCTAAATCAGAGATTTAGAGCAGTATTTTGATTAATCATTTTGTGTTATAGCTGTCTTGCTAATAACTACCTGAGACCAGCTGTACTCAGAGACTGGATGTGGTGGTTTGGGGAGACAAGTTGAGTGATTTGAGGACATGAAGTCCTTTGGGAGGTACATCTAAAGGGTTTTATTTATATTATACTTAATACCGTTATTCAGATATTGCTCTTCCGAGGAACTGAGAAAATTGCGAAATTGCAAGAGGAACTCAGGCCAGCATGAGATCCCATGGGCTGAGAAAGAAGTGTGGGAGGTGAGAGAAAAGCAGGCAAAAACAAATAGGGGCATTTTAAATTTTGCTTAATATCTGTAATAAAGATACGATTAATTTTCTGGGAAGACAAGCCTAAAATTCTTATTCAGAAACTATTTCCCCAGAAATTAAACTACTAGAATTTACCAAATGGGTTTTTGTGTCCTCATGGTCAATAATAAGAACTCGAGTAACAGCTTATCATTCAGTTTTACAAAAGAAAGAAATGCTGTTCATGGTTGCATAGTGCACAGCTTAGCACAGTCATGAGTCATACTACTAAACCACATCTCAGAAAAAGCATTTTTTTGAAGGAGGCTCAGCTCGTAGGGTCCTGTTATACTGGTTTCTGAAGTGTAATGTGGGAAATATTTTAAACTCAAAACTTTTAATACTGAATAGTTAGCAAATTGATTGTAATATTTTTAATTGGAGCTGTTGTATGAAGCTTCGCCATATTCTGAGTCACTATGAACTTACGATTGAACGAGGGTGCTAAGGTGTGCCCTAGTGTAGATCCTCTCCTTTGTTGATTAAGGTGATTCATATCTAGCCACAGGATTTGGGGTTTAACTTCAGAATAGAGCTTGTGTTTTTACCTTTGCAGTATGCTTCCATTCTGGGTGAGAACTCGTGAGAATTGACTTTTTGTCCTTTACTATCTAATTATTCTTAGGAAAACCAGATTAAATTCTACAGCTCTATGAACACCATGATTATTTTCATAGTTATTTTAAATAATTTACCCATTTCTGCGTAACAAACCATCCCCAAACTTGGTGGCCTAAAACAGCAGCAGTTTGCATTTTTCTTACACTTCATTTGATTGGACTCAGCTGGATAGTTCTGCTGGTCTTGCTTGGGCTCACTTGTGTGGTTGCAGTCATAGGGGAGCTGTGCTGGTGCTGAAATGACTAGGATGGCCCCACTTGCATGGCTTCCCCACAGGACCTCTCATTTTCCAGCCAGCTAAACTAGCATCCTATAGCATAGCAGCTGGAGTCCAAGAGAGCAAAAGCGAAAGCTGCTAGCCCTCTTACAGCCTTGGTCCAGAGCTGGTACAGCATCACTTCTGCCACCATTTTGTTGGCCGCTAGAAGTCACAAACGGAGTCCAGATTCAAGGGGGAACAGATTCCATCTCTGAAAGGAGAAGCGACATTCCCATACCAGAACGGGGACGATCGTTGGTCCCCTCTGACGAAAACCTATCACATGTTACTAACAAAGGAGTTGTTGCATTGTGTTGCAATTATCATTTCAACCTCTTAGTGCCTTTTTCCCTACGATGGTATAATTTCCCCAGGGGAAGACATCATTAAACTTTGTCTCTCAGATGTGTGCCGTAAGTGACCATTAACAGTCATTGGCAGAGTGAACTCAGTGTAAATGTATTGATAATGATAGTATCAGTATTAATGCACACTTACATTTTAGCACTTGACACAGAAATAGCTTCTACTTTCAGAAAAGAACATTTTGAGTGTAGTTAGCTCATTTTTAAAAGTACTTTTATTACCATAGTTTTTCCCAATTGAACTTCTGTTTATTCATAATTCCCCATAAGAATTTAGCTTTTGTTTTTTTAGAAGATATCATAAAAATTGCAGAAGGATCGTTATTTTGAATGTTGAATCTTAGACTTCTCGTATTAACCAAGAATCCTTCTTTGTAGTGTTTTCTACTTCTTTGCTTAAGGGTAAGTTGAATCTTGTAAACAGACCTCTTTCTTCTTCTTCACGTATTACAGACTAGCAGAGGGACCTTGCCGTGGAAGACTCCTACTATTCTAAATGAAGACTAGAAATGCAAGTTGACAATTTAAGCCAACAGTTATGAGATTGCATCTTGAAACTTCTTTCTTTCCAAATTGTCATTATGCCCTATTTCACTGTTTACGATGAAAGTCTTACTTTTGCCATTTTGCTTTAGATGTAGATGTGATTATGGCTTATTAAGTTACGCTTTCAAATATTTTTACTGCGTATATGAAGTACCCTATTGGGATATCTCTGAAATGAGAGGGGAGGCTTTGTTTTCTTCTTGGATTTAGGTATTATTTGTGTGCATATATAACTTGAAATTTTTAGTAGTTTTTTTTATCTGTAATTGAACAGAATGTTCAATTTTCTCATTACTGTTGTATGGAGAATGGAAGGCAGCATGAATATTTTAAGGACTACTCTTAGTTCACAGTGACCTGTATATTTTTTTCACCAAAGTCAGGGAAATAAAGCATAAAAAAATGAAGCAGTGATTAAGTAATCTAGAAGTTAGGAACTTCTATGAAAAAGAGAATGATTTACCCAATTTTCCCCTTCAGCAGTTATGCCAACGTTAGCTTTTTATTTCCACCCAAATACTTTTGCAGGTATATGCTGTATTTTAACAAACTTTACCTTTGCAAATTTTTACTATTTTTAAATCAAACAAAATAAGTGATAACTGCTCGTTGCCAAGATAATGTAAATTAACTCATTGGCCTCAGAATGTGTAAATTAAAAGCAGCCTTCAGAAATCACACTTTTCAGCCTAAAAAGAATGCTACTCTTTAGGTGTAAACTTCTCAGGTATCTATTCTAAGGTTCATTCAGAGACTAATACTAATATCTCCTTAGGGCCCTGATCTTGTATGAGCACATTTCCAGGATGAGGGAGATGAATATTTAATGGATGTTCCCTTGGTATAAAATAAGATAATCTCTCACAGATGGTGGTTTTAAATGAGAACATTACAATAATTCAGAGTGGACTGGATAATTTCATCTTTATACTTTATAAAATACAGTATTTACTAGGGTGAGGTCTTTTGTGTAGAAGTGAAGGCTACTTACAAGTCACAAATGTAAATATCTTTATATATCACCCTGTTTTTTTTTTTTTTCCATTTTATGTTAAGAGAAGGCTTGGGTTTCCTTAGATATGTCATGCAATTTTTTGAGGCACCAAACATCATATTTGATAGGAGTGGTAAAGTAATGCTTGCTGATAAAGGTATTATAAAAAGAGAAGGGAATGCTTTTTAAAAATTGCCTCTGTTCTTTGAAGAGTAGTAAGACTTAAATGCCATCCATCTTCTGTAAAGTTGTCTTAAATTGAATGTTTTTGGAATGCTGAGTCTTTTTTTTTTTTTCAATTTGGCTGAGGCATATTGACCTAAGTTTTAAAGGCCAGACTGGGCACACCTTATTTCTGTCCGGAGGCCATGACCTATCAGGAAAGGTTGTCTTTCTCTCTGAACCCACATAAAGATCTATTAATAAACACAGAGGTGTCTGATGTGCTTGAAAGTCACTGCATATTTAGGTTCCTTTTGTGTTTAGAGAATGGCTATAAAGACATTTGGCATGAAAGACTGTTGTCAGGTGGGTGTCACTGCCTAAACGAAAGCTCTGAATCACAAATGTGTATGTGAGCAGTTACCTTCTTCCAGATATAAAATATTATTCTAGATATATATTCAAATTGAGTAATATACCTAGGATTAAACAGTGGCCCAAACTATTGCACATGATACTGGTAGAGGAAATCTATGTCTTACCTGTGGTACATACTTGGAAGGATAGATTTCTGATCTTTCTCATTTTCTGCAAAAGCCTTTTATATTCAATAAATGTTGTCACAATGACCATTGAAATATGAGTCTTAGTTAAGTTAAATGTTTAATGGACTTTGTGGTGTTTGAAGCTTGTTGGAAAGGCCACATATTTGTATTGTGCTACTGTGTTTTTTTCCTTCTACAAAATCTGAGGTAGCCAATGTCGTTGTGTTTACCAAGGTCAGAACACTGTGTACACCAGTGTTTCCCGACACAACAGTTACTAAACGGGAATTACTTTCCCAGCTTCTGCTGCTGTTAAAATTCCTCTGGACACACATTTTCAGGTATTGGCTACCTTTGTTCCTGCGTACTTAACACTGTAAGAAATCGAGGTGTTAAGCAGTTGTTATAGACGACTGTCAAAATTAGTGTAGTAACCATGCTGCTTTGGACAACATGAGTCAACCTCGTCAGTTTGGTAATATGAATCCCTCAAATGTTTTCCACAGAAGTAGTTAGAAAGGACATTACGAAATGGGAGCAAAGAGAAGGGCTGTTTTTTGAACGTAAGCCGTCTGTGAGAGATAATGCTTCCCTAGTGCCCTTATGAGTAACAGGAAATATAAGCTGGTTGATTAACCGCCTCTGTGTTAAATGGGAACCACTCCTAATATGCTTCGTGCTCTACTTCTTGGAGACAATGGTTTAGTCTTGTGGAGTTGTGTACGTTTACATTTTTCTTAACACACCTGGAGACATCAGTATATTTGCTTATTATGTATATCCCTTTCCTCTAAAGAGCTACTTCCACTCATGCTCTAGAGCTTTATTTACCAGAGAGTCTAGGTTACTGACTAGATATCTATACTTTCAGCTGTTGTTATGAAGAGCTGACAAATTGATTTTGTTTTCACTGTAAGAGTAATTTAAAAAAAATAAAAGGAAAAGAAAGCATGGCTCATACCTCAGGAAATGCTATTGCTCAGAGAGCTAATGGTCACTGGGAACCGGCATGTCCTTAGTTTTGCTTTTATTTACTCTCCCTCCCATACTGAACATTTGTTATCTTGGGGATAAAGATTCAAATGAGATCAAGTATTACACAGCACATTGGTATTCCGTACTGTGCCTCATGTTCTTGTAAACCATTACTGACAAAAATGGAAGAGGACGATAATGTCAGCGAAGTATCTGTCCTGCCCCTTAAGCCACAGTCATGTTTCCTGTTTCTCTCGGATCTTGCCTCTCCTGAGGTACCGTCTGTTGCCACGGGAAGCGTGATTTTATTAGAAGTGTGAGGGACAGTGTGGAAAAGCCAATGCTACCTATCACTGTGACGTGAGAACAGACTGGGGATTTAGGATAAAGTGCTGATCCTAGGAGGGGTTGGCCTTCCTTTGAACAAGTTGTCTTCCTGTTCCCGATTCCCCAGCTTTGTGATTCCCCAGAAACAAGGCCTTCTTATTCTTGCTTGAAAGTAAAATGGTGTTGGTTCTTCCCTTATTTATCAATACGTCATCTCTGAGGTAACAGCCCCTCCACTCGCAACCCAATAAGGAAAGTACATCTGATTTTCTATGGTCTGTGTCAGCTTGTGTAAAAATAGTTCTTTCAAATAAGATGATCACTACATATCTATACAAAATTGGGCCCGAGAGTTCTTTTATATTGCAGAAGCAGCCAATCATTTATAGTTATAATTATTCAAAAATTATTTTATCAAGATCGATGTTTTCTGTTTTTATGTTCAATCGTCTGGTTCTATGAGAACGAGGAAGGGAGTGTTTGAGAGATGGGTAACACAAAAACTATAAATGTTAACATTTTGTGCCTCTCCTCAACCCAACCCTCCCCAACACTCTAAGGATTCTTGAGTGCCTGTCACATCATTGCACATTTCCCTAGGATTGTGCCTTCATTGTGTTGGCCCATAGTTTATGTTTTTGACTCACAAATTCACCCTGATATTACTACCAACTGATATTCAGGAAATATAGTCTCACACTTGATTTATAAGGACGCATGCATAAAAGGGGTTTGGTCATTTATTCTGTTTTCGAGTGTTGCCAAGGAAAATAATTTACTCTTTATTTATTTATTTATTTATTTATTTTACTTTTTTTTCTTGTCTTTCGTCTTTTCAGGGCCGCACCCACAGTATATGGAGGTTCCCAGGTCAGGGGTCAGATTGGAGCTGTAGCTGCTGGCCTACGCCACAGCCACAGCGATGCGGGAGCTGTGTGCCCTACACCACAGCTCAGGGCAATGCCAGATCCTTAACCCACTGAAATGAGGCCAGGGATCAAACCCGCAACCTCATGGTTACTAGTCGGGTTCGTTAACTACTGAGCCATGACAGGAACTCCAGTTTACTCATTATAAATAACTGAAGGCAGTTGATTAATTCTATTCATGCTAAAATGGGTACATGTACAATAGTAGATAAGATTTTTGTGTCCTTTCTCTGAGAGGTCCTTCCCCACCTGCCCCTTGTTTTTGCATGACTTTCACTCTCTGGGTTTTTGTTGGAGGTTTTAAATGTAAATAGGCAACTAAATGAAATTGGAGTGCAGCTTGGTGAGGTAGGAAGAAAAGCGAATGTGCCCCAGCAAGTGGGTAATTCCCAGTGCAGGTTTTCTCCCTGTAGATGCTCAGGAGCTCTCTGTGGCAGGCTCCCATCATCCAGGAGAGAGAGAGCTGCGGGGATGAGGAGCTCCCATAGAGCATGTGCCAGGCAAGGCTGCACTGACTGCTGTCCTTTGCACTGTAACCGCAGCAGCTATCTGATGCCACAGAAGGACATGAGATGATGATCTGAACAGAAAGTCAAGGTAAAACAATGTGTCAAGAAGTGAGCGTAATAGAAGCACTAGAATTGCAAGTGCATCTCCTATGGTGAGATAGGTAACTCACAGAACCTGGGCAGTATAAACTACACCTCCTGCATGGAGCTTCTTTGTTTGCATTGTCTTAACTGCGCATCTGTTGGTGGGAGAGGATGAGGAAGAGAGAAAGGAAAAAATAAGTGTCTGGATTTCCGGCCTCAACAACTTAAGTTTGATCTTCCTGTTCCTTAAAGGTTCCTTTACAACATATACTCAAGAACACACTCTAGTGTTTAACTTTTGTGCCTAAGAGCTTTTTCAGGCAGTAAGAGACAGGGACTGGAATGGGACTCAGGCTGCACACAAACAGGAATCAATCAGTCAGAATCCCAGTCAGTACCCTCACTTTCTGCTTGATCTTGGGCATTCTCGGAACCTTTGTGAGGCTCAGCTTTCTCACCCGTCATGTGGGTGTGAAGATGCCTATTTCTCATGAATAATATGGTTGTTGAATTTATATAATGTAAAACTATAAGCATTTGAAAAGTAGATCATATTGTTATTAAACTATTATTTAGTTTTGATTAGCCACATTAGGATGTGTTATCATTGGTGTAGAAAAATGAGAGTTGACTTGCTGAAGTCATTTATATAATTCTTAGGCATTATGTACCAGAGAAGCAAACAATTTGCGTCATTAAGAATCTGTTAAGAAATTATTTATACCGCAGTTTGGTGAGGAGAGTAGTGAATGCTCACGGGGATTCAGTGGTCTCTGGCCCAGCATCATTCGTGAAGACATTATACTCAGTGGAGACTGTTTATGAACTGATTCAGGTTCTTGATACACACCATTCTCTTTCAGATTTTTTAGGGTATTTTTTCTGTCCTAAACTGAACTCCAGCTATAAAAGATGCTTACTGATTTTAAAAGGATGGCTCTGTGTAAATAAAAATGCATGGTATATGTTGTAGGTACTCAACAAATGTTTTTATTCAGTCATAAAGAATGAATGGACAAATTAACACATTCCCAGGGGCATTTCAGAAATAGTATGGCTTGAACTCTAAGTATCAAATAATTATATGTTATATATGTTTTATTAAGAGCATCTTGTGGTCTTAAAGTTATCATTATTTTTTGATAGCAAAATGCATTACAAACTTGTTTCTGATTTTTGTATATGTTAGCAGTTAAATTTGGCCACATATATTTAAAATTATTGTGGTAATTTCATATAATGGATGGAAGGAGATGTCTGTAATGGAGATACAGGTGGCAGTTTAGACATACCAGCACAGCTAGGATTGCTATATCATGAATAATACAGCTTGCTTTCTGGTTTTCTGTGGCTGTATGCTCCGAGCAGATTGCACCATTAACTGTTGTGAGAGATGACTAGTCATGCAGCTGACTGCATTCTGGACATTATTAAGCTTCTAGAAAGATGCATTTTATTTCTTCATTCTGATATTATATCAAAGATACAGTCATTTTGCCATTTTTTTTTTACACTTATTGTATTCTGTTAGAGATGTGGTATTGCCTTTACCTGGAATAGCATCAAGCCTCTTTAGTCTTCTTAAAATGTCAGTGAAATTTATTCTGGAAGTTGAGCGACCAAATATTTAAAGCTGAAAATACAGAGACCCATGCAATACGATTTGTACTAATTCTTTATTTGCAATTTGACAAGTTGCATGTCTCCATCTGGCTTCTTTTCAGTTAAAAGAAGGGACAGAATGAGGTTTTGTGGAGTACTACTTGCTTGGTAGAACTTAGAATATACCTCCTTCTGAGCTGACAGCTGTTGCAGTATGTTCAAGAAGTATCCATGATTTCTTCCCTGTGGCGTCACCAGGTGCTGCAGTGCCTCGAGGAGTTAAACGTGGCACTAACTTTTACAGATGTCTCCACTGTTATCTACATGTAAGAACTCTCTTGATTAAAACTTTGGGCAAACAGCAAATCAGTAATTAAACTAAGCAATGTGTTAATATACACAGATTCCTTTTACATTTTTTTTCCTTTGCTCATATGTTTTCTTTTTTTTATTGTTACTAGTTATTTTATTAATTAGTAGCTACATTAACTTTAATTTCTTTTTTTATTTTATTTTCCCACTGTACAGCAAGGGGATCAAGTTATCCTTACATGTATACATTACATTTTTTCCCCCCCACCCTTTGTTTTGTTGCAACATGAGTATCTAGACATAGTTCTCAATGCTACTCAGCAGGATCTCCTTGTAAATCTATTCTAAGTTGTGTCTGATAAGCCCAAGCTCCCGATTCCTCCCACTCCCTCCCCCTCCCATCGGGCAGCCACAAGTCTCTTCTCCAAGTCCATGATTTTCTTTTCTGTGAGGATGTTCATTTGTGCTGGATATTAGATTCCAGTTATAAGTGATATCGTATGGCATTTGTCTTTGTCTTTCTGGCTCATTTCACTCAGGATGGGATTCTCTAGTTCCATCCATGTTGCTGCAAATGGCATTATGTCATTCTTTTTTATAGCTGAGTAGTATTCCATTATGTATACATACCACATCTTCTGAAACCAATCATCTGTTGATGGACATTTGGGTTGTTTTCCTATTGTGAATAGTGCCTGACCAAAGAGGTAAAGGACCTATATGCCGAGAACTATAAAACTTTAATCAAAGAAATCAAAGAAGATGTAAAGAAATGGAAAGATATTGCATGTTCATGGACTAGAAAAATCAATATTGTAAAAATGGCCATACTACCCAAAGCAATCTAATACTTCAATGCAATCCCTATCAGATTACCCATGACATTTTTCACAGAACTAGAACAAACAGTCCAAAAATTTATATGGAACAACAAAGGACCCAGAATTACCAAAGCAATCCTGAGAAACAAAAACCAAGCAGGAGGCATAACTCTCCCAGACTTCAAGAAATATTACAAAGCCACAGTCATCAAAACAGACAGACAGACCAATGGAACAGAATAGAGAACCCAGAAATAAACCCTGACACCGAAGGTCAATTACTCTTTGACAAAGGAGGCAAGAACATAAAATGGGAAAAAGAAAGTCTATTCAGCAAGCATTGCTGGGAAACCTGGACAGCTGCATGCAAAGCAATGAAACGAGAACACACCCTCACACCATGCACAAAAATACACTCCAAATGGCTGAAAGACTTAAATATACGACAGGACACCATCAAACTCCTAGAAGAAAACACAGGCAAAACACTCTCTGACATCAACATCATGAATAGTTTCTCAGGTCAGTCTCCCAAAGCAATAGAAATAAGAGCTCATACATTTTCAACACAAATAGAAAACTTTAGTGAATTGTTAACTTTTCCCCTCAAACCTATAATGTCAGAGTGTTTATTACATCCTTAATTTTTTTATTGGTTTGTATGTTTTCCATTCATTAATTTAACTTCAACTGAGCATTTTATTGAGATATTTTCGCTTGATCCTTGGGAGTTCCCATCATGGCGCAGTGGAAACGAATCCGACTAGGAACCATGGAGTTGCGGGTTCGATCTCTGGCCTTGCTCAGTGGGTTAAGGATCTCGTGTTGCCGTGAGCTGTGGTGTAGGTTGTAGATGCGGCTCAGATCTGGCATTGCTATGGCTCTGGCGTAGGCTGGCAGCAACAGCTCCAATTCAACCCCTAGCCTGCGAACCTCCATATGCCGTGGGTGGGGCCCTAAAAGGACAAAAGACAAAAAAAAAAAGGAAGATTTTTGCTGATAATTCTGCTTAGTTCAAAAAGAGTTTTTTCTGGGTTACAGGACATCACTGATTTAACATCTTTTTTTGAAAGGACACTACTGTAATAATGGCAATTATAAAATTTAAGTTGATTTCAGAAGTTTTATTGAAATAAAAATGTAGAAATGAAGTTATATAAGTTGCCATTACATATCAAGCACACAATAAATATTAGATATAGCTAATCATTGTCTCTATAATCATTATGATAATTGTATAAGAAGATTTTTAGCCGTAATTTACTAATGACAAATCTATAGTTTATCCTAGAGATGAAATAATTAATCAAGACCCTATAGCTAGTAAAAGTTACAGCTGATTCCATTTGTTTAGCTTCAAAAATTCTGTATTCATTCCATAGTACCAACTATGTACATAAAAATGAAAGTAAATGGTACTATCAGGCCAAAGTAAAGATAGGGCAGAAAAATAAGAGGTAACCAGGAGTGATAGGAGACTACCAAATGCATACAATGACTTCTTATATACTTGATGCATATGAATCATCAATTCATCTCTAAGTGCCTTAGCAGCTAATAGAAAAAGGGAAACAGGGAGTTCCCGTCGTGGCGCAGTGGTTAACGAATCCGACTAGGAACCATGAGGTTGCGGGTTCGATCCCTGCCCTTGCTCAGTGGGTTGACGATCCGGCATTGCCGTGACCTGTGGTGTAGGTTGCAGACGCGGCTTGGATCCCTTGTTGCTGTGGCTCTGGCGTAGGCCAGTGGCTACAGCTCCTTAGACCCCTAGCATGGGAACCTCCATATGCCGCGGGAGCGGCCCAAGAAATGGCAAAAACACACACAAAAAAAAAAAAAAGAAAAGAAAAGAAAAAAAGAAAAAGAAAAAAAAAAGGGAAACAGAACCCAGTGAAAACATCAGTCACTGGATCAATAGAGAAAAATGAGCCAGCTGCTGGATAAAAGCTCCATGTTTTCTGGTACAATAGAGATTTTGACTATGGACACAAAAAGAGGATTCTATGTATAAAGGTAATTTGAAGTAGTCATAATACTTACTTTCACTTATTGTAAATATCACACAGTATGGACATTATTCAGGTATATAATCTTAATTTTAGTATCTCTTTCCCTTATACTTCCAGTCAGAACCATTGCAATTTTTATATCTTTTGGATGTGTGCATGCAGTTTTATAGATACAATAAGAGACAAATACTTTGGGTATAACTTTTAAAACTATAATTGGAAAGTAGACTCAAAATTTAAGTCCATTGCCAGCATGTAATCAGCTAATGCCTGACCTTTTGCAGTTAAAAAATGCTTATATCATGTCATCAAAATCATTATGTTGTTCAAATTCCTAAAAATATTCTCTTAAATACAGCACTTTTTTTTCTCAGTCTGCTTTCAATAGAGCCAGGGATTTATTTATTATTTATTTGAAATTTTTAGATAATTCCTGTACTTCATGGTCATATTCCTGGCGAGAGTTTATTTTTAAAACAGTTTTCTTAAAATTAAGATATAAAAAGAATTGTCATAAGGTGGCAGTATGTTTCAATGATAACCATCAGTATAGAATGAGAGTTTGTTATACCAAGGCGTTCTCTTAGCCAGTGCTCTGCTGTACATAGAAATTAACTGTACCTAAGTTTTTTTTTTTTTTTTTTTTTAAGGAAAATTGAGCAGCTATTTCTTAAGGAATATGTGGGAAATTATCAAAGATAGTACTCTTTCGAGTTTTACTGTTGCTAACTCCAAAGCTTGTTAAACAGATTTAAGCACTCACTGCTTAAACTTCCCCTTCACCCGTCTATGCCTCTGTCAAGTGACTTACCAGTGAGAAGGAATGCTTTCTGTTCTAACCATTGACGTGCTTTAGTGAGACATGATCACTAAGCTTACATGTTTTAAGAAATGTGTTTTAGGTTATAGTCTTTTTGAATGTTAAGTGTAATAATTATAAGTTTAATTTTGGTGGTATTGAATAGAGGAGTTTTTGGGTATGGTTTAATAAACAGCATGTGTTGGAGCAGAGATAGAAAGAATATAACTTTTTGATGAAATGGACTAGGTTTAATTTCCTGCCTTCCCACTCATTAGCTTTGAGACATTGAGCCAGTTACTTTACCTCTGAGATTTTTCTTCTTATTGGTAATTTGAAGATAATCGTAATGCTCACTAAAAAAGGACGTTGAAAGATTAAATGAGATGGTGTTGTTGATGTGCCTACTAAACTTTGAAATATTTTATTATTACAACCAAAGAAAATATTTTTTATTTCTAAGTATTTATTTCTGATGTGACCTTATTTTGAGAGAAAATTTTGAGATTGGTCACATTTAGTTGTAACATTATGTGATATGATCCATAATTGCTACTTAGCCATGCAGTCAGTGATTGTAGAATAGCAACATAAAAACAAAAGCATATCTTGCTCATCATTCATCATATATCAACATTTCAGCATCTTTCACTTATATCAATATTATGAGTGTGAAGGAGGTTACTAGGACGTAGAGGACATGATCTCCACCCTTACATACCTTCCCATCTGCCCAGAAAAATAAAACTAGAAAAGAAATTGTAAGGCCTGTGTTCCAGCCTCAGTTCTGCCGTTAGCTAGCTCTGCAGTCTTGAGTAAGTCTCTGTGGTTCTGTTTTCTCATTTGTAAGTTGAACTTGATAATGTCCCTTTTGGCACTTCTATCTTAAGAACATTTCATACTATGAATTTGCAAATAATTAAGCACTGAATTGCATGTTAGCTAGTGAACGTGCAATAGGCCTTCAAAGAGAGGAGAAATTAACATGGGCTTGGGTGTTTGGAGTATCTTTGACACTGTTTCCAAGGAACAGATTTATAGTTGCTCATAAGCAAAGGGAAAGTCATTTTTATTATTAAATCATTTTTATATGTTGCAAGTGAAAAATCAAACATATCTAATGTGAAAAAACGGCATGTATAAATTTTAAAGTTTAATTATTACTGTTTTAAATAATCTGGGTTAAAAAAATCAGTCATTTTGGATTTTCACTATCACCTGATAGGTGGCAAATAATGAGAATCCATGGAAGAAAGACATAGAAGTAGGTAGGTATTAATTGTAGTTAATGGTTCCATCACGATAAACAGTATTCATATTTCATGTGGTATTTTAGATAATTTCATTAGAAGTAGATAATATCTATCAAAAGACTTGAGTAGTACTTTAATTAAAATTTAGATAATGTAGCTTTTTCCAACCTTAATGAACTCTTAAGAAGATACACTAAAATTATCAGACCTTACAAAAACGGCGATACCTAAGTCTGATGGAAAAATCTAATAGTCTGTAGAAATATATGCTATGCATACATCAAAAGGAATTCCAATAAGGAAACTTTGACCAGACTTCATTTTTTTATTGTGCCTGAAATTTATATCATAAAGACTGCCTGAGACTCAGGGAAGAAGATGCTCTACTTCTAACCTGGAGACCTTACACCTGTGTTAATGAGGAAGACAAGTGTCATTTCCTCTGTACACTCTGGGACCTCTGTGAAACACATGAGCCTCTTGCTCCTGTCTCTACCATGCCTACTTCCTCCTTCCACATATAGGTACATCTTGAAAGTCCTAGAGAAACTGGATAGGAAGCCTGCAAAAACCGATGGAGTCATAGGATCTTCCTTGAAAGATATTCCCGAGACAGTCACAGGACTTGGTCATATGAAGCAGATGAACCCTGGTAACAGTGTCTGTAGCTGTTACCCATTTACCCATTTTCTTTTGTCTAAACATAAGTACATAGACATGAACACACCTTAGCAGAATTTTAGGACCTCAACACAATCATGAAGGCATGACATCTGTGAAAGAAGATCAGAATGTGGGAAGAGATAAGACAAGGGAAAGAGGTAAGACAGAACTGCTAAGAATCTAAAAACAAATTCCAGGAGTTCCCGTCGTGGCGCAGTGGTTAACGAATCCGACTAGGAACCATGAGGTTGCGGGTTCGGTCCCTGCCCTTGCTCAGTGGGTTAACGATCCGGCGTTGCCGTGAGCTGTGGTGTAGGTTGCAGACGCGGCTCGGATCCTGCGTTGCTGTGGCTCTGGCATAGGCTGGTGGCTGCAGCTCCCATTAGACCCCTAGCCTGGGAACCTCCATATGCCGTGGGAGCGGCCCAAGAAATAGCAAAAAGACAAAAAAATAAAATAAAATAAAAATAAAAATAAAAAAATAAAAAAATAAAAACAAATTCCACATTGGAGACTGTAATGAGTAGAACTAAGGCTAAAAATAAAATAAGATCAGTGATAAAAAGAAGAAATTTCATCAGATCTTAATAATGCTGATGAAAATGATATTGCTTAAATAATGTGAGACAAAATCAATTCTATTAAGGACAAAATGGTGACCCGCTGTATATGATTTCAGTGATTCACTCAAAACATATTCTAGCTGTATTCTAACTATACTAGATCTCATTCAATTCTCTGGAGATAAAGCAATGAACAAAGCAAATATTGTACCTGCTCTCACCGAGCTGACATCCTTGGAAGGATGACAGATTACAGACATGGAGACATAGAAATATATAATATGTTAGGAATGATAGCCACTTTGAACAGGAAGAGCAGAGTACGGGGATAGACAGTAAGGGGGCAGAAGTAGACATGCCCCAAAGAGAAAGCAGAACAAGTGGAAAGCAAACAGTAACTGAAAGCATAATAGAAGATATTTTATTTATTTAAATGTGTATTTTACAGTAATTTCTTCTTTTATTTTGTTACGGTCTAGTCAAATTATGGTACTACAAGAATTAAGAAAAGTTCTTCCAGTATCTAGGCCAGAGAAACAAATGGTTTATCACTTGGCTTCACACATCTTATCTTCAATTCCAGATGTCAAAAGACAATGGAGAAATTCTATCTATAGAATTTTAAGGAAAAAATATTTTGTGGTGTAATAGCTTTAAAAAGACCCAGGATGTTTATTATGGTAGTGATAGTAAGATATTCTTAAAGTATTCAGAAAGTGTACCACTTAACCTATTGGGGAAAATTACTAGAAAATATTTTCCAACTGAATGAAAAAGTGAGTAAATCAAGAATGGAGTTTATGTACAACTGAATGTGGAACGCAAATATTCCTGACATAATAGATTATAAGGTACGTATGTCAATATAATGGTGATAATCTGCATGCAAAACCCCAGACTCTAATAATGAAGAATGAGTAATTATGGAATAGGAAAATGGAAGAAGTCAAATATACGGTAAACTGACCATGAGAAAATAAGTTCATTTATGCTATTAAATAAAATACAAAGAGAAGAGCTGCATGTGCCTTGTAAAGTAAGAATTAGGATGCTTGACAGAAGCCCAATAGTAGTGAGAAATATGATCGCTCTGGGCAAGTTGGTAAAAATTATTGAAGATAACAAATAAAAAAGCTAAAAACTGATAATTCAATCTAAGAGGTTTTTTTGAAAAGACGTAGAACAAATCAAATGGATAAAAATAAATATGAAGCAAATTCAGAATGTTAGAAATGAGGAAGGAGATCTTCCCATAGATGCAGAAGAATTGTTGTAGCCTTATAAACTCTAAGCTGCTCTAATTTTGAAATCTCAATAAAAGCAGTCTTTTCAGGAAATATAAAAGAATTAGAAAATGTACATGGATTACCTGAATTCAGTAAGTTAGAAAGAGTTACTAAACATGTAACAGAGAAAGAATTATGAAGAGGGAAAAAAGAGAAAAAATTAAAAAAAGAAAGAAAAAATCTAATGAGCAGAGTTTTTATGCTAATACACTGTTTACAGATGAGCTTTAACAATCCTAAATAATAATAATTATTAATTAATAAGCTGTGCTATTTAAACTGTTCTAGAAAATGAGAAAGTATGAAGAGCTTTATACTTTAAATCTCTAGATACAAGACTTGGTAAAGATAGCATTAAAAAAAATTGGACTTGGGCGTATTTATATTGATACAAATGTTCAAATAAAATGAGGAAATTACATCTAACACTACACTAAAAAATATATTAGAAGTGATATTCAAATTGTTTAGGAATTGGTACAATATAAACATTTATTAGTTCATGTGTACTGGTGATAACATTTTTGTTATGTATATGTATATATATATATATAAATTGGTTATAACTTTATGTATATAATTAGTTATATAATTCTATACTTAACATACAACATACCTAGGTCTATATGGGATATATCTATAAATGCATACACAGATAACTATATATAGTATATATGGCATAGGTATGTATTCATTGCTGTGTGCCAGATACTATTGTAAGTCTTTAGCATGTATTATCTCATTGAATCTTCTCAACAATCCTATGAAAGAGATGCTATTATTATCCCATTTTATTGGTCTGTAAATAAGATACATAGAAGTTAAGCAACTTGCAGAAATTGACAATTATAAAATATAATTTTAGTCAAATATTTGAACAATGAAGCTATTGAGGATGTGTTATATTAGCCTTAAAATACTAAAATATTTTAGAAAGCTACAAAATTGTAATAGTAGAGATCTAAAATGGAATAGAACAAAGACACATGGTATTTTATATATTAATGGAAAAAAATAAAAATCATTTAAAAAATAAAATTATGAAAAAGAAATCTGGAGTTTCCGTCGTGACTCAGGGGTTAAGGAATCCAACTAGAAACCATGAGGTTGCAAGTGGCCTTGCTCAGTGGGTTAAGGATCTGGCATTGCCATGAGCTGTGGTGTAGGTCACAGACGTAGCTCAGATCCCGCATTGCTGCCCTGGAAAAATTTTTTCAGTATATTGTGAAATATAGAAAGCAGGGTTAAAAATGGATAACATGATGTCTTTTTGTAATTTATGTGTTTGCATGCTTATAGTCATCGAAAGATTAGAAAATATGTATATCAGAATCTCTCTGTGGTAGACATTAAGAATGGTTTTGATTATAACCAATTGTATTTTTCCTTGTATATTCCTGTTTTAAAATTGCCTATAAAAATCTTATTACTTTTAGGACAAAAACACTAATGTAAGGTTGAAAGTTTCGAGTACTCTATTTGCGCTATTTATTTTGTAATATGTCTTGTGAATATAAGCTCAGAGGAAATACCTATTTAGGGTGAACGTCATGAATTCTGGATTACAATATCAGTTCTATAAGTTGCTGGCTTTTTGCCCCTTCTGTTAAATGAGTTGATGATGGTGTCAGCCTTCCAGGATTGGTATAAGAATACAGAAGATGCTCTAGTAAAGGACCTTGCAGCATGTATGGCACATGATGACAACTCAGTGCACACTCAAGAGCTACTGTTTAGAATAGAATAAAACCTTTTAGTATCTTCCTTTGGAATTTAAAGATCTAATTTAAACCAATTTTAGTATCTCAGCTAACTAATTAGGGTACTGATTTTCTGTTTTCTGAGGATAAGAACGTTCACTGTCCAAGTGAGTATCCTTCAGAGGTCATGATAAATCATCTTTACAGAGTTCCTTTATTCAGGGACCATCTGTGCTCTTTAGAAAATCTGTCTTCTCCCTTTCCTATACCTGTAGTAGAAGAAATACCTCTATTGTGTCTAAGTTTACTTTTAAACTAAGCCTTCACAATTTTACCTCCACTGGAAACTTGATCCCTCAAACTTGCACTTTTGTTGTTGTCCTCATCCTGAATTCCCCTTTCTCCTCTGCTCATCAGTTTTCCTCCATCCACAGGCATATGTGATACACTCCACACTGAAAATGCTTTAGCTTGCCCTCTCTGACCTCCCCTGATACTATCCTATGTTTTCTTTTCTTTTCTTTTTCTTTCTTTGTTTCTTTGTTTGTTTCTTTCTTCTTTCTTTTTCTTTCTTTCTTTCTTTCCTTCTTCCTTTCTTTCTTTCTTTCTCTCTTTCTCTCTTCCTCTCTCTCTCTCTTTCTTTCTTTTCTTTCTTTCTCTTTCTTTCTCTTCCTTTCTTTCTTTTCCTTCCTTCCTTCCTTCCTTCCTTTCTCTCTCTCTCTCTTTCTTTCTTTCACAAGCCAAGTATTTTGAACAAATCTGCTTATAGAATGCTGCATCAATTTCCTTATCAACTACTTCTTAGCAATGAATTACATTCAGAATGCTCTATTCAAGTAGCTATTAAAATTATTTGCTTGAAGATCAGCATAGATTCTCTAAAATCAAGTAGCTAAAAAGTTCTGTATACAAGATGGGATGAGTTAAAAAACTGTAGGATTAACTGTCAGAAACCTAAATGACTAACTTATTTTTTTATTTTCAAAAATTTTTTTTTTGTTATGTCTGGTTTCGTTTCATTATGTTCCATCAAATTTCTACTGTACAGTGTGTTGATCCAGTTACACATACATGTATAGATTTATCAGAAGTGATTAGACATAGTTCTCAGTAACTTATTTTTTTAAGACAAAGAGGAGTATAATTTTTGAATTTTATGAAGTCATGATAAAAAGTCTTCCCAAAGTCTGTGTAGAAGGAACATACCTTAACATAACAAAAGCCATTTATGACAAACCCACAACAAATATAATACTTCATACTAAGTGAAGTAACCCAGAAAGAAAAAGACAAATACCATATGATATCACTTATTTGTGGAATCTAAAATATGGCACAGATGATCCTATCTGCAGAACAGAAACAGATCACAGCAAAGGAGAGCAGACTACCCAAAACAATCAGAGTATGAGAATCTCTAGTTCCACCTATGTTGCTGCAAATGGCATTGTATTTTTTTATGGCTGAGTAGTATCCCATTGTATTTATGTACCACATCATCTTTTTTTTTTTTGTCTTTTTGTCTTTTCTAGGGCCACACCTGTGGTACATGGAGGGTCCCAGACTAGGGGTGTAATTGGAGCTATAGCTGCCAGCCTATGCCAGAGCCACAGCAACACAGGATCTGAGCCATGTCTGCAACCCATACCATAGCTCACAGCAATGCTGGATCCTCAACACACTGAGCGAGGCCAGAGATAGGATCCGCAACCTCATCGTTCCTAGTCGGATTCATTAACCAATGAGCCATGATGGGAACTCCTGTATGACATCTTATTAATCCATTCATCTGTTGATAGACATTTAGGTTGTTTCCATGTCTTGGCTATTGTGAATAATGCTGCAGTGAACATATGGGTGCATGTATCTTTTTTTTTTCTTTTTTTGCCATTTCTTTCAAACCCCATTGTTCCTAGTCGGATTCATTAACCACTGAGCCATGACAGGAACTTTTTTTTTTTTTTTTTGGTCTTTTTGCCTACATGTATCTTTTTCAATGAAAGTTTTGTTTGGGTATATGCCCAGGAGTGGGATTAATGGATTATATGGTAGTTCTATATTTAGTTTTATGAGGTACCTCCATACCTGTTTTCCATAGCAGTTGTACCAGTACATTCCCACCAACAGCAAAGGAGGGTACCCTTTTCTTAACACCCTCTTCCGCATTTGTCATTTGTTGACTTGTTAATGATGGTCATTCTCACTGCTATGAGGTGGTGCCTCATTATTTGGTTTGCATTTCTCTAATAATGAGTGATGTTCATCATTCTTTCATGTGCCTGTTGGCTATCCATATGTCTTCTTTGGAGAGTTGTCTATTTAGGTCTTCTGCTCATTTTTCAATTGGTTTTTTTGTTGTTGTTGTTAAGTTGTATGAGTCATATGTATATTTTGAAGATTAGGCCCTTGTCTGTTGCATCATTTGCAAAGATTTTCTCCTATTCTGTGGGTTGTTTTTTGTTTTTTAATGGTTTCCTTTGTTGTGCAAAAGCTTTTGAGATTAATTAGGTCCAATTAGTTTATTTGTGTCTTTGTTGTCATTATTCTAGGAGGTGGTTCAAACAAGATGTTGCTGTGATTTAGGTCCAAGAGCATTCTGCCTGTGTTTTCCTCTAGGAGTTTTATAATATCTGGCCTTATATTTAAGTCTTTAATCCATTTTGAGTGTATTTTTGTGTATGTTCTATTTTCTTTCTTTTACATGTAGCTTTCCAGTTTTTCCAGCACCATTTATTGAAGAAACTATCTTTCTTCCACTGTATGTTCTTGCCTCCTTTGCCGTGGATTAGTTGACTGTAGGTTCTTGGGTTTATTTCTGGTCTTTCTATTCTGTTCCATTGACCTATATTTCTGTTTTTGTGCCAGTACATATTATTTTGGTAACTGCAGGTTTGTAATATTGTTGAGGTCAGGAAGCTTGATTCCTCCATTTTCGTTTTTCTTTTTCAATTTTTCTGTGGTTATTCAGGGTCTCTTGTGTTTCCATACAAATTTTTAAATATTCTGTTCTAGTTCTGTGAAGAATGTCCTTGGTAGTTTGATAGGGATTGCATTGAATTTTTAGATTGCCTTGGGTAATATACTCACTTTGACAAAAGACAAAGACTGACAATACATAATGATCAAACAATCAATCCAAGAAGAAGATATAAAATTGTAAATATATATGTACCTAACATAAGAGCACCTCAATATATAATGTAACCTCTCACAGCCATAAAAAGAGAAATTAACAGCAACACAATAATGGTAGAGGACTTTAACCATCCCACTTAAATCAAAGAACAGATCATTCAGAGAGAGATTCAACCAGAAACACAGGTCTTAAATGACACCCTAGACCAAATAGATTTAACTGCTGCTTATTGAACTTTCCATCCCAAAGTAGCATAATATACATTCTTTTCAAGTGCACACAGGCTATTCTCCAGGATATATCACATCTTGGGCCGCAGATCAAGCCTTGGTAAATTTTAAAAAGTTGAAATTACCTCGTGCATGTTCTATAACCACAATGCTATGAGAGTAGAAGCCAACTTCAAGAAAAAAAAAATAGCAAAAACACAAACTCCTGGAAGCTAAACAGTATGTTACTGAACAACCAATAGACCGTTGAAGAAATCAAAGGGAAAATCAAGAGATACTTAGAGACAAATGACAATGACGATACAACCACCCCAAACCTATGGAAACAGCAAAATCACTTCTGAGAGGGAAGTTTATAGCAACACAGTTTTAGCTCAGGAAGTTTATAGCAATACAATCTTGTCTCAGGGGAAAAAAAAAAAAAAAAAAAAAGCTCAAATAAACAACCTAAGCTTACACCTAAGACAAGTAGAGAAGGAAAAACAGAAACAAAGCCCCAAATTAGCAGGAAAGAAATCATAAAGATCAGAGTAGAAATAAATGAAACAGACAAAACAGTAGAGAAGATCAGTGAAACCAAAGGTTCTTTGAAAAGATCAACAAAATTGATTAACCCTTAGCCAGACTCATCAAGAAAAAAAGGGAGAGAGCTCAAATTGATAAAATTAGAAATACAAAAGGAGGAATTAAAACTGACTCCATGGAAATACATAGGGTAATAAGAGACCACTATAAGCAACTATATGCCAGTACAATGGACAACCTTGAAGTAATGGGCAGATTCTTACAAAGGTACAACATACCAAGACTGCACCAGGAGGAAATTGAAAATATGAACAGACCAATCACAAGTACCAAAATTGGAAATGTGATTAAAAACCTTCCAAAAAACAAAATTCCAGAACTTGATGACTACACACAGCAAATATCATACTCAATGGAGAAAAGCTGAAAGCCTTCCCACTAAAATCTGAAACAAGACAAGGATGCCCACTCTCAACACTGTTATTCAACATAGTATTGAAAGTCCTAGCCACAGCAGTCAGACAAACAAAAGAAATAAAAGGCATCCAAATAGGAAGAGAAGAGCTAAAACTGTCACTGTATGCAGATGACATGATACTATATATAGAAAACCCTAAGGACTCAAGCCAAAAACTACTTGAACTCATCAACAAATTCAGCAAAGTATCAGAATATGATTAACATTCAGAAATCAGTCGCATTTCTGTATACTAACAACAAAATATTAGAAAAGAAATACAAAAATACAATGCCCTTTAAAATTGCACCCCAAAAAATCAAATACCTGGGTATACACCTGACCAAGGAGGTGAAAGACTTATATGCCGAGAATTATACAACATTAATCAAGGAAATTAAAGATGATGCAAGGAAATGGAGAGATATTCCATGCTCCTGGGTTGGAAAAATTAATATTATAAAAATGTCCGCACTACCCAAAGCAATCTACAGATTCATTGCAATCCCTATCAAATTACCCAGGACATTTTTCACAGAACTAGAACAAACAATCCAAACATTTATATGGAACTACAAAAGACCCAGAATTACCAAAGCAATGCTGAGAAATAAAAACCAAGCAGGAGGCATAGTTCTCCCAGACCTCAAGTGATACTACAAAGCCACAGTCATCAAGACAGTGTGGTACTGGTACCAAAACAGACAGGCAGACCAATGGAACAGAATAGAGAACCCAGAAAGAAACCCAGACACCTAAGGTCAATTAATCTTTGACAAAGGAGGCAAGAACATAAAATGGGAAAAAGACAGACTTTTCAGCAAGTATTTCTGGGAAACCAGGACAGCTGCATGCAAATCAGTGAAACTAGAACACACCCTCACACCATGCCTGAAAATAAACTCAAAATGGCTTAAAGACTTAAATATAAGATAAGACACCATCAAACTCCTAGAAGAGAACATAGGCAAAACACTCTCTGACATCAACCTCATGAATATTTTCTCAGGTCAGTCTCCCAAAGCAACAGAAATAAAAGCAAAAATAAACCAATGGGACCTCATCAAACTGACAAGCTTTTGCACAGCAAAGGAAACCAAAAAGAAAACGAACAGACAACTTACAGAATGGGAGAAAACAGTTTCAAATGACGCCACTGACAAGGGCTTAATCTCTAAAATATACAAACAACTTACACAACTCAACAGCAAAAAAGCCAAGAACCCAACTGAAAAATGAGCAAAAGACCTGAATAGACATTTCTCCAAGGAAGATATACAGAAGGCCAACAAGCAGATGAAAAAATGCTCAGTACCCCTGATTATTGGAGAATTGCACATCAAAACTACCATGAGATACCACCTCACACCAGTCAGATGGCCATCATTAATAAGTCCACAAATAACAAATGCTGGAGGAGGGTTGTGGAGGAAAGGGGACCCTCCTGCACTGTCGGTGGGAATGTAAGCTGGTACAACCACTATGGAGAACAGTATGGAGGTACCTTAGAACTCTATACATAGAACTACCATATGACCCAGCAATCCCATTCTTGGACATATATCTGGAAAAAACTTTCCTTAAAAAAGAAACATGCACCCACATGTTCACTGAAACTCTGTTCACAATAGCCAAGACATGGAAACAACCCAAATGTCCATCCACAAATGACAGATGATTGGATTAGGAAGATGTGGTATATATACACAATGGAATACTACTCAGCCATAAAAAAGAACAAAATAATGCCATTTGCAGCAACATGGATGGAACTAGAGACTCTCATCCTGAGTGAAGTAAGTCAGAAGGAGAAAGACAAATACCATATTATATCATTCATATCTGGAATCTAATATACAGCACAAATGAGCCCTTCCACAGAAAAGAAAATCATGGACTTAGACAATAGACTTGTGGTTGCTTGTGGGGAGGAGGAGGGAGTGGGATGGATTAGGAGCTTGGTGTTAATAGATGCAAACTATTGCCTTTAGGATGGATTAGCAATGAGATCCTGCTGTGTAGCACTGAGAACTGTCTAGTTACTTATGACGGAGCATGATAATGGGAGAAAAAATAATGTATACATACATGTATGTGTAACTGGGTCACCATGCTGTACAGTAGAAAAAAAATATTGTATTGGGGGAAATGACAATAACAAATAAATTAAAAAAGAAAGATATCAGAGAAACCACCCCATTTACCATCACATCAAAAAAATAAAGTACCTAGAAATAAACCTACCTAAAGTGACAAAAGACCTCTACTCTGAAAAGTATAAGACGCTGATGAAAAAAATCAAAGATGATACAAACAGATGGAACGAAGTACCATGCTATTGAATTTAAACAATTATCTTTTTTAAAATTTGAACTGTAGTTGCCATGTAGTATCATGTTATTTTCACTTGTGCAATATAGTGATTCTATATGTAAAGATATTTTGAAATGATTGCCCCAGTGAGTCTAGTAACCATCTGTCACAATACAAAATTACTAAACTATTATTAACTATATTCCTTATGATGTATATTACATTGTGACTTTTTTATTTTATACTGGAAGTTTGTATCTCTTAGTCCCCTTCACCTATTTTGGCAGCCCCCCACCTACATCTCCTCTTGTGAACACCAGTTCTCTGTATCTATAAGTCTGTTTCTCTTTTGTTTTGTACATTCATTTGTCTTGATTTTTTTTTTTAGATTCTGAATGTGAGATCATAGAATATTTGTCTTTTTATGACTTATTTCACCCAGCACAATACCTCCAGATGCATCTGTGTCATTACAAATGGCAATATTTCATTTCTTTTTATGGCTGAGTAATATGCAGTTGAGTATATATACCACATCCCTTTATCCATTCATCTATCAATGGAAAATTTGGTTGCTTCCATATTTTGAGTATTGTAAATAATAAGCACAGGGGTGCTTTTTATTCCGGGGGTATTTTCTCATTCACATGCACAACATTAAATATGCAAATATGTATTCTTTATATCCTAATTTGGAAGGTATTGGTACTCATAGAAAAAAAAATACATGCAGAAGTTAAAAAAAAGTTTTTAAAAAGTTTTGTTCCTGAATTAGTTTGTGAAATAATTGGATATTTCCTTGTTTACATAACTTAAATCATAATATTTTATATTTTTTAATAGCCAAAAGCAATATGCACACTGCTACAAAAAATACTGTATTTTTATGAACTAATAGACTTTTATTAATCAGTTTTTGGGAGGGTAGAAGTATACTGATAATAACGTTTAGGTAAAAAAACTAGGGTGATGTAATATCTAAACTTGGGCAACTTGTAGTTTAGTTATAGAACCACAACATGAACATCTTAATGAGAAGTGATCCTTCGCATTTACAGAGCTACCTAATCTAAATGATCCTGTTCCTATTAATCAATCACTGTTTTAGTGTGTTTTTGTTTTAAAGCACTTATCAGTAGGTGAAGTCATATTGATCATTCATTTGTTTACTGATTTATTCTTATATCTTTCCCAACCTCCATTCTCACTCTAAATGGAAGGTTTTAAAGTAGAAGGATGACATTCTTCCTCATGTCTCTTATTTTTTGCTTTATCTCCCCAGACATTGTGTCTTTACAAGATGGAAAAAATAAAATTTGCATATTTTAAGTTATTGTCCCACATGGTACAAGCAGCTAATATGTTGCCAAAGTTTTGAGTATATGTGCATATGTATTTAACAGCTAAGAAGTACTTCTAAACAAAGTTCACATTCCACAAAATTTGAGGGTAGTTTTAAGATCTTGTCCCACACTTTGACAGTGCTGATTTTTTTTTTCTAATCTAAAAAAATGTAATGATTTAGCATTCACAGTCTCATAATTGTTGAAAATGAACACATCATTACGCAATGACAAATGTTTTCCAACATGCTATGTTAAATTTCTTTTCTAGCTCAATGTAAGATGGAGATTTTTCTTATGCTTGAATAATGTTGGTAAAAAAAATTGATTTTTAAGGTAAAAAAAACCCTTTATGACTTGGTTGAAAATTGCTGTTCTATTGCTTTAGAAAAATTTGTATAATGGTATCTTGCTCTTGTATTCTTTGAACATAAAAATTGTTATACCAGAGAGTACCTCATTTCTTCCAAAAAATCCTTTTCCTTCTTCCTTAATAGTGCTAGTAAATGGAAATCAAGGCGAGACCAGCAATTTCTAAGTAGTTTGTAGGAATCTGGGGCATTCAGTTAATAGAAAGATAAATAGCTATAGAAAATCCTCTTATAAGATATAACCTAGTAAATGCTTTTTTGTGTAATTTTATATGAAAAACTTAATAGATTCATCATTTTTAAAAACATGCTCTGTTTTTTATTTGGGGGAATTATGTGACATATCATGGTTAATATTACATCATTTTATTTCTTATCTCTGTTTGGTATAGTATGACATATTTATTACATCTTGAAGTTGTAGTTTGTGAAATTTATTTGGCTAAATTTGAAAGAGCTCTCATTTAACTTTCCTTATGTGGTAGACTGATAGGGACTTTTCCTTATTAGGGAAAGATGCATTTTGAAATAAATATTTGTGATTTTGGAGGTTACACAGGCATAACAGTAGTTTTACTTACAGCAAAATTGTTGAACATTTATCCCTCTTATAGTAGGAATCTAGCTTTTGTAATTGAAATATTCCCATTTTCACATGACTGTGAAATAACTGCTCAATTATCTAAACTACATAGAAAATGACTGAATTTAGAATGTGAAAGGATACTTGAAATTTTTACATTATCATCCCAGATATTAATGTCTTCTAAAATGTCAAAGAAAGGATGAATGAATTTCTTCTGCTGTCAATCTATGATTTGTATGACGTTCTTGCCTATAAAATGATGTTTGACGACGCTCGTACTCACAAAAAAAGAGCATTTAGAATCAGCTAACATTGAAATAAATGCTGTTAAGAGCACAGTCAGAGTAAAAGTTTTTTTTTTCTGATTCCCAGGCCTAGCCTTATCATAGCGAATTTTAAATTACTGTGTTTAACACATAAATAGACACATGGCATAATTTAGAAAGCTGTAGATTGTATGTCTCCTTGTGTTATAAAATCTAGAATTTTTTCCTTTTTCTTTTTAAGGCTGCACCTGTGGCATCTGGAAGTTCCCAGACTAGGGGTCATATTGGAGTCACAGCTGCAGCAACAGCAACAGTGGGTCTGAGCCACATTTGTGACCTACGCCACAACTTGCGGCAACACTGGGTCCTTAACCCACTGAACAAGGCCAGGGATCGAAACTTGCATCCTCACGTAGACTATGTTGGGTTCTTAACTTGATGAGCCACAGCAGGAACTCTTAGAAGCTTTAAGCATAAGAAGATGCTTATTCAGTAAGTTCCATAATTAGTAAGGGATGTATATACATATATTTGAGAGAATTATTCTCAGAATCCTAAAACTTCAATGGAACTGATTACTCTTTCTCTGGGTCATCTCTTTGTTAAGTTGAGCCATTATAAAGTTACTCGTGGAAACATTTAAGTAAAACTTAGGTAATATTCTGTTGTAATAGTGGGTTTTCTCTTAATTTTATCAAATCTCAACCTCTTTTTTGTGCATTGGCAGAAAGAGCAGTCATAAGTTGAAAGAACCTAAAGCAATCATCTGTTTCTGGCCCTAAAATATATAAAGAAAGGACTGTTGAAATTAATTTTAGATGTTAAAATTGTGGCTGTTGTTTGGTCTGCAGTTGAGATTTGTAGAAGATCTTTGCATGTTTCAGTTAGCTGTTGCTGCATAATAAGCAGTCTCCAAACTCAGCAAGGTAGGGCAATAGTGTTTATTATTGTACATGAGCATATTTATGCATCCTTTCAGGGCTAAATTGTGCAGAGAGCTCTGCTGATCTTGACTAAACTCTTTCACATGTTCGAGATTGGCTCCCTATAGGGAGGTCCAGGATAGGCTTGGCTTTTATAGCTGGACTCTCCCTGCAGCCATTCATGTACTAGCTCCATCAGGCCAGTTAGAATTTGTTTACACAGGAATGACTGGGTTCCAAGAGAGGGTACATGAGCATGAACAGTCTCTTGAGGTCAGTGTTCAGAACTGGCACACCATTTGCCACATTATCTTGGCCAAAGCAGTTTACATCAGCTAAAATTCAAGCCATAGAAAAATAGACTCTGAGGAGAGGAGTTGAAAAGTCATATTGCAAATGATGCAGATATAAGAAGGTAAAGAAATGGACCCCTTTTCCCATCAATCTGTTACAGACTACATCTGACACCAGTTACACATGTCTCTCCCCAAAGTAAATATCCTTACTTCCAACTCAGTTCCATCAGGAGTCTTGTCCAGTTCCAGCACAGCATTAATTCCAAGCCCTCATAAACTATATGAAGTTCTGATGTGATTCCTCAGATGCAGCTCCAAAAGGGGCGGGGGGATGAGAGGCACCAAGTAGTCACTGGGCTGTAGTAATTCTGAAACCATACTGGACAAATGTTACCAAGTTCTTCAACTCCAAAACTAGAAAATGTTCCTTGATTAGGTTCTAACTCTTGCCCCTCGGAGTAACTTTCTAGTCTGTTACTGCTCCTGGCCCCCTCTGGGATTTTCGCTCTGCGCTTTGTGATGACCTTCCTAGTCTATTGCTTTTCGTGACTACATCTGAAGAAATACTTCTCAGGTCCATTTTGGTACCAGAGTAGTTTTCTTGACTTATTCCTGCTCAGAGGAATTTGGAGGCCCAGAAGATAGTTTGCAATTTGAACAATTTAAATCTCTTGTGTTACAGAACGGTGGCTCTTCTACCTATGAAACTTACTGTAACACTTTGTGGGTTTACTTTGAGTCATGCGTAGTTTACGTTCCACTACAAAAGCCAAACCACTTGTTTTCCAAAAAATCTCTCTCTTTATATACTTTATTATTGCTATTTTTGGGATTTTGCATCTGTGAGACCATACCTTAAAGATTTCTAGAAATCCATGTCCTTGTCTTTTCTCTGCCCTCTGGATACCACTTAAATCTTTTAGAGCTCTTAGCAAAGGGCCTTGTGGCCAGAGCCATGATTTGATTGTAGTCCTTTGGCATAATTTCACTCTGAAAATCTTTTGCCAGCTGGGAAGAAGAGATGAAAAACAGTTTTATTGTGCAACTTAGCTATCCTTGGCTTCTCCGTATTCCCTCTAAAGGCCACTTGCAAATGGACAAGTGCCTTTTTTTGGTTTTCTCTTTATCAACATACCATATGATATGTAATAAGACCTACTGACAAACTCAATATATCACCTGAAAAGCCATCTTGCCAAGGTCTATAAATTTACTAGGTGTATTGTTTTAAATTTACCAAGGACACACTTTTATACTTCTATTGCATACTACAGATCACCATTTTTTTTCCAGCATCCCTAACAAGTCCATCACTTTTTCCAGCCTTTACTAATAATTCTCTTGCCATTTTTCTATCTTTGGTAAGAAGTATTAGCCTCTGATACAATCTTGTTGGAGAGCCAGTGCCACATGTTCTAAGTTTTGCTTTTGATGGTACTGAACTTCTAGGTCCACTTTTCCTATCAATTAGCTATTGTCATAACAAACCACTTTCAGGTCATTGGTTTAGAACAGTGTGCATCTATAACTACTCACCAGAGAGTGGGATGAATGGAAAATCTAGAGATCTACACAAGGTTTGGTTGCTCATGGACAGTTTTTAGTACTCTTCAGGAGTAAGGCTCCCAGCAACTCTCCAGTTTATATTTTAAGCCCACCTGAGAGGTAGGAGCTATAGACCAGAGATGGAAATTGGAAATCTTGAGTGGATATGTGGTCTTGTCTGGCACAGGTACTTGTCCTCCATGGCTGATCCTGTGTCCTCTGAGCTTGCGCTTGTGTTCCGTAGATGTCCTACCATAGAATAATAGTGGTTGCGTATAGTGACCTTGAGTTGGTCCAATAGCCCATCTGTAGCCATAGCACAAAAAATGTATTAAACACAAATTTCTTCAGATGTTTTGCTGACATATGTTTAATATCCAAGCAATGAAACATAATCTGTAAAAATATTTCCTTCTCAAAACAACCATGAGATACCACCTCACACCAGTCAGAATGGCCATCATTAATAAGTCCACAAATAACAAGTGCTGGAGGGGTTGTGGAGAAAAAGGAACCCTCCTGCACTGTTGGTGGGAATGTAAACTAGTACAGCCACTATGGAGAACAGTTTGGAGATACCTTAGAAATCTATACATAGAACTTCCATATGACCCCACAATCCCACTCTTGGGCATCTATCCGGACAAAACTCTACTTAAAAAAGACATGTGCACCCGCATGTTCATTGCAGCACTATTCACAATAGCCAGGACATGGAAACAACCCAAATGTCCATCGACAGAGGACTGGATTCGGAAGATGTGGTATATATACACAATGGAATACTACTCAGCCATAAAAAGAGTGACATCATGCCATTTGCAGCAACATGGATGGAACTAGAGAATCTCATACTGAGTGAAATGAGCCAGAAAGACAAATACCATATGATATCACTTATATCTGGAATCTAATATCCAGCACAAATGAACATCCTCACAGAAAAGAAAATCATGGACTTGGAGAAGAGACTTGTGGCTGCCTGATGGGAGGGGGAGGGAGTGAGAGGGATCGGGAGCTTGGGCTTATCAGACACAACTTAGAATAGATTTACAAGGAGATCCTGCTGAATAGCATTGAGAACTTTGTCTAGATACTCATGTTGCAACAGAACAAAGGGTGGGGAAAAAAAGAATGTAATGTATACATGTAAGGATAACTTGATCCCCTTGCTGTACAGTGGGAAAATAAAAAAAAATATATTTCCTTCTCACAAGCTCCATAAAGAACTCTCGCAATGAGTTTATGACAGAGTCATATACTTGAAACAAAAAGCAAGGAATCTTTTAAGAGTGAAAGTTAAGTGTTGGAGAACATTCAGATTTATTCCTGAATGATAGGAAGCCTAAGGCATTTAACTTTTAAGCTTCAGAGAGCATGAGTCCTTTTAATGTTTGGGGAAGGAGAATATCTTTATGAAATAAATATTTAAAGAAGATTAAATTGGTAGTAATAGATAGGCTAGAATGGAAGAGGAAGATACAATGTGTCAAATGTAAAAAGATTAGTTCACAGAGGAATTAATCAAAGTATACTTAAGCCATGACATTTCATTGGTTTATTCATTCATTCAACAAACACTTGTTGAATGTATAAACTATTGGGTATTGTGCAAAGAAAGAAAGATACAACGTGAATTAGAATTAATACCACTTTCAGGAAGGAGAGAATTATAAAATAGATGTATGAAATAAATCTTGCACACTAAATATAAGAAGCTATTCATAAGTCAGCATTGTAGGTCAAAATAAAGGGCTATAAATATTTATTTTTAGGAAAACCAATCTTATTCCTAAAGTTTAATTATTGTAAAACATAGGTTAATTATGAATAGAAACTAGTTTATCTCTTTTATGAAAACACAATTTAACAGATCATTTTGCGTAAAGAGTAAAGTTAAAAGTTTTTCTTTGGCTCGAAATTGCATGACGAATGGTGAAAAGTATGCACTGATATTAATGTGAACATGTAATGCATATGTAATGTCACCTTTATGCTAAACCAAAATAGATGATTGTAATCTAAATCAAGATCTCATCTTTCGAGTGTTTTGGAACTTCACAACAATTTCTGGGTTGGAAATGGGCCAAATACTAAAAAAAAAAAAAAAAAAAATTTTAAAATAATCCTGGGAAAGCTGAGTCATTTTACCTTACACTATATTTTAATTTTGTAATGCTAGAATTTTATACAAAGGGGTGTATTAAATACAATATGCATCTATGTTTTTTCCCTTTCTATTCTTTCTTCTCTTTCCTTGTTTTTCCTCTTCTTTCTTCCTGTACTCTTCCTTCTTATTTCATGGATACTTTTTTTCATTTTTTTTAATTTCATACTTTTAATTTTTTCTTCTTTCTCAACATTATCACCTCCTTCCAGTTTCCTATTCTCCTTTTCTCCACTCTTTCTCATACTTTCTTTCTTACTTTAACAGATTATCAGCAGTGTTCTCATATTATTTTTAATATTATGATGATATATTTATGTTTGTTCTAAATTAATAAAGTATGTAGTAGCTATTAGTACAGGCAATTATGAACTGATTGAAAAAAAGTAAAATCCTTGAGGATGTTTTCACACACAATAAATGCATGCTAATTAGGTTGATATGAAGCTTTACTTTCAGAGAGAAATAAGATTCATAATAGATGTTTGAATGAATATTGAGAACATTAATATCCTATTTGGATTTTTAAATTCTCATTTCAAGTTCCCTGGCATAAATCAAAGTAATCAAGTTAATAAGTCATAAGAATTTAAAATATGCATTACCTTTTTTTATGGTGCATTCTACTGCTATGAACAAAACTTTTAATTAATTTGCAAGGTCGTTCAAGGCAGTTTAACAAATGTGAGTTCCTACTATGTGTGAGAGAATTGCCTAGGAAGGAGAATATATTCTTGGATATGATATTTAAGATCCTTTCTCTTTCCTTGATTGGACAGTTCAGAGAAGGGATAGGTCAGTATTGAGGGGGCTGATAAGGAAAACCAGTGGAAGATCTTGGCTGGATGTGCTATTGCCAGGAGGAAGAAAGCCGAAGGGACCAAGAGAAGAATAAAGGAGGAAGAGAAGTGTAATGGTAATTTAAGAAGTTCATGCTGTGCAGTTTAAAAAGAACCAAACATGCATGTAGGGGCAGTGAGTGGAAGATAAATGAGATGTAGATCATTAATTTATTTATCAAATATTCATCAGGCCTCTACTGTTAGCTGGGCCCTGTGCTAGATAAAAGTCAGCATTGCTCTGAAAGTTTTACAGACTAGTAGGGAAGACAGCTGTGTAAATAAGTTAGTTTAACCAAATACGGAAACAGAGTAAGGTAAGACAAATGAGAGCACTGGTCTTTCATTTCCTGGTTAGTCAGGAATGTTAGGGAATGATGTTTTTGTTGGTACCAAGGAGAGTGGGAAAGTAATATTCGCTAAGCGCTTGCTCCATTACAAATACTTCGCTAGACTGTGTAGATATTTAATCTCCTTTGGAGTGCAGAGTAACTCTATGAAATAGGGGCTTTTCATTCCTCTTGTGAACCCTGCAATAATTGTGACTTGTCACATTTATATGTGGAAGAGATAGAATTTAAACCCATATCCACTTGATTTTTAAGATAGTACTATTTCTATTATCATATTTAAATAGTCTGCACTTCATTTGACAGTTATTAGAAAATAGTATGACTGCCATGCTTAAAATAAATTGGACATATCCAATCATATTCAAAATAAGTAATAATAAGGTTTATGCTTGGGGATTGGAAGCAAAGAGTAAAAATAGGAATACTTGTGGAGGAAGAATCTGAAGCCAAGAAAGAGAGGATTCAAAGAATAACTGAAAAAGTTTTGAAGCCTAATTAATTTTTTTAAATATGGAAACTAACTTATTGAGTTCTACAAAAAGCTGAGGAAAAGAATGGGTTTCTTTCCATTCGTACTACTACTTACTTGCTCATGACTTCATAGTGATTTGGCAGGAATATGACAGTGACCTGTTGTTCATTTTTCATACTGACACCAAAGTTTAGTTCCCAAAGAATCCCCTGAAGAGTAACTCCCCACTATCCCAAGATATGTTAATCACTGTCACTAAGTGCAGCATTTTATATGAATTCTCCAGTATCATATTACAGGTGACCAAATCTCTTTCTTATTGCTCCACTCTAGAATGTATCCATCTGTTTATATTTTCATTCCAATGACCACATTTCCTATTTCCTGATTTTCTATTTGGTTCTTTTCAATATCCTTCCATTTCTCTTTCATTTCTGCTTGGTTTTGTTTGCTATGTTCTTCTTTTGTTTTTTGAGGGATAATATTTACTCTTTTATTTTTATTATGAGGGTTATAGACATAATAGTCTGAAATTTTCAAGTTACACAGTATTTTTACTTTGTAATAACTCCAGTTCCTGATTACTGGCAGTTTTTTAATCTAAGTTTTTCCCTGTGCATCGTGCATCTTGAGCGATTGATGTGCTTATTTGTTTTTCTCTTGGTGAAACCTGTTTTTCTTACCTCCCATCTAACAACTCCATGGTTACCTCCATATGGATCTTAATGTGCTTGATCTAGAATCATGTCTTCTATTGGTGGCTCTGGGAGCTACCCCAGGGTAATATTTCGTGGATGTTGTGTCTGCAAAAACCACATGAGGGGTGGCTTAACTTGTGCCTTAGAATCAAATCCGTGTTAGCATCCTCCTGTCTCCCTTCGGCATAGGGCTCCTATAGGTTTTATGCAAATCAGCACAACTCTGATTGTATTTCTAACTGTTTACATCGCGAAAGGCCCATGATTTTAAGCAGGGAGTCTTTTTCCAGTCCCCCACCTCAGTCCCCCCAACATTCCATTCATCTTTGAAACCCTGGTGTGGGTTTGTCACACGGTAGGTACTTAGAAAATGCCTGATAAATAAATATGTAGTCATTGCTAAAACAAACTAAATTAGAGTCATGTCATTTCTTAATAGCATTTCAGTTTAGGAACCTGAGTTTAACACAAATGTGTGTGTTTGTGTAAAATACTGTAGAAGATGGTAATACAAAAAGGTGGAAATAAAATTGTGTCTCACAAATATTCATCCAAAACAAAATACAGTTTTTTTTAAAAAATATGTATCATGGTTTATACACAATTATGTAGTGGTTTATATATGTTTATAAAATTTAACAAAAAATGTAGTTCATTATTTATGTTCTAAGAGAAGTTATACCAATGTCAATTTAGACAAATGCTGTTTTCTACTGTTGTGTAACGTGATGGCTAGGAGGAAAAGGAAATATCAAAGAGAATGGTGAGGTTATAAGAAGCCATAATGATAAATTTGTTGGACTACCTACGAATAGATGAGACTAATTAAAAGCCAAATGGGCAGTGAAGACTCAAAATTCAGAATTTTAGCAATTTTCAGAAGCTTAGACTAGAAATGGAGAGAAGGAGGACAACAGAAATGAAAAAAGTATGACCTGATGAATATTCAGTCATTCTTTGGAGGTTTAGGGCTTTAGGAAGGTTAGTCGGTATTTCTGAATACCCACCCAGCAAAGGTGTATGTCTGTGGGATTCAGTAATGCTGAATTAGGGCCTCGGCAGCACATAAGCAAAATATAGGCCCGAAGACAGTTCCAGAGAGGCACGTTCCAGGTGAGGTGTTAGTGGGGTGAGTATGAACACGAGCAAACAGGATGTGTAAGTGAATACATAGGTGTGTTTTGAATGCTACTTGTGGTTCGGCCCTTCATGTACATTATTAAGTTCTTATGACTCTAAGTTAAGTCTGTCTTTTTCCCAATGGAAAAATTTAGGCATAAAAAGATTAGGGGTTTACCCAAGCCCCGCAGCCTGCAAGGAACAGTAACAGGATATAAGCCCATGTTTTCTGGCCCCCAAACAGATTTCTTTTGATGCACTTTCTAGAAAAGAGCTTGATGTTTCCTATGTGCGAGGCTAAAATGGCATGATGTAGGCTGAAATAAATGAGAATTTCTGACTGTAGTGTAGGTAGAAGAGGTCAGTTCCTAACACGTAAAAATGGAATTAAATAGCGTTCTCAGGGACTTTTGAATCCAAGATGAAGTCGGACTGCCAAGAAATACAGGGTGGAGAAATTGGAAAAGCTCTGGATCCTCATCGCTTAATGTAGCTGGGTATTTTGGACCCGATGAAGACTGTCAAATGCCCTACCATTGTTATGACTGTGGGTTGGGTTTCTTTCAAGTTCTTCGCATTCCTTTTAAAACAAGAATTTCCATATCACTAAGTAAAAATTTAGAAATCTCACTATCAGGTTCAAACCAAGTTCCATTTATTGAAAGATTCAGAAAATCTTTGGAGCTTAAAATCTCGGTGATTCATAATTGACTTGTCAAAACTAAAAGCTGAATGCGGTGTTTAAAGATTTTTTACTCTCGTAATGTTATAATATTTGAGAAACGCGTGAAGAGGACATCAGACCATGACCCTGTTAGGTTAGAATACATGTTAGAGACCACTTAATAATCATACAGCCGTACCTTAAAGGTAAGGAAATTGTGGCCTCCTCAGGTTAAGTGATGTGATCAGGGTCATATAGCTTGTTCATAACGGAATAGCAGCCAGAGAGCACTTTTTATTCAGTACTCTTTCAATGCATAGGGGCAATTACAGATTAGGTTCTTGAATGTGTCTTCCCCTGAGAGTTTAGTTTTAGGGTCCTCATGGCTGAAGCACTTTGTGATAGGAAATGTCTATAAATGAGATAATCAATCAGAGGCAGGTGTTCCTTTTTTTTTTAGGCAGTGTGTATTATGGGAATTCGGTAGTGCAGACAAAAGAAATGGTTAGTGCCAAGCTGTCTTTTGGAGCATTCATTTGGTAAGGCTGTGTGGGAAATGATGGTCATTTTTTTCCTAAAGAAATTATACAATTTACGTCTTGTTGGAATCCACAGTGAAAATTTGTAAATGTAAATATTTCCTCTGGAAGCAGATGTATGTAAGATGCCTGTTTTTCAAGTTAGCTGCATCATAAATACTTTATATACTGTATTTAAATCTGAATGATGACTCTCTAAATTACCTTTAGATATATGAAAAGGGGAAAGTCTTAACAAGGCCAAACTATTCCTATTTGTAGTAATGTGAAATAAATTACCTCATAAAATTTAAATTTTCCCAAGATAGAAATAATATAAACCCTCAAAAACCAAGCAAGTGCATAGTTTTAAAAAAATTATTATTGTTCATGTATTTATTCAGGGAACATTTGTTGAGCACCTGGTATGGCTAGAAGTCACAGACCAAACCTGAAGTCTCCTAGCCCCTGTCAGCCACCCTCGCCCCCACTTCCTGCTCCAGACAGCAGTCTTCTTTCAGCGCCTCCAACCTCTGAGCCCCCTGTGGTCTCATGGCCTTTGCATATCTCTTTCCTTTGCCTGTCCTCTTCCTTTCCTCACTTGGGGTAACTCCTGCTCATCCTTGAGATGGCAGGAAGACTTCCCTCATCCCCTGATCCCACTGCTCTATGCTATTATAATTTGTCTTCGTCTTCAGTGAAATGTTGGTTTAACCATAGGCTACAGAAAGAGAGTATCTGTGTTAGTTTTTCCAGCCATCATTTTCTCATGGCCTTATTCCTAACAGGTGCTCAGTGAGTATTGCTTGAATGAATGAATGTCCTCTGAGACCTAGCAGCGCTTTGAGGATATAATTAGCTTGAAAAACAATTGTAGGATGGTGTAAAAAATGTAGGGATATGAAGTTAAAAGAATAACCTACTATCAGGGGAGAGGAGGGAGTTGAGGAAGGCTTCTGAAGAGTAGATGACACCTGTGCTGCATCCTGAAGGATGCCCAGGAATTTGCCAGATGAGGAGTATGAGTGAGGAGTCATGCATTTTATACTGAGGGGAAAGCAAGAGCAAAGACAGAAAAATGGAAAGAATATGGCACGTTTAACTAAAGATGCTGCTTTTGTATCAGCATTAACAAAACCAATACCATACTCTCATCTTATATAGAGAGCTTTAACAACACCTCTTCAATAAAAAAGGATTTATGCCCCCACTGTACTTGGAGAACAGATTCATATCTTTCTAGCCTGTAAAGCACTTTCTTCTCCGTAGGGTTGTTCTGAAAAGTTCACTGTAAAAATATCAAGAAGGAAGCAGGTGGGACATTTAATAGCTTGAATGAAAAGGTAGTACATAAGAAAAATTATTCTCTAAAAATATTTTTAAGTCTTTATCTTTCTGTTTACTTGAAGTAGGAACTTTATTTTTTTTATTTTTTTGGATCTATCATCATCTCAATAGATGAAGTAGAAACTTTAGCTGCCTCCTCCTATGAAATGGCGTTCAGGTACTGGAAGAATATCCATTTTAGATGTGGGAAATAAAAAGAGGCAAACGTTACAGCTCTGCTAGGGGAGCCTCCCCAGACAAAGCAAGATCCACGTGCCTCCCTGGCTACTCTCACCACCCTAGTACCTGCTCCAGTACCTCTCCTCCCTGGTGACATGTACATTTGCCTACACAGTCTCATTAAAACTCTTAATAATGAACTAAAGAGGAAGTCATTTGGAGAAATGAGGTAATGATTGGAAGTCATTGCTAAGTGGGTCCCATCCTGCCAGTAGTGTATCTGTGGAGATCAATTTATGTTTGGTTTTGTGGTGTGGCTGCTATTTTCATTATAAATCTATGGATGCACATAGCACTTTGATCTTACGTAGTTTATTCCCTATTATCTATTATGGTTACACATCCTATTTTTATTCAAAATGATACCATTTCACTTCTGTATAAGTGAATTGGCTTAGAAACTAATTTACTCCCTTGAATTAGCTTGGAAGGTATTTTCCAAAATGTTGACTAGTTATTATTTATTGAACAGCTTTTATGAGCATGACATTGTTGGTCCTCTTTATAATTGTCTTATTTAATTTTCACAGTAACTTATGTAGTAGTCATTCTCTTACAGTTTCATTACAACCTTGTGCTTCCTAGTAGCTGTGGGAAACAGTGCTCCTTTGCTCCATCACATTCTTCATTGTTCCTAGATAATAATGATATAACAATGGCTTATATCATTGAACACATTATGTGGCAGGCACCAAATGTTTTACATATATTAATTTATTCCATCCTCCCTATAATGGTATGGTGTCTAGCCTATAATTAGCAAGTTAGATGAGGAAGCGGGGGACACAAAGCATTTAAATAACTTTTCCGAGGTCACAAAGCTAGTAACTGATAGAGTTAGTTTAAATCCAGATTCCATCAAACTACATTGCTCTTATGGTACGGTGTTGTGATGGGTATCTAATGGCTGGTGTATGGCTAAAAGAAGAGAAATCAATTGAAAGAGATGATTCATTTGTTATTGAGATGAATCTGAAAATAATTGAATAGAGAGCTCTATTCTACCTTCAATAGACAGTAATAAATACTTCTAGTTCCTTACTTTCTGTATCTTCCTCAAGTCTTGTATTGGCCTGTTCAAGGGACACACCTCCACACACACCTCCACACACACACACACAAGAAACAAATCCATTCATTGCTTCTCCGGCATTATATAGAAATTGAAGATGCCCCCACTGTCCCTGGAGAACAGATTCATGTAATAGTTGGGGGCACCTCTAAACACAGGACAAGTATATACATCTCACATCTCCATGACCACACCTTTACATCACCTTAGAATGTGTATTCGTTTGTCTCACTTCTCCACTGTGAGTTTCTTGAGGGCAGAAGTCAAGTTTTACTCACCTTATTTATTCCAGAACCTAGCAAATTATAAGTCCAATAACAAGTGCTTTATAGATATTTGTTGATTGAGGAAAAAGGACAGGAAGGAAATGAATGAAAGAACAAAGGAAATGATATGGTCTAAGATTCCATAGACCACAAACACATTTAAGTTCTATTACTTTCACTCAAATTCCTCATTTAGCTTTCTTAAATTTGATGGTACTTGTAACGTACTGTGACAGCATTGTCAGTGTTATAATGCATTTTGTTAGATGCATAATCAGTTGAATTTTCTATTTTTACAAAATACGTGATTTGCCCTTAGCCTTTTTATTTTCCTGTTTTTAAGAGTTTAAATAATATTAAGCTGTAGGCAGCTAATTTGATGACAACGTTCAAGATATTATTTCTGAACATTGTGTCCTTTGGCTTCTAGGCTAATTTTTTTTTTCAAAATCTGATAATGATCAGACCATCATCACATTAGTTCATTTCCAAGCAGCGCCATTGCCTGAAACCTTGGTCCACCTAGATATGAATTAAATTAAGAAGATTAAACATTTATATTCTTATCTGTTTTTCTGCCATATTCATTAATTTCCTGAAGTTTCTGGATATTCTTCACGTGCAAATGCATCATTGACTCTTAGGGATTAAACTCGTAAGGACTGAAATAGTGTCTAACTTACTTCACATAAAAATCTAGTGGGAAGTAATGATGGTCTAAATATCTTTAATGGGACAATTTTAGACTTAACTCTTTTTTTGCCACAATATATAATGACCAAATGCTGTAGAGTGACATTTTTATTTTAGACTGCTCAAGATCAGAGATGTTGAATATATTTTAATTTTATCTATTATGGCTCATATTTGTGATATCTACAGATCGTTGCTAATTGCTTTTATTTTGTCTGTCTTGTATTTCTACTGCAAAGATTGATCTTAGTTATTTCTGTAAGTAATGTATATATAAGAAAATGCTTTGTAAAGAATAACATGATCTGTAAGTATTACTGCTGGGTGCCTTGTAAAACAAATGTGTTCTGTTAGATTGCTTTTAAAGTCAGCCATGTATGGAGTATATTGTATAATAATGACTACAACATACAAGGTTTTTTTATATTATATTAGAAACTTTCTCACATTCACTGGGGCTCCTGGCTATTATTATGAGAACTATTACAGACATCAAATCATGATACCCACAGGCTGGACTTTGGAAAAAGTCAGACCTGGATAAGAGTCCTGAGTTAGGCTTTCACAACCTGTGAGTCAAGCCTGGATATAACCACATGCTACTGTGATTTTAGAATGAAGTAGAAGAGAACATTGGGAATCACAGACTCATAAGAGATCCCTATTAACTTGATAATAGCTAGGATCACAGAAATAGGTAATAAAATATTTCAAACCTAAATCTGAGAAGAAAATTTTGCACTTTAGTATCTTTATCTTTAAAATAAAAATAACAATGGCATATACCTCATCAGGTTCTTGTATAGTGAGTTAATATTTGTATCTGCCTCACTGAGTGATTATGAAGATTAAATCAGTTAATGTTTATGAAACACATAGAATAGTACTATCATATAACAACCTCCACATAAGTATTTATTAAATTGCATCGAATATAAATATTTTTCATTAAAATGTTTATTATTTGTATGTTTGAAAGACTATTATTAAAATAGTTTTCTCAAATATTAAAAACAATAACTGAAGTATTCCCAAAATTCTGGTTGTCTTCTTCAGGCAGTTTAAGATTAATCTATTTCCAAACAGACCGACAACAAAGACAAGGAACCCAACCGTTTTCTGACTGGAGAAGGAAATAGTAGAGAAACCAGAAAAGTGAATCCACTGTTACAGTCCAGTGTGAAAATGGCTTTGATAAAAACTTCCACAGGGTGCTCAGGGGGTCGGAATGATAAGAACCAGGGGGCTCTGTGAGAGATGCCCGAGAGGAGTGTTGAAGTGAGCTTGAAATGCGGCCCTTCAGGCAAGGGAGGGGACTGCTGGAACACATAGAGACTGAACGATGACCTGACCTGCGCATGGAACTAGAAACAAAGTTCTCAAGCGGGACAGGTGTCACAGCGGGAGTTGGAGGAATGCAATAGGCAGGGGTCAAGTTCAAAGGTCACAGTATGCCACTTCTCCATGTAAGCAGGAGAATGTTATGATCAGATAAGGATTTTTAAAAACATCACCAGGGTTGTGTAAAACACTTAAAAACTGTGCTGAATATCGTTTTCTTTTACTTGGGGTAATTTGCATAGACTTAGCTAATAAGAGGAATGAATATTCTATTTAAATTTAATTTAAAATGTGTTTAAAAACTTTTTAAAAGGGGGGGGTGGGATCATTTTTATGGAGTATGATTTTCAGATAAATTTGTATGGGCTCCCCATACGCACATGAAATGAAATAATTCCAACTGGAAGAAAATTCAGATAGGGCTGTTGCTCTCCAAATCTGTTCTTTGAGCACCTAAAGTATTTCAATCACTGTTGCACTTACAAAGAGAAAAGAAAAAAAAAAGAAACTAGACAAAAATCTCTTTTACATGAAGTCCAGTCTATTTTGGATTTACCATCTTCCAAGTTAAGTTTCATGAATCCTCTCCTTGACCAGCACAGTGCTTAGACCATAGTGGCTTTTTAATAAATAATTTCGAATTGATTTATTCCTACATTCCTATTGCTCTATAACATCTAGATAAGGTTCAGATAAGTTAACTTGTTTCTAAATTCTCTTGTTGAATACTGTCTTATAATTTTAAGGCCAAGTATTTTCTTCCGCTTTTGTTTTAACTTACTTAATGAGTCCCTCCAGCATTTGCTCTGTCACTTACTCTGTTCTTTTGTTTGTTTGTTTTTTGGCCAGATGTGACCCTTTGTTTTGTTAGGGGTTGTCAAACACCAACTACTCAGAAGTATCATTCATTGTGATCATCCTATTAAAACCCTTAGCTGGCTTCTATGGAAGATTTAAAGAGAATACAGGAGCACTGTGGGTTGACTTTGGCCTTGCCAATTCAAATGACCAAAATTTAAAACTACATGTTTTATCTGCATCTTGCAAAAATTTTAAATAATGTAACATTGTAAAAGGTAAAATCTATTCTAGATCTTCATCCACATGCACTTAAGTAGGTTTAAACATTTGCATAAACATTATTTTTTCATGATCACCATCTCTCACATATCTAGAAATTGCATTGTGATAAATAACCTATTTCATTTATATATTACACTGTTTGTCTTTTTCTTTTTACAACTTGATTAGAAATCAGATAAAAATCTGTTTATAGTACTATTATTATGTTATTTATGAAATGGTCTGTAGATAAGTCATAAAATATAAAGCTTTTTCTGTTTTGAAATTTTCTGAAAATTTGGCTTGTAGAACATCTATGACTGATATAAATTACTTTTTTTGCTGCCCTTCCTAAAGGGCTTCATTGACATTAAAATAAACATACAACAGATATTGCAAATTTTGAAGAGATAATTTGTACAGCATATGGATATGCTAAGAAAAACAATGTCTTCTTTCTAAGAAGCCTGGAAGGATTCTCAATATAAATCAAAGAGTTTATGACACTACTGGGGAAATAGTCCAGGTGAAATAAGATTATTGAGTAGTAGGGAAGCTATAATAAAAGCTGTCAGTACTGTCACCTAGTTCTCTCTAAGGTCTGTAAAGGATCAAAAATGTATTGAGCATCATGTAACAACTGCCTAGAATGTGAAGGGAACCACTGTTGTGGTGAACAACAGTATTCTGGTTTGAAAAGAATTACATATGGCTTGTAGTTAAATTAAAACTAGTAGGTTAGACTGTAAAATGTACCTTGAAACTTGGGTCTTTGAACATGACTACATGCCAACTAAACAAGTAACTGATTTTTATTATGGATGTACCTGGTCACATGTCTATAACCTTATTCAAATTGAAATGGTGTGTAAAATATAGGTATTTTCTTAATTGTAAACAGTTATTAAGGAAATACTACACTTGTGCAGAGATAGCATATTTCATCAGAGCAAGTGCTTACCTGCCCTGAAGGGTAAGAAATACTTTGTCATCATCTCACCAGTCAGCAGCGGTTAAAAAGGGGAAGGGAGAAATATGCCTTATGTGGGTATTGGAATTATGGGAATCCTAGGAGGTAATGTGTGGAGCAGGAATCAAGGAGAACCTCTTTCGTCACATGGATTCTCATATTTACTAATTGCTCCCATTAGTTATTTACTCAACTCTGCATTCATAATAGAGACCAGTTACACTCTTAATTAGGATGTAGTCATTTTTCAAAAGCACAAACTTCATAGTATGTTGAGTAGTCCAAAATTTAACTGATTTTTAGAGAATCTGTTTACATCATCCTGTTAGTGTGGAAAAACAACCAGAAGCCCCAAGAAGAAAGGATTCTGTATAAAGAAGATTGGATCACTGTTGAGTTTGACATTGTAGGCAATTTGATTCCTGAAGTGCAGTAACTACAAGGAATTTTCCATAAAGAAGTACAAGCAACTGTATATGTGCCAGCTACTGACATAGATACTGAAAACAAAAAATCGATTATTGGTTTTTTTTTTTAATGAATTGCATTAGGCAGTGGAATTTCTTTTCCCCTTATTCCTTTCATTCCTTCCATATTAATGGGCAGGTAAATGTACATAGTATTGTGGCAGCTCCTGTGTGGAGCTCACTTAATATGCTCAAGAAGTATGTTTCCAGTAGAAGCGGTTATACCAAAGTTGTTTAAAGTCGTAGTAGAACTGGTCTTTGAAATTGTGTAATATCATAAAACTCTAACATTTTCACCTTGACCTGAGGAAGCGGTTAAGACTATCTTCCACCTTTTTTTCTTATACTAAAATTGGACTCTAGGAGAGAGGGTACCTTAACCTTTTTCTAGCTGTAACTTTTTAACTGCTTTTTTCCCAGTTTTGAAATTGCTCTGGCAAGGAGGCACTGATGTTGCTAAGAGATGAGGTCAGTGATACATTACCTTTTAAAAATGTAACCTGCCTTCATCCATGAATGGGATGGTTCTGGGCCTAAGACAGTGAATGTGTTCTAGTAGTTTTTCTGCCGCCTTGGCCGTTGGTCTCACTATTCTTCTGGGAGATTTCCGGAGCCTTAATACTTTCATCTATGAAGTGGAGATAAAAATAAGACTTATTAATTTTTAAAAGTCAGTTATATTTGGAGATAAAAAATGAGAATTACTTTTTTAAGTCCCTTCTTCAAAAAAGTATAAAGTGCCTATTTTTAGCTATTAGTATCTGGGAAAACCAAAAATTTTCTAACGCAAACTATAGAAAGATTGTAGAAAAGTTAAATATGTTACATTTCTAGATTCATGATCATCCAAAAATATTTTGAGCATTGATTGTGTGAATTGTGTACTGTTCTGAGTTTTGCTTCTTTTAAATTGTCTTGGGGAACCCATATGTGAATGGAATTTTCTGGTGGATAAATAGCTTTATTTAAACATTGTTTTGTTGTTAACCTACAGTTCAAATAAATATCAGAAGCCTTAAAACATAACATCATTGGTATGGTTAAAAGGCAGAATAATACACAGAATAAAAAATTCAGTTACTGTAAATGATGTGACCGTAGCTTTCCAGCCCAGCAGAATGTAGAAACTGGGCCAAGATGCATATTAGGAATATTTAAAGATAGTTCCAGATACCCTTGAGCTGGAAAAAAAACTGTGCTGTAATCAGAGGAGCAGAGTCAGAAAGTATATAGGAAAGGCTGGGGGAAGCAGAGAGAGTTATTGGAAGCTGAGAATGGCTTTTGAGTGTTTAATGTATCAGAACATTGGATTAGTCTCATATTTTAAAGATGCCAACCATCTTTTTTGGGTCCTTTTATTATAGAATCTGGGTACGAGCGATGTAAGCTTCTAACTTCCATTTCTTGATTCACATTCCTTCCATTCAACCTGATTCTCAATTCTGCCCGGTTTTAGTAGAAATATTGCCAAGTTGGGGAAGGGTATTAGACTATGTATTTGCTTACACTAATGATTATAGAAAAGAGAAGTTAGATCCTTTACCCATCTGCTACATTCGAATTAGGTCTTCCAAATAAATGTACCGAACATCAAAGATTTGAGAAATACAGTATCAACATTAGGAAAACATTTTCATTTTTAATATAAATACTTGCTTGATCAGCTGACTATTTATAGGCTAACACAGATTATGCATGACCTGATGGCCCAGTGTGACTTGATTGAACCAAAATCTAGCAGCAGACCAAAGACAATGCAATGTGAGGCTTTAAGTTTTTCAAATAGATTTGTGTGATATTTTTTTAAACTGGGAAATAAATTATTATTTAAACTCATGGATTAGAAAATTCTTTAACAAGCATAGGCTACCATTCCAACTGCTATGAATGTTTAACAATAAGAGAAGCAGGTGTGAAGAATGAAATGCTGCTTAATTTATTCACTATAGTATTTTTGACGTCATACTGTAGGGTAAAACTGTCCAGCCTCCCTGATATTTGGGGAGAGGAATTATAGTTCACTTTCCCTAGAGAAAGACCATGGATAAATATATCTTTAATAGTTTTGTGTCCCCTAAGTAATAGTACTAAAGTTTTCATACAGTTTTTATGGTCATATTGAATCATGAAGGATTAATATTGTTAAAGATTCTATGTTTTGCTTTTAATGAAATCCATTGATATGCTCTCTATTAAATATGGAAATGAAAAAAGTTCATCATTAGTGAAAAACTAAGAAGTTTTATTGCTTTAAAATAATTTCATATACTCAGTATAAATATAATTATTTGGGGATTAACAATATTACATAAATGTTTATCTGAATTAACTTTTGCCTCATACAATGCATTTAAAAATAAACTGCAATATAAAAGAGTAACTTTGAAACATAAAAGGGAAATTAAATGACTGAAGATAAAAACAAGTGTAATTTAAATGTTACTTCTAAGGAAAAATTTATGTAGAACTGTGGTTTACAATAATTGTTGACATATTCCCCTAAGTACTGTGTCTGTGATTTTTCATGGTATCAATCATTTAAAGCAATTTAGGTAATAACATTCTGACATGCATTTCTGCTATTTTATTTACACCATTTGCCTGCATCATTGTAATGCAGTACCTTTCTGATTTGGTACAGTAAATGCACTCTGTAATATCTATTATGGCATGGTCAAAGGATAATTTATTGTCAAATAGAAAAATAGGTCAACATTAATGTCACTTGATGATCAACCCCCCCAAGTTTAATAAAACATCTCACCAGTATGCATTCCAGTGCAGCAGTTGATATTTTATTAGGACTACCTGGCTATAGCAGTAGTGTAATTACTGAGCTGTCAGAGTGATAAGTGGGATTAATGGCAGCCTGATGCACTTTAGTCTGCAGAGCGCTTAGAGAATTGCAAGATGGTATTATTATCAGAGTCTGCCCATTCTGGCATATTCATGGCACCAAAGAAAAAAAGAATGCTACAATTCAGGTTTGCGTTGCCCTGCCTCATTAACATCTGACATTTCCAACAGCTGTTATTTGTGAACTAGCTCAATAATAAAAGGAGAATTATTTGGTAAAAAGGCTTAATAATCACAACTAAAAATCCTTACGTTGTCAATGCTGTTAAGTGAATCTGTTTATGTTGAATTTAAGATTTCTCTTAAATCAGAGAACAGAAAAATACACTGTGCATTAATTTGGCTCATTCATACCTGCTGACATTATAACTTTATTTTTTAATTGCCTTATTATTCAACTTGGGTGTTAGAAAAAAAAAGAAAAGCAGAAAACTTGTGACTTCATTAGGGATAATGAGAATCCTCTATCATCTATCTGTCTATCTATCTATCTATCTATCTATCATGGCAAGTATATGTGTTGTTCTGTTCTTATGGAATGGCAGATTTTTAAAAAGTTGTCGAAATGACTTTTTTACAAATTGGAAGATATTTAAGATTGCATATTATTTTAGAGCTATTTTTATTTTACTACATAATAAGAACTCTCTTTAAACTACTGCTAATGCTCCACATATTTATCCAAGTGAAGATAACACTTATAACTCTCACCTCATTTCAACTTCAAGGACCGCATAGATCGTAACTTGTTTTCTTTTTGGATTGTTGTGCAGTGTGTGCTACATACTTCCCGGAAATTCTTCTTGAACTCAGTGACTTGCTTTAAGGGGAAAAACCAGAAATATGAGAATGTAGGAATTCAGCTAAATGATAGATGTGACTCTAACAATGGCATTTAGGGAAATGATAAGGGAGAGGCTTAATGACTACATTCCAGAGAGGACAATTGATTATGAAAAGCCTTCAGTAGTCTTTGTGTAAAATTTAATTTAGAGAGAAGGCTAAGGGCACAAACCAGAGAAAAGAGATCAGATTTAAAAACAAGATATTAATTAGGTCCTGAGAAATTGGTTCAGACAATGAAGAGGACTCTCCGACTCACAAAAGAATGACAAGGAGACTGGTATTGTTTTCTCAAAGGAAATGAGCCAACATCTTTACACATGGAAGTGGATAGATAATGAGCTAGCTAGTCACCTTTGTCACTGAACAATGTGGAGTTCATTCTCAGTGAAATTCTCAGAGAATCCTGGTCTTCTGACCAATGTGACAATCGTGTATATCTTAAATTTTAGCTCACCAGCCTAATTTTTCTCTGCCATCACTCTCACTTTATGCCAGACCAAATTCCGTTGGTTTATCTACCCTGTCATGTTCTTTTCTCTCCAGGCTTTGGCACGTACTGTTTTTATTCTTTGGTCACTTTCTTGAGTAACCCTACACTCCAAATCCCACCCGGCTTGGCTTTCCTAATACCGACTCATGCTTTAAGCAGTGCTTTAGGTATCATTCCTCCCAATTAAGCTTTTCCTGCCTTTACCTCCAGGACGACTGTTTGTCTTATGTGCTCCCTTGCCTGGCATATGCCTTTTGTACCCAAACTCACACTGATCACGAGGACTATGGCCTGAACTTCCTCCTAACTGTAGCGTCCACAGGAGCAGGAACGTGGTGGCCTTGTTCGTTACTTTTGGAACCTCATATCCCAGTTTCTGACATGTAACAAGGGCATGTTAAATATTTGTTACATGACTATACAAATACGTACGTGAATGTACACACTGAAGACCGTTTAGCCAGTGGTTTCAGTCCTCAAGTAGTAATTATAGAATTGTGATTTTTCCCTGTGTGGATCCAACCATGTATAGCAGAACCAACCTAAAGATATTCTCAGGCCAGTAACTCAGACTCAGGAGGGGATGCCCTGTGGAAACTATGACATTTATCAAGCTTCCAGGTGCTTCTTAGCACACTAAAGTTTGAATGTATCTTTGGTCATTTTCCCAGGAAGCATATTCTGAGATGAGATTAGTATGCAGGAAGTTTATTAGAAGGTTCTATGCAAGAGGGAAGGAATCAGGATTGGACAGATATGGCTGCAATAAAGGCTGCGGTGGGTGCCTGCAGACATGCTATGCAAGAGGGGGAAAGGGTATGGGCCTCTGCTTCCCTCACTGACCCGTGGTTGGAATCCGGCTGCCACTGGAAAGGGGGCATGACCATCTCGTCAGCTATTGGCATAAGCTGGGGGAATAAATGCTTCAGTCTGGAAGAGGGTGGATCTGAGCTATGCACTGAAACATGTACGGCAAAGCCCGGTTGTCATGTGAATAGTGTGTAGGTTAAAAGGCATCAAAAATTGGAGGGGAGTTCCCTTCGTGGCTCAGTGGTTAATGAATCTGACTAGGAACCATGAGGTTGCGGGTTCCATCCCTGGCCTTGCTCAGTGGGTTTAGGATCCGGCGTTGCCAGTGGGCTGTGACGTGGGCTGCAGACACGTGACTTGGATCTGGCATTGCTGTGGCTGTGGTGTAGGCTGGTGGCTACAGCTCTGATTGGACCCCTAGCCTGGGAACCTTCATGTGCCATGGGTGCGGCCCCAGAAAAGACAAAAAAAAAATGGAGGGAGGGAAGAAGGCGGGTGGGAGGAGATGGAGGGATAAAGGGAGGAAGAAAGGATGCTACAAGTAGTAAAAAGAGAGACTACCTTGCACTTGTGTGGTAATCGTGATCTAAAAGGAGTACAAAACTTTTATCATAAAAGACTGTGTTCGCTAAGCATTGTCAGCGTAGTGAGGGATCCAAATAAGACTGATTTAGTAAATGAACAGTGATGTATCTTAGGAGTTCCTGCCATGGCGCAGAGGAAACAAATCCGACTAGGAACCATGAGGTTACAGGTTCGATCCCTGGCCTTGCTTAGCGAGCTAAGGATCCGGCGTTGCCGTGAGCTGTGGTGTAGGTTGCAGATGTGGCTCAGATCTGGCGTTGCTGTGACTCTGGTGTAGGCTGGCAGCTACAGCTCCGATATGACCCCTAGCCTGGGAACCTCCATATGCCGCGCATGCAGTCCTAAAAGGACAAAAAGCCAAAAAAAAAAAAAAGATGTATCTTAAATTAGTATGATCCTCTTAGGCTTTAGGGGGAACACCAAGAGTAAGGGCAGTTATTTGCCTGAACGGTGTTATTTTATACACCTTAGAATGTGTGTAAAAAATTAAACGTGTTACTCTATGTTTAATGCTTAAAAAATATTTTGTGCCTAAAAATGCTACAGTTTAATTTGTTCTTACTAGACACTAGCTCGAAATGGGTACAGGGTAGAGAATATTATCTCAGTTACTCTCTGGTTTCTTTAATCCACTTACCTTGTTCCCTAGATGCCTGAAATGTGCCGACGCTCCCTGTCAGAAGAGCTGTCCAACTCATCTGGATATCAAATCATTCATCACAAGTATCTCAAATAAGGTAAATTCAGAATTAGCTCTGCAAATGAAAATTAATAACCACATTTGATCTTTTTCCATGTTGTGACCATGATTACAGCATAAAACTTGTCTTAGTAAATTGGGTTAAAGTATTAAAAATATGATTTCTAAGGCATGTGAAAATGTTGCACATTTTATTAATTACTCTCTTCCATGTTGTGATATAATTATTGTAAAAATGCATATTCATTGTTTATTGTCTTAAAAATGAGTTTATGGTGAAATTAATCATTTTATAATCCAAGGCATTCACTGAATACATTGATTCTAGCTTAAGCTTGCTAAATACTTACAGATAGGAACTGTAATTATCAAAACATTTCAAACATTTGAAATATCTTTGTTTTAAAATGTGCTTTGGTATTAACTCTGGCACCCTGAAGCAAATCAAAGAAATTTGTTTAAGATTGGAGTAATTCATAAAGACCGGTAGAGCTGTAACTGAAACATCACTAAAAACCAAAGAATAGAAAAACGGGCTTTTATGGGGTGAGTAGAAAAAAAGGAATTTTGGTCTTTAAGTTTTTATTTTAAACATTATAAAACTAAACTCAGTTTTTAGTCAGTAAGAGAATGATTGATTGATTGAATGCTTAGTTAATATTAGTTCATTAAAAGTCAATTGATATTAATTAATTAAAATATCTTTTGTTTATGAAAGGATCATTGTGAGATCTTAGCCCAGTGTCTCATCCTTTAACAAATTGAGCAAAAGCTGAAGGAAGGCTTCCCATGAGGATGTAGAGAATCCTTCTTTTCACAAGATTTAATGCTTATGTTTTAAAATACTGCAAAAATCCTATAAGTGCTCCTTCAACTACCAAGTCCTTTTTACATATAAAGATAATTTCTTAATATGTCAGTGATTTTTTAAAAAAATATTGTCGGAGAAAAGTGATAAAGTTATATAGCTTTAGAATTTCAAAAGAATTAAAATTATTACTTAGGTATAGGACTTGATATTAATTTACATGGGCAGGTTTATTAGGATTTGAAATCCAGATTAAATTTTTAGGTTGAACACTTATCATGAACTCTGGGAAACTTATTTCTTTACTTTCATTTACAAAAGAAAGATAGGATGTGCCTTACAAGATTGTGATATGAACTGAATAATATTTGTGTGTGAAAATCTCCAATATGGTAATTATTCAAAAATAGGTTGTTGATGTGGAATTATTAATTTATTAATAATTAATCTATTCTTTAATTATTAATATATTCATTCAATGTGGTAAATTCTATGCAGATAATTGCTATTTTTGTAGCTAGTGTTTTTTTACTGAACACCCACTATATACCAAACACAGTGGTCTGTACTAAGTAAGCGAGGGACCCTGCTATGATCCTGCCTTTTAGAAGTTCATCATCTATTAGCAGAAACAGATAAATTAAGAAACAAAACAAAACAACCAAAACCTGGCCATAATTCATTGTGGTTAGTGCTGAAATCCATGTAGTTCAGGAAAAGTATTTAGCATAATAAAATAGCATATGAATATGGGTGTGCACATGACAGATTTGGGGAAATATAATAAATTTAGTGTGGCTAAAATTGAGCCTAGATTACATGAAGAAGAGTAATAGGAAAGAAACAAGGCAATTAGATTGGGATTAGGTGTGAAAGTATTTGAACTCTATGCTCAATATTTGAGACTTAATTCTATAGGTAGTAGGAAATCACCGATGCTTTATATTTGTTTTGTGATTAAGAAGATGAAATCTGAAAGGGATCTCATTTATTAACTTTGTAGTATCCAAACATTTATCATCACAGGACCTGTCTTATATGTGAAAATAAGTGAATTATGTGAAGCATGTATATATTTTTATTTAATATTATGTAATAAGCTTATGAGAGGAGTGAAAGAAAATATCCAAAGTTTAAAGTGTTTTGGCTAAAATTATATCTAAGATAGCACTCCTGACTTCAAACATGAGATGATATTAGAATTATGATCCATGCTAGATAAATTTTCCCTAGATATTCCAAAATTCAATAGTGATTTTGTGATTCTAATTAATATATACCACATTCATTCAAGGTCTACAAAAATGTATAGAAAAAAAAGACAAGGGAATAATGATATTCTTTGAAAAGTTTCTGAAATGTGTAAGCAAGATCAGAATCATCTCTATTTTAGCGAAATGTCGTTTCATTAATTTGTCCATATTCTTTACTACCTGATGAAGCACTGCACGTCGGTACTTATTTAAACAGATTTCCGTATGAAGAGAAGGTATTTGGAAGTATTTAATTGAAAATGTAATCTTTGCCAGACGTTTATGGATCTCTGTTGTGTGTAGTGTTTTGTTGAAGAATCATTGTAGCAATCATAAAAGGTCAAAGATTCTTGTTCTTTAAAGCCTGCAGCTTTTTAGATATTTACCAGCTGTGTACAATGTAGGCTGTCCCATATTGCTCTGCCAGTGGACCTCAACTCAGGAGGGGGGTTCTTTCCAGGTTGAGAGGGTAATTGAATCGCCAGACTCAATGAGCCTTGTGCCTTTTTGAGAAAAGGATGTCACTTGTATTGTATTGTGTTAGGTTTCTGTGATTCAGTGGAGTTTAGGCCAATACTTCCATTCTTTATTTTCTTACAAACTGGATTACAGCTCTGGTTTTCAAAGGTACACTCAATTCTATTGTACCTCCTCAGTCAGTTTTTCTCTGTTTCATTCGTACAAGCTGTTGTTTGCAATTGTATCTCTCAATCGGAAGTACACATTTCAGATTCATCAAACTGTGAATACTGGGTTATATTTTTTGATGGTTTTCTTTTGAAAAAAACAGTACTTTATCTAAGAATTCATAAGGTCAGTCTCTAAATGCAGTGAAAAAAATGACTTTAAAAAATGTTCCTTAGTTTCATAATGATTTATTTTAAACAATAGAGTTATTTTCTCTTTCAAAACTTTCATTAAATTGTAAAGCATTGATTTTTTTCCACAGATTTTCGTATTTTATAGAGTTTGTGTAGTTAGATTTGTGTGGCTTCTATATATAGATAAATAAATTTAATAGTATATACTGAGTCAATGCAAAAGAAAAATCTCTTACTTATAGATTCCTATTGAAAACAACTAGAAGTGAGAGGGCAACAGAATTTAATCATCATTAGTTATTGATAAATATTACTGATGAGAATGTTTTTATTGTAAAAAGTTGTCTTGATAAATGTGTATGTATGTGCATGTGCACACACATGCATACATCTGAAAACAGAAGGATAATTAATAGATGTAGTACATGCTACTTTAGGGTTTGTGAAATTTCAGTTTTAAAGACTAAGTGGTTTATACCCTTATCAAATAAAATGATCATTTTTAAGAATAATTTTCTAGAGTTATAGCTCTAATTATATTACACTCTTTTTCAGAAAACTTCAGTGGCTTCCCATTGCCTAGAAACTAATGTCCAGATACATAACCTATTTGTAAGGCAATTGGGCTTTCTCCCATTATTATGACAGAGAAGGAAGTAGATGAAAAAAGTATTAGGAAGTCCCCAATTTATTACCTAGTAATTTTTTAAATCAACATTTTAGATATATAAAACGAAACGTAGTGAAGTTTCAAGCTTCTTTTGGTACACAAGGGTAGTTTCCTCTCGTGTTTTCAGACGATAACTATGAGCACCTCTCTCCATTCCAAGACTAACAGAAACTTACCTACCTGCCCTAAAATGGTGTTCAAGAGAACAAAACTGTTAATTATGCTCCTAGAGAGCTAACAAGCCATTATCTTGCAGAGTTAAATCTCCAATTTGGTTTAAATAAATATTTCTAAACCTGCGTGTCAGTTTCCCTTACATTTGAGATGACAAATCTTGAGTAATATGAAAAGATGTATTTTTCTCTAGGCCTAAGTATATTCTAAATTTTACAACAGCTAAGTATTATGGGTCTGCAAGATTTGGGGACCCAATCTGAAAGGGTCTGTGGCATAGACTAAGATATTATAATTCTCATTATCTCCTCCTTATCTGATAAAATAATAATTCTATCCTTCTAAAACATGATCAGATAATATTGTTGATGCTTTATTAGTCAGTATTGGATTATTTTTATTCCAATTTTTGCCAATTTTCTTCAGTTTTTTCCCCATGTTGAGATTTCCTTTGGAAAGCAGTTTACTTGTGCTTAGAATAAATACTTTTTTTAAAATTGTTATTTCCCCCAAAACACTTTTTTTTTTTTCCCAAATGATACAACTGACAAGGGCTTAATCTCTAGAATATACAAGCAGCTTAAGCAGCTCAACAGCAAAAAAGCCAACAACCCAATGGAAAAATGAGCAAAAGAGCTGAATAGACATTTCTCCAAGGAAGATATACAGATGGCCAACAATTTGTTGCACATGAACAAATGCTCAACATCCCTGATTATTAGATAAATGCAAATCAAAGCTACTATGAAGTACCACCTCACACCAGTCAGAATGGCCATCATTAATAAGTCCACAAATAATAAGTGCTGGAGGGGGCGTGGAGAAAAGGGAATCCTCCTGCACTGTTGGTGGGAATGTAAGCTGGTACAACCGCTGTGGAGAATAGTATGGTGGTACCTTAGAAATCCAGCAATCCCACTCTTGGGCATATATCTGGATGAAACTTTCCTTAAAAAAGACACATGCACCCCCATGTTCATTGCAGCTCTATTCACAATAGCCAAGACATGGAAACAACCCAAATGTCCATTGACAGAATAAATACTTTTAAACTTCATTCAGTAAGGTTATGGTGTTGCCCAACTTTTTGTTTCTGAAACTTTATACATTTCTTCACTCTTGAAAAATATTTTGACTATGTATAGAACTCAAGGTTGGTAGTTATTATCTTTTTTTCAACCTTTCAGAAGATATTATTTTAGCGTCTTTTGTTATGCATTAATTCTATTGGAAAGTCACCAGGAGCCTAATTATTGCTCATTTGAGAGTAATAATGTCTTCGTAAGGGGGGCTAATTTGAAGATCTTTTTATTTTTAGTCTTCAATATTTTTACAATGATTTATCTAAGTCTGAACTTCTTTTTATTTATTTTGCTTGGTTCTCATTGTAATTCTTGAATCTGTAGATTGATGTCTTTCATTATTTGGGGTGAATTTCTCATTGTCTTTCTCCTCTCTTTATGGAGCTCTCACTAGACATGTTAATATACCTTCTTAGTTTATTCTTATTGACTCAATTTATTTTTCAAACTTTCATCTCTTTGTTTTTGGGGGTTACAGTTTAGATAATTTCCTTCAATTCTACTTTCAGGTTTACTAATACCTTCTTCATCTATTTCAAATATGTCATTAAAATGGTCCATCAAATTTTGAGTTAGAATTTCATCTTTCATTTCTAGGAGGTTTTTTTATATTTAAAAATCTTCTAGCTTTTTATTCATTTTTCAAGCCTGGCTATAATGTCTTAAAACATATAAAATTACTTGTTTTTATACTCTGAGAATTCCACTCTCCAAAGATTTATGTCTGATTATGTTGTGTATGGTGTCTACTGGGTCCACTCACAGTGTTTGGTTTGTTTCCCTGTATTTTTTTTTTTTTTTTTAAAGTCTGGTTGCTCATCTATCTGTGGAAATTCTGTGAGGATTGTGATGAAGACATGTTTCTTTAGGAGAAATTTACGTTTGTTATATGCTCCAAGACCTTGAAAATGGAAGCTTCTGTTTATCTTATCTGACAGATGCCTTTATGAGATTTCACTTATTTCTCTGGCTTATTACCTTGTCATTTTCAGTCCCTGGACATGAAAGCTCATGAATGCCTTCACAATGACTTAAAAAAAATTCCTTATAATTTTAATTTTTTAATAGAGGAGACAGATGAATGTTTCTCAATACCTATGAAAAATGCAATAAATATTTGCGATAAAATGGGTAGTCTAAAATGATTGAAGCCCATATTTTTATTGGTAAATACTGGAATAGAAATTGGAAGGGCATATGGAAGAAATCAACTTTTGAAAAAGACAAAAAGATTTGCCACATCAGATACTAAAACTCACTATAAAGCTACTATAATCAAGATAATATAGAGTTGATATAGAAATGCGTATTTTTGGAACGGTTCAAAGTATGTAAATAGATCCAAGTAAATGAGAGAACATAATATGTAATGAAGAGGGTATTTTAATTTAGTGGAGAATAATGAGTTCTTTGAAAAGTGGTTCTGATATAACTTTGACTTTACTTTTAGAACACTTATCAAGCTATCTAACATAAATCTTAGGTGAACTAAATTTTTAAATATTAAATGAAACAGACTTAAGGATAATTTCAAAGTTGTGAACTATGTGAGAGAAAAATTTTACTATACGCATTTTAAAATGTATTTTAAAATAAAATCTAACCAAACTGAAACCAAGTGAATTTTGTTGTTGTTGCTGTTCTGCATGTTTAGGCAAACTGGTAACTTCATTGTTAAATCAGAGTTCCTAAAAATTTAAATGAGGATAATAGCACTAACCTATATATGCAGAGACAAAAGTTATAAATATTAAATAAAAAATCATAAACATTAATAGCCATATTAGAGATGTCATACTTCCATACTAGCCAGAAATATATAAATCAATGGTTGAGACACCAGTTTTCTCTCAACAGATTTTTAAGTTAAAAAGTAAAGAAACCTTCTATGCTATTTAGCAGGAAGGAAGCAAGAAGTCTCATACAGTAGAAATATATTTGAAAGTTTCAAATACACATACTGTTGTGGCACTAATGTGTTGCTATATGTTCTTCCTAGAGAAATAAAAGCACCACCATGTAATGGTATATGTACAATAACATTTATTATAGCAATTGTAGCACTATTTGAAGTAGCAAAAAACTTGAAACAACTGTGGTGCTCATCATTAGGAAAATTGCTAAATCTTTTAGGCTATATTGATGTTATAGAATGTTATGAGGCTATGCTTTATTATTAAATTTGTTGATCTAGAAGGATATCCTTATCAGATGAAAAAAGTAAGTTGCATGTTGAATAAATAGCCTAACACAATGTGTAGAAAAAACTCTAATTTATATATAAGCTAAACATGGCATAAAAAGATATAAGTTAAACTTTAGAATCCTCAGATGATTGAGGTTGAGGGAGAGGTAAAGGAAAGTTATTAACATTTTTCTTATAAGTTCATATGATTTTGCTTCTAATGAACATGTATATTTTTAATGAAAATAATAGATTAAAATTCAAAAGTAAAATAAAATAAAGCTAAGAGGTTACAGAATAACATATGCAGGCCTTATTCTAAATTTTTATTTTGGTGTAAAGAATGGGAGAAAGATTCAGACTATTTTTCCCCAAATCTGTTTATTAAATAACACATTTTCCCACTATTCTGAAATGCCACATCTATCATATACTTGATTCTGTGTTTATTTCGGTCTGTTTCAAACCCTCTATTTGTCCTATCAATCTATCCATCTTTGACAGGACCCAGGTATTTTAATTATTGCTCTGTGTAATATACCTTATCATTGATTAAAGCCAGTCCCCTGATAGTATATTTGTTTTCAGAATATCTTAGCTTTTCTCAACATGTAACACTAGTTTTATGAAAGGAAAAGAAGCTCTGCAAAATAATTATTGAACACTGTTTGGACTATAACAACATATTAATTAAAATGTATTCATGTAAATGTATGCTTATTTTCATTGATTTATCAGTATAATATTAACTAAATTTTCTGAAATTTAGCACTTTAATATATAACTTCTCAGCTTTGAGTCTGGCAAACGGTAGGATGCTTAATTTTCTAGTGCTAAAGACAAAAGATTATAGTATTATTTTTAAAATGTCCCATCTTTTCTAATTTATTGTGCTGGAAAAGATAGATGCATGTTAAATTGTCTATTGAATCATTAATGCTTATGCAAAATCTGTCCTGTTTCTGTTTTAGAATGCATGTCTTTGGACTTTTAAAAGGTTACATTTTTACTTTTAATCAGAGCCAACGCATGTGACAGTAACTGCTTTTCTTTATATTTGCTTCAAAAGATTAACATTTAGTTCTGAAAAGCTTCTATAACACAAAGCATTGTTAGTCAATCTATTACAAAATATAAGCAATGTAAAATCTAAAAGTGATTTAACTAAATATGAAAAGCTATTCATTGTACATATTAAGCCAGTTTTATATGAAACACTTAGCATCACATTGTGGTTGTATGTATGTATGTTTGGACATCTTTAAACATGTACTATTGTAAATATTTTAAAAATTATTTTAAAAACAGAACAATGATATATAGTCTACATAAGTAAATTAAACCGGCAATGCAAAAACCTTAATTTCTGTCATTGAGGAGCAAACTGTCACAAAATAGTCTGACTTTACTATGTTCGAATAGAAGAAAATAGGAGAGTTAAATATCAGCCTAGCTCTAAAAGCATAAGTAATACAATTTATTTTTATTTATTTATTTTTGTAATCACTTGTTATTTGCCAAGGAGGAAGGGGGAGGGAGTGGCATGGATTGGGAGTTTGGGGTTAATAGACAAAATTTAGTTTAAATTATTATCACGTGTGTATATGTGTGATGTTCAGCAAGGTCACTGAGCTTGTTTTAAATCTTGTTTGGGGGAAGATTATTTGGGATGAGATTATTTGTGCTTTTTCTCAGCTCAGTTTTTAAATTTTAATTATGCTGTTAAAGGATATTGTTATTGAGAATATAAATTTATTTAAAACTTGGCCAATGGTTTGATGAACTTGAATTTTTGTCTTTTTAAATAAGTTCAAAAAAAACAACAAAACCTTCACAGTTTTTCTCTTTGTAGACAAATATTAATTACCATTGTATTTAAATTATGTCAGAGATGGAATAATAGTCAATTATTTGCTGAGTAGGCAGTAGCCTATGTGAGGCAGCCTTGTTTTAAATATGATATCTTCCAGAAGAGGGATATACATGAAGTGCAGTAATGCATCCGTATGCTAAATTTTTAGTTCAAACTTAGACACCAAATGCCCTTTTAGTATACAACGTGTGTATATTTTTTGTTCAAGCAAATGAAACCATATTTTATCCTCATTTCTGGTTACCTTTAAAAAGATATACAGTTTACTTGAGTTATAAGGAAAAATAATTTCAATGAAAAATAAAATTTATAATATAAAATAAGAGAAAGATCTTGTAGCATTTTATATAGTATGTGAACAGAGGATTCTATCAATATTAACTTTACTTCACCTTCAATAATTTCTCAAATTAAAACATTTCCATTTGTTTGCAAGTTATGTAATATTTATAAATAATAGTTATAGATTTGTAATTTTGCATTTTTCATAGATTTAATGATCATTCTAATATTATGATCATGACTTTAACATATGTGTTTCTATATTTGCATTGTAGAAAGGCATCCTATTTCCTTGAAGAAATTATATCATGAATTATGGTATATTAATTCATGCAAACTCTAGCATACACTAAATGAAATAATCTTGCTTTCTATTATTTATTTGTATTTCTTAATATCTCTCTAAGAATGAAAAAAAATATTCTTCTGTAAGTCTCATACAAAGTCTGTGCACATTTTATTATTTTCTTTGGATAAAGTGGGCTTTTTTGTTTTCACAACAAGACATCCACATTGTTTATTTTACATTGTCCATTCAAAACTGCGAAGTACTTAACACTTTCTGAATTTTATAATAATGCTTACTATTATACTTAAATGGCAATGAATTGATTTTCTAGTATTATATTCTACTACCTGCTTGGGGGTAAAGAGTATAGGTAGGATTAGACATGGTATCTGACCTCAGGAAATTTTAAAAATTAATAAAAAGGACATATCTGAAAAATATACTGTTGCAAATTTATATTAACAAATACAATCATCAAAAAGTGTAGTGCAAAGAAATGTCAATGTCATTATGCTTTTGGTTGGAAAATGGTGAAAAATTGATAAGGCTTTTGAAAGGAAGTGTTGTTTGAACAATGATATAAGGTATGAAAAGGATGGATATTGGTATAGATGAAGATTGTATTCCATTTAACTCGAACAATCTAGAGTCAAAAATACTGATTTATCCATGCATATCTAGTGTTTACCAAAGGCCTCTCACATAGTAGATGCTCAGTAATTACTTGATTAATGAATTGAATATGTGTATGTATGCATGCTAAGTTACCTTAACTAACTCATGGGGAAATTTATACGTTCTCAGGTCAGTTAAATAGAGAAAGATGGATAGGATGCAGAAAATTCGAGAAGTTGAAGTGAAATTTTTATGTTTCTATATTGTATATAAATAATTATGCATCTATTTACAAGCCATTTTTTTTTCTGATTTAGGAAATCAATGTTAGTTTTTCTTTCTATCCTTTCTGCTCTTTCTTGCTGCCTTACCTAATCTATCTCCTACCATGAGTTTTCCTTAGCAGATATTAAAATCTTAAGCTCTTAGAATTAACATTTTAAGAAAACCTTTTTAAGGAGAAAAAGTCTAGGAGATGGGGTGGGTACTTAAATTAATTAAATCTGTTCTATGTTCCGTAAGGTACTAGGCATTTTATCTGTGTCAAAAGTATTTTAAAATATTTAATGTAAATATGATTAATTAAGAAGTAATTTTGATTTGTATTTCTTAAGTGATGAAACTGATGCCAAGAGATGTTATATTTTTCCCCATCATATGATATAAGCATGATCCAAATCCAGAAGTGTATGGCTGGCTCTGAAGCCTCTGTGTGTATGTGTGTGTGTGTGTGTGTGTTCACGCACACTTGCAGGTGTGTTTCTAGTTTAGTGTCTCTAAGTCAGAAAAAAAATTATTTTCTACAAAAATGATTTTTTAAAATTTCTTTACACATTTTGACTAAAATAAATTTAGTTCTAAAGTCTAATCATGAAAAACTTTTCTAAAATTTAGTGTATGTGTGAGAAAGGGAGGGTTTTCTGATTAAAACCAGCCAAACCTATTCTGTTTCCATTTGTCTCCACCAGAATGTGAGTACCGTGAAGGCAGAAATCTTTATGTATTCTGTTCAGGATATATCCCTACCTCTCCTTTGCCAAATATGTGAACATCCATAGGTTGTTTATTGAAGGATGGTGACTGCCAGAGATATGTCTGTCCTTTTGCCTACGCTTTTTATATGCGCTAATAGAGATATTTTCTATTCAATTAATATACATCACTACACTCACCATTATATAGCCCAATCCAGAAATATAAGTAATGTTAATTCACCCTTCTCACACATGCAAACTTATTGAAGTTTAGCCCAAGTATTTTTTAAATGCAACAGATTGGAGTTTATCTTGGAAGGGTGCTTCCATCTGTGAAAACACTCATTGGAAGAAGAAAGAACACTTTAAAATAAATCCACCAGCTGTATTGATAATGTTGTAGTGACATGAAGGCCTGGATATGATAGGACTATTTGTTAAAATAGTTATACCATATGAGAGAATAGCTGGCTTGTGAGTTTTTTGAGTTTCTTGATAATGACTCTAAAAATCATTAAATTGTAGATGGATAACACTAATGCAGTTTCAAGCTATATTTTTAAAATAAAAAATGAAGAATAAAAGTTAAAATTACTTAAAATTAACTCACATAAATGGTGCATGCTGTACCTTAGAAGATAGAAAGATTCTGATGAGTAATAGAAAATTCAACACCAGCAAAATAGTGGCTAAGTTATGGACTGGATAGCATTCAATGCCTATTCTTTTGTGTTGATATAAAAACAGCAGATGTATCAAACATTATTTTTGTCTTTTAGATTTTGGTTCAAGGGAGGGTAAAAAGCCCTTATCCTTTATATATAAAATAAAATAAGTGTGTTCACAAAAGACCATATATTTATCTTTTATACCTCCTAACATAGACCTGTACTTTTTTTTTTTTTTTTTTTGCAGAATAGGGGACTAAAATGCTTGTGACTGAATCACATGAAGAAACAAAGTGAAGTGGTTGTGTATTTTCTAGAAGGAGACTGCTGGGATGTCTTTAAAGTACCCTTCTGAATTTAAATTTTATAGCCTTTGCTTTTAGAAAGGTTCAAGAGCTCACAGAGTAGGAGTCAAACCTCTTGTATAGAAGGAGGACTCAGAAAATCTTCCCACTTACTATGAGAGAAATAATTGATATTGATCTCGACAATCTTGATGGGAAGAGTCGAGGAAGTGTTCCTGTTCTAATAGGTTTCTGAATGCCTTTGACTCTGAGTACCTAGATCTCTATCCATGGAGCTGTCTGTCTACTGTTTCTTCAGTTATTTGTAAGAGGTGGATTGCAAAAGTGATTTCTGAATCATTGCTTAAAGTTGGCTCAGTCCATTTTCAAAATCATGTTTCTATATTCTGTGTTATATGCCAGTGCTTTCCTTTTTTTTCGGTTTAAATTGTGCCTTTTTCACATTCCCACTCCTTTTCTGAGAATTTCTGCATCATCTGTATCGTGGTCTTCCCAGTTAGTCCCTTAGTGATGGCTCTCTTCTATTATGAAGCTTCCATTAAATACTGAACCCTCGTGTTGGCAGTGAACATTCTCTGTAATTTGGTTCACTCACATTTATTTTCCAGATACATCTCCTAATTCATCATTTCCTGAGTGAATGAACTGCTCTAGCCAAATTGCCAAGTCATGATGCCAAGACATATTCTGAACTTTCTTGATTATTTACCCATTTCTCACAGTGACTTGTATGTCGTTCTGTCTTGTCTCTTAGTCCTTTCACCTTCGGAATAATTTTGATTGCCAACAATTTTAAAGCTGATGCTAAACCTTAGCCTGAAATGACTTCTTACTCTGATAGCAAAGCATTTTGCTGTCAGGGAATATACATTTTCCTTTTAAAAAAAAATTTCATGTTGATTTTTTATTTAAGAAACTTTCAGTAATTCTGATTAGTTTTTAATTATAGTCTCCTACAATTTTTTTTTTTTGGTGTAAGTGTTGCACTTGGAGTCATGAGAGTCATGAGAGACAGTTACATTGTGAATGATATGCTGTGATAATTAGGCCCTAGTAGTTTGACAGCTGCAGCAAATTATGAGCCATATGTGTAATTTTAAATGTTTTATTTGTTCATTTAAAAAGTATGTATCTCTTTTCCTCTTCTGTCATTATTTTATGTTCAGTCTTGAAACTAATTTGGGCTCATGAAACAATCAGTATTCTCATGGAAAGTTCCTTAGGTTTTGAATTAGATTATATTATTTTTATTTATTTATTTATTTGTTTATTGGCCAGACCTTCAGTATGTGGAGTTTTCTGGGCCAGGGATCGAACCTGAGCCACAGCAGAGACAACACCAGATCCTTAAACTGCTAAGCTACCAGGAACTTCAAATTAGATTATATTCTCTCTCTGCCTTTTTCCCCCTCAAATATCCTTAGAAGTTATCTGAAATTGCTGTTTTCCCCATGATACTATTTTTATGATATAAGAACTTCTAATTGTGCAATAGGAATTTTCAGTCAGTGAATCAGTCCATCAGTATTTGTTAATCAATCATGTCAGATGTTCCTAAGATGTCAAATAAGATGAGGGAGGAATACTGACAATAACTTTGAGATTTTCTCCAGCAGTGATTAACTACTTGCTTAAATTTCAGGTACCAAGTAAGTGGATGGTGAGTTTAAGCAGGAACTATGGATATTTGCTTAGCAATAGACCAATTAATTTTAAGTTAGTACCTGTTCATCATGACCATTATTAGGTTAAATTATACAAAACCAGAAACTAAGATCAAGGAGATAAGTCTATATCTGTTTACTATTATCATACTAAAGCATTTTAAAAATAAATACAAGGTGACATCTAAGTGTTATTTAATTTACAGGAAAAGGAATTATTAACTTTTAATATTAATTAAAATTTTGGATTGCAAATTTACATCTCTGTTTTAGATTTGTGTTTAGTAGAGAGTAAAATTATTTCTTTTAAACAGAAAAGATTATTTTAAAAGTTATGTTTTATTGCCTTTTTATGATAGTGCTCAGTTTTGCATCTAATTTAGCAATCTTATTCAAACATCCCTTTATTAAAAATGTCTTTTATTCTACAAGAATGATTATTTATTTTCTTATGTATTGCCAATATAATTCCTAGTCTTGAAAGTGTGTTTTAAAAAAATATAATAGCCTTATTGAAATAATTAACATCCCATTCAATTTGCCAAAGTAAAAGGCACAGGTCAATGATGGCAAATATATTTGCAGAGTTTAAGCATATATTTGTCATCCCAAAATGAAACCATATACCAATTATCTGCCATTATATGCTGTTTGATCCCTTGGCAAATTATTTACTCTTTCTGCCTTAGTTTCCTTATTTATAAATTGGATTTCATAACACATTTCTACTATGTATTCAGAAAATATATATGGAAGAAACATTTACATGTGTCAGATGTGACTGTTGGTTGCTAAGGAAACACACTGAATAAGAGAAATATTGTTAAACCACCATGAATGCTGTTAAAATCTTGCATTTAGATTTATTTTTAAATGTTTTATTCAGTTATGGAACATGAATTTGATCCTTTTTTAATAAATTAAAATTTTCTGATTATAATTTTAATTGTGTCATCTATTCCATGTCTTTTTTTGTATCTGAACTTCCATTAAAATTATTTTAAAGTCTTTTTCTGCTAACATTACTTTCTATATCACCTGTGGGTCTGCTTTATTTATTTATTTTTTCTCTGATTATTGGGCATTTAATTTTATCTCCTCTCATGCCTAGAATTTATTTTTTTTTATTTGGTGCTGGACATCTTATATAAGGTGATTGGTGATTAGGGTTAAATAAAGGCCTGAAAAAGCTCTAGAAATGAATAAAGAGTCAATAAATAGTAGAAGTTATTGTTATTATCATCAGTATTCTGTATGGGAATTTGTATTTATGATTGAAGTTAGTCCTGGAAGCAATGCATGTGTTTTCAAAGAACTTCAAAAATACTTTAAACAAAAGCCAAAAACAAAAAAATGTGTTTGTTTCATATTGTTAAGTATATTCTACCATCTCTTTTTAAAAATTATTTAGAGCTATTTTATATTTATTAAAAATTATGAAGGTGATACATAGGCATTCTGTGTATGCCTATACAGAGTTCACCTATTATTAACATCTGATATTATCTAGCACATTTGTTACAAGTAATGAATCATTATTAGTATATTATTAAAAGTTTATATTATTATTAGTATATTATATAAAGTTTATAATGTCTTCAGATTTCCTTCCTTTTTACCTCATACCCGAAGTCTGTCCAAAATAACATACTACGTTTAGTTGTCACATCTCTTTAGGACTCTCTTGACTCTTATAGTTTGTCAAAATTATCCCTATTTTTGGCAAAATTGGGGAATCTTATTTTTGACAGCTTTGAGGAATACTGGTAGGTCCAATTTTTACTTTTCATTAAAGGAAAATATGCTTCTCAAATATTCAACTTATTATTCATTCTTTATTTAGTAAATGATGGTGTAGTAATGTAATTTGTGAACAAGAAGCGATCCAAAAATTCTTGATAGAATGAAAAGGATTCTAAACTCATCTATAGTAATCCAATGCGTGGAAGTGAGCGATGAGGGATGAACTTGTAAAGGTCTGGTCCAAGAGTGCCTGTGTGAGTTTCGTCTGCACATTTGGTTAATAGGATGTCACTACAGGATGACATTCATGGAGAAGCCGGATGAAATGAAGGGAAAGCAAGCCCTGGTTGCTTTTCAAGTGGAAGATACCCTGGATAACCTGAGCATAATCCTTTTTTTTTCCTCTTAAGTTTAGGTTTTATACCTGTGCAAGCAATCTACCTAACTCATCTTTGTAAAACTGAAAAGAAATATCTATTGCAGAATAGAGTTAGATGCTAGTTATACAACATTTATATATTAAATTTAAGTTTTCCAAAATTTATTAATTGTTCTTTTATTAATACATCATCTATTGAATATCCCTATATATTACTTATTTTGCTACATATTACTTTATGGCTTCTAATGGTAAATAATATTCTAACCTGCAAGTCTTATATACATTTTTATCTTCAATCCAGGAACCTAGTAGAAAAAATTAGGTCATAATATGAATGTGTTAAGAGGCACATTGTCACAGAAGAAAATTTTCTTTTATCTTTGCAGAACTATTATGGAGCTGCTAAGATGATTTTTTCTGACAACCCTCTTGGTCTGACCTGTGGAATGGTATGTCCAACCTCTGATCTTTGTGTAGGAGGATGCAATTTATATGCAACTGAAGAGGGACCAATTAATATTGGTGGATTGCAGCAGTTTGCTTCTGAGGTATGTAAGAAGTAAACATTGATTCCCCCCCCAAAGCACAAAAATCTTAAAATACCTTCAACCCTTGATGCTTTGTTGATACCTAACATTTTTAGTGTGACAAACAGCTAAAGTGTGTTTTGTGCCATAAACAGATTTTTTATTCAACAATTTGGCTTCAAAAATGAAATTTTATGAAACCATATGTCAAATTAATTGTAATCCCAGAAGTTTATTAAACTACTTTGACTGAAAGTTTTATAAGTTGGAGGATCTGAAGATAGAATTTCTTCATTAACTTTACAATGGTGTGTGGCTAGTGGATCCCATTATGAAGAGATTATCTTGCTTAACTGATTCTTTTTCCTGAAACGGTCTTAATTTTTACAGCTTGAAATAATATGTTAGAATTCTTCTGTGTTATTTTTTGAGTAATAGAGGTTATAGAATTATCAAAATCTGAAACTGAATAGTATTCTTTAACAGATTTTGTAAACTTATACATCAAAACAGGCATGTTATTTCGATGCAAATTTACAGTGAAATAAAATGAAAACATTTTGTTCCTATTTATCCTGTAAGTTTGCGCCATCTCTTTCTCTTATGAATGTTTTGTAAATGACTTTGATTCTCTGGGACATCTTATTCTCTCTGGGGTCTCCTTGCTGGAGTCAACTACCAGGTCAATTCCCATGTATCATTTAAATGATCAGCTTATATGGAGGTTACACTAAGATTTCATAATCCTTAGGGTCCAGTTGGCTAGAAGACCAAATTAAATGCCTGTCAACACTAGATTTTTAGTTAATGACTTCCCTGTCTCATTTTGTCAACTTAAACACAATGTATTCTTGCTTTTTAGGACCCTTCCCATAATATCCCTCAAGCTTAAATCTCACTTTGCTTTTAGCAATAAATCAGGGTTATTCCCTTCCTGCTTCCTGACAGGTTAATTCTAAGAAAGGCCTCTTGGGAATGAGAAAATAGAAACAATTTGAGGTTGTGAGTTATTGCAGTAAATTCTTGGATTTAATTTCTTTTTTTACCAAATTCAAAATTGCATTAGGCTTACCTGACCAGTGCGAGGTATGATCTTTACAACCTGAGAAAATCCTTAGTTGATGGAGAAGATTCACTTGAATTCTTCCACATTTTTCTTTGGAGACTCATTGCCTCTTCATTAAGTCAGGGCAAGGCTGCAAGGATTTAGTAAGTGAAAGGTCACACAATATGTAAATTAACTATACATACTGTATAGTTGTGCATATTGTATGTGTATGCCTTTCAAAATAAGATGAGTTAAAATAATATTTTTAGTTTGTTAATGACCTAGACAAGAGGGGGGTGTGGCAGGACAGAGAGAAAACAGAGAGCAAGAGAAAGGGAAACATCATTTCTCTGAGAACTCTCCCTTGGTTTTAACGAGATTACGACCACTGATTTCCAAAGCAAAGTCTATTTAAGATACAGCATGGATTAGGATGACATCAAATGCATTTTAAGTGATTCATGGAATTTAGATAGGATGTATCTTTTTATTACACTCCATTTATACTTTATGTAACTGTGGCTTTAAACATATCTATGAAAATATCATACTATATTTATATATCATAAATAAAAATCTCCCAGTGGAACTATATAGAAAAGTTTCCCATCTTTTTTTTTTTTTTTTTTAATTAGCCACTTAGGGCAAGTTATTTTAGAAAGTTCTGTCAAAGGGTGGTTTACTTAAATTCACCCAACTGTCAAAGCTGATGTGAAAATAAAAAGTAACAGCAGTACGAGAATCATGGGTATAGAAAATAAACTTGTGGTTATCAAAGGGGAGAGAATGGGGGGGAGGACATTTAGGTGCATGGAATTAAAAGTTACAAACTACTCTGTATAAAATAGGTAAGCAAGAAGGATATATTCCATTGCAGAGGGAATTATATTCAATGTCTTGTAATAACCTAAAATGGAATGTAATCTGCAAAAATGCTAAACACCTGAAACTAACAAAAAACTGTTAATTAGCTATATTTCAATTAAAATATAAGCAAAATACAATGTGTTAATTGACTTCCCATGAAAAGACAAAGTATAAAGTGCAAAATACTATTATTCTTTCAAACTATTAAACTATTGATAAGAGTCTTTAAGTCAAAGAAGATCATGATGCAAATAATTTCATGTTTTGGTTGTTTGATAAAACAGTGATTGATTTTTGACCTTTAAAAATCTGAATCTATTTTTCAACCAAATGAAGCGAAGGTTAGGAAAGCAGAGTAAAATAGTATATTTTTCAAAATTGTATTTCCTATAACTCTTAAGTAATTTTTAAAATATCAACTCTGTGTGTAGTCTGCCATTATTGTCTAAATCCATACCTTATACCTGGTTTGAACATTGGCTTATGATCTGGAGGGACTGTAGTAGAAAAGAAATAAATCACACAAGGGACAGTCCACAGTAGAATCAGGAGACCGGCTACTTTTTTTTGGTCCTGTATTGTCATTACTATTCAGTCCTTTGCTATCCCCACATCTGTGGTGACCTTGCTTCAGACACTTTTGTGTGTTTGTAGGATAAACAATAGTGTAACAATAGTGCTTCAATAAAATAATTTGGAAATAATAGTTTGGTGTGGGTTTTCTTATCAACCTTATCAGAGTCTTAAAATTTCTTTACACAAATGTAATACCTGAAAATTTCATTTTGAAATATAGTTGACCATTTCATTGAATTTTTAAGAAATCATATATTAATCCCATGTAATAGACTAACTAGACTTTTATTGCTTCTCAAATATGATTAATGAATTGTTGCAAAAGGATTATGAAATAAGAATGCAACTTTCTACTCATTTCCTGTAATGAGTAGAAAAAATAACTATAAGCAGATAACTAGCTGCATGCCAAACCAATCCCTTCTACTGATGTGAAAGAATTAGAGGCAACTTGGAAAAATTGAAATTGAAATTTTAGCTTCCTTTCTTTTTTTCTTTTTCTTCTTTTTTTTTTTTGTCTTTTGTCTTTTGTCTCTTTAGGGCTGCACCTACGGCATATGGAGGTTCCCAGACTAGGGGTGTAATCAGAGCTACAGCTGCCAGGCTACACCACAGCCACAGCAATGCCAGACCCGAGCCACATCTGCAACCTATGGCACAGGCTCACGGCAACACCGGATCCTTAACCCACTGAGCAAGGCCAGGGATCAGACCTGCAAGCTCATAGTTCCTAGTTGGAATTGTTTCCGCTGCACCATGACGGGAACTCCATGAAATTTCAGGTTTCTAAAGTTTGACTTTAAATTTAAAATAAATGAAGTTCAGAGGATTAACTCTTAAGACGGCCACCTCAATTATGAATTTTTAGGAATGTGTTGGATTATGAAATTGGTGTCTAAAAACAGTATGTTTTTCACAGAACGCCTTCTATGAGATTATTTTAATGCCCATGAAACACACTGTTTTGTGTGGCATCTACTTCTTTACTTTTAGTTTACTTTCCATACTTTTAGTTGAATGGAACTAACAAAAAAAAACTCTAGACTAAATCAGGAAAATCACTGAGAACAGAATTATGCTTTAGATTTTTCTTTAATTGTGTCTTTCAGTAGTTTTTTTTGTTTGTTTGTTTGTTTGTTTTTGTCTTTTTGTCTTTTAAGGGCTGCACTCGCGGCATATGGAAGTTCCCAGGTGAGGGATCTAATCGGAGCTATTGCCTATGCTGGACTATACCAGAGCCACAGCAACACCAGATCTGAGCCGTGTCTGCAGCCTATACCACAGCTCACAGCAACGCTGGAGCCTTAACCCACTGAGCAAAGCCAAGGATCAAACCCACAACCTCATGGTTCCTAGTCTGATTTGTTTCTGCTGCGCCTCAACAGGAACTCCAGCAGATTTTTATGTCACCTCTCACTTGACATTACTCAGTTCTTATCCCACTGTCATATAGTATTTATGCACTATTACATGTTCTTGACATTTATTTCTATATTTTATTGAGTAGACACACTTCGCATCAAATTGGCCAGTGCTTATAATATAATAAAAAATACACTGATACAATTCAATTCAGCCAGGTGTTATGAGACTGCATTAAATAACCTTGTGCAATTACTTAAATCACATCAACATTTACAATGCTACAATAAATAGTTTAAAGAATTGTGAATGAAGAAGGAAAATGATTACTTGAGCTAGTGATTATTTAAATAAGACAAATATTATTTCTACTGTATTTTTATTTTGAATGTGGAGTCACTAAAAGCCTAACCCTTTGCCTTCTACAGGTACTTGAAAGAGAATACAGACTCATGTATTCCAATAGAGTACTACACGTCCTCTCTCAAATAATGTATTTTTGTGATGCATCCCATCTATCAAATAGATAGGTATAGACGCAGAACAAATTTAGGTGCGTTCCTTACTTTAAAATAAATTATCGAAAAAATGCGTAAACTGAAATGTGAGACTGGATATATTTTGCATGTTGTGTTGATTGCTTTCTAAGTAGGTTAATTAAAGGAGTGAGAGAGAATGATACTTTGATATTTTGGGGAATGAAAGAGAAAATAATTAATTATTAATTCAGTGCACCAGAAGTAAATCAGGACTATCCCAGGCAGACTGGATTGTATGAACACCCAGTATATTAAGCTCCCACTTGGTAAGCATTCAGTTAATCAAATAAACATTGACTGAGCACCAGAATTAATTGTTGTTGTAAACAACTTCTATATACAAGTATTGAGAAAAACTGTAGTTTATCATGAAACAATACAAGCTAACAAGTTGAGTTCCATAGCAAACAATGACATATGCATTTATATTAGCATCCTCGGACTGATAATCTAGTTTTTATTAATTTTTGTTATTTGGTTTTAAAAGTGTTTAGATCCTAGTATAAAGGATAGGATCAGGTGGGGTGAAGTTTAGAGTTTAGAACACCATGCATGCATCTTTGCAATATCTCACTTAAAAATGTTGATAAACAACCAGTAAGACATGTAGAATAGCTAATGTTTTTCCCATCTTGGGCATGTGGAAACTAAAGATCAAAATGATTGGAAAAATTATAGTTAATTAAAGAAACTCCTGTAACCCTGGTCAGTGTTAGGTACACTACTAAGAACTTGGCTGATACTCAAAATAACTCTTTGGGTAAATGTCATCTTCTTTATTTTATGGATAAGTAATAAGAGGCTTACACAAATTTAGATGTAATAAAGGGAAGATCTAGAGTACAAAACTCTAAGTGCTCTAATTCCGTTATTTCACAGATTCTCACTTGCCCCACATGTTTTAGTCATTGATACAAACTTGATGTAAACTTGGGCTTTCTGACTGCAAGTTCATGGTATTAACCTTGTTAATTCAGCCACAAATACCTCAGTCACTGTATCTTACAACTCACAAGATGAGGTTGCCATACCTCATTTTCTGTTAGATATGAAGCAACTATATTAAAATAGATTGTGTAAGATGAACACATATGGCTTAGTCATTTTCCCTATTTATACATGTTACCAAAAATCTTTTGTTTTTTCTTTACTTCTTGTTATTGAAGAAGTATTGTTAAAACCAAGATTCAGATTTTGTGGGGGCTCGAGATGATAAAACTTTGGGTCCCTTCTTTTAAGAATTGCACAAAATCACTACTGCAAATTTAAATACAGGACCTTGGAAAAGGCCCATGTATTGAAGATCCCTGAAGTTTAAGCTTATGTCTAAAGTTTTATATTAATTCAGAAAGCCTAAGACTAATTTTGTGGTAGCTGGTCTATAAGTAAATTTAAGAATGAGACTAACACGTTTATGATACATTTTGACAAACTGGTCAATAAAATCTGCCAGTTTGTGTACCTAATCTAAAACTAAGACATATATTACCATGATAATTAATAATAACTAATGTATATGGATAATGCATTTTGTAGGTTATTTACGAATAGAATATGGATTAGAGAGCAGCTGTTAGATTGATGACATCTCACACTTGCTCTATTGCCCCAAACTTCATCATCTTTGAATAAATTCTCTCCATACTACTCCTATTTTGAAACAGTGTTGTCAATAGTTAGTGAATACTATTCAACAAAAGAAATAAAAGTATTTCTGAGAGAAATAAGATGTACACGAAAGATATACATTAAATAGTAATAAAATCAATAGTTTCTACCTTGATGAAGTATTATCCTGGGGACGCAGTCACAAATAATGTCAGTTTAGGCTCTATTTGTGTCTCTCCCTTTGGTCTTAGTACAGTGATTAATGGAAAAAAATAACGTCTTGATAGATTTCACTAAATATTTGACATTCTTCTCCAAAAATCTTTTGAAAACTGTTAAAATACTCAGTGCACAAAGATGGATAATAAAACTGCAGGACTGGATAAATTGCTAGTTGATTGTCATCACAATATTTTAGTTTGTCTTAAAACTACATATTAGCATTTAAAGTGTTTAACACATAAAAATAAGTTTCAGAGATTTGGGACAATAACATTGAAATTTACCAAAATCGTGTGGTTGTTAAGAGTATTTGCTATTAGTTTGAATTTGTTTTTTATAAGTTCAAATTTATATATTCTTGTGGGTACCTTACAGTTTAGGAGGATGGACTTTCATTGGTTTGAAAACTATGTATTTTTTCATAAATATATTTGATGTGTATTAGTATAAATAAGTACAAGTAGTAATATTGTATCAGCATGAATCATTTGTAAGAGCACACAAGAAAAATTAAAAGTAGAAGTAAAAAGAAAGACAAATACCTTTGGGGGTCAGAAATGGAGGAGAAATATTTAACAGTAAACAGGAGACTTGGGCCATTGTCTGCTAGGCTCTGCATAAGCAAATAATCAGTGGCTGCTGGGGTATATGACTGGTGTGATAATAAGTATGTTATAATACCATTTTGCATGGTAGAGGACTGGCACACTGCTAGGGCACACAATTAGGGCTTATATGAAGCTGCAGAGAGAAGCGGAGAGAGCTGTGCTCCATTGTTGGGGGCTGTGCCTAGTGGCACCGTCACTGGCTTCTGTGTTATCTCTAAATATCACTGGGGACTGGAGCCCTGGGCTTCCAAGAAGGGACCTGGTTGTGCAGTGGGGGAGAAGGAGAGGAATGATACTGGGGGAGGCCCCCAAGTACTTGATATAAGAAGCAAGAAGTTTGGTGCAAAGGCAGAAAATATTCCCTCAGAATAAGTCTGAAACAAAAACTTCAAGACCACATTTAAAAAGGTATTGCTACCAGTGACAAAAGACTCAAACGATAGATGATTTTTTATCCTAATGAAATAAAATAATACCATAATCAGGTCTTTAAATAGGTAGAAAATAATATTCATAAAAATAAATTACATAAATGACTCTAGGATGGATTAAAAATAAATGCTACATACTGATATATGATGTTTAGAAGAGAAAGACCTTAGCAGAAAACTTGAAAATAAGGTAGCTGAAAAATGAAATACTATGTAAATATTAACCATAAAAAGTTAATATAGTGATATTTATATGTAACAAAAGTGATAAAATTTTAGGGAAATGTGTTATAAAAATGAAGAGAAAAATAACTAATGAAAAAAGAGTAAATGCCTTAAAGAGCATTCATTAGTTACATATACAACGTAGTTCTACTCAAATTTGTTAGATTTATTTGAATAAAGTTTGTTAGATTGATTTAATAAATCTATAAATGTTCCTGAACCCAACTAATATAGATTGGGTGCAACCTTTTCATGCACCTGTGGAAGTAACATTTATCAAAATTGACCATGTATTAAATCAGAAATATATATATATATTCCAAATAAAAGACCTGCACCTATTTTTCTGCAATGGAACCAAATTAGAAACAAAATCAAAAATATTGTCAACGTGAAGGCAATGACAACTAATTTAAAACACACATTTTAAAGGAAATTTTAAAAAATTTTGTAAAGAATTCATGGGTTAAAGATGTCACAATAGAAATTAAAATTACAGGAGTTCCCATCGTGGCCCAGTGGTTAATCAATCCGACTAGGAACCATGAGGTTGCGGGTTCGATCCCTGGCCTTGCTCAGTGGGTTGAGGATCTGGCGTTGCCAGTGAGCTGTGGTGTAGGTCGCAGAAGCAGCTCGGATCCCAGTGTTGCTGTGGCTCTGGCATAGGCTGGCAGCTCCTATTCGACTTCTAGCCTGGGAACCTCCATATGCCGCAGGAGTGGCCCTAGAAAAGGCAAAAAGACGAAAAAAAAAAAAAAGAAAAGAAATTACAAAACATTTTAACGTGAATGAGACAGTTTCCATTGCCAGCCTGTGAAATGTAGCCAAAGTCATTTTTACATGAAAATTTACTAAGTGTGTGTAATAGAAAAGATAAAGATTATGTGTAAATAAGCTAGTTTCATCTCAAGGAACTAGGAAGTGAGGAAACAGGTAGAGGAGGTGTGTGGTGGTAGTGGTGGTGGTACATTCTGAAAAAGTGGAAGAAGTAAAATGAAAATAATAGAAAAATAATGAAATAGAGAATGAAAGCAAAAATAATGATCTATACAAACCTCTAGCTCTTTGAAAAGAGTTTAATAAATGATTATCTGGCATATCACATAATAACCAATACATTTCAATTATGGTTGCCTTCTAATTACCGTTCTTTTATTATTTTATTGATCTGCTTCTAAGTAGCATTGGCTTCACAGTTAATCATATGGCTGTTTCTAGAAAACTCAGAGAAACCATCAGTTGAAGCTGATTGCATGAGGGATGATCTCTCTAGTCTTTCCGGATCTCCATCACTCTCTGTTGCCTCCCTGCTATCTTCCTCTTTTTCTTTTTCTCTTTCATTTTATAAAATTTTATTGAAGTATAGTTGATTTACAAGGTTGTGTGTACAAGTATGACTGTACTTGTACAGTCATACTTGTACACACACTCATTCTCTTTCAGATTTGTCCCTGCAAGTTGTAACTTGGATTTCCTGGCCCCTGGCAGTCAGGGTAACTAACTAGGTACTAGTTAGCATCCTAGGTGCTAAGGATACAGTCATGTATAAGATAAGAAGGATACTAGCCCTCACGGAGCTCATTGCCTAGTAAGAAAGACAAATAACTTACAAATGAAGTGCTTAGAGCTGGTAGACATTTAGGTGGGAGCTGGTAGCTAGGAAACCTAACAGTGCAGCAGGCAGGAGAAGCTGAGTTGAGAAAGTGAAATTTAAACAGAGTCCTGGAAGGTGTTCGGCAAGCATGGTAAAGTCAGGAGTAGGTGATTGTTCAAGGCACAGAGGAAATTCTGAAGGCAAGCAGGGGTGTGTACTGGTTAGTTGGAGCCTACTTTTGATCTGGGCACAGTAAAGTTGCTCATAAACAAAGAATACACATGTACATTTTCAAATTGTATTTCATCAGTGTAACCATTTAATTCAGTTGTAGCCTTAACTCAGATATGAGATGTAGTCTAACCATAATAAAAATGTGAACTATAATGTAAGAATAATAATTTGCAAATCAGTTATATTATCTATAAAATGAACAATCACATGCAACTTTGAAGCTTTTTAGGGCTGGAGGTATAAATGCTAAGCACAGCACGTAGGAGAGTACCTTCCTTACAAAGAGAAAGTGTTAATCCCAGGAGGTTTATCATCATTGATTCATTCAATCTTCACAATAAATTGTGGAGGTAATTGTAACTCTCTTAATTTTAGAGCTGGCATTTACAGTGGTGAAATCTTCTCCAAGATAACGTGCCATTTTTTTTTTAAAGATTTGGCTCAGGTGTTATCTTTTCTCCCTCTTGGGATAAGTTTCTTTCTCACTAGCTCCAAGAACACCATGTGTAAGAATGAACCTTGCACATGGACAAATTACATTGTAATAATTTTTCTATATTTAAGCCATATGAGTACTCTGTTACCCAGGAAAGTACTTATTGGAAGGCCTGTGTTTGACTTACTCATACTCTTATCTAGTACATAAAGGGCACATAAAGATATTTGCCAAATTAAGGTAAAAACAGAATATTCAGACCTCAAATTACACAGCATTTTTACCATGCGGAGAGATACCACTCAGATGTCTATTTTAATAATAAGAAAATAAAGAAATATTTTAGAGCCTTACTAATGCATTAATAATTTTGATAACTGAAAATGTGCCATGGCATAAAATTTTCCTTATTTCTGATGTGTTTGAAAGACAGTTCCCACTTTTCATGTTCCTTATTTAATTGTTGTGAAGAAACTGTCAGGTAGCCCAAGAATATTTCTTTTCAAAAGATGAGTGCAGTGAATAGTATGTACTCAGTATTTCCTTTGACTTCCTTCACAAAAGGAAACAAGGTACAGGGAAAATTACATAGAAGCATCTCCTAGAAGGCATGTAATTTGAGGTAACTTACTTTTGGATGCACAAATAGCAATCTATCTCCATTCAAGCATTCAAAAGGCGACCAGACTGTCGTATTGCTAATTAAATAACACAAAGAAACCAAAACCAGCAAAATGAAAACCAGTGTAATATTTTTATTAAGATTTCTTAGACCTACAATGATGAAATATCTTTAGAAATTACCAGAAATTATGTTTTATTCTATAATAAAATCGAGTTAAATACATGCAAAAATATAAACCTCTTATGAGGTATACAGAATATAACTAGCCTTTTACAAAATACCCTTCAACTAGTAGATATATTCTGAAGTTTCCAAGAATATTTTATTTGTCTTGATTTTCTTATAGTTTACATTTGCTATGGCTTGGTTAATAAAAAACAGATAGGAGTTCCCGCTGTGGCTCAGCATTAAGGAACCCGACCAGTCTTCATGAGGATGCGGGTTTGATGCCTGGCCTCGCTCAGTGGGTTAAGGATCCGGCATCGCTCTGAGCTGTGGTGTAGGTCGCAGACCAGGGCCAGATCTGGCACTTCTGTGGCTGTGGTGTAGGCCTGCAGCTGCAGCTATGATTCTACCTCTTAGCCTGGGAACTTCCACTGGGTGTGGCCCTAAAAAAATAAAAAAAAATTAAAAATTTTAAAAAATACAAATAGAGCAATTGAGGAAGCATTATACCTAACCAAATATGTGTTTATTTTTATTATATACTGTTATAGAAAGTAAGACAGATTAAGGAAAAAGTCCTCAAATTAGAATTGTTAACTATCTTTACATTTACCACGTTTTTCCTTTTCCCTTTGGAGAGCACTATATAATTATTGGAAAATTATACTGTTTCTGTCTCCAGAATGTGAGGAGGCTTGGGGGGAAACCACATGGCCTCTCTCTGTGTCTCAATCGTTCCGTTTTTTAAATCAGGATAATCTCTCCTTTGCCTCAGAGTAATGCGAAAATTATGGGGAAAATGCTAGTCAAGTCAATTTGGAGTGGTGAAAGAAATGCATTCTCCAAAGGAGTGAAAGGTCAGAAATCCCAGAGTGATTATGCAAGGAAATCTATTTAAAATGCTCAAGAAAATATGCACTTGGAAATAACCTATAAATAGCCATCTTTCTGTTCACTGAGGAAGAATCATGTTTCCTCAGTGACTGTTACTCATTTATTGACGCCTATCTCTGTAGCTTAGGAATTTTGAAATTCGTCAAAATCTTGCTGGTTGCCTCCTCTGCGGAATAGTCTACTGTGCTTTGGCATTACAGATGGGAGGGGAAAAGCCCTCTGATTACTTCATAGCCTAGAGGGAAAGTCAGATTGTAAGTGCTGCTGTTAAGTGGGTGGGGGGGGGGGGAGTAAAGCTCCTAGCAAAGTGCCTAGAAGGTAGTATTCAATTATTGGTAGCTAAACATGATTTCGACAGCGGTAGACCAAGTAATAAGCCGCCAACTTGATCTTTCGGGCTGGTTGGCTCGTTCAAGGCCTTTTGCATTTTTTTCTGCAGCACAGCGCTTGATAAGTCATAGGGCTGATGAAAAGTAAAATAATCTTAAAAGAGTCAAAACGCTATAGCATTTGTAGGGAAGGGAACACCTTTACAATGACACAGGTATAAAATATTTTAATTGATTACAAGATTATGCACCTCTGAATACAGCCAATTCCCAGAGTTTCTCAAGTCACAGAAGAGCATGGCAGGAAACCAAATGGTGTAGGGTAGTGTTTTTCAAACACTTCATTAACTACTGTTGGTTTATCAATTTAGTTTAATTTATTGAGTGTAGCATCAGCTTTTGTTGTTAATAGATTGACTGGGAGTTCCCGTCATGGCACAGCAGAAATGAATCCGATTAGGAACCATGAGGTTGTGGGTTCCATCCCTGGCCTTGCTCAGTGGGTTAAGGATCTGGCATTGCCTAGCCGTGAGCTGTGGTGTAGGTCACAGACTCAGCTCGGCTCAGATCTGGCGTTGCTGTGGCTCTGGCGTAGGCCAGCGGCTATAGCGCTGATTAGACCCCTAATCTGGGAACCTCCATATGCTATGGGGGCAGTCCTGAAAAAGACAAAAAAAAAATAGATTGACTATTATAAGTGTATTAACTTAGGAAAGATAAATTCGTATAACACTTTTTTCAGTTACATATTTCCCATTGAAATATTATGAATATATAATGATTTCCTATTGAAAATTACTAAAAAAAAATTGACAGCATGACAGCAACAGTGTTTAAGACTCCAGGCTCTGGGAATAAAATAGCCCTGGGATAAAATCCTTAATATGGGTCCTTGGCCCCAGTTTCCTCCTATGGGAAATGGAAATAATAATTGTACTCGTAACAAGACTGTTGAAGACTAAATGAGATCATCTGTATAGAGACTTAAAATAAAACCTGGCACATAGTTTGTGCTGAGGGAATACTGACCTCTTAATATTATAGGAAAATACAATATGCATTGGGTGTACTTTTCATGCTTCTTTAAATACTTGAATTACTACTTTGTGTTGATTAACCTATTTTTTTCCTCTGTTACATTGTTTCTGGCAGGTGACTCTTTGGCATAGAAAAAAAATTGCATTTTAGAAAATTAAGCCATGGCCTGACATCTAAAATTTGTTTAAAGAAAGGGATCTTTTTCATGTAAGGACATTGTCTTGGATTAAGTTTTTGTTATATGATGAGACAGCAAGAGCTATACTCCAGGGAAAACTATTAGAGAATGCTCTTTGATATTGTAAATAAGTAGAAAATGGCTTTTATAGGTAATGTATTTGTAATTTCGTTATATTTATTTGAAGACTAGTTTTAAAAAATGAAATGAAAATTGCTTTATTGCTATTTATAAAATTCTTAAATTTTATATATTTTAATTACCAAGAATAGAGACAAAGTTAATTCATGCTATTTTCTCAATAGTGTCAATTACTTTTTTCATTCATACTGTCTATGGATTGGTAGTATAAGGAAAAATTTCCCAATATTCTAAACATAGTACAGGGTTTGCTTTATCAGATATATCAATATACTTACTTTTATAAAATGATACCTTCTTTTATGTCTCATAGGTTTATAAAAATGAAGATCTTATCACCACTCCTCTATTACTCCTCCCAAATTTTTGTGAAGCTATTTATTTGACTTCCTGGCCTTTTCTTTTTTTAACATTTTGTCACATTCAGGCTATGTTCATGGAAGTATACTGTGTATATATGAAGTTATCCACCATGTGTATTTCAGTTGAAAAGGAATTGAATACTACTATTTAGAAGGATAGAGTGTCACTTATTCCTTCAGATCTTAGGAATTTGGGAAGTGTTGCTGAAATATCTCAAAATTTGGTATTGAGTATGCAGCTAACTCAGGGTTTAAAAAAAATTAAATGAAACCTCTCATATTTCCTAAGTCCAGTAGTGTGTTGAAGCCACCCTGTCCCACCTCTTGAGAGACTGTGTAAATATTCAGAAATTTTGTAAGCTGACTGTTAAATACAACCAATTGTGAAAAATTAAATTATATAACCTTATAATCATATAAATCATATTAAAAACAAATGTAACCCATACTGAAAACTCATTACTTCATATTATTTATTTAATTTTTACATTAACTGTGCTCTTGAGGTCATTTTATCTATTATATCATATGTTGTAAATTCTAATTTCTGCAATTATGGAAATGATTTGTAACACAGGAGCCACTAGCCACTTGAAATGTGGTTGATGCTACTGAGGAACTAGATTTTAAACTTTAAATAATTATAATGAATTTGAATATAAATTTGAATAGTCGCCTGTGGCTGGTGGCTACTACCATGCTAGACAGTACAAGTTTAGGTATACTCTTTCTCATGCAGTTTGCTGAATTGAGAAGTTACATTTAATGTATACCCAGGCACTTTTCTAAAATGCTTTACTTTTAGAAACTGTTTAATCCTTGTAGTAACCCTGTGGGATGGGTGTTATTAACCCCACTTTACAGTTTGAGGAGACTGAGGCCAGGAGGTGTAAATGGACTTGTTCAGTGCCATCCACCTTGAGAGTGCTAGAGATCAAGACTCAACCTCAAGCGTGGAATTTCAAAGCCAGACCTCTAAAGATATATCACCCTTTGGGATAAAGCTCACAAAATTTTATTCACATATTCACTTTATAAGAAAAACTATCAAGGATGATCAACCTACTATAAAACTAAGGGGAAAAATCCGTTGCCAATAACAGAACAAAGCAAAACAAAACAGGTGAAGGACTGTCAATCCATAGATTAGTGTATTGAGCAAGGTGGTACACTGAGTGTGTATTCATCGGCTCATAAACTGCAGAGTGTGAGGGGCACAGCTCGGAGACTAATCATCTACATTCTAGTGAGGGTCTAGTGGTGCCGGGCTTGCTGCGAAGTGTGCTTGCTTCCATACTGAGAGCTTCCAGTTCTTTGTTTGGCAGGAATGGGGATTTCATCAACATTATTTTAGTTTCATATTTGAATCTTGACAGTTTTTTTAAATAATACTTAAAATCTTATTAAAATAATTAAAATATTTTAGGCGAAATTTATACATAATATATATTATTGGATATTTGCTACTTTATTCACACATTGGCTAGAATTTGTGTCACATATGTTTATGGTCTCAGAACCAAACTATCTGTTGTTGATGAGTGCACAAAACAAGACAGATATTTCTTAAATCCTATTCTATCTAGTTATTACAGGTGAACTTCAAATTATAATATAAATTTTTTGGCCTGTAAAATCCTTAAGCAATCGCATTAAACTCTTCTGTTGTATAAGATGTCAGCAATAACTGATTCTTTAAAATTATGCTTTATGCTTCTAAAGTTTATTAAAATGTAATATTAAATTATAAATGCTAGTGAATTTTAACATGAGAAAGTTGTCAGTTATTAGTTTGCACATCTGAAGTACTCAACTAAATATGAAAGAAATTGACATTTATTTAATCCTTAAATAAAATTATCTAGAGCTCTTCCTGATCATGTTAAATACGTATTTTACATATTGATTTCTGAAAAGTATATGGAAATTTTGCAAAAATATAATAGCTTTCAAGTACCTTTTTATTTTTATTTTTTTAATTTTATTTATTCATTCATTTATTTATTTTTGTCTTTCTGCCTTTTCTAGGGCCGCTCCCGTGGTGTATGGAGGTTCCCAGGCTAGGAGTCTAATCGAATCTGTAGCCATCGGCCTACGCCAGAGTCACAGCAACACGGGATCCAAGCCGCCTCTGCAATTTCACCATAGCTCATGGCAACGCCGGGTCCTTAACCCACTGAGCAAGGCCAGGGATCGAACCCGCAACCCCATGGTTCCCAGTCAGATTTGTTAACCACTGCGCCACAACAGGAATTCCATCAAGTACATTTTTATTTTTAAAAATTTTTAATTTTAATTTTATGTATTTATTTATTTATTTTGCTTTTTTGGGCCACACCCATGGCATATGGAGGTTCCCAGGCTAGAGGTCAAATCAGAGCTGTTGCCACTGGCCTATACCACAGCCACAGCAACGTAGGATCCAAGCCTCATCTACAACCTACACCACAGCTCACGGCAATACCAGATCCTTAACCCACTGAATGAGGCCAGGGATCAAACCCACAACCTCATGCTTTCTAGTTGGGTTCATTGACTGCTGAGCCATTACAGGAACTCAAATACATTTTATTTTATTTTACATAAAAATTGCATACATTAAAATTTTATTTTAAATTGTAAAATAAAATAGTTTATTCACATAGAATAAGAATTTAGTTCCTTTTCAGATTATCTAGAAGGGAATGAAAGGTAAAAATACGTGTTAATTCAAATATAAATGAGAGAAAAAATGTATACTATTTTGGGTAGCAAAGCAAAGAGCAGCAATATATAGATGTAATTTATAAAATTTTAAATTGCACTGGAAATAAATGATAGTTACTAATTTAATATAAACTTTTTGTTAATATGTACAGACTATTCTATATAAAATAGGTAAATTCAAAGATAAATTCAAAGATGGTATCTGCCCTTAAAAATTTTATGCTTTAAGTGAAGAGACAGATATTTAAACCAGTAAAATATGGTTAACTAGGATAAAAATGACAGAAATCTACGTAAACGTTTGTGAAGGCTGTTAACTCAGACTGAGAAATTAAACCTTGTAATACTTGTTGATAATATTCTTAAATTTTTAAATGGAATTGTTTGGATGTTCCTTAAATATTTGACGGCAGATTTTATTCAGAGTAGTTGGTGATGCATGTGGATTTCAAGAAAACATCAAGGCCCTGTCTCTTCATTACTTACTCCCAAGAAAAACTCCCATCTGTCTCTTCTTAGCCTGGGTTTCTGCAGGAGAGGAATGTACTGCCTTATCCTAGTAAATGCAAATAATGCTGTGAGGTAATCAATTAAATATTATAAATAATTTACCCTTAATATGAATTTATTCACAGGCCACCTCTATTGATTGTCAAATTTTGATCAGAGGAGAATAGTGAGAACATGTTGATCTATTCTTTTCTACTTTTAGTTCTGTTTGAAATTTTTGAAATTGTAATCAGTTACCTATGGATTTAGAATTATAAAAGCTTGCTGGAAAATTTGCCTTGTAATTATTCTTTAACTTTAGTAATACGTCTTTCCTTAAAGTCTGATGTCTGATAGTGGTATACCTAGAACAGCGTCCTTTTGATTAGTGTCTGCATGGTATAAGGTTTTTTATCCTTTAATTTTTCTCTCTGTGTTCTTTTGTTTAAGGCATATATCTTTTATGATCTTTATCTTTTAATTGGGACTTTTATTTATATTTAATTTAAATACTCATATGTGTGTGTTTATGTTCACTATCTTACTATGTGTTTTCTGGATTTTACCCCCACCTCCACCTCTCCTTAATTATTTTCATAATTTTCTCTCACTTATTTCCAGTATTTTTAAATCACCCCCTCTTCCAACAACTTAGCTAGTTAAATATTCTGTTACTATTTTAGTAATTACTGTAGATATGCAACATGAATCCTTAACTAATATATGTAAATATACATTATATATTAGTACTTTTACCATTTCCTAGATAACCTTGTGATCTTATATACACTATCTCAGTTTAACCTTGTGTGCCTTTATCATGTGTATCTGTTGTTATTTACCTTGAACTCCATGTGATATTATTTTCTACAGTCAATATTCATTTACATTTATCCACATATTTATGATTTTCAGTGCTCTTTATTCCTTTCTACATTTCCTTGTTTCCATCTGGGACAATGCCTTCTTTCTAAGGAACTTTATTATCCTTTATTTATTATACTTTATTATTCAGTATTTTTTTCACTGGTGCCAGCAAATACTATCTGCAAATGTTTTTATTTCACCTTCACATTTAATGGATATTTTCCATCTCGGTAGAATTTTAGGTGTGGAAGGTGTTCTTTTTCTGTTGCTGTTGTTGCTCAGAAAATGCTTTTTCATTGTCTTCTGACCTCCATCATTCCTTTTGAGAGGAAAGCTGTCAACCTTATTAGCTGTTTGTTGATAGCACTGTTTTTATTCTTTGGTTGTTTTCAAGGCTTTATTTTCCTTACTTTGGCTTGCAGCAATGTTACTGTGATATGCAGGAGTTTCTTTATATTTAATTTGATTCGTTTTAGAACCTCTTGAATTTGTGCCTTGATGTCTTACAAATGTTGGGAGAAATTCTTGGTCTGTTTCTCTTCAGATATTGCTTCCCCCTCCTTCTTCCTCTCCTTTCCTTTTAGGATTACAATTGTGCATATATTCAATCTAGGCCTTTTTGTCTCATGTTCTTTTATGTATTTTTCTCTCTATTTGCTTCCCTTCAGTTTCTAAGTCCTTTTTTGCTCACTTGTTCAAATTACTGTTAAGTATGTTTAATTAGTTTTTAATTTTAATTTTTAATTTTTTTCTGAAATTTCTTTTTTTTTTTAAAGCAAATTCAAGTTTCCTGATGAAGTTCACATTCCTGGGTATTTTTTGAACATGTTCATCATAGTTATTCTAAAGTCTATTTTTAAGAGCAATACTTACTGGATTATGTATGCAAATCTTTCAGTTTTCTGAGTTATGAGCAGTTCTTTGTTCATAACTTTTGGGCGTTTTGATCAAAAGCCAAATCTTCTGTATAAAAATTTCTACATGCTGCAGTTGACTTATTATCCTCCACAGAAGGTTCACCCTATCATTGGTAGGTAGGTAGGAGTGAGACCTTATCACCTTCCTCCAAATCAAGGGCTGAACTGACTCAGGTTGGGTTATGTGTCCACCTCTGATTTGCTCCACTGATTTGCAGAGTGTAATCTCTCCGAAATTTCAGCTGTATGCGAAGGTATCTACTAGGACCTTTTCTTCCTTAGCTACTCCGGTACTCTGGTTTTTGTTTCCTCTGGCCTATCAGAGTGCAGGGGGGTCCATTCTGCTTTACAGAGATTTTTTTGTTGTTTGGATTCTTAGCCTTTTATCCTGTGCCGTGTAAGATTCAGCTTCTCTGCGCTATCTTCTGCTTCTGGTTTCTGGCATCTTACCTTCCCTAAACCCCGTGTCTCTGTAGTCTCAGAAGATTACCACACTTCTCTTTTGCTGTCTCTTTGAGCTGTGGTCCTCTAGCTGCAAGATTCTTGGTCTTCTTCACTCTGCTAAGAAGTGGCCAATTCCCTCAGGGTAAAAGGAACTCCTAAACTGTCAGCAGACGTATCTGTTCTTCCCTTTTCCCTGTGATTTTGGCCCCTGTAGTCTGCCTCACTTGAGTAGATCTCTCGTGTTTCCAATAGATTTTTGAAATGTTTTCCTTGAAAAACGAATCTGTCATAACCGGAAGCAAATATCATAAATTACCGAGTGTCTACTATGTGCCACATTAGTGCTAACTGCTGGTCATACAATGGTAACACCTTTTAAAAAATATTTAAAACAAATAGTTAATATGTTTTGTGTGTGTGTGTGTGTATCCATAATCTCTGACATGAACTAATGTTCTACTGACTAACATGGAAACATGACAAACAGATACAATAGTAAATTGTTTTGTTAGTAGTATACAAAGTATGATCCAGGAGCTCAGAGGAGGAGCATTTAACTTGGCCCAGAGTTGAGAGTGAGAAAAGTGAGTCAGGAATGCTTCCTAGAGGAGGTATGGCCCAGGACAGGAATTTCAAAGATTGAGAAAGAGTTAGTAAAGTGTAAATTATCATTAACTTTTTTTTTTTGGCTTTTTGGCTTTTTGGCTTTTCTGGGGCCTCTCCAGCGGCATATGGAGGTTCCCAGACTAGGGGTTGAATCAGAGCTGCAGTGACCGGCCTACACCAGAGCCACAGCAGCGTGGGATCCAAGCCGCATCTGCAACCTACACCACAACTCACGGCAAAACCAGATCCTTAACCCACTGAGCAAGGACAGGGGCCGAACCCGCAACCTCATAGTTCCTAGTTGGATTTGTTAACCACTGCACCACAACGGGAACTCCTCATTAACTTCTAAGTGTGCTCTACTAATACTTAAAATGTACCACTTAATTCTATTAAAATCACAAATGGATTTGAAACATTAAAAATGTATTTGAGATTGTAAAAGTTTAAAGTTTTTAACCATGTCAAATGATTTTTCCCTAGGTGTTCAAAGCAATGAATATCCCACAAATCAGGAATCCTTGTCTGCCATCCCAAGAGAAAATGCCTGAAGCTTATTCTGCAAAGATTGCTCTTTTGGGTGCTGGGCCTGCAAGTATAAGCTGTGCTTCCTTCTTGGCTCGATTAGGCTACTCTGACATCACTATATTTGAAAAACAAGAATATGTTGGTGGTTTAAGGTAATGCCTATATTTATTTCATGTTCATGGTGTCAAAAATTATGGGGTAAAACAATTATGAATATTGTGGGTTTGTAATCATATAGGAACTTCAGGCTCACAGATGGTATTTTAAATGTTCTTTTTCCAAATGCTCAAATTTTGATTTCATTATTCACTTTAGATTTGCATTTGGCTTTCAACATTATTTATTTTAAAATGTCTCTGTCTAGTTCTGTGAATTTAAATCTCAGCAAAATATTTTATGACTAGAGGAACCAATCATATGAAAACTTATTTAATCCCTGTAAATCTTTCCTTTAATGGAGACATATAGAGAAAATTATGCACATTAGAGATAGTGGGACGTACCTCCATGGAATATTGGATGATACATTTTGTTATGTATAAATACATATTGTTCTGCTTACATATTTTCAACGTACAGTCTCTTAAGTTTTGCGTTTGATTACAATTGTGAGAATCGACTAAAAATGTTCCATTTTAATGTACATTTATGCAGTGTTTATCTCATAAATACCTTATTATTTGCTATTAATCAGCATCATTATTGTAAACCAGGATTCAGTCACATAGTCTTTTATTCTCATGAAGATTCATGCATTAAAATGGAAAATTTCCTTTTGTATCAGTGGCTTTCGGATATTTATATTAACCTTAGAAATTGGATGGAGTTTGCTTTATTTAAAATAAATGGAACTCTGTAGAATATGTAATGGGGGAAAAGGAAGTCTCTTCAACAAATGGTGTTGGGAAAGCTGGATCACTACATGTAAATCAATGACATTATTAGAATACTCCCTCATGCCATATAAAAAATAAACTCAAAGTAGTTTAAATATAAGACATAATACTATGAGATTTCTGGAAGAAAACATAGGTAAAACATTCTCTGACATAAATCGCAGCAATTTTTTATTAGATCAGTCTCCCAAGACAAATAAAGGCAAAAATATACAAATGTGACCTAATCAAACTTAAAAGCTTTTGCACAGCAAAGGAAACCATAAACAAAACAAAAAGACAACCTAAGGAATGGGAGAAAGTATTTGCAATGTGATTAACAAGGGCTTCGTTTCCAAAATATGCAGTCGGCTCATAGAGCTCAATATCAAAAAATAAACAGCCCAGTCAAAAAAATGGGTGAAAAACTAGACATTTGTCCCAAGAAGATGTACAAATGCCAACAGACACATTGAAAGATGCTCAACATTGGTAATTATTAGAAAAAAGGAAATCAAGAGTACAACGAAGTATCACCTAACTGCAGTCAGAATGGCCATCATTAATTACTCTACAAGTAATAAATGCTAGAGAGGATGTGGAAAAAGGAGACATTCCTCCACTGTTGGTTGGAATGCAATTTGGTGTTGCCACTATGGAAAACAGTATGGAGTTCCCTAAAACACTGAAAACAGAGTTACCGTATAATCCTGAAAGCCCACTCCTGGGCATGTATCCACAATAGACAAAAATTCTAGCTTGAAAATATACATGCAGCACTATTCGTAATAGCCAAGACATGGAAGCAGTCTAAGTGTCCATCACCAGAGGAATGGATGAGGAAGATGGGGTATACACACATACAGACACGCAAATGGAATATTACTCAGCCACAAAAAAGAAAAGAAATATTGTCATTTGAGGCAACACAAATAGACCTAGAGATTATCATACCTATGTGAGGTGAGTCGGGCAGAAGGACAAATATTATATGATGTCACTTATATGTGGAATTTAAAAAATAATAAAAATGAGCTTATTTATTACAAAACAGATTCACAGACATAGAAAATAAAGTCCTTGTTACCAAAAGGGAAAGGGAGGGAGAGGGATAAATTAGGATCTTGAGATTAACAGATGCTAACTTCTATTCATAAAATAGATAAGAAACAAGGGAACTGTATTTAATGTTTTAGAGTACTCTACAATGGAAAATAGTCTGAAAAAGGTAAAATGAATGGAACTCTATTGTGGACATTTATTACATTTATGATCATACAGAAATAAAATTTTAAGCAAGAAGTGAATATTCCATAAAACATTTGATCTAAAAATGAGAAAGAATTTAGGTGATAAATTAATAATATTAGTCACTTATTTTCTCTAAATGTGTTATTTGCATTAGAAATCATTATAAAAATTATAACGAAATAAAATTATTATGAAAATGTAGGCCTGTTGTTATACTTAGCATTTAAATTTTGTTGGCTACTAACCATTGTTTAAGCAAAAATTTTGTCATATTTAATAATCACAGAATAAATTTAACCTAGTTGTGATTAAAACTTCTGCTTTATTTTTCAAGATTTTATGGCACCTATAAATATGTATCAATAAATATATAAATTTCATTATTGGTCCAGTGACAATATGCTAGATTCAAAATCAGCTACTACTAATATAAAACTCTCCGACTGAATCATTAAGTAAATATATCGCATAGTTAGAAGACTCTTTAGAGAGGATATGAAGCATAAATTGAAGAATAAGTAGTCCGATTGCCAAGAAATAATTGTTTTTCTATATTGATGATTCATCACTATGAGTTTTAAAGTACTAAACATATTTTATTTAAAAAGTTTTCCTGGAAAGTAAATACCTAATGTATCATTTTGTTGGGATTACTTATACTTTCTGTTTTTAATGGCATTTTATCAAAGCTTTATTAACTAGGAAAAACATAACCTATTAACAAGTTATGTATAAACATTGTACATTTTTTCACTTATACACATCAAGAGATATGTGAGCTAATTTAAAACAATAATAACGTAATTGTTTTTTAGCCAAGTAGTCTAGGAAAAATCTTTTTACCCCTTAATTGCATTTCACAAGAAGCCTAAAATGAAACAAGCCCTGTTTGTGAATTATTGTATTGACACTTTTGGAAAAGATTACTATGGATGTTAGCATCTCTGGGGTTTTTTTGTTTTGTTTTGTTTTGTTTTGTTTTTTAACTCAAATGCAAGGTAGGCATGCTTGAATCACGTAAATTGGCACTAAACCTGTGTTTTTATATATTCGCAAAACATTTTTTAGTAGGACAGAGTCCCCTGGTGTAATGACCAAGCATATTTTTATAATTTCTTTTTTGATTTATATTCTTTCTTTTGCCTTTGAATCTTCCCAGGATCCAGGGACGGTATGAAGTATTTAATCAGTCTCTTTTGGACTTGTCCTATGGTAGAGGCATTATGTGTCACTGCTACAGGATTATAAAAACTGACACTGGAATTTAGCCAGAATTACAACCACAACACTAGCCTGTTAATTTATTTTCTCACTTACAGATGCTTCTCATTCTCTTGTATCTTCAAAGTGGCTAAAAAAGATTAAATGAGCTTTGTATTTGAAATCAATTGCTTAAAGAGGTGATGTCAAGTTTTATCATTCCTTTTCCTTTGCATCCAAAGAGTTTATTTTAAACCTGGTGAATAAGTACCACAACCACTTTTTAAAACATTACTAGAGTTGCTGAAAGATATCCAGGACTTAACCCCTATTGTATTGAACAGAAGCGATTGGTCATTTTTGATGGTGTTAGCAAAGTTATAAAATAATCAGTAATTTTCCTTTCCTCCTGTTGTGGCTTCTTTTTTCAAGATAGAAGTTTAGAAAGGTTAAATGACTTGCTATTATGATAACAAGTTGATATACAAGTGGTGTTGAAAGATTTTTTTTTTGTCTTTTGTTGTTGTTGTTGTTGTTGTTGTTGCTATTTCTTGGGCCGCTCCCGCGGCATATGGAGGTTCCCAGGCTAGGGGTCGAATCGGAGCTGTAGCCACTGGCCTACACCAGAGCCACAGCAACGCGGGATCCGAGCCGCGTCTGCAACCTACACCACAGCTCACGGCAATGCCGGATCGTTAACCCACTGAGCAAGGGCAGGGATCGAACCCGCAACCTCATGGTTCCTAGTCGGATTCGTTAACCACTGCGCCACGACGGGAACTCCTCCTGTTGACAGATTTTAAATGTGCATGTCTATATATACATACTCTGATTTTTTTCTATTCCTTATGAAATTAATATATTGAATTATGAAATTTTTGTTAGGACAGTTAGAGAAATGATGTCCTTTGCTTTAGCTAGTTCAGATGCTATGTTTTCATGATATCTATTGCATTTCATATTGATTGACAATAAAGAAATGGAGTTTAGGTGAAAAAATTTTAGTAATAGGAATATTTGAAGAACATGTGTGATGTAACACAAATTTAAAGTGTGTGGCGCCTGTACCGTAATCAATGAAAGCAAAAGCCTATCGAAGTATGAGAATTGTACTTTAAAAAGAATAGAGGGGTGTTGTTATTGGTTAGTTTCTCTTAGATGAAAGAAACATGAACATACAAGAAAGATTTTTTTTTTTTTAAGATTACCTAGACACTCCAGTGAGTGTACTAAAGGATTTATGGCTGCAAGGAAAAAAATTCTTTCAAAACTTTAGATTGTTAGAAGAGCACATATAGAAGAATAAAAATGTTTTTGTAAACACAGCAAACATGGGAAGTTACCATTCCAATTAAACCCGTCATTTATCCTTTTATCTCCTTTCTGAGCACACTGTCTTGAGGGTAATTTCGTTTATTCTCCTGGTTTCAGTTCCCACCTACATGCAATTTATTTAAAAATCTGTATCTGCCTTGACCTCTCTCTGTCCTGGTCAGACATTCAAATCCTGGATGTCTCCTCGTCAATTTCATGATGCCGGTATTGCTCCTGTTTTTGAGTTTGCTCTCTCAGTGATGGCGTGACCAGACCGTACGGGAATTTGACTGTGCTAGCCTTCAACATCCTGGCAGCTGTGTTTTAGGAATACTTTATAAAAAATATCCTCTTCCTCTTCAAGCTCTGACGTCCTTAATATCTCACTTCCTGTACCACTACAGTTACCTCCAGATGGTTCTCTTTGCTTCCCGGTTTGGCTTTTTCAAATTCATTCTCCTAGTTTCCAAATGCGATTATTGCACACTTCTATTTGAAATGTCTCAATAAGTCCCTATAATCTAAGCGGTAGAGGCTCTAGCTTGGCACAGAAAGCCCTCCATTACCTGATATCTACGGATACTTTCCTCTCCCTCCCCCTCATCTGCTCTCCTTCCTCGCTGCCTCCCATCCTCTCAACTTTATCGTGCCCCAAACTGGTCATTATCTCAGGCACTAGAGCTACAGAAGGTGAATAAATTGAAGTGCCTGTTCTCATGGGCTTAATATTCTAGCCATAGAGAGGCAGACAATAAAGCTACAATAAACCCAATATAGAGTATGTCAGATGTTTATAAATTCATGAGGAGGGAGTTCCTGTTGTGGTGCAGTGGTTAACGAATCTGACTAGGAACCATGCGGTTGTGGGTTCGATCCCTGGCCTCACTCAGTGGGTTAAGGATCCAGCATTGCTGTGAGCTGTGGTGTAGGTTGCAGATGGGGCTCGGATTCTGTGTTGCTGTGACTGTGAGGTAGGCCGGCAACTGTAGCTCTGATTAAACCCCTAGCCTGGGAACCTCCATATGCCGCAGGTGTGGCCCTAGAAAAGACAAAAAAAAAAAAGAAAATTCATGAGGGTATTTTAAAAATGGCATTTTAGTGCTGTACCTATTTGATTCCTGGAGTGGATAATTTTAAAAACATGCATATCCTCTAGTCTGTACAATAAATAATTTCCATTAAGAATCAGGAGTTTCCATTGTGGCGCAGTGGAAACGAATCTGACTGGGAACCATGAGGTTGCGGGTTCGATCCCTGACCTCGCTCAGTGGGTGGGGGATCCAGTGTTGCTGTGAGCTGTGGTGTAGGTCGAAGAGGTGGCTTGGATCTAGCATTGCTGTGGCTGTGGCCTAAGCTGGCAGCAATAGCTCTGACTAGACCACTAGCCTGGGAACCTCCATATGCTGTGGGTGCAGCCCTATAAAGACAAAAAAGACAAAAAAAATCATATAATAACCCAGAATAATAATTATTTTTGATCACTCCTAGAAAACAAAATAATTTCAATATTAAAAGTGTAGTCCGGAGTTCCCGTCGTCCTGGCGCAGTGGAAACGAATCAATTAGGAACCATGAGGTTGTGGGTTCGATCCCTGGCCTTGCTCAGTGGGTTAAGGATCTGGCGTTGCCATTGAGCTGTGGTGTAGGTCACAGACACGGCTCAGATCCGGAGTTGCTGTGGCTCTGGAGTAGGACGGTGGCCACAGCTCCAATTCGACCCCTAGCCTGGGAACCTCCATATGCCACTGGTGTGGCCTTAAAAAAGGACAAAAGAGGAGTTCCCGTCGTGGCGCAGTGGTTAACGAATCCGACTAGGAACCATGAGGTTGCGGGTTCGGTCCCTGCCCTTGCTCAGTGGGTTAACGATCCGGCGTTGCCGTGAGCTGTGGTGTAGGTTGCAGATGCGGCTCGGATCCCGCGTTGCTGTGGCTCTGGCGTAGGCCGGTGGCTACAGCTCCGATTCGACCCCTAGCCTGGGAACCTCCATATGCCGCGGGAGCGGCCCAAGAAATAGCAACAACAACAACAACAAAAAAGACAAAAGACAAAAAAGAAAAAAAAAAGACAAAAACAAAACAAAACAAAACAAAAAGGTGTAGTTCACACTGTTTCACTATTGTATCACACTGTTTCACTACCGTACATTTTAAACCCAAATTTAAAATTCTGGTTGCTTGAAATGACAGAATTGAAATTGATTCTCGTTGTTTCATGTGTTGTTCTCTGATCAATTACAAGTCAGCTCTTTAAACATTGGCATCCGCAGCCATGCAGGGATGGAGACACATGCTGCCTGTGGGCCACTGGAAGGAAGAATGCTTGGAGCTGCATTGGCAGCGTCATGTGCCAGTGGCTGCTCTTTAATGGAGTTCTCCATGGTAACTTCTCTGTATAACTCAAGGTTTATTGAAGAATGGGCAGGAGTTCCTGTTGTGGCTCAGCGTGTTAAGAATCCAACTTATATCCATGAGGGTGCAAGTTTGATCCCTAGCCTCACTCAGTGGGTTAAGGATCCGGCATTGCTGTGAGCTGTGGTGTAGGTCGCAGATGAGGCTCAGATCTGGCGTTGCTGTGGCTGTGGTGTAGGCTGGCAGCTGAAGCTCTTCAACCCCTAGCCTGAGAACTTCCATATGACACCGCGCGGCCCTAAAAACCACACACACACACACACACACACGAGTAATAAACATGGGATCATTTAAAATGTACACCTATATCACTAAAACTTTCTAGCAACTGTAGCAATTATTTAGAATTTAGACCCACCAAAGAGGTTTTGGGGAGAGGAGACCGGGTTTAGAGTTACCAGCCCATGGGGATAATACAGAAAGGCTTATTTCTGTCCATTTTATAACTTTTCAAATAGTCTAAAACCAGTGCACAGCTTATTGCCGCTGTTAGCCTTGGTGTGATGCTAGTAAATGAATGGAGTATGGAGTCGATGGCTTGAGCACCTCGTGGGAAGGAGTTGTCTGAGGACATGCGTCGTGGCGGAGGAGTCGAAGTTCAGCTTGGGGCATGATAGAGTTGAGATACCCCCTGGACGTCTAAGTGGGTGTAAAGTCTGGGATTTAGGTCTGAGGATAAAAAGGTGGGCACCATCACATGTGGATGGCATTTAAAGCTCTGATATAAGGAGGAATTCACCTGGTATCCAGGACAGTAGGGTAGAGCCCATTCAAAACCCTCTGCCTCATGTCCCATCCCGTGAACATTATACTTTTTGTTCCCCTGACCCCCGTCTTCCTCCTTACCGTTTCCTGCGTGCCAGGATGCCCTCTGTCTGCTTCGCTTATCTGAAAGCTGATCATTTGTCACATTTCACCGACCTGATTTTCTCATCCCAAAGTAAATTTTCCTTCCTTGGAGACATTCCTGTTCACATCTGGTAATGTACACTTGTCATATTGTACTGTGAGTGTGTGTGTGTGTGTGTGTGTGTGTGTGTGTGTGTGTGTGTATCACCCGTCGGTCTGCTGACCTCATCCATTGGTGACTATAAGCATGTCATGTTTATAACAATCAATAATCACCTCCCTATCCACTACTTACTTAATTATGATCAAATCTACCTGACTCTTTCTAGTATTGTATCTCACATTACTCTTATTTCCTGTAGGAGATGTGATTCTCACACATTTATTCATAACCATGTGCTAAGTGTTGGCTACAGTGCTTTCAGGGGTGTATGTGATTCTAAGCCCCAGAAGCCCTGAATTCTCTTTGCTGCTTCAGCTTTCAGTTCTATTTCCTCCAGGCTCAGGTTTCTTCTTGCTAGGTTGCGTGTGTTCTCTCTTCTTTCTGGTCTAGAGAAAAAATTGTTCCTGTTGCATTTAACTTTTTCTTTCAGAGCTGTGTCTTAATTGGAACCATTGGCCTGAACTCCCATCATTTTTTTTCTTTTATATCATTTACTTCTACTCAGATTTCATAAAAATCCCAAGTTAGAGGAAGATAATCAGCCTCACAGTGTATCTGTTTGTATTTAGAGTCTCACCTTGCAATGGTTAGTTTCTTACAGCTGGGAATTTTGCCTTCCTGTCCAGCCTTTTGGGGACCTTCGTCAGACTCCAGTGTTATTCCATTTTCAATCTCTTGCCCACAAAACCCCAGGCTTGCAAGACAGGGTGTCTGTTTGTGCCTACATACAATCCATAATATTTATGAATTTTTCTCTTTAGCCTTGGAAGTTATGGAGAAGGAAAAAAAAAAAATACCCTCTCTTCTCTTAGGTCAGTAGCTTGCCTTGTGAAATAAACTAACCTAAAGCAAATTAAGGAGAAAAAGTGTTCATTAACACATGTATTGTGCAAACATGTGGGAGAACTCAGTGATGAGTAACTCAGAGGAGGGTCAGAAATGGAGGTATGTACAGCATTTTAACAGCACAATAAATCTGTGGAAAGTGATAGGACAAAGGAGAAGGGGTCATTTAGTAAGGTTTATTTAGTAGATTCCTCTTAGTGCCCATCTCTGGGCTGATAAGGGTCTAGTATTATCTCCTAGTGATGAGTAGTTTTGTCCTTCCTGATATAGGAAAGGGAGACATACCCTTGCAAATTTATGTACTGCTGTTTGGAAAACAAAGGGGGAGTAGAGAGCTTTTCTTATATCTGTTTCTTCTCAATTGTACTTATCTCAAAATAATCCTGTGCCAAAGTGGCATGGTTTGGAGTGGCATGTTTTGCTACCCTAGGAAGGCAGATCCTCTGTGGTGCCTGAGCATTATGACAACCTCTGAAGATCACCTAAGGAGGTTCTTATCTCTAAATCTAAGCCCTAAATCATTCTGATGTATAAAATTCTGTTCTAAAGAGATGGAAAGCTCCTTTAATAGAGGGCCTTGACTTTATGCTGTCCAATGCCTTGTATTTTTCTATAGCGCTGAGCAGGGTACCCAACTGATTGATATATGTAAATTAATTGAATAATCATGTTCTTAAGTCACCAAAGGATGAAAAGACTACAGATGCACTTTGTATTGAATGATCCTGAAGGTTCATCTACAAGAGTTATTTATTTATTTTATAAATCAGTCTCTGTAATGCTTAGATATAGCCTCTCATTGCATGCACTACATTCTGTTGCAGTGATCTGTTTATGTATCTCTGCTCACAAGAACGAGAGTTTATTAGAAGTATGAATTTGGGAGTTCCCATCGTGGCGCAGTGGTTAATGAATCCGACTAGGAACCATGAGGTCGCAGGTTCGATCCCTGCCCTTGCTCAGTGGGTTAACGATCCGGCGTTGCCGTGAGCTGTGGTGTAGGTTGCAGACGCGGCTCGGATCCCGCGTTGCTGTGGCTCTGGCGTAGGCCGGTGGCTACAGCTCCGATTCGACCCCTAGCCTGGGAACCTCCACATGCCGCGGGAGCGGCCCAAAGAAATAGCAAAAAGACAAAAAAAAAAAAAAAGAAGTATGAATTTGGTGAAATTTGCCATCAGTTGCTGCAACTAATACTGTGCCTGGTATTTTATAAATGCTCATTCACTGAATAGATGAATGAAAACATGAATTACTATGTATTCACGAACATATGTAGCCTTTTAATTACTTTAAGATATTGAAAAGTTATTTGAGCTTACCTTTAATTCTCTGAACTATTATTAACTATTGAAATGATTGTATTTTAAGACTTGTGAATATTTTAAGTACAAACAATGAGCATTGATATAAAATAGGATTACTTTTCAATGACTATATCCTTTGGGGACACATATTGGCATTCATAGAAGATTGTTTTACTACAGAAATATTCTGTATATTACATGGAATTCATCCCATAATATCCTGAAGAACATGTTAATACAAAGTTATTGATTTAGATTTGAACAATCTAGAGGTATAATTATAGAATATGTATGTATGGATATACGTGTATGTTTATGATATGTGTATTAAACATTATATACTTTCAGATATTTTCTGTTTTATAAAAGATTTTGTTTTCTTAAGAATTTATAGAATCGTTAGTAAATACATCAACTAAATACTGTGATAAAATTAAAAGTATTAGAATTGCTTTTGACCAGTTGTTTTGTTTTTCATTGTTTGTATTTATTTACTTTCACAGCAGTTTCTACTGTTTCTGTTGTAACCCATGTCATATTTTGTCATGTATAGAAAAATGTGGATGTCCTCGCTCTTACACTTATGTGATATGAAAAAACCCTTAGGAGAGATATTTATTCCTTTAATACCGAACAACAAAGATATGTTGCATTTTTTTAAATGCTGGCTTTTCCACAAATGCTTCTTATTTTTTTTCAGTACTTCTGAAATCCCTCAGTTCCGGCTGCCATATGATGTAGTGAATTTTGAGATTGAGCTTATGAAGGACCTTGGTGTAAAGGTAAGTGAAAAACTTAGCACTTACATGTGTATTGCTCCAAAAGAAAGGAATAAGCTCTCCACTAAAGATTAACAGCAAAATGTCACATACTTTAGGAAAGAACAATTAAAAGCTACACCAGGCAGAAGCAGAAAGATGCTGTTCCTTGCTTAGGGCATTTGTCTGTCTACTGTCTGAATGCCACTAGCCTGGAAAAGGGCAATCGATAGTTCTCATCTGGCACGCCTGCATGTGATTAATTGTCTGTAAGAAACAAATTCCTAAATTGCTTTAGGGGTTCAGTGCAGCTAATAGAAGGATTTGGTTTCTTTTAATCCCACGTTTTTTTCATGTGAGTTGTGTACACTCTGAAACATTTGTATTTCACAATTTGGAACATAATTTCTTACAGAGGCTTATTTTATTTACTATATGCATAATATCAGTAGTGTTAATGTGATAATCCCTTCCCAACATAAATAGAAAATCAGCAAGGTAGAAAGCAACAGCTTTGCATTTTTAACTGTTTTGTGAAATAAATATTGTGTTCTTTTAAAGATGGTAAAGAAATTAATACATTTTAATTTTGGAATATACCTTTAGATGTTCCTATTCTTTTGAATTATTTAAGAGTATCATACTTTGGCCCTTCACTTGAGCATATTGCAACTTTTATTTCCAAAATTTTACCTTTATAATGCATATAAACTAATAGATTAATAAAGTGCTAAGATGTACATAATACATTTTGTAAGCATATACAGAAAATATTTTGAAAAGTGATTAACAGACTACAGCTCTTGCACTTAGAAATAAAAATTAACATAATTAATAAAAAGGGAAACACAAAAAAACATTTCATGCTTTTACATTTATAATTTCATTTTGTTTGACAGTGGTTGGGTGATGAAACATTTACACCCAAGTAAACAAGTCTTATAGTGTATACATAGTACAGTTATGAATAAACTTTATGAAAACTTAGCATTCAAAAATAGTGTGGCGGAGTTCCCTTGTGGTGCAGCAGGTCAAGTATCTGGCATTGTCACTGCAACGGCCATGGCCTCTGCTATGGTGAAGCTTCCATCACTGGCCCAGGAATTTCTATATGTTGTAGATGTGGCAAAAAAAAAAAAAATCAAATACTGTTCAAAATAGGTTTAAGGGTGACAATTTGCTTTATAAAAATATATTCTGAATACTTTTTTTAAATGTCTTTAATTCTAAATACAAGTTTTTACCCAGGTTTCATTAAATAAAGGATTGAGACTTTAAACTAATATGTTGTGATACTTCCAGTTGAAGATGAATCAGAAATTAATTTGAGACACTTCTAAATTTATATTATAAATAATTGCACTCAATTTATACAGTACCAAATATGCTGCATAAATCAGGGCACACTCATTACTCATTTGTAAAAAATTTTATTAGAGTATAGTTGATTTACAGTGTTGTGCCAATTTCTGCTGTATGGCAAAGTGACCCAGTTGTAAATATATATATTCTTTTTCTCATATTATATTCCATTAAGATCTATCTCAAGAGACTGGATATAGTTCCCAGTGCTATACAGTAGGACCTCATTGCTTATCCATTCTAAATGTAATAGTTTGCATCTACTAACCCCAAACTCTCAGTCCATCCCACTCTCCTCTCCTCCTTGGCAACCACAAGTCTGTTTTCTGCCTGTGAGTCTATTTCTGTTTTTTAGATTAGTTTGTTTGTTCCCTTTTTTTGATTCCACATATGAGTCATATCATATGGTATTTGTCTTTCTCTTTCTGAATTACTTCACTTAGTATGATAATCTCTATACTTGCATCCATGTTGCTGCAAATAGCATTATTTCATTCTTTTTTATGGCTGAATAGTATTCCACTGTATATATGTACCATATCTTCTTAATCTGTTCATCTGTCAATGGATATTTAGATTACTTCCATGTCTTGGCTGTTGTGAATAGTACTGCTATGAACAACCACTAGGGAAAATAGTAAGGAGGTTCCTCAGAAAACTGAAAATAGAGATACCATATGATCCAGCAATCTTATTCCTGGATATATATTGGGACAAAACTATAATTCAAAAAGATACATGCACCCCTATATTCTTGACTTTTTTCTTTGTAAGTCTAGATAGTGATTTCTCTAGTGAATGTATTCATTGAAAGAACCAGGTCTCAGAGATTTTGTTTCCTTAGTCCCTAATTGCTGACTCTATCTTTATTCTTTGCCCCTGCTATCCTTGCACTTATTTGCTATTCTTCCTTAACCTCTTGAGTTGTGTACTTATTTAATTTTCATTTTTCTAGGTTGAATAATTAAACTATTTATTTATTTATTGCCTTTTTTGTCTTTTTAGGGCCGCACCCACGGCATATAGAGGTTCCCAGTCTAAGGGTCCAATTGGAGCTGTAGCCGCCAACCTACACCACAGCCACAGCCACACCAGATCCAAACTGCACCTGTGACCTATACCACAGCCCTGGCAACGCCAGATCCTTAACCCACTGAGCAAGGCCAGGGATTGAACCCACGTCCTCTAACTGCTGAGTCATGACTGGAACTGCTAAACCATTTAAAATTACTAATTTCTTTCTGAATACACCCTCATCAGCATCCATATGTTTTTATTGGTATTTCTTTTTTTGTTATTATTCTTGAGTAATTTTGGTTTGATTTTTCCCTTTTTAAGATTTTTTTTTTTTTTTTGGTCTTTCTAGGGCCACACCCGCAGCATATGGATGTCCCCAGGCTAGGGGTCAAATCGGAGGTGTAGCCGCCAGCCTACACCAGAGCCACAGCAACGTAGGATCCAAGCTGTATCTGCGACCTATACTACAGCTCACAGCAACACAGGATACTTAACCCACTGAGCAAGCCCAGGGATGGAACCTGCGTCCTCATGGATGCTAGTCGGGTTCGTTAACTGCTGAGCCACGAGGGGAACTCCCCTTTTTAGAGCTTTTTAATAAAGTATTTTTATTTGCCTTTGTTTTCTTACAATTTAATTCAAATTTTAATTTTTTTTACTTAACAGCAGGAGATGAAAATTTTAATTTATCAAGTATCTCAACTGATTTCACATCAAAGGATTATTTCTAGTATAGTGAAATTATTATTTGGAATAAATAGTCTCTAAGTTATTATATTTTAACAAGCTCTTGATTTTGGAGTGAAATTTTTGATATAAACTACTGCGAATTATTTTTAACCCTAGATGGACTTTAACAAAGTCTTCAATGATGTTTGTGTCAGAAAATGTTACTTATCTTTTAAAGTGCCTTTTGTTTGTTTTGCAATTCAGAATTTAGCTAGATATAAATATTCTCATTTCAAGTCTTCATATTTCTAGTAACTTCATTTTTTAAAGCTAAAAATAATTTTGCATAAAGATTTTATTTTTTCTAAATATGTTTAAAATATATTTATTTCTATTTCTTAATATTTTGGTAGAATTCTAATTTAACTAAACTGAATTTGTAATCTCTAGGCATTTCTGTCCCTTCATAATTTGAGTAAAAATATCTAATAGAAACTCTCTCTTGATATATTCTCTGTATCATCTTTTCCTTATGGTTATCTGAAGCAAGCATTTCCGTGATTATAGGATATTATGGAAAACTAATAGAAAGTCATTTTTATCTCCACTGGAAGGAGAGAAACATGTGCATTCATAGCCAACAAATAACTTTGTGTCTAAGAAAGCTAAATATTATTTAAAATTTTTATCTTATTTTTTATATTAGAGATTCTGAAAATGGTCTATTTTAACCAATTTTCCATCAGAAAATACGAAAAGCATGTACATTGCTATCTGTATTTTTTTAATAATGGAATTATTATGTAGTTCATTTGAAAAAGAAATTCCACAGCCCCCCAATTTGTGAACTTTTATCCTACATCAAAGATATTATTATATCTATGAAGACATATTACAGGTGTATAAAGGAAGCTTTTAGTCAAGTCCCAAAGTAAATGTTACATGGAACTTCGCCTCCAAGTTTCTTCTATTTAATCCTTCCCTTGATAACTTTTACCCTGCACTTGGTGGGGAGTGAATTTTATTCTGAATTTAGCTAGGAAGTTTGAGTACCTAGGCATATATTGCTAAAGCCATTAGAGCAATATATAGTAAATGCTATAATCCATATCTAAGAAAATCATGATAGAAAAATATTGCATGTTTCCTGCAGCTCAATATCAAAAAAACAAACAACCCAATCAAAAAATGGGCTGAAGATCTAAATAGACATTTCTCCAAAGAAGAAATACAGATGGCAAAAAACACATGAAAAGATGCTCAGTACTACTAATTATTAGATAAATGCACATCAAAACTACATATATCTGGAGAAAACGATAACTCAAAAAGATACAGGCACCCAGTGTTCACAGCAGAACTATTTACAATAGCCAAGACGTGGAAGCAGCCTAGATGTCCACTAACAGAGGAGGTGATACAGAAGATGTGGTACCTATATAAAGTGGAATATTGCTCAGCCATAAAGAAGGATGAAATAATGCCATTTGCAGTAACATGGATGGACCTAGAAACTATTGCACTAAGTGAAGTTAGACAGTGAAAGACAAACATCATATGATATTATTTATAGGTGGAATGTAAAAAAAAAGGGGTACAAATAAACTTATTCACAGAACAGAAACAGACTCACAGACTTAGAAAATCTTACGGTCACCAAATGGAAAAGGTGGGGTGAGGGAATGGACTGGGGGTTGGAGGTTGGTGTATGCAACTGAGATACATGGAATGAATGGCCAACAGGGACCTGCTGTATAGCTAAGGGAACTCTACCCAGTACTCTTTTATAATATATATGGGAAAAATCTGAATGAGAATGGATATGTGTATATGTATGATTGAATCACTATGTTGTACAGCAGAAATTATCACAACCTTGTAAATCAACTATACTTCAATAAAACTTTAAAAAGTCTTACATGTATAAAAATATGGGGGAAAGAAAAAAATGCCTATAATGTAATTTTTCTATTATTATATATATTTAAAAAATAATTGGGAATTTGTAGTATATCAAACACAATGTTTTTGATGTCTATAGTTATCATATAATACTAGTTTTAGTTAAGTTTTGTACGTCTTGGTAGAAAATTTAACTTTTTTGTCAAATAATCTTTCTTGTTCTTTCTGAGAGTGGGTAATTGGTTTGATGGCAAATGTTTGGAGATTTGAGGATTTTAGAAAAGGAAAAATTAACTAATTCCCCAGCACAGACAGGGAAGAGTTCTTGTACTTGTCACTCCACTGATTACTGTAATTATTGCTCTCTTCTCATTTGTAACATGGAGCTACTTACTGCACCGCAATGGTTATTCTCCCCCTTTCCCACCGTGTCTGTCCACAGGATTGTAAAGTCTTGCTTGTTAAGGTCCCAGTATATTAACATCAGAAGTCAAGCCACTTTGTATTTCTAGGTTTTGATACACAAAAGTATAGTTCAATTTTTTTTTTTCTTCCTCAGTTGCACACTATTGCCTTCTAGGCTGGAAACACTGTAGAAATGCAATGTCTGTGCATCTTTCCTGTATGTTACACTCCTCGAGGGTGGAAAGATTGGGATACTTTCATCTCTGTTTGACAAATCACATACTGCCACCTCTAAACACCACCCCCTTCCACACACGCTCATATACTTACACATATAAACAAACCCCACCTCAGGAAACATGGGAGATTTCTCTTGAATCTTTTTACTGAATCAATGAATAAACCAAACCTAAAGTCAAGTATTATGAGTCATCACTTTCCACCGATGAGCCCATTGGCAAGGCATTCCACTGCTCAACTTTGGAAATTGCTTTCTTATTCATTGTGGCCTTACTGATCTGCTGTAGCAATAATACCCTATCTGTCACAAAAACTGCAATCGCGGCTTCTCTTTGGCCAATCCTGAGGTAGTTTATAATCATTCTCCAGGAGTCATGTGTTCTCAGCAGGGCCAGACTGAGGAATGAAACAGAATATAACATGGACACCTTTCTCCCCCATCTCATCCACTCCAGGCTATGGTTTTATGTTTGATACACTCTTTTGACCAGGGTTTCAGAGGTTTTCTAGCTTTCCCAATTATTATAGCTGTAATAGCTCTTACTTCGGAGATCAGAGACCTAGTGTGGGGATTACTTCTACTGTTAATCAAGTTTGATTATTCCCTTGGAGATTTGGGGAGAACCACTAACTGGGTCTGTGACCGCCTTGGGCCCACTGTGAACAGACTCCATCCAGGCTCTACTTTTCACCTTATTCCTCCTGTAGGTACCCATTCTTCATTCATCAATGTCAATGAAGAACCTGTGTCCAGTGTTCTTGACATGTGTGATTATTGTCCTTGCCCAGTGTACAGTCACTTGGTAAATGACCATAGGTCCCTTTAGAGAAGGAATGGAGGAATCATTACAATATTTACTTGCCAGGATATTTCAGGGTCTTTCTTCCTAGGGATCTGACAGCCTCTTCAGTCAGCAGGTTCAAGATCTGAAAACTGGCTCATGTTTGGGAATTGAGCAAAGTACTTTGACTTGTAAATAGGAGTGTCTACCCTGTGATCCCTCACTTTATTCATCTTCCCTGGACAGTGTCCTCTATTAAAACCTTATCCCTTTTTTTTAAAAAAAAGGCTTTATTGACAGCGAACTATGTTCAATATCTTTCTATAATGGAAAATAATATATACATATGTAACTGAATTACATATGTAACTGTATTACTTTTTTGTCCCCTAGAAATTAACACAATGCTGTAAATCAACTATACTTCAGTTAAAAAAAAAAGCTTTATTAAAATCCCTCTACCTCTCTTTGTTTTCAGTATGACCTCAGCCAAAATGAATCTGTCCAGTTCTTGTAGGCATGTTCTGATTGCCCTCTGTTTTGTATTTATTTATGTACATCTGCACAGATCTTAGCTGTAAATTGAAGCAAAAACTGTGTCTTGTTTATAATTTTATTGTTTAAAATGCTCCACATAGTATCTTGAATAAATTAATTAAGCTATTAAAGTTTACTGAATTGATTTTAAATACGCTAGCTTTTGGTACTTAATTAAAAGGCAAAATGCATTTAGCCCTTAAGAAAAAAATGTTAATCTTTGACTTACATACTACTTTGTATATGTAAGGCCTGTGTACTTAAAGACAGTCGTTGTGTGTGTGTGTGTGTGTGTGTGTGTGTGTGTGTGTATTGAGGGTGGTTTTTTTTTTCTTTTTTTTTTTTTTTTTGGCCATCCCTAAAACATACCATGAATGTTTGGGCCATGGATATTGAACCTGAGCCATAGTAGTGACAACTCTGAATCCTTAACCCATTGTACCACTAGGGAATTCCAAGTTTTTGTTATTTTTGATGTTAGAGATTAAAGTTTTAATTAATCAAATGCCAACATTTAGTTACTCAAATGTTTTCCTTACAGATAATTTGTGGTAAAAGCCTTTCAGAGAATGAAATTACTCTCAACACTTTAAAAGAAGAAGGGTATAAAGCTGCTTTCATTGGTATAGGTGAGTAGCTATTTTATAAATGTTTTTCTTTAAAATATTTTTTGACTTCCTGACAATGTCCAGAAAAATAATTGTCTCCAGACATTTTTTTTTTTTGGTAGAAGTTGTATCTGTTCAGGGAAGAACAGACAAAAATGAACGGGCAAAGAAAATTTTCTATTTTTTTAACAAGTTGGACTGTCTCGCCTCATTATGAATTGACTTTGACAAGACAGTCTATATCTTCCCATTCTCTGACCATACTCTCATCACCATTGAACATCTAAGAAGCAAAGTGCTTTCTAGTCATGCCACAGAAGCTTAGGATTTGGGCTTAGGAATATCTAGATGCTGTAGCTTTCTCTTTGTATGCAAACAAATTGGTTAAATTGATATGAAGGGATAGAATTGGCTCATTTCCTTTTTCTGTTCTTTTTTTTCAATATTTGCTAGAGACTTTTCATATTGGGCTGAATTTTAAAGATATTTGTGCATAGTTCTAAATGTCACAGGGACAGTGTATAGCTTCTAAGGTAATTAACGCGTCCTGTGATTCCATATTTTGCCCAATATCACACAGAGATTGAGTTTTCAAACATTTTTCCCTTAAGGTATACTGGAAGATCGGATAAAAGAAACAGTTAATTTAACTTAGTCTTTGTCTCAAAAACATTAATTCTCTTAGATGGTCATACTATGAATGGTTGTGACATATAAACTGAACAAGTCCTCTATCCTCATATCTTTGAGTTTGTCTGTCTCCCCTTTAGTTCTCACCCTTTGAAGATGATTATTTAATAAACCTAACAGAGATTACAACTGTTTCATCTCTTCCAGTATTCTGGATGACACTGGATGACATTTTTGGGGGGCTTTCTTTTTTTCATAGTTTTCTAGAGTAAAATCATCCAGAATGCTTGTTAGCCTACTAAATTTTTCTTATCAGTATTGAATATGTTCTCTCACTAAATAATTGGTACCAAGTCCAAGACCATCTCTGTCACTCCCTTTATTTAGATGGAAAATTTTGAAGAAGAAAATAGATTTTCACATCTTCTACCTTTTAAATGTCTGTGTTGAACCTCCTTTCTTTCAGAAACTTGAGTGCCATTGTCATCAGTATTTCCCCATATTATTCTAAGTATAATGACCATGTGTAGATAATAGGAGGGAAAAAATATCTAGGGACATTTTATCTAGGTTCCATCTTTAACAGCACTGCTCCTGACTTTGGTTTTATTTTTGAACATTATATTTGTATTGAGAATTTTACATGAAAATAGGGCAAGTATCTTTTGAGTATATTCTATTTTACCGGCAATGTTGGATCAGTCAGTTTCTGTTCCTCGCAACAAATGCCTTATGTTTGGTCAACAGGCACATGAAAAAATGTTCAACATGGCTAATTATTAGAAAAATGCAAATCGAAACTACAATGAAGTGTTGCCTCACTCTGGTCAGAATGGCCACCATTAATAAGTCTATAAATAATAAATGCTAGAGAGGTGTGGGGAAAAGGGAACCCTCCTACACTGTTGGTGATAATGTAAATTGTTGCAGCCACTGTGCGAAATAGTATGGAGGTTCCTCAAAAAATAAAAATAGAGTTAGCATATTATCTTGCAGTCCCACTTCTTGGCATATATCTGGAATAAACTAAATTCAAAGAGATGCATGCACCCCAGTATTCAGAGCAGCACTATTTACAATAGCTAAGACATAGAAGCAACCTAAGTATCCCTCGACAGATGAATATATAAGGATGTATATCTATATCCTTATCTATCATTATATGTGTAATGAAATATTACTCATTCATCAAAAGAAATGAAATACTGCCGTTTGCATTAACATGGATGAACCTAGAGATTATTGTACTGAGTGAAGTAAGCCAGATAGAGAAATATCATGTGACATCACTTATTTGTATCTCTTCTAAAAAAAAAAGAGATACAAATGAACTTATATATAAAACAGAAGTAGACTCACAGACATAGAAGACAAATTTATGGTTACCAAAGTGGGAAGGGGGAGGAGGGATAAATTAGGAAGTTGGGATTAATATATACGCACTATTATTTATAAAATAGATAACTAATAAGGACCTACTGTAGAGCACAGGGAACAATACTCAATATTTTGTAATAACCTATAAGGGAAATAAACTTAAAAAGACTAGATGGATAGATAGATTGTAGATAGTTAAATCACTGTACTGTATACCTGTAACTAATACGACATTGTAAATCAACTATATTTAAATAAAAACAATAAGGAGAGTAAGTGTCAATAATAAATGAAAAATTTAGTCAGGCAGTTGGTCTAAAACACTGGAAATGTTTTCAAATAGCTATTTGAAATTCATCATTGTGGTGTCCTACATATATAAAGGATATGTTTTCCATTAATGGAGTTGTATGGGCTAAAGCAATTTTATGTATCTCTGTGAAGTTTGTCTACAAAGAATCCCTATGCTGAAGTGATAGGGGCCAAATAAATAACTAATGCATTGAAATCCCTCCAAATTAATTGCACAAGAAGGAAACTATAACAAAAATTTGGAGGCATTGAGTGTTTTATCCCTCTGAGTGGTTTTAATCCATAGAAGTATCTTCCATCTACAAGAATCAATAATGTTTCAGAGCTGTATTTTATTTTATTCTATTGAGTCCCCTTACATATATTATTTGATATTGCTACATCCGTTCACAATACTCCATTTGACTCTGCACTGAGGTGTGAATACAGCATTTAAAATGTGGAGTCCTTTCACATTTATTTTGCTGTGCATTTTCATGCTGAGAAGTGAATCTTTTGACATTTTGGTGTAGTGATGTGTAGAATGCAGTTATGTTCTATTTCAGTATTTTGTATGAAATGTATACAAGAAAGTTTCATCTTGTCAAAAAAAAAAAAAAAAAAGGCTTCTGTCTGAAGAAGACAAGTAGCCTTATCCTCCAGGAGATATTTATTTGACACTCTTGATTGCCGAGTTGGGAATTTATGACCTTTTTATTGCCATATAACTGCCTGTTACTTCGACAGCCTCACATCCTTGCATGCTATTGTTCATTAACCATGCTTCTACGTTGTAATTAAACCTCACTCACTTTGTTTATCTACCTTTCCCCACTCATTATAGAGGGGTAAATTTTGGAATAGGAATTCTGCATTATTTAAGTTGTATGTTTGGCCACTTTAAGAAGGGAAAATAATAGAGGATTAAGCAAGATATACATTTAGTTCTGTCTCATTTTAATGCTATGAACCATCTTCAACACCTGACTTCCATCTTTGGTTCTTAGGTGGCCAGTTTTTCCACATTCCTGCTAACAAAAATTGGAATTAGGAAAGGGATCCCCTTTACTTTTAAGTCTATGACTCAGAAATTACCTTATATGATTCTATTTTTATCTTACTGTCTACATCCTGGTCGCATAAACACCTGGTAGCAAGGGACGCTGGGAAATACTTGCCTTTAGCTGGATGGACATCATACTCCTTTAAATTTCTATTCTGGTAGAGAAAGGAGATGATAGATACAATGGGGATGACAGATACAGAGAGGGAAAAAATAAAGGTCTCCGCCATATATGTGCATCATCATTTGTATTTGATACATAGAATCCTTACTGAGAGAAATTGGTGGAACAGTTAACAACAAAGACACTTAGAATTTAGTGTTTCTATGTTGGTTACAGAGGTCACTTAATGATAATGGGGTATTTTCTCTTCTGTAGTTGGGAATCCCATATTGCAGATCTTCTATTTGTGCCATGTCAGTATGTCTAAAGAAAAATAATACTTTGTTTATTAGTTAGATATGACCTTTTAAGGATAGCTTAATAAATCCATGGCATTAACTGTAGTGCGTTCTCATGTTTCCTGATTTTTAATATTGTGTGTGATATTGCTGGTGAAAAGTTGCTAACTTTTAGGTTTTTCCCTAACTAATTCTAATAGAATCCATTAAGGAAATTATCTCACTGTGTGGGCATCACTGTGAGACTGAAAGAGTATATCTCTTTACCCATGAGAGGTTTAGTTTCTTCTAAGTGGAATAAAGGTAAGTGAAATAAAGCTCTGCACCTTATTCAAACTGGATTGAGTTGTCTTTGAAATAACTGGTGTTTTTAAAAGACTTTAAAATTTTGGAGTTTTTGTTGAAATAAAACCATCAGCAGAGTGTGTTACTGTCAGTGTTCAGAAATAGAGTTAGAGCATCCACTGTACAAGGTTTTTTCAGAGTACTGGATGGCTCGTTTTGGTTGTGTCGAAGTCAATATAATGGATTACAACCATTATCTGTTTTTATTATTAAAAATTAGCACAAAAAATTGAAAATATTAAAGCGTGTTGCACATTATTAGGGCAAATGTAATTTCATGAAAAATGTTTTTCCATTATTATGTGTATTTGTTTTTGGTGTGTGTGCTTGCACATGCATACTGCATTATATGGAAAATGTGTTTTAAAGACGTGGCTTAATAGTCACTGCTATCCATTGTAAAAGACCCTCCAGTACTAATTGCCTTTTTCCCATAGTGTGTCCAGCACTTCTCAGTAAGTAGCTACTGAGTGAATTAAATAAGTATTGAGTGACTGCCATGTTCCAGGCACTGTGTTAAAAATAAAACATATAAAGACATCTGAATTCAGTTTTTAGTTTGATTTTAATATGAGTCATGAAAATCCTAGTAGATTCAAACAGAATAATCATATCATTACAGTTTATGGAGTGATGTGGTGGAGTGGGCTGGGCATAAGTACAATATAGTTTTTTGTTTGTTTGTTTGTTTGTCTTTTTGTCTTTTTAGGGCCACACCCCTGTCATATGGATGTTCCCAGGCTTGGGGTTGAATCAGAGCTGTGGTGCCTGCCTACACCACAGCCACAGCAATGCAGACGTGCTGAGCCACGTCTGTGACCTACACCACAGCTCACAGCAATGCTGGATCCTTAATCCACTGAGTGGGGCCAGGGATCAAACCAGCATCCTCATGGCTACTAGTTGGGTTTGTTACCCAGTGAACCACGAAAGGGACTCCTGTTTTTAAATTCTTTTTATTTTTTATTTATTTATTTTTTTTTAGGTTCTTTGGGTGATTATATTCTAGAGCCAATTTAAGCACCACTGTTCTCAGTGACTGAAGAGTTGAACCCTTAGTCTTTGCTTCAAGGAACCTACTTCCCTTCCCTTTTATGATTGTCCATTTTGTGCTAATTTACGTCTTGTATTCGCACAGAACTTGGCAGTGATGAAAAGGCTAAACTAACATGTAAGGGAAAGAACTTCCTACACCCTCAGAAAAGTGGTAATACTTTATATATTCTTTTGACAGGTACTTTTTTCTGAATTTTTGTTTTTAATATTTGGGAGAGAGAAAGAATTATGGGGTAAATAGCAGTAAAATCCATGATTGCAGTTGCAGTATTTACACAGGGAGCAGAGATTGTAGGGATGATTACAGAGCTGAATAGTTTGTCTCACCACCAGATGCTTTACTTGTATGGACTCCATAGATTTCTCTTGAATTCTCTTCTCACCATCACTATTCCCCTTTCTCCATAGCAGTAGCCTACACCAGTAGGCTTAATTAGCTTCCTAACTGGTCTCCTTGGCTGCTGTTCGCCACACAACAAAAATGGTGATCTTTCTAAAACTAGATCTCATCATGTCATTCCCTCATTTAAGCACCTCTCCCAAAACTCCATATTTCCTTCAGTAAACAGGAAAAACTCCTTAAAATAAGACTTTCAAAGCTTTTCATGATTTACTTACAATTTACGTTTTTAGTCACTTACCCATTAAATGCAGACAATTGAACTGTTTTCAGTTTTAACTCATTTGTTTTTAATTTTAAAAGTTTTACTGAAGTATAGTTGACTTACAATGCTGTGATAATTTTTGCTATGCAACAAACTCAGTTACACATGTACACACATCCATTCTTTTTCAGATTCTTCCCCATGTAGATTATCACAGCATATTGGGTAGGGTTCCCTGTACCCACTGGTCATCATTCCGTATACCTCAGTGTGCATATGCCAATCCCAAACCCCCAATCCATCCCTCCCCCACCTGTCTCCTTTGGTAACCATAAATTTGTTTTCAAAGTCTATGAGTCTGTTTCTGTTTTGCAAATAAGTTCATTTGTATCCTTGTATCCTTTTTTTTTTTTTTTAGATTCTACATGTAAGTGATATCATTTGATGTTTGTCTCTCTCTGTCTGACTTGCTTCACTAAGTATGATAATCTCAGCCTAGAGATGACCTCATCTCAATTTTTAAAACTCAATTTTTGGACCTATTGTTGCCTGGAACTGTCATTATTTTCATATTTGTGTTCTTACATGTCCTTTTTTCTACTTCATTTAGTTCTCTTTTTTTGTGTGATAATCTACTCCCTACCTTCACTCTTTACCCTGGAAAAATGAAGCCACTTCCTCACTGCAATCTCCACACCGTTATGTTCCTGTTCCCTTTCTGGATGTCCAAACTGAATTTTGTACTTTATTTTAGCTCCTATTTCTGTCATTATAATTGACTGGTCACATGCTTGGTTCCAGCACTAGAAGTTAACCTCCTGCAAACTGAAGATTCTGTCTGCGTTATTCGTTGATAGATCTTCAGTGTCTAGCATAGTTCCTGGCCCATGGCAGGAACACTGTCAGTATATTTAAATTATTGATTTTTAACATATTGGTTTAACTATTTGCCGAAATAAATTGATAGGATGTTCAAATATGTTGGCAATTTCGAGGGTATTATAATATTGACCAAATACAAGGGGAAATGTATATAAAATTATTTTAAAATTGGTATTACATTATAAATGAAATAAACATAGATATTCGGCTAATATTATTACTACCACCACCATTAGTAGTGGAGGTATTGGTAGTTGTACCAATATTAGCTAAAATATCCCATTCCCATTTTTAATATAATTTATACCATTAATTGTTAAAATGGCCCTTAAATTAGATATTATTAACTCTGTTTTATGTATAAGATATTAACATTAAGCCAAGTTAAGAAAACCAGTAAATGGCAACCAAAATATGAAAAATGAGTTTCACAGAGAATGTAGGAAAAATGTAATAAATGCAAATATCCATACTTCAACATAAAAAGCTGTTACAGGTACAACAACTGAAAACCAACAAGTTAGCTGATACCCTGCCCTCAGTGAGGAGTCCAACTTAGTGATGTCCGATATAGGACCTCATACTCGGCAAGAATTAGTTTTATATTTAGCCTCACTTTTCTTATTGTTACCATCAATTTTCTTCCATTACCATCAGAAAAGAATATATTTTAAATGTGATGATTCCCAAATATTATAATAGCTGAAGAAGAGATAATTACAATTAAGAAAATCCATTGAGAGGTTGTGGTATTAAATTTGCCACAGTATGGCCTTTAGTTAAATCTCTTGTGCCTTCTTAGAGCCAGAATTCTTCTCTGTAAAAGTTATTCTTAATTAGCTTCTTAATCAGGAGTTTCTAAATTGTACACAATTATGTATACTTCCTATTTATTTAGAAGAAAATGAAATAGGTTTTTAGACCACTTACTTTACTTCTGTCTACAGATAAAAACTGATGTTGTTTTAAGAATTACATACAATTCTGAATAGATTATTTTAAAGTAATAAACGTGGTATAATTGTAAGCAAAAAAAAGAGCCATGAATATTTTGCCAATCCACTTTAAAAAAAAATTGTAATAATGTCTAATCTAGTGTCACTTGTAAGTACTCGGGCATAATTGTGAGATGGCTCCCAAGAATTCAGAAATGAGAGAAATAGAATTCCAGCTGAGAGTTCATTAAATCATCACTTAATGAGTTCAAGCAAAGCCCCCAGAAGGAGGTAAAATAGATGTAGGGTAATTAGTCTTTGATCATATTAACATATCTATAGAAAGTGCATCTTAATCTGCAGAAGCAGGTAATAGGGGCCGGTCACCTTTACAAGCATAGAAGCTGGGTTGGGGGAGAATCTGAGGAAGTATTAGTCGTGTCTCTTTAAAGGCACCTGACTCCATGGACCTGGAGTTGTTTGAGCCCCTATCATGAAAATAAATAGGTAAATCTCTTTTAAAGATCTCTAAGTCTCCTTATTCTAGATCCAAGTTCACCGAGCTGGCACAGATTTCTAAATCCTAGTCTCTAGCATGGTTGTCTTTATTGCCCCAAATCACTGCTTACTCTGAGTATATGATACTCTAATATGAAAAATTCTCCACCCGAGATAACACTTTTGAAAAACAAGCTGTAAATGTCTCAAATATTTTTTTGTGGCTATCACTGCATTCAGAATTAGTCAAATTTTCTTGGTATGACTTTGAACTAACTACCAGTTGTCCAAATATACTCCTTTCATCTTAAAAGTATATCCCTCAGGAGTTCGCATTCGGTGCAGCAGGTTAAGGATGCCACGTTGTCATTGAAGTAGCTGGGGTTGCTGCTATGGTGTAGATTCAATCCCATGTAGAACTTCCACATGCCCCAGGCTTGGTCAAAAGACATTAAAAGTAAACGAATAAAAAGAAAAATATATTCCTTATAGAACTCTCCCACTGCAAGATCTCTAGCTATTATTCAAAAGTACTGTACTCTCCCACCATTAAACCTTGGCTCAGATTCTTCACTGAGAAAAATTTTCAGTCTGTGTCCATATGGTAAAGTCAATACTTAGATATAATACTCATCTCAAATGCTACTTCTTACATAAGAGTTTCATACTCATCCTGTTGAGATAAATGTTTGTTCTATATTCACACATAGGAAAATGTTTTACGTGTTATTTATAGATTCGATATAGTTTTCCTTGTTTTTATTTGTGGTTGTGTGCATATATCCACTCCCCCACCCTACGTACAAACACAATATTAATAACCCATGAGAGCGGATATTAGTTTTTTAAAATCTTTGTATTATACAATTTTAGCACATTTCTCGACATATAGTATATCAATGAAGTTACTTTGAGGTAAAAATAATTGGCAGAGTGAAAAGAGAAAGGAAAACATGAAAAGCAACATAATTTATTGAGAAGTTTGGAACTTTACTTGATCATGTAGCCTTTTTAAAATTTACAATACCTACCAAGCATCTTTTCTTTTTTTACAAAGTGCGAAGACATATTTATGGCTTTGATTACCCACTCAAAGGCAATAAATTTCAAATTCTAAATGTTATAGTTAATGTCATTCTTCTATTTATGCCTTATTAAATGTCTTATGTTGAATACTAGGTATTTTCTTTGAGCATTTTTGGTGAAGGCAAAGTATTTGCTTGAGGGAATTTAATAAGTGTTTTATGACGAAGATGGTGATATGAGAAAATCTTTTTCTTAAAAAAAGGACTTTTTCTGCTGGCAGAATTCATGGACTATTGTAGAGGCTCAATAAATATCTATTGAATTAACTATTTAATTAAAATATATCTATTTCTTCCATATTGCAGTAAAAAAGAAAGTAATTTATTTAGCAAACGTTATTTTAAAATATTGTAATGTCAATGTTCTTTTTATTAAAACTTAAAAATTTAAGCTTAAAGAATAAATTATGTTTAAAAATATTGAACATCTCTTTGGATTTGTTTGGATGGAGACATGAGGAATTTCTATTATATTTCTCTCTGTATATTTTATGGAACGAAAATATATTTTACTTAACAGTAGTTGCTTAAAGAAGAGCATTGTTAAAACCATGATTTTTTAAAGCAATTCCCAATGGCTTATGGCTGAGAGTTACATTTTTTGAGGAGTAAAAATCATCATCTACACTTGGAAGGGGATATTATTGACCTACACTGTGGGCATCGTGATTAATTTTTTCAAATGTAGTGATCATCCTGTAGGTATGGGTTGTCCTCTGGAGGTAGAATGTTGATGTTGAAGGATGAACTTGAGAATTACTAGCAAAATTAGAAGTCACAAAATTATTATTAAAAGTAGTACGGAGTGTCTTGGTACACAACCTGCATTCAATGCATTTGTACCAGAAATTCCTACCTTCGAGCATATATGTACAAAACATCAGTGATTTCCAATTAGAGCTAGGAGGCATTCTACTAGATGGCTTTATTCACACTACAAATTACATACGTCTGCTTATCTTGCCCTTTTGTAAATCACTCTGTATAAACGTTGGTAAAGGGAGCCCATGACATACAATGAAAGAGGGATTAATAAGAGAGGCATGAGAAATGATATGGAAATAGCAAAGGCGGATGTAAGTGAGAGGAAACTAGGCATATTTCTATGTGCTTTAGAGTTATGACAAAATTTGCAGGCCAATACGTGTCTTATTTCCTATTTATGCAAGTTAGGCTATACCATCTTTGGCTAGCAGCAATAGATCGGAAGAACTAATATTCTTTTTCATGGATTTTTAAATACCTTCTTTGACATAAATGCTTAAGAGCATTTATGCTTTGTTCTAAAGCAAGACAAGCCCTTTCAAGAGGAGGCTTCATGAAGACCTTGTATTTTAAGCAATACATCTATTTTAGAAGCAATTCAATTGAAATTTATATCAAATCAGTTACTCTCCAGATCCTGCCTTTGAATCGTTTAGGGGCCTCCAGCAAAATCCTGTTGTTCTAAATTCCCCAAGGCTCTTTTATGTGACACAAATTTATTTAAATGAATAAATAGAAATCAATGGGGGAGAACTTCGTTCAGTTACAGTACTCTTTCTCAATTTCTCAAACTCATATTACTTCATTATATTTAAGCCGTGTAAGGAATTAATCTATGCAGAAAATATCACAGTAATGATTAATTGACTCTACTATCTCAAATAACATAAACCTTTAGAGTACATTTTTAAGCATATCTGCCATAGACATTTAAGAAAAAAAAATGTTTTAAAACAAAATTTTGATGTATTTACTTTCTTATCTCAAAATGTGAGAAACTGGATGTGTGTTATCATCTTCTGATTAGCCATGCAGTGCCACCTGGTGTGCAGATGGAAGGAAAATCACACATCAGAGGCTTTGTTCACACTCTCCCCCGCCCAACACAAACTTCCATGACAGAAAATTAACAGATGTTCACTTTACTTATGTTACTGAGATACGCTGCGCATCCAACTCTTAATTCGTAAGTTAAATTTGGAGAAGATATTGATATTGAGTTAATCAGTTGAAGAGTATGTCAATACCTCCAGTTTAGTGGAAAAAAGACTTATTAAATGGGAAATTGCTTCATTGACTCTTTAAGTTCTTATTTTGTACTTATACTTTTCTTTTTTTATTTACATGATAGTTTTTTTTGAAACTTTATATTTTACTGATAGATTGATCAGTGGTAGAATAACATGTCTTAAAACTGACTGCAATTGAATATCTCTATGGTTGTTTCCTTCTTATTGAGACAAAATAGTCTTTCTTTTGTATTTTATAAAGACCATACCATAGCCAGGGGCTTTCCCACTATTCTTATTCTTTTAATTTCACCTTTAGCTGATCGTATTTCAAAGTAAACTTATATTGTATGTGCTAAGCATTACAGATTGCAAATGAATTTAAAGGGTTATGATTCCTTTAGAAAGACTATAAAACTACTTTAATGTAATTAATAAAATAAGAATCATACATGTGAATATAATAAGTATAGTAGATAAATTTCTTGGAGTTTTGGCTATATTTTTGCATAAATTGTTTTAATCATCTTGAAGTAATTTTGGGTTTATGTTATTGATGCTTCCATTTTATACATACATAAATTATGTCTAAAAGAAGTTAAGTAAATTTCTCAGTGCTATAACCAGAATATGAACGGAGATCCATCTGAAACCAAGTCCTACTCAACCAATATAGTAAAATGACACTGCTCATAATGCTTCAGACTTTCTTAATTCTTTTTTTCACATTGCAGTAAAATAAACATAACATGAAATGTATTGTTTTAACTGTTTTCATGTGTACATTTCACTGGCATTAAGTACACTCACCTCGTTGTGCTACCATCACTACCATTCCTCCACAGAACTCTTTTTAATGTGCAGAACTGACACTCTATACCCATTGTTCTCCCCTCATCCCATCTTCAGACAGCCGCCATCCTACTTTCTTTTTTTGTTTTTTGTTTTTCTTTTTTGGCATGTGGAGTTCCTGAGCCAGGGATCAGATCTGAGCTACAGTTGCTACCTACAGCTGATCCCTTAACGCACTGTGCCGAGCAGGGGATTGAACCTGCATCCTAACCCTGCAGAGACACTACCGGTCCCATTGTACCACAGGGAAACTCCATACCATTCTACTTTCTATATCTATAAGTTTGACTACCCTAGGTACCTACAGGTGAAATCGTTCTGTAGTTGTTCTTTTGTTCTGGCTTATTTCACTTAGCATAATGTCTTCACGGTTCATCTATGTTTTAGCATGTGTCAGAAATTCTAAAGAACGTTCCATTGTATGTGTATACCACATTGTGTTTATCATTTCATCTGTCAGTGGTCCCTTGGGTTGCTTCCATCTTTTAGCTATTGTGAACGATGCTGTGGTGAACATGGGTATACAAATGTCTCTTCCAGTCCCTGCTTTCCTTTATTTTTGCTGTATAACCAGAAGTGGAATTGCTCGATCACGTAGAAATCCTATTTTTAATTTTTCAAGGAAATGCCGTAATGTTTTCCATAATGTTGGTACCATTTTACATTTCTACCAACAGTGTACAAGATTCCCAATTTTTACGCATCCTTGCCAGCACATTTTGTTTTCTGGCTTTTTGTTAGTAGCCATCCTAATGAGTGTGAAGTGGTGCATAGTGATCTTTAATACCTTTATTTGCATCCTATCTATTACCAAGCGAAACTTTTAGTAGAAATATAGAGGTAATAAATATTAAAAATATATAGGCTAGGTGCAGAAGTAATCAAGAGGATGGACTGGTGGATAAGCACCTCTCTGAGTAAAAATGAAATTATCTTTTTGATGTTATGAGGACCTCAACTGGGTTATATGCCAGGGTTGATGAGGGGAGAGGACCAAATTCAGCAAGAATATCAGTTGAGAGGGACAAACTGGAGAGAGGAACGTTAAAACACAGAACTTAAATATCTTCTATTTGAGCTTCAAACTAGTGGGGGAAAGAAAGTTAAATGAAGAGTCAGCAAGATTTTTCTCCAGAAGCAGCAAGTATTATAATTTTGTGAGTCGTATGGTCTGTGTTGCAACCACGTAACTATCTGCCTTTATAGTGCAAAAGCAGGCGTAGAATAGTGTATATGTAAAACATGTGTCAATACAACTGTATTGTAGGTGCAAGGCCAGACTTAGCATATTGTAGACTAAGGAATTACTTAAGAACATTAACTGTTTGTATTTTTTCCTAGTTTTGAGATAAGAAACCTTTTTGTGGAAATCCACATGCAGTATAAATCAAGTTATCTTTTTTTTAATCGAATACCACCTAACTTGTTTTGCAAGTATGGATCTGTTTGTAGAATACTTTTAAGAGCATGAATATAAAGACCTGTCTTTGAAGCAGAAAATATACCCATCATTGGTTATTTTATACTAGCACTTTAAAACCAGCCAGTTGTAGGCGGGTCTCCACATTTTAGTGTTCACTAGAGTACTTGGTTTTCTCATATCTTAGTTACTATTTTTAGAAAATAACTTGTCTGAAAGGGATATCCAGAAATATTTTTCTTCTTAATTCTATGCCTATATTGATTTTTTTTTTTAAATCACTAACATAGGTAAACCCACCATTTTTATTTCTCAGGTTTAATTTTTTAGCCCTTTAAAGCAATCTTCAGTAAGTATACACATGGTTTCACAATAAAAATAAAAATACATCCATGAATTAAAAGCACAGACGGAATTAAAGTGAGAATTGAAATGAGTCAGTTGTCTATGAAGTGATTGATAGTTCAAAAGGTATAGTCTTAGAAATTGTTATTAATGCTTAATGTTGTGTTTTCATATCAGTTTTTAAGTAAAAAGGAAACATACACACCCAATAAAAAACTTGTTAGTTTCTAGACTAGGATATAATTTATAAAATCCATATAACTTTCCTTTATACTTTATTTTTTTCTTTCTCTCAATTGTCCATTATAAATTCTAATAATTAACACCTATTGATTTAGCCAGTAAATAACAAAGAACCATTCACACCATGATTCCTTATTCTTGGTACTCAGGGAAGTAAACTAGACATTATTTGAAATATATCCTTACATTTTTATGCAAGTGTATCTGTCATCTTAATACGAAAGTCAAATAAAGTGTTCGCTATGTAGTAAAGTTTATTAAAAGACTGCAGAAAAAGTATAACTGGTAAGTGAAGAGAGATAAACTAAATAATGAATAAGGAAAAAAAATGTGGAGAGTGAATAGAATTTGTAATTTTTCTTAACTTTAAAGATAGTAAGATCAGGTAGAACTGCATTCTTCTGTGCTAATTGGTAGAACAAAATGTTTTATTTTAGTTTCATATATGTTTGACCTACAGTAAAAATATACTGAATTTAGGACTTATTTATTCAGTCTTTTTTGTCTTAAACTTGACTTAAACTGGATTCAGGTTTGCCTTTATGCTACTTAGAAAAATGCAAAAAAATAAGAATAAAAAGTGAAAACTAAAACTAGAATGCTAATCAAGTTTAGTAATGAAATATATGTATTGTTTTTGGAAGATATGATCAGTTATTATTATATTATTATTACAAAAGAACAACACTTTGGGAGCTCGCGCTGTGATGCAACAGGATCTGTGGCATCTTGGGAGTGCTGCGATGCAGGTTCAATCCCTAGCCCAGCACAGGATCCAGCATTGCCGCATCTGTGGCTTGGTTGCTACTATGGCTCAGATCTGATCCCGGGCCCTGGGAGTTCCATATGCCTCAGGGCAGCCAAAAAGTAAAAAATAAAAAAACAAACAAAGTAATTGTTTATTTATTTTGCATATATATGGACTAAAGTTATTTTTAAAAGAATACCGCTCTTACATAGTCAAGTAAACAAATTATTGGATATGAATATGCATATGTATGTTTTGGTCTCCTATTGATTGTAGAAGTGTTTGATTGATGGGGTACTCTAGGGATGGATGAATTTTTGTTATGTGTATGTCCTTTTTCTCCTTCTAATATATTTTTGGTAGCTATTGACAAGAATTTCTGGTGAGAAAAACCTGGGCTATATATGGGATTATATGGGGACTAAAGAAGACTAAGCCTCTAATGATTGGCTCAGCAGCAAGGTTTCCTATTAGAGCGGTGTAGATGTGGCCCTGAAGCTGTCTAGGTTTCTTTGCAGCTATTTTCTCTTTATATTTAGATGTGTTCTTTTTCCTTCTACATATGTGTGTTTGTATGCATGAGAATACACGTTGTATACTTTTACGTACACATATATGTTTATGAAACCATCCCTCTTGGTTCTTGGCAGGTTTGGGGGGTTGCAGTTGTTTGTTTTATCTTAGTTCTAAGCTACTAGCTTTCAATTGCTACCAGACTTTTTCAATTTAAGGTTGTGTTTCTGTAGAAATCGCACCTAAGTTTACATGAAACTGTTTCTCCCCAGATCCTAAAGTGCAAGCGTAACGCTGTATCCATGGGCAAAAAAAGGTGCTAGGCAGAATTAGCTGAAAGTTGAAGGGGTGGACTTGACTCATTGACCTGTCTGAACCAGCTTTTTTAGGGGGTACCCGGTACTTTCTGTGGATGGCTTGCTTGGGGTGCAGATTTTGTGTAAAGGTGTGAAGAGAGGGGTTGACTACAAGGCATGGAACGTTTTTTAAGGAAAGGCAGATGTTCTGTTACCCTGAAGATTTCAAAGACATTTATGAGCAGCAGTCACGCACCTTACCAATTGACAGGTAGCTGGATGGATGCTCATGTGATGGATAGAAGAGTAAAAAACTTTGGGTTTTAATAAATATTTTTATTTATAAGGCAAAAAATAAAGTTATATTTCTGAGAAATGGGAGCTTGAGGAGGATAGAGTGAGGAAAGAGTAACTTTGTAAAGGGAACGTAAACAATGTTGTTTTAATTCTGTTCCCCCCCCTTTTTTTTCTATAGAAGGAGAGTCAGAAAGCAGCCTAGGGGAACCAAATCTCACTTGTAGATTTTAAGTCTTCTAAATAGCAAGACCTCCAAGAACAGGGAACAAAATAAGGCAAAGGTTTAAAAATGTTTTGACTCAACATTATATTAAAAAATTAATTTTGAGTAGTTTAACACACATAACTATTTTTTACTTAAGTATGCTCATAAAACCTGAAAATGCTATTTGAAAAATCTAAGCTTTTATAAACTATCCTTAGGATCCAATTCTGGCATCACTGAAAAAATATCAACAGACATGTGCTTAAATAATAAACGACCTTCATTTTCACAATTTTTATAATGCTAAGGCTTTCACCTCCGTTATTGCTTAAATTATTTCATTTAGTTGTTCAGTCAGTAAATATCACATTCCTGATACGTGATTAATATGTCTTTGCTCTCAAGAAGCTTTCGGTTTTGAGGGTGGGTAGACATACAAATATTCCCTACATGCTCCCCAGGAAACTATTTCGTTATTTCCTATAATTTATAGCATACTGGTATAACATCTAAACATTTTATTTGACTATTTGTATGTGCTTCTATTTATTCATCCTTGACCATCAACCTGTATATCAGGGAGCATGTGAGGGCAGAAGATGATAGCAACTAGATGTGGGGAGTATCATATATAACAGCTCCATATTGTTGCTGGAGCTCTTACTGCCAGAGATGTGTGCTGGCAATTAGGGTCAAATGGATATAACAGTCAGATTCTGAAAATATTGCATGTTATACACATGAGTTTAATTGGTATATTTCTTTTTTTAATGGGGAAGATGGAGGATTGCGATGTGAGAGATAGCAGATTAGAAAGACTCATTTGATTTGGGAGTTCCCTTGTGGTGAAATGGTTAGGATTTGGCGCTTTCACCACCATGGCCTGATATTTAATCCCTGGTCTGAGAACTGAGATCCCACATCAGGCTGCTGCAATGCCTTGGGGGAGGGTATTGATTTGGTAGCACTATGGAAATGGATTGGGGAAGGACAAGACCAGATATTATATTGTGCTTATTGCAATAATTCAGGTAAAATAAAATTGAGAGTCTAAAGTAGGATTGTGAGAGCTGAGATAAGGAATTAAATGTAAGAAAGTACAATGAATAGGTCTTAGCACCTGATTAAATATGGTCAAGTAAAGTATAGGAATAAGAAACAGCAAGGCAAATCCTTGAGATTTAAGGAATAGCTAAAAGTCAAGGATGCTTTGACACTTCTTTCAACCAGTTAGGTGGATGGTGGTGACAATTTACCAACAGAGTAAGAGGAGAGAAATTATTATTTCTGATCTGACCTCCTGGAGGAATGATCCCATAAGCCCTCCAGTCTGCCTGATTAGATCTGGAAATCAAGTGTGAGGTGTGGCTAGAAGAGATATATTTGGTATTACTTGCTGTATGCTCTAGCAGAAAAACTCTGAGCCTTATAGCAGGTCAAATTTAGGCAGCATCCCATCATTCATGATTATTGCGAGTAATAGAAATAATATGTTACTTGTTTACTGAAATTGGCATATGGTAGGAATGAAAATGGCAATCATTAGTATTATCAGCTTATAGGTACTATGTGAAGCCCTGGCATCAGTGAAATTATTTGTGGTATTTGTTCTTCCTAACTGCCCTATGTGGCATGAGGAAACTAAGGCCCAGTGAAACTGTATGACTGCCCATGCTCACAGAGTGGGGTTTTCAGACACACTGCAGTGACTGTGTTCTATGTCTAGGGATATGATTTCAAAATGACTTATTCACAGTGTATTTTTGGTATTGTTATCCTCCCATTCTTTTGACCCTAGCATATATTAGATACCTCTCTGTTTAGCAGGAGTTTTTGTGGTAATAAAGAAAAAGTAAAGTTACCTCATATAAGCATCGAACTTCTTTAGCATGATGTTACTATTAGCTGCTGATGTAGAGAGCCAGTATTCTCAAACCTGGTTATTGTTTGCCAAGAAGTTGCCTTGGAAATACTAGATATTTGTTGTAAGTAAGTTTAGAATACATGAAAAGATACCTTTCAAAAGAAAATTTGGTATAATACATGTATATTTAGAAAAGAAAGAAATTGGGAAAGAAAATTTTTCCCAATTGGTATAATACCTGTATATTTAGAAAAGAAAGAAATACATGTATTGGTATAATACCTGTATATTTAGAAAAGAAAAAATTGGGAAAGATAATTTTTCTTTAAAAAAAAAAGCTAGTCTTGAAGTCCTTAAAAAAAACCATTTTCCCTGATAAGAGTTAGCGTAAGATATAGTTTATAAAATTTACTGTTTTTTTTTCAGAGTCAAGCTTATCATATAAAGTTGGAGGTGAATTTACCATCCTTTTCTCAATAGCCAATAAAATTCTTTTGAAAAAAATTTCAATTTTGTCATAACTTATTTCTTTTTAAGTTTGCTTCTTCCCTAGAGCATTGTTACTATCTTTCTGTATTTTCTGTTTTTTCAAAATATTGTAAAAAGAAACTGTACAGGAAAGTAGAGAAATATAGACAAAGAACAGTAAATTGTTGTTTAAATACCTTTACATTTATGGTAGGTCTTAACCAATTCACTTTTATGAGATGGAATGAAGAAAAGAATAAAATAAAGCATTTTATTGTAACGGGGGAACAAGTGGGGGTGATACCTTTATTAAAATTAGTTTTATTTTTTATTTGTATTTAAAATAAAAGTAGTTTATCATTTTAGCTCTTGAACTTATTACAGTGAAATAAGTTATTATTTATTCAGTAGAATTCTAAGAGAGCAACAAAATTATTTTCCCTTCAACCATGTAAAAATAAAAGCAACACACAAAGCTGGTTTGAGCCTGTTCTTCTGGCTATAAATTATACTCTGCTATAAGTAATTAATTGCTTTGAAAAGGAGTTAATTCTATCAGGTCTGCAAATAACCTAGTAGTAAATTATTGTGACAAATATATTATTTTCAAAAATAGAGAATCAGTAGAATTGTAGCAAATTAATAGTCCTTAGCAACAACTTGGGTTTTGCTTGAGTGTAGTGGTGGAATCTGCCACCATGCCGTTAGAGAATATTATATTAGGAAAAATGTTGGGCATTTTGTAAGTTAAAAATCAAAGATAAGTTCATCCTTAAATGTATTATGATACGTTCCTTGAGCTTTGTAGGTGGGGTTTATGTGAAAATCAGATGACCATATGAATATACAGCACTCATGTATGATACGTGGAAATGGAAGAAATGGAATGAATGAGGCAAAGAGACAAGAGAAAAAAATGTGTATGTAAAATTAAATGAAGGATGACCTAATTGAGTGTTCAGTAAAAAACTTGAGTTATTACACTACGTGCATGTATTTCACCTTTAAAGCATCTAAATCAACTGTATTGGTTTAAATCAACTATTTATTTTGATTAAATAAATGATGAATTTATTTTGATTAAATATATGATGAATTAACAAATAAAAACAAATAATAACAAATTAAAAAGTAACAAATTAAAAGGTCTTATTTGCTGATTTGAATAATGAGGTAATTCATTTGGAGCTAAACCTTTAGGCAAAACTTTAGTCGAAAGAAAAAAGTGAGTTCTGCCAAAGACATAATCAGCCCTATGTTAAAGAATAATAGTTCAAATATATGTAGTGTGGAATATACTTCTCATTATGGATTGATCTTTTTAAACTGTAAGTGTTCAGAATAATACAGAAAACCAAAGAATTTCCATTACTGAATATGTGGATTAGATATCACCCATGTACCCATGCACAAAGTACATTCTGTAACGTAAAAATGATCATTGGAATCTTTCTCCCAAATCTCCAGAGTGCCAATTTACAAGCAGCCTATTTGGACATACCTAATTACATCAAAATTATATATTCATTCTACAGACATTTACCGTGATCTATAATAGCAGTAAAATCCTTCCATATTTTTAAAATTCCCAGTGGTCTTTAAAATTCCCAGTCTAATTATCACCTGGGTTTAACACTATAGAGGCAGCAAAGCAGTTAAGGTTAGAAGCAGGGGATTCCAGGTTAGACAGACCTGAATATAATCCCACCTCTGTCTGTTACTGTCTCTGTGCCCTTGAATAAATTCTTTAATGTCTTATTGTTTAGGTTTCCTCATCTTTTAAGTGGAGATAATAATTTGCCTCATGGGGGTTACTCTGTGATTAAGTTAGTTTAGCACAGTGCTTAGTACCAAGACCTCTATGGTTGTTGCTATAATTTTCATTGAAATTATGGATTTCCCTTAAAACAAAATCTTTTTGACCATTAGATAGGTTGAAAGAAAAAAACACTTGTGATATAGAAAAATTAAAAGATGGAAAATTAAAATTTGAGAAATAAATTATACTTCATCAAAATTAAAAACTGCTCTTCAAATGAAAGGCAAATCACAGCTTGTGTGTGTGTGTATCTAACAAAAGTGTTTATTTTCAAAACATGTAGGGAATTCTTTATGGTGTATAAGATAAGCAGTCTAGTTTTAAAAATGAATCAAAGGGTTTAAACAGACAAATAAATATATAGGACTAGCCAATAAGTACTTGAAAAGATGCTAAGCATCATTAGTCATTAAAGAGACGCAAATTAAAATCACCAAGGGAAATCACTTCACACCCACTAGAAGGACTAAAGTTAAAAAGACTACTAATATCAAATATTGGAAAGCATATAAAGTAACTAGAACTTCCATACATTGCTGATTGGGGTGTAAAATGTACTTTTGGGAAAGAGTTTAGTGATATTTTTATGTAGTTAACACTTATACCTACCCTTTGACACCACTCCTAGATAGTTAACTAAGAGAAATAATAATGTGTCCACAACAAAGACTCCTACATGGGTATTCATATTAGCCAAAAATTGGAAAAAAAACCCCACAAATGTCCATTAATAAATGAATAGATTAAGCAAATCCTGGCATATTAGCCAATGAGATATTACTCAGCAGCAACCAAAGAGAATGAATTACTGATACAAGAAACAATGTGGATGAATCTTGACAGACACTGTGAGGAACCAAAGAAATGAAAAGTACTGCTTGGTAAGCATTACATAATGGAGAAAACATTTTCCTTGATTTCATGAAGATTAAAATCTCACTGGCTGTAAAGCAACGTAAGTACAGTATAGTGTGGCAATGTATAAAGTGACTGAGTCTTGTAGGGGCACAGGGCTTAGCCTTGACCCTAATGAATTTAAGCGTGAGAATATTTTTGAGAGTAGGGGTGGCGGAGGCGAATCATGGATTCTGACTAGAGCAAGTGGCATCTTTACAGAGTGGGAAGGATAATTAAAAGGTAGCAGGAAAGAGAAGTCGGGAGAGGTTATTTCTGGCAGAAGCTTCAAGAGAACAAGTTCTTAGTGAACTCATATGATAAAGCCTGAGTATCTTAGTGTTATTGGAGTGTGTGACTCTCCAGTGGTTGAATATTCAGGTTTCATTGTTAGGCAAGACGCAGATCATGGACGGTCTACAATGGCATGCTGAGGAAATTGGACTGTTCTTTATTCTACTGAGGATGAAAATTGTTGTTGAAAAGTTCTAATCAGCATGATCTCTATAGATAGGGTATGCCTTTGAGAGTAGTAAGACTGGACATGTGGAGACAAGCTGGGAAGTTATATAGTGCAGGTGAGAGATGATCAGAGCTTGAACTTGGGCGGAAGATGAGTTAAATAATTAATATTTAGGTCTAAGGCTTAGGTCTTTTTCCTTATGATTTAAAATTATAAACCTGAATGAGGATACTGGAAAATCACCATTTAAATAACTTTTAGAATGATATGTATGGTCTTTTAAGTTCCTGTAGCCTAGGATTTCCAATGTTGTATTAATCTTTATATACGTAGGATAAAATTTTACCATTATCATAAAAGTCAAAATCATTATTTTCACCAAATAAAGCTGTATTGTTTCAGCATTGACATTACTGAAGTGATATACTTTGATCAGCATTTGCTGATTACATAATATTTCTATAATTGGTTTCAAGGCATTTTCTTATATTTATCTCCTGAAATATAAAAGCTCATTAGGAAATGTATATTTAGATATTCAAGAAGATTAATTTATAAAGCTAAAAGTAAACATAATAACTAATTGAAATGCTTAATAGAGCATCAACAAGAATTAAATTCTGGTAGTGTCAAACAAAATATTTTCTTGATCTTATTCTTGTGGTTTATTTAGTGAAAACTGCAGGTACTATCTGTAGAATAAAACTAATGATTGGAAACAAGAAACTCAATAACTTTTAATTTTTTTAGCTGTGGTCCTATAGGTGTATACGCACTGTTAACTGGCCTCAAAACTTGTTTTAATTTTCATATGACATTCAAAAGCATAAGCTGTACTATTTTTAAAATTCTTTAAGAATAATTCTAGCTAGCCAAGTTTTATAGTTAGATAATCTGGAGAATGGCCTCTTAGAAGAATTAAGGAAACAGTCATCTTCAGTATTCCTCATTAGCTATATATAAATAGCTTTCTAATTGGAATATATTATTTATGGTAATTTATTAGTGTTTTGAATCATTTATAAAGGAAAATGCAGGGCAAACTGATTTTTTTGTTATTATTCGTTTGTTCTGGAACCATCTTTTACCAGATATACCTGTGACTATAAAAAAAGGATGATTTTTCACTTATATACAATGTATTAAAAATAAAATCTGGAGTTCCCATCATGGTTCAGCAGAAACGAATCCAACTAGGAACCATGAGGTTGTGGGATTGATCCCTGGCCTCACTCAGTGGGGTAAGGTTCCGGCATTGCTGTGATCTGTGGTTTAGGTCGCAGATGCCACTTGGATTTGGCATTGCTGTGGCTCTGGCGTAGGCCAGCAGCTACAGCTCTGATTTGACCCCTAGCCTGGGAACCTCCATATGCCATGAATGCAGCCCTAAAAAGGGACAAAAAGACAAAATAAATAAATAAATAAAACCAGTTGATTAACCATTAATAGCAATAGGATGTGAAGTCACTTACTGATAGGCACACCAACACTGTCAAAAAATAATTTGTTTATATATATACACACACACACACACACACACACACACACACACACACACATATATTTTTTCTTTTTTCTTCTTTTTTTTTTTTGGCTGCACCCATGGTACATGGGAGTTCCTAGGTCAGGGATTGAATCTGAGCCGCAGCTATGACCTGTGCCACAGCTGTGGCAACACCAGATCCTTAATCCACTGTGCCACAGCGGGGAACTCCAATTTGATTTTATATTAAATTTGCCCACATAAAATACTGACAACTTTAAAAGTCACAAGAGTGAGGAAACTCACGGGCAAGACTGTATATGTTAGAATTTAGAAATTTAATTTAAAAGTACAAATTTTATATTCTCTAGAATTTTTAGTAAATAAATATCTATGGAAAACCATAGCTTATTTTGTTTACCTTATGTCCTGCTTACTGCTGTTCTAATTGTACAGTGAAGGTGCTAAATAATACAGTTATGCAGCAGGCTTAAGAAACTACAGCTGAACTTGAAAGCTCAAGTTCATTCTTGGAATGTAGGCCAAGGAAAGAAAAGTCACTCCTACGAATAAATTTTATAGTTCTATTAAGGTTTGTGGAAAGAAGATAGAAAAGTTTCCAAGTATTAACACAAAGTGAGATATGATACGGACGTTCTTATTTTTATAATTAGTTCAATGAGACTTCCATTTGAAAGTGTCAGACTGAATACAAGCATATCCTTCTATTCTACTTTCAATTGCCACTAAAATAAAAACAGTAAGATTTTTCAAATGCCATAAACCCAAAAGAAAAGAGAGAGTAGGAAAGGAAGCAACAATAAAACTTTAGAGATCAGACGGATAAGACTGCAGAAAACTGAATCCTGGACTGAATAAAAAACATCATTCCGTGCACTCCTGAGTCTACTTAAAGTTTTGATAGAGAAATGCTAGGTAGCTGTGAGAGTAGGGGTGAAAGAGGAGATTTGTCAAAAGTGTTAAAAAGCAGCTAAATCTCCTGCTTCCCTTGTCCACCTTGAATTGCTCGAGAACCCCTTTTTGCTCAGGAGAGAATAAACCCAATGCCTAGGCCGGAGGACACAAGGCAGAAGAGGACTCTAGTGAAAAAAAAGGAGGATTAAGTGAATTTCTGCAATTTGAGTGAGTGAATTTCTCTAAAAATTGAGAAACTTATTATCCCGTCTCTCATTGGACTCTCAGAACCACTGCTTTGTATGTAGAATATAACAGTTTAACACGCTTTTTGTTTGAGATGTGTTATGACTTGTCAAGAGATCAATTGCTAATGGAAAATGTACATTAGATTTATGAGAGACATGGCAATATAATCAAATTAGAACTCAAAAGATGTTGCCGTTTTGAAAAATCCCGTCCATCTTCTAAGCCCTCATTCCCGCAGAAGAAATAATGATGTTCTTTAGCAACTATTTTTCATTAAAAATTAGAGAAAAATGTGTCCTTGTTTTGAGTTTCCCAGGCAAGCTGACCACTCTCTCAGGCTTATTTAATACCCCCAAGCAGTGAAAGCTAGATGACTCAGAAGAATACTTAAAAGTGATTGTCTTATTAATAATTGGCTCTCAACACAAGATAACAGAAGTCCATTCATTTTTATCTCGAATGTGCACAATAATTTAGAGTTTTGGTTTCCTTAGGGGCAGGGGAGACGAGAAGTCAGTGCTCTGTGTATTCATGCGTGTGTGTACGTGTTACACTCATTTGATTGCTTCTTTTCTAAAACACTGTTTTAAAACATTTTAACATTTATTAGGAGTCCTGGAGGTTTTATTTTCCTTGTCCAAGCTGATTTTTAGGAATCGGCTTGTTTAAACAAAAACAAAACTGAGCTGTGAAACTCCATGAGAGATTACTGCTATCACTTTGGAGCTGGGATGGCTGGATGTGTTTCAGCAGGCAACCCTGAGAAACTCACAAAAAGCATCTTCTGAGAGCTGAAACAGCGGTCACAAATGTGTCTCGCTCTGTTTGAGGCTGAACAGAGTAGTGGAGCTGAGCTTCAGAGACCATTTTTTAGCCTCTAAGGAAAAAGAGAAACATACTGGTTTGTGAAAAAACAGTGGAATAATTTTAAAAATCAAATCCATGACACTTCATTGTGGGATCACATAGGATTTTATTTTCAAAAATGCCTCATTGCAAAATTGTCAAGATGGTTTTCTTAAGAAATGCAAATGTTAAATCATATTTGTGTATGTTCAAGTAGGTCACAGCAGATAGAAAAATATCCCTTTTATGGTAGTGCATATTTGATTTTGATTGATTATTTTCAGGTTATTTTTAGTATTGTTCACTATTTAACAGCATGTTTTTACTTATTTTTAAAAAAGGCATTTCTGATAAACAGGACAATGTTGTAATCAAATTATTTTTTCTAAAGGTGTGTATTTGCTGCTTAAGTCAGATAATACATATTAGTGATTCTATATAGAAAGGTTGTAAGGATATCAGATTATATCTTCGTAAAAGTTAATATAAAGAATGCAATAAGGTATCTCACATTATCTTGAAAATTATATGGATATATATATAGTTATTTTATTACAATTCTCTAGATTTCTCAGAATATTAAAAGGCCACATAAATAAATTCCATCCCTTTTGTTAAGTCACTATTGAACATTTGTTTTATATTGGTTAGTAAATGTTATATATTGATTGGTGCAACAAAATTCCTTGAAGAATTTTGTCACAAAGTACCTTGGGAAGACAGTCTCCCCTGATGATTGGTAAATTTTCTTTCATTAGATATTGTTATTTATGTAGTTTATAATTTCATTTTTACTCCACTGCTGGGAAGCTTAGAGTTAATTTTAGTGTTCAGTCATTGCAACTATCCAATTACTGTATTAGATAATCTCAAATACATTATGGAAGCAGGAGAATATATATTACAGCTGCATATCTGTAACCTATTTGGCTTCTCTACATAACCCATTAATTTTTGAGATTGTTGAGTCAGTTATGATGGGATTTATAAACTACTGATGACACCTAATAAGTTATTGAGCACATATATGGAGAGCAAATGCACAGTGTTGGTCACTGCTAGACACTGAGTTTAGACTTAGAGATTTGATTCGGACTTCTCAAATACTTTTAAGCACAAACCTATACTTGGACAACTAACGGCTTATTATTTAACATAAGGGCAGCATCGTATGCTTATCCTCAGTTAAATGCACATGTGTCTCAGAAGAATAAAATTTTAGCATTATTGCTTATTTTAAACCTAATACAAAAGTATTTCAGATCCTTTCCTTTTAGAAAACTGAAAGAAGAGAGAACGGATAGAAAAAGAAAAGGGGGGAGGTATTGATCTTATGAAAGCGAAAGAGCGAGAAAATCAAGACCTCTGTAAGAAACTCAAATTCTGACTGCCAAAGACAGCTTTTACTCATTTCTATTACTCCTATTCAATTATTTGTCATATATTAAACAATTATGATTGGTCCAGGCACTGTATTAATTACCGGAATCTCCATGATTATTTAGACATACTCTTTTCCCAGAGAATCTCAGAAAATTTTAGGGAAAAAACTATTGTAGTAAAGCACAAGGGAGAACAGAGAAGGTATCTGACCGTGTCAGGGCTGAGACTTTAACTCGGTAGTTTGTTAGACGGAGTAGGTGAAGCAACTCCATTACTGGCAGAGAAGGTGGTGTCCACCGCAACGCAGGAGCTTGAAGGAACAGAGCGAATTTGAAAACTGTGGCAAATGTTGTATGACATAGTCCATGATTCATGCTGCAGGGTGAGAAAGTATTTGACAGTGGTAGGGCATTTATAAATTGTTATGGGTCATCTATGAGCTTAAGAAGTTTGTGGAGTTTGTATTTATCCCTGAGGCCGTGGGGAGGCATCTGGGTTTCTCGATTGATGTCATCAGGGTCCTGCCTTCGGCCTCCATGCTCAGGAGGGTCACCATACCAAAAAATTGCCATGGACTGTTCCTCTCCCCCCTGCCCTCAAGTTAATATTCTGTAAGGTTAGTTGAGACCTGAGTGCAGTCATGGTAACATGCTTTTCATGTTGCTTTTCTTAACTGACTTTCAATCCCTCGGATCTTGATCTGAAAAAGAATCTTGCAAATAGTCGCATAATTTTTCTTATAAATTTACTGGGAAGGGGACCATATCAATATATATGGCTTTTATCACCATACCTTAATGAGAGAGGGTTTATGAACAATCACTAATGATATAGATCCATAATGGCAAAATGAAATAAATACTTATAAAGCATTTATTTCCTTTATATTTAAATGTGTGGTCGCCTCCAGTTCATTAATTCATTGTAAGACCAATTTTGGTCTTTGAGTTGGCTTTGAGTGCTTATTGTTTAAGACTTGTTAGTCAAAGAGGATGAATAATATGAGACTGTATTTTTGAAAGGAAAATGAAAGGGATTGCTGGAATTCTTTTCTGCCATATCTGTATTATTGAGCTATTTTTAGGGCAGTTAAAAATGCAGTTTACATCAGTTGTCTGTTCTTTAGGCATGAGGATGTTATAGGATGTCTCTAGTGACTCGTGATCCGTAAGATCATACTGTAATATCTTGTATTACAAGTTGATCCATTTTCCATAATATATTTCCCTAGAGAGAAAAAAAATTGAAGAAGAGTTTACCATTATCTCTAACTTTGTTCCAGTTTCTTTTTGTAGGTTTAAAAATTACTGTGGGTAGACAAATTGCCCTTCCTTGCCTTCTGAAATGAATTAAATAGATTAAGCTGAATTAAAAGTATATCCTTGCATCTGTGTTCTAGAATTACATACATTCACAGAAATACAGCTCACATTATAAATTTACGGTTTTTGTGGCCCTAATTTTGAATGGACGTTATGACTACATTTATGTGCCATTTTAAGTATGTAGTGTGATTTAGCTCCAGATAAAGCTACACAGAATCAAAAAATATAATACTTTTTAGGATTTTTGCTGTAAAATCTACTGCACTGTAGGAGGTTTCGGATTTCTTAAATGCAAGCAGTGAGTACTGTGGGGTCAGGGACTCACCAGTGAATGAAAGTCAGAACTCAAAATGAAGCGCCTTTTCTGTTTAACACTGGGCACTGATAGAAACTGATAATGTTTGATTAATGAACGGCAGCCTTGCAGTGGGTGAAAACATCTGCAAGAAGTGATTTATTATTTCAAAGGTATTGGAAGCTTGCGATATCTTGCAGATTTAAGTGTGTGTGCCTGAATAAAATAAATGAGATGCAACATGTGAAAAATGAAAACACATTACTTGTAAAGAATGTGTCACAAGCAGGGTATTTTTGTTCAAGTACACTTTGTCATGGCGACTTTTAATGCTGTTCTGAATACAAATCATTTAACTGGTTCATAAAATCGCCTCAGTTGGAATTCTTGCATCTATCATCCAAGACGTAAATGAGGGTTAAACTTAATGTGGCGTAACATCCCTTAAATGTTCAAATTTTGCATCATATACAACTATTAAAATTGCACATATGTTTTATGTATAAAGATGAATAAATTGTAGATGCTTAAAACAACAGTCCCCAAACAGAAACAAGGCTTGAGGTCTTGAGGTCTTAATTGAACACTCATCAGGTACTCTGAGTTAAGGATTTCACTTCAGCTATTATGGCTAGACATTTGAATAATCTATCATTTTATGACTGAACAATTTTTAGTTAGGTGACATGTTCGATGATAAATAATAGAATGCTATGAAGGGACTGGTACTGTTTTAAGTAATGCTATTGGAGCTTATGCATGTGTGCATGTGGGTGTGTGGAAGTGTGTGTGTATTCTGTGTGTGTGTGTACATATCTTGAATCATTCACTGCTGCTTAGGTAAAAATCACACATTTTTATATATGTAGTTACTGTATATTTCACGTATATTAGGTAATCATTTCAGAAAATAAAACTTAAAATACTTTCAAGGTATTAGTAACCTGCTAATTCATAGTGAGATAAACCCAGTGAAAAACAATGTGCAAATAAACTGGGAACCATGAGATGTATCTGCTTGTTTAACTCAAAAGACACTTTTGCAAAATTGGATGCTGTCTCTATGAGGAACATACTCTTAAGATCAACAATATTTTAGAAAGGTAATTGCCATCATAAGGAAACTAAATTCCATGGGAAAATTTTTTAATATTACTTTTTGCATATGTTATTCTGATGTATTACACACTGACTTGGGGCAAGATTTCTGTATTCCGTTTGACCATGGTAGCTTTGGGGCTGAGCATAAACTAAATGCTTATTAAATGTTTTAATGAATGACTGAATAAGTGGAGGGATTAGTAAAGAAAGTATCATTCATTGCTGTTTTACTCATTCACATAACAGGGGACTGGAGAACCTGCTTCATGCCTGGCATTGGGTTGGGTCTCGAAATAGAAAGAGAACGTATATAATCCCTGCTCTTTAGGAGCTCCTAGGCTGGTGGGAGACAAGTCTAATACATCACACATCACATAGGGAACAGGATGGAAAGTTGTATAACAAAGTATAAAGGACTATATGGCTGTGTCCCCCGGGCCCTACTCTGAGTGGGAAACAATGAAGGGGTGATGCTGGCTGAGCTTGGAGAGAGCAAAGAAAGGGGACTTGTGGCCAGAGAGGCAAGGCAGCTGAGTTGGGAAGTGAAAGGATCAGATTTGCATTTTAAGTGAACCACTTTGGCAGCGGTGTGGAAGGAAGACCAGAGATGGGAGAATCATTTAAGAGGCTTCCACAAGAGGAACACGAGATGATGACATTGATTCTGCTCTTTTCAGGAATACAGATCTCCGCCTGTTACAGTCTCTTGATATCTCCTCAGTCTCTCATTTCCTCTGTTCTCTGGGAGTGGTCACGCCCTAAGAATAAGAGATCTTTCATCATTTCTTTTTGGTAAATCCCAACTCCCCCTTCTTGTATTTAATTTAAAATTATTTATAAAATCTCAACTGCTTTTACAATTAAACACAGAGGTATCTTTCTGGCAATAAGACAGTCCGAAAAGGATTTTCTTTATGTGTGTGTGTGTGTGTGTGTGTGTGTATACACACATACATATATATATATATATATATATATATGTATATATATATATTTTGCCTATTTTCAAAATTTCAACTCTACTGAAATGTCAAATATTTTAATAACATCTTTTTATTACCAAATAGTAATACCTGATTAATTGCATTGTGATCAGACTTAAATATATTGCTATATACAGCCACAGAATCATTCAGAATTGTAAAGGAAACATATTTTTAAGTAACTTAATCATGTGCAGGCAAAATTTTAACTAGAATAAAAAATATGAGGCTTTATTAACATTTATAGAAATAATTTCTGTAGCCCTTCTATTTTCTAAAATTTGCTAACTTTCACTGTCAGGAATATGTTCCTCATGGTTTTTTTTGCTTATGAATCAGTTTTTAAGTGGAAATAGGCATGATCATCTTGAGAGCTCCTTATGTAGCTAAAAATCTTCATTAAATTGACTTCTCCAGGCTGAATAATTAGAGTTCCAATTAATTAAAGACTAAAAATTGCTTCCTCAATTAAACTGAAATATGTAGGCAAACATATGAAAATGTAAACCTTCTAGATTTGAGTTTTCTTAGAACTCCTTGATAAGATGTCAAATATTAATATAGCCTAACATCCTTAACATCAAAGAATATGTAGAGATATGTCTTTTTCCTAATTGTGTAGATATAACATATGTAAAACAAAATTAAGATCCAGGGCATACTTAGTAGGAATCTAATAAGAATTCAGAATAAATATAGGTTTTTGGTTCTTTCTGTCTTTAAACTGGATATGCAACCCTGGACAAGTCCTACCCTTCCCAGGTCCCAAATGCAGAGTTGATATGATGATGAAAAGAAATGGCGCATGTGAAAACTTGATAATTGTGCATCAGTCTATAATCCTTATAAATATTAATTGTTGGTACTGATGTTGATTCCCGTTTTTCATCTCCTATAAAATTGAGCACAGTTTTGGGCCCATATAAATAACAAAAGCTGACTCTATTCCTTATATGATCCTTCATAAGAAAATTTGAACATCAGCCAATCTCAAAATTATTTTGTGCATAATTTCAGCTTAACTTTTAAGGGCATTTTTTAGGCTGGCTATGGGGAAAGTGGGTTGCACTTGGTGATTTAAACAACTAGAAGCTAATTGTCAGTATTGAGAAATATTCATAATAGATGATAATTTGATGGTTTATTCTTTCAGTAGGTTTCTGTCTAGGAAAGAATTCAGGATAACAACAGAAAGAACCATAATTTATGTAACTTTATAATAAAAGTATGAGAGGAATGAATACATGCGAAAGGGTACCTATGTACTTTGGGGGGAATAGTTTTGAAAGTGATTGAGCTCAATGAATATTAAATAACTATTTAATAGTTATTCTCCATTCCTTCCTATGTATACACACATATACAGTAGTCACTTCATAATAATTTGAACTAAATGATTTTGGGGTTTAAAGTCAAAGTTACTAGTATGTTGTAGCATCATTCAATATTTTATATATGTGTGTGGGTATATTTGTATACAATGTATAACACAGGGAACTATATATGATCACTTGTGATGGAACATGATGGAAGATAATATGAGAAAAAGAATGTATATATGTGTATAACTGGGTCACTTTGCTTTACAGCAGAAATTGATGGAACATTGTAAATCAACTATAATAAAAAGAGAGAGAGAGACAGAAAGAGAGAAATCATATGTTATAAACCAGTCATGTTTGCAAATGAGAATAGAGCCCAAAGGACTTGAGAGAATATTAAAAGATAGAGGATAATAGAGAAGAGATAAGATATAAAACAAGATATCAAGAAAAATCTCATTTAAATAAATACTCTCAGCAAGCAGGTTATGAAATTGGCCAATCAGGAGGAATAAGTAGGATGAGCGATTTTCTAAGGAATCTTTGTGTTTAAAGTGTGTAAGTAACCTATAGCTACATAACAAACAATCCCAAAACTTAGTGGCTGTAAACAGCCACCATTTATTTGCTTATGCTTCTATAGAATGGTGTTTTGTCCTGGGATCGACCAGAAGAAAAGGGAACCCTCCTGCACTGTTGGTGGGAATGTAAGCTGGCACAACCACTATGGAGAAAACTGTGGAGGTATCTTAGAAAACTATGCTTAGAACTACCATATGACCCAGTGATCCCACTCTTGGGCATATATCCCGACAAAACTCTCCTTAAAAAAGACACAGGCACCCACATGTTCATTGCAGCGCTATTCACAATAGCCAAGACATGGAAACAACCTAAATGTCCATCGATTAGGAAGATGCGGTATATATATACACAATGGAATACTACTCAGCCATAAAAAGAATGAAATAATGCCATTTGCAGCAACATAGCTGGAACTAGAGACTCATCCTGAATGAAGTAAGTCAGAAAGAGAAAGACAAATACCATATGATATCACATATCTGGAACATAATATATGACACAAAGGACCCTTCCCATTAAAAAAGAAAATCATGGACTTGGAGAATGGACTTGTGGTTGCCAAGCAGGAAGGGGAGCAATTAGGAGGGACTGGGAGCTTGGAGTTGATAGATGCAGAATGTTGCCTTCAGGATGGATTAGCGATGGGATTCTGCTGTTTAGCACTGGGAACTCTGTCTAGTCACTTATGATAGAACATGTAATGTGAGAAAAAAAGAGTGTATGCATGTAACTGGGTCACCATGTTGTACAGTAGAAAAAAAATATATATATGTAAATAAATGGTAAACCAAAACCAAAACCAAAACAAAACAACAACAAAAGGAAGTTCTGCCACACAGATTTTCAGCTGTTTTTATATGAAGTAGAATTAGTTGGGGCGTGCTTAGAGGCTGGTTGGCCTAGGATGGGCTTCTCATATGTCCCAAGTCTCCATTGGGAAAACTAGACTTTTCTCTCTACATGTGGTATCTCTCATCACGTTGTGTCTGAACCTCAAGGAGGCTCTAGCCCAGTTGTTCACAAGGCATGCTTGTCCCAAGAGAGTAAATGTACAAGCTTCAAGCCTTCTTGAAGGCTTTGAAGCTACACAGTGTTACCCTCGTGCTATTATTTTGGTCAAAGCAGTTGTCACAAGATAATCCAAATGCAAGAGGAGGGCAATAGATTCCCTTTAAGGAACGGAATGGCAAAGTCATCTGCAGTGGAGCTTGCGTACAAGGATGAGAGGAGTTCTTATGACCTTCTGTGCAAACAATCTACAATGCACAGATACTGTGTTATATCAAGAAAAAATGTAGAATGTTTTTCAGGTGGTTTCTCTTTTAGAAAAGTCTTCCTACATGAAAATTATTCTGTGGAAGACTGCCTCTGACTGAAATGAGATCGCTGGAGTCATATGCTTATATATAGTTTTAAAGAACCCTACATTTCAAATGATTATGAATGGAGACTCCAGAACCACAGTGCCTGGGCTTAAAATTCTTTTTTGTTGTTGTTGTTGAACAAGATACTTAACGACTCTTTACTTTAGTCTTCTTAACGTTCAGTCTGAAAAGTAATACAACTGCCTCTTAGGCTCATAGACATGATTAAATGATTTGGGGTACAAATAAAATGTTTAGAATGGTGCCTGGCATAAAGTAAATGCTTAACATGTATTAGCTATTATATTTTATCTTCATTTCTCAATAGTGAATAAAATTAGATGTTCTTATAAAATAAATCAATGTAATCACTGCTTCTAATTATCTTTCTATTTTCTCTTTTATTTCTATAAGTACTTTCAGAAATTATATTCTAAAGTTTATTCTCAAAACACTAATTTTAACTATAATTATATAACAGAAATAAAGTTCATTCCCTGAGTGTTTGGTTTCCTAACAAGGACAAGGTATAATACCTAGTGAGATCATCCATAGACATCAAATTGCTTCTAAAGTTCAGGTTCAGCTCCCTAATTCCTTTTCCTATTATGTTAACACAGTCCACAGCACCTGGCCCACTTTTCCCTTAGTTTTAGATTAGTTTGCCTATAATGCTTTAGACATTCACTCTAAACTCCAGACTGATTTCCATGGTTCTATCAAAAGTTGGGTTTCTGAATGACAGCTGTTCCTTGATTGAATCCAGAATACATCTTACCAGCTAAATTCCTTACCACTATTTCTCTCAGACCCAAACTCTACTGATAGTCTCAAACTATCACGTAGTAACACCTGCAATTAAACCCATACCTGACACTCAGTGACCTAGTTATGATTGCAAAGTTCCTTGTGACAGTAACGTTTCATGTTTCAAATGGGCTGTAGTCAAGGTGAAAGATAATGAAAATTTGATTTGATAGTAGCAGCAGGAGTGGAAAAGATGAATGAAAGAGAAAGGGCAGAGGTGAATCATTTACTAATGATTGGCAAGTTATCAAATATATGAGTTGGAAAAAATAGAGGAGCATCTGAGGAGACTTTTGTTTCAGGATCCTATTGTACACCTATTGGTTTTGGTTAGGACATAGTATTTGGACAGTGTAATCATTTGAGTATTTTATTAGGAAAACAAATATAGAGTAAACTCACATATCTTTATTTTCAGAAGAAGTCATATAACTATACAAAAGTACTATGCAGATATAACATAGTCTGATAACGACTAGTTTGTCTTTTTAGGGCTGCACCCATGGCATTTGGAGATTCCCAGGCAAGACATCGAGTGATATAACATAGTCTGATAACGACTAGTTTGAGATACCCTTTCTTTGGCTTATTCATAGAAATTATAAAAATGTAGCACTGTTGAATGAAATTATGCTGAATGGTTTAGTACACATTATAATGTGGAAATGTCCTTCTGTTTTTGAAAACATGTGCGATCCTGAGTTTAAAGTTCTTTACTTTCAGTGAGAAACACATGCTGTGTGAGTATATAGTATACTAGAATAAACATTGTATTTTATACTGTTTTGTTGTTTTCTTCATGGCCCTATACCTAGTATCTCACCTCCAGGGAATGTCTTTTATTTCTAATCAGGTAAATATTTGGGCTCTGTGCTCCCATTGTTTTCGGTGAACAAACATAAGGTTTACTTAGAATAAAATGTATAAATTCATGCTAAAATTTAAGAATAATATATGTGAATTTAATTTTCTTTATTTGTGAAAAGGACGCCAAAATATTTAAATTTATATTTTCTAGTAAGTTAGCTCACATTTCTCCTGGAAGTCCTCAATAATATCAAAAACATCTGAACTCCTATTTTTCAGTAAAATCAGAATATGCATATTATTGTTGTACTCCAAGGTATGTTTGGAACTGTCAGGAGCTGCTTAAATCATTCTAAATGTAATAGTTTGCATCTCCTAATCCCAAACTCCCAGTCCATCATACTCCCTCCCCCACTATGGCAACCACAAATCTGTTCTCTATGTTTGTGAGTCTGTTTCTGTTTTGTAGATAGGTTCTTTTGCACCATATTTTAGATTCCATATATAAGTGATATCATGTGGCATTTGTCTTTCTCTTCCTGACTTAGTTCACTTGGTATGAGAATCGCTAGTTGCATCCATGTAGTTGAAAATGGCATTATTTCACTCTTCTTGACGGCTCAGTAGTATTCCATTGTATATATATATACACCATGTCTTCTTAATCCATTCATCTGTCATTAACCATTTAGGTTTTTCTGTATCTTGGCTATTGTGAATAGTGCTTCTATGGGTGCATGTATCTTTTTGAATTGTAGTTTGGTTTGAATATATGCCCAGGAGTAAGATTGGTGGATCATATGGTAGTTCTAATTTTAGTTTTCTAAGGAACCTCCATACTCTTTTCTATAGTGGTTGTACCAATTTATATTCCCCCCAACTTTATAGGAGGGTTCCTGTTTCTCCACACCCTTTCCAGCATTTGTTATATGTAGACTTATTAATGATGACCATTCTGAGCAGTATGAAGTGGTACCTCATTGTAGTTTTGATTTGCATTTCTCTAATAATTAGTGATGTTGAGCATCCTTTCATGTGCCTACTGGCCATCTGTGGTCTTCTTTGGAGAACTGTCTATCTAGGTCTTCTGACCATTTTTTATTTGGGTTGTTGGGTTTTTTGTTTGTTTGTTTGTTTTGTTGTTGTTGTTGTAGTTTGTCTTTTTAGGGCTGCACCCATGGCATTTGGAGATTCCCAGACAAGACATCGAGTGAGAGCTGTAGCCACCGACCTATGCCACAGCGATAGCAGCGATAGCAATGCAAGAACCAAGCCACATCTGTGACCTACACCACCGCTCACTGCAATGCTGGATCCTTAACCCACTGAGTGAGGCTGGGGATCCAACCTGTGTCCTCATGGATGCTAGTCAGACTTGTTTCCATTGAGCCACCATGGGAACTCTGGGTTGTTAGTCTATTTGTTGTTGAGTTGTGGGAATTGTTTTTATACTTTGGTGATTAAACCCTTGTATGTTGCATCATTTTCAACTATTTTCTCCCATTCTGTAGGTTGTCTTTTCATTTTTGTTTATGGTTTCCTTTGCTGTGTCAAAGCTTGTAAGTTTGTTTAGGTCCCACTTGTTTATTTTTGGTTTTATATCTATTGCCTTGGGAGACTGATCTAACAAAACATTTGTTCAGTTTATGTCAGAGAAAGTTTTACCTGTGTTCTCTTCTGGGAATGTTATGGTGTCATGTCTTATGTTTAAATCTTTAAGCCATTTTGAGTTTACTTATTTATCTTGCTTTTTAGGGCCACAGCAGCATATGGAGGTTCCCAGGCTAGGAGTCGAATCAGAGCTGTAGCTGCTGGCCTACACCACAGCCATAGCAATGCAGGATCTGAGCTGCATCTGGGACCTATACCATAGCTCACTGCAATGCTGGATCCTCAACCCACTGTGCAAGCCAGGGATAGAACCTGCATCCTCGTGGATGCTAGTCAGATTGAAGCACAACGGTAACCCTGAGTTTATTTTTGCATGTGGTGTGAGAGTGTGCTCTAGGTTAATTGATTTACATGCAACTGTCCAGTTTTCTCAGCACCACTTGTTGAAGAGACTGTCTTTTTCCCCTTTTATATCCTTGCTTCCTTTGTTGAAATTTAATTGACCATAGGTGTCTGGATTATTTCTTGGCTCTCTATTCTTTTCCATTGATCCCTATGTCTGTTTTTGTACCAATACCACACTGTCTGTATTACTGTAGCTTTGTAATATCGTCTTAAGTCTGGGAAAATTAACACCTTCTGCTTCATTTTGTTCCCTCAGGATTGCTTTACTCTATAGCCCAGGCACCTGTATCCAATCACCAGGGATAGACCATGATGGAAAATAATATACACACAAAAAGAATATATGTATACATATGTATGAGTAAGTCATTTTGCTGTATTGCAGGAATTAGCACAACATTATAAATTAACTATATATATTTTTTAAAGGGAGTTCTCTTGTGGCACCAGTGTTGTTACTGGATTGGTTCACTACTGTGGAATAGGTTTGATCCACGGCCCATGCACTTCCACACGATGCGGGCACCGTCAAAAAAAATAATTAATTCATTTATTAATTAAAGTGATTATCTTAGGTTTTTTTAAAATCTGCTTAAATAAGATAAAAATTGTAGAGGAGAAAGTGAAAAAAAAGTAAATAAAGGGTCCTGCAATGCCCAGAAGAGATAGATCTCAGATAACATGACACTTTACCCTCTTTTGCATTAATAAGTGTTGGAACTGGGATGTGCAATGCTGGTAGGAAAAAATAAAAACAACAAAAAAATGACCTTCCTTTACTTGATCTTGTTCAGAAAAACAGAGTAGGTGAACTTACTCAAGGAATCTTACACACAGAAAAAGCCATATTTGCAGGAAGCAGTCTGTGTGTGAATATGCAAAGGAGACCCTTTGGGTTAATAACGTTGAAAAGCTACCTTCTCTTGCTGCCTAACCATCCTCTACAGGACTATCCTATAAATAACTGGTCTAAACAAAGGCAGATAATTAGGTAATGAGTAATAAGATATGTTATAGCAGTAAAACAAAAATATTATAAGAAAAGTTGTGAGAGAAAGCAAGTACATTTACCAACAGATGAATCACATTCCTAGAAACATATTGTAATTGAATATATGAGAACAATGACTACATCTTTTGCTATTTATTTAAAACAAGAAAATTTAGTGTAGAATCACCTCTATGAGGAAAAGATATAAAGCACAAATCCCAGAACCAAGGCATAAAATAGGAGGAGCTAGAAAATGAGTGGCAGAATACAAGAAAAATGCCAAAAAAAAAAAATAACATGGTCACTGAAATAAAGACAAAATGGAAGAAGCATAAAATGAATAAAGATTACAAAGCATTGTGAAGGACATTAAATATGGAAGTGAGAAAAGTGAAAAATTATATGGATAAAGGGCAAGAATCGAAAGAGAAAATAACTATAAAAAAACAGTCAAAAGAGGTCCAACATAAACATAATCGGAGTTCTTCAGAAGGAAATTCTCTTCCTCCAATGGGACAGAACAAATATTTGAAGTAATAATTCCGGAAAAGTTCTGTGAATGAAATTAAAGGTTTTAAATTATAGTTGAAGGCTTGCCAGCAAAACTTACTCTGGGGTACTTAAGACCATGAAAAATACCAGGAAAGTTATTGGATTTTTAAAGAAAAAAAAAAACATCTTTGGGGGAGTTCCCGTCATAGCTCAGTGGTTTACAAACCCAACTAGTATTCATGAAGATGGAGGTTGTATCCCTGGCCCTGCTTAGTGGATTAAAGATCCAGTGTTGCTGTGAGCTATGGTGCAGATGTAGCTGGGATCCTGCGTTGCTGTGGCTATGGTGTAGGCAGGCAGCTACAGCTCTGATTTGACCGCTAGCCTTGGAACCTTTACATGCCATGGGTGAGGCCCTAAAAAGACAAAAAAAAAAAAAAAAAAAGGTCTTCTGATATTTAGGGGAAAAGATCATGTCACATTTAAAAGAAAAATATTATACTGGCTTTATACTTCTCTGCAGTATTATTCTAGAGCAGAAAACATTGAAGCAATACCTACGTGATAGTCAAGGAAAGAAAGTTTGATTCAAGTATTTTATATTCAGCCTAACTGTTCCTCACGTATAAAGTCTACAGACAAACAACTTTGAACATTGAAGAACTCAGGAAAGATTGTTTTCAGGAGACCATTCTTGGTAAAACTATTATAATCAGAGATGTTGGATGCTGGCCCAAGTTAGTGAGTGTTGCAAATATACTGAAGAAAGAAGTCTAAAACAAATGTGGGGATCACGGTGACAGAACAGAACATGAATGATATGTGCTCTGATAATGCTGAAATGATAAAAATAATAGAAATGGGAAGGAAAAGTGGGAAAGGATGTGGGCTTTTTCTTTAGTAGCTAGGTAATCCTTCATAGCTGACCAAGAAGCTCAATAAAAGTATAAGCAAACTGAACAGTGTAATGGAAATACATAAGGATGAAAGGGCCATGGACTAAAGGCCTGTAATGGAGAATGGATGTTCGGGGAAGAAATCTTATCTATTTAATGTTAGGGAACTGTAGATGCTATCTAAAATATAAATAGATTGAGGGTATTATATTATTTTTGTAAAAATGTCGAAAGAACTACCAATGTAAAAATTTTAAAAAGCAGCAGACCAAGTGGTAAAATATATAAAAGCCAGCAAATACTATGACTAAGCTGACCAATTCTGTTCATTTTATTGATTATGTCATAAAAGGCATAAGACAAAACAAAGACAAATCATCGTAGATTGCATCTTAAATTCTGTCTTCTCTTTAATAAATACATCTCAAACAAAGTGATTTGGGAAGGTTGAAATGAAAGGATGGTAATGTTACGTTAGAGAAATGAAACAAAAGTAAAGCAAGGGTTTCGATGTTCATAACAGACAAAGGCAAAGTGAAATTCAGGTCAAAACAATAAGCTGAGAAAGAGAAGCACATTTGTTTTCTTTTTTCTTTTCTCTCTCTCTCTTTTTTTTTTTTGCTTTTTAGGGCCACACCCTTGGCATATGGAGGTTCCCAGGTTAGGGGTTGAATCAGAGCTATAGCTGCTGGCCTACAGCAGCCACAGCAACACCAGATCTGGGCCTCATCTGCAACCTTCACCACAGCTCAAGGCAATGCAGGATCCTTAACCCACTGAGCGAGCCAGGAATCAAACCCTAGCCTTCATGGATACTAGTTGGATTCATTACCACTGAGCCACAACAGGAACTCCAAAGGGCACTTTCTAATAGCAAATGCTGATAATCACAATGAAGATACAGCAGTGATGAAAATCTGTGTAGTGTTAGGAGCAAATTTCCAATAGGCACACAACTAGGAGGAAACGTATTTCACCATTCTCAATCCAAGCAGATCAGTTGACAAAAGTGAGATAGACTTAAATAACATAATAATCATTTGCTAAAACGCATGAATAAAACTCTGTATCTTGAAATTGAAAATACATCTTCCTTTAAGGCACCCACAGAAAATTTTTAAATGACTATGTATTATGCTACAAAGAAAATCTCAATAAATTTTCAAGAATGAATGTAATACTGATCATATTGTAACAATATATTAGTTAGCTGATGTATGGTAAAACAATCAAGAAAGTCACTTAAGGGAAGACAAGGGAAGGAACTTTCTCTAAACTACTTTTGGGTCAAGCAGGAAATACTTATTATATTAAGAGCATTTGTAAAAATAAAAGGGAGTGATGAAAATTCTACATGTAAAATCCAGTGGAATACGATTAATTGTAGCCTTAAATGAATTTATCAACAAAATAAAATGAATAAAACAAAGATTTAAACTTCTGACCCTCAGAAAGTTAGGTTAAAAACAATAATTTAAACTGAGAAAAAAATGAAAGAAGCAATTCATAAAGATAAACTCAGAAATTAATGACTTAAAAAATAGAAAATGGAATTAAAAATAAATCTGATAGCTAGTCTTTGGATATAAAACCAAATAATTAGCCTAATTAGGAAAAGTGAAAAAGTGAAATAAGATTCATGAACTATGAACTCTGAGCACTAAATAACTATACATGACAGAAAAAAGTGAATCAGAAAGAATTCTTTGTAAAGCTCAACTCAAATACATTTGAAATGGATAATCTTTAGTAAAGTAATATTTACCAAAACCTACCTCAAAAAGAGAGTGAATTGATTTTCACAAAGAAACATAAAAATATGTCAGTTTCTTTTGAAAAAGTACGAGGTTCAATAATTTTCATAAGAGAGCAATTCCATTATTATTTAAATTGCTTGGAAAATAAGGAACACTTCTAAACTTTTTCTTATAATGTTCATAACTTTTATGCCAAATCTGACAAAAATTATCCCATTTCCCCCAGAAGGAAAAAAAACCTGACAACCCTCATACCAATTTTATCAATCTCATTTGTTAATATTAATGCAAAATATTAAATGAAATTTACCAAGGAGACTCCACCAACATATTTAAAGAGTAATACACGAGGAAAAGCAAGCTTATGATAGAATGTAAGGGTTGTTCAACATTAGGAAAAGCTAGCAATGTATCATATTAATAATACCATATTAATAAGCCTAAAGAGAATACGATAATTCCCATCAAAGTTGGGAAGTCATTGGACAAAGTCCAGTACTCATTACTGATTTTCGAAGAAAAACACCGTAAGATGCAATAGATATATTCTTAAGACAAATACATGTCTTAACGCAAATCCACTGTAGCATTTCTCTAATGGATCAACAGTATCGTCATTCTCAGTAAAGTCAGGACCAAGACAAGGGTGTGTCCTTTATTATCATTATCATTTCACATTTCCTGGAAGTAGTAGTCAGAACACCTTGGGAAAAGAAGGAAGATAAACATATAAGAATTGTATTGGTTGAGGGAAAAAAAAAATCTTTAATTCTAGATGAATACCAAAGAAAAATAACCAGTAACTTCCACAAAAATTTCACTAATACTGGGATTCAAAATTCGTATGCTGAGATCAGTAGCTTTTAAATATTCCAACAATTAGGTAATTCTAATTAACATTTTAGAAGATGTGGTGAAAGGAAAGAATGTATTTAAAAGAGCAATGGGGAGTTAAAATGTATTAGAAGAAACCTGAAACATCATTGGGCCTCATCAGTTAAAATAATATGGTATTAGTGCATGAAAAGAGAGCAGCGGAGTAGATCAGAAAAACCCCAGAAATAGACACAAATGCGTATAGAAATTTATTACATGTAAAATGTGGTATTCCAAATTGGTGTGGAAAAACAAGTTATCTATTACATGGTACTGGGGTATCCTCTGCAATAAAGTTAGATTTATGTTTCACATCCTACACTGATAGAATAACATGTTTCACAGACAATGACATAAAAATGACCATTAAACCGTTGAGAAAATGCTGAACTTTACTCATAATAAAATAAATGCAAGTTAACACTCCAGTGAGGTACCATTATTATTTATCAAATTGGCAGATTGTTGATGAGGATGTAAGAAAACATATTCTCATACAGTGCTTATCTCACATCAGTTCCACTTCTGAGAAGTTATTTTACACATAAAAAATGATGTGTCTACTAGTTTATTAACTGCAGGAGAGACTAGCTAATAATCAACAAATAAATTATGGTGTATTTATACAGTAGAATAAAGAATATTGAAGAAGCTTTTATACACCAGTGGAGAAATATCTCTGAGATGGATGAGCAAAGTGAAAAAAGTTAGTGTAAAAAGTATATGCTGTCATTTGTGCACCAAATAGGGCAATTGATATATTTATTTGTGTGTGCATGAACATTTCATATATACAGTGCTATCCAAAAAAGTTACAATGGGGGAGACAATAGGAAGGGAGACTTCACAACGTATCTTTTTATATCTTATCTTTGAACTATGTGAATGCATTACATATTTCAAAGTGTAACTTTGAAATATTTCCCTTTAAAAACATATGGTAAGTTTCACTCTGTAGTGCAGTATCCTCTGATACAGACACACAAATATTTACAACATGTGGAGCCTTGATAAGCAAGAGTAGAGAGCAATGGGAAGATATTTTCACATACTTTTTGGTAGTTATATAAAATTAAAACTTGATTGCACTTAGAGATCGAGGAGTTTGCATTTTCTAGTTCAAATTCCCCCATTTTATAGGCATAGAGGGGTCAGTAATAACGAATGTGTTTGCTGTTGTTATTCTCAGTGGTAGTTTTCTTTACCGAAGCTACTGCAGCTAGCTCAAGTAAAGAGTGATTCGTACTAAGTGTAGGACTCGAACTGTTGCCAGGTTTTATGGGAGGTAGAAAGCCTCGGGGATAGAAGTCAAGGCCTTCATTTCTGTGGAACACTCTTTTCTACCTGGTCTGTCTCTTTGTGTCTACTGCCTTCATCCCCTCCTTTTCTCTACAGCTTTCCGTGTGCTTATTGTACTTGTCTCCAAAAGGACTACTTACTGTTCCACGTTACAGATATAAATAAATTCCCTACTACAGACTGCGTATAGTGGTAGTTGAGTGGACTGGTCAGAGGTTAGGACCCGGATTAAGCATTCGTCGCCATCCACCCAGCTGTGTCCAAAGGAAGGGTCATGTGGTTTATTCCCAGTACAAGACTTGGGTGGGACAGGCTACGAGGTGCCGTATGTCTTTTCTATTCCATGCATGTTTGTTCAGTCATAATATTCATCTAAGAAAGATGGGAAAGCTAAACATTCACTTTTCAAATTGAAGAGGAAAAGTGGAAGCAATGTCTTCATAATAAGCATTTTTTGCTAGAAGGTCAGCTGCTGGGATCTCACTCTTTAAGGGGATTGACCTCTTAAAGTCCTAGCAGGCAAGAATAAACAAGATATTTAAACTAACTTTCAGACCTTAGAGCTAGAGCACCAGAGTTAAGTATGAGTCTCCCTTTCCTGTTATCACTCCATTGGCCTCTATGACGTTTCTGTAAAATGACCATTTTATTCACTTAGAAAAAAATTTTCCATGATGCATGGCTTCTTTGAAGGATCAGGAGTCTCAAGGCAGTGATAGCTGTTGCAAATGTATGGTCTGTCCTAACTTCTCCATGTCTTCCAGGGAACCAGTGACAGTGGCTAGCCCTTGATTTTGTTATGCAACCAGTAAAATTACAAACTCAGATAATCCTTTAACAGGAATAAATATGTAAATAAAAATATTTCTACCAGAGGCTGAAACCAATACTAAAAAAATCTCAAATGCCTCCAGGGGATTGGAAAATGCTCTTTTTCCTCCTTAGGAATTGCTTTTAAAAAGCAAATCAGGGAGTTCCCATTGTGGCTCAGTGGTTAACGAATCCGCTAGGAACCATGAGGTTGCAGATTTGATTCCTGGCCTCGCTCAGTGGGTTAAGGACCCAGCGTTGCCGTGAGCTGTAGTGTAGGTCACAGACACAGCTCGGATCCCACATTGCTGTGGCATAGGCTGGCGGCTGCAGCACCGATTGGACCCCTAGCCTGGGAACCTCCATATGCCACAGGTGTGGCCCTAGAAAATTCAATAAATGAATAAATAAATAAAAAGCAAATCAGCGAATTTGTACTCATTAAAATCTTCAACTCACTCTGTAACCTGACTTCGTTCATATATATTTAAACATTTTGATGAGTTGTCAGTTATATATGCAGACTAGATCAAGAAAGAGATTCTCTGATGACTCATTGCCCTTGGGTTGCTTTTGTTTTGATAGTTAACTCCTTATTTGTGGTATCATAAAAATACAGTTTCTGCCCCTATATTTCAGTCAGATTGAGCAGAATAAGAACCAGCTTTCACATGGCTATTGACCTTATCAGTGTCACTCAGAAATCATAGTGGCTAGTATAGGAATGTGAAGCGTCATCTAGTGATACATAGTGTCTTTGAGGATCTAATTTGGATGTAGTTTTTTAATGGATCTGAAGCCTCCAACAGGCTTCTTAAATTAACAATGAGATAAATTGGAATCAATGTCATAGCTGAAAATCTTTTTTCTTTGTTTACCTACCAATTATATGAAATTAAATATGGAGACATACACCACTGAAACTCAAGGACCCAGCTTCATAGACTATTTGTAAGACCACTGTCTTGTTTTTAATGAGACCATTGATTATTTGATACAGCGCATCACTTTAATGATCACTAGGAAGGGAGACTTTTTTTTAAAACCTTCAGAGAATTCAACTGTTTCTTATGCACACTTTTTAAAATGCATAAGGCTTGCCATTTCTTATTTCCAAAATTCATATAATAGATAAGAAAAAGATAGAATGGAAGGAAGCAACCAAATATATCAGCACAAAATGCAGTTAACATTGAGTATACAGCACAGCAGTTTTGTTCAGTGTCTGAGCCATGAGACAGTAGATAACAGAACATAATAGAACATTATTCTTAATTCAGTGCACATACATTTATTTTATGATAATAGCATTATCAATAAGAGGTAAGGAATGAGCATTTATTAAATGCTTATATAAATCAATCATATATAATGACTTTTTAAATCATTGTGGCAATCCTAGAATAGACAGTCTTATTCCCGTGTTATAAATGGGGAGAGCAATAGCTGCATCCCGGCCACCCCCAGCCCTTGGTTTGCAAACATATCACCCAAAAGATGACATGTCTGTAAACTCAAGGAAGAGGCTGCAGGCCCAGGAAGCAGACTCAGGCCTTTGCTGAAGGCAGCCCCCCCGCCACCTCCTAAGATGGAGAAGGGGACGTGTGGGCTCCAGGTAGGCACATAGCTTAGGCTCCACAGAAGACCTTACCCCTTGAGTACAGCAGAAGAACTGCTGGAGTGGCGCCTTCTGAAGTCCAGAGTCGGGGCCCAGAGAGCCTGGGCCTGAAAGCAGTGCTGCTACAGCCTCTCTCTTCAGAAACTGCTCACCCCGGATCTCTCCTTTGTGTCTTCACTTTTTGGAACACTCCATCCAAATAAACAGAGCATGGACTGAATCTTTCTTCTGGTTATTTGCATTTTAAGCCTTTTATCTCTAGCTATAGATTGAAAGGCTTTGTCTCCAGTTAAAGGAATTTCAGGCAATTGCAACTAGATGGAGATTAGATTTGGTCCTGAGGGGCTTCTCTTTGTCCCTAAAAATCCTGCTCTTGTCAGTTGTCCTCCACTCAGACATGAACAGGTTTCGTTCTGACACTGTTTTATAAGCCTTGTGGCGACCAACACACATGCCCAGTTTATCCACCAGTGTTAAATACTGTAAAACTATTTTCTCAAATACTGTAAAACTATTTTCTCTTTCTATTTTATTCTTGGAACTCCAAAGATATCTGTTAGTATCTTTCGTATCTTTTACCTGCTTATTCCTGTCTTTTTTCTCTCCCTTGGGAATGAATTTTTCAATATTATTACTATTATCTTTTGGACTATTATCTTCGGAGCAAGAGTTTTTCACTTATTTTTATTTTATTGATTCTATTTTATTTCCATTATTTTGTATCGATTATTTTTTTTCAAATCTGTTGTTTCATATTTAATTTTCCCCCTTTTTGTATCAGAAGTGATACCTTGTTAAGAAAGAACAATGTCACTTTCCATTCTGTGCATCCTCGACATACTTACTGTAATGTTTTTGTCAGTGTTCCATAAAATTAATTTATTTCTTGTTATTCATGTTTTGCACATTGACTTGGTTTTATTTCCTCGCATTAGAATCCTTTACAGCATCTACAGGTGTTTCTGCAGATTCATTTTTAATAGGTTTTAAAATTTTTCTGTTTTTTTACTTTTGTCTCTTTCCTCATCTATACCCTCTTTTCCCAATCTAGTGGTTCTGCAGTTTCCTCTGGGACTCTAGTGTTGAATGAAGTCTTTGAAGACGTTTGGGTCGACCAGCTGTCCTGGGCGACTCGATCCTGGGGACCAAGTGGCCGCCGGGTTGACCAGCTGTGATCACCCCAAAATATGCCACTTCGGCATAAGGATCACTTTGAGTAGAAAGCAATTTAAGAACCACAGATACAGGAAGAGTATTCTGCCCTCCCCTTATTTGCCCAAAGACGAGACATACATTTCTCTTTGTGGAAGTGCCCCCTCTTGTCATGCCCCTGCCCCACCAGGAAGGGAAGGGAAAAGGGACTCATCACCAGAGACTGGGTTCAGCACCTGAGATGAGTTTGTATGAACAGACCTTACCAAGATAGCACTTATCTTTATTAATTTCCTCCGTATATTTCCTAATCACTTTCCCATAATTTATCTTCCCTTGTTAAAAGTAGTTAAGTCTCAGTGCTTCTTTGGGTTTTGCATCTTTACTGTGAACTCCTGTGCGTGTAAATATTAATACAAACTATATGGTTTCTCTCCTGTTAGTATATTTCTCTCTTGTTGGTTGAGTTCATGAGCCCCAAACCTTGAATCTAAAAGGACAGAGGGAAAGGTTTTCTTTGTTGACATCTTAATAATAGTATATTTGAGGGATTTTTCCCTCAGTGATCAAATGTCTGAAGTGGTTTGATCCAACTACCCTCTCTAGGCCCATGTTTTGTTTTGTTTTTTGCCTTTTAGGGCTGGACTCACAGCATATGGAGGTTTCCAAGCTAGGGGTCTAATTGGAGCTGTAGCTGCCAGCCACAGCCACAGCCACAGCCACCTCAGATCCAAGCTGCATCTGTGACCTACACCACAACTCATGGCTTCGCCAGGTACTTAACCCACTGAGTGAGGCCAGGGATAGAAGCCTCAACCTCATGGCTCCTAGTCAGATTCATTTCTGCTGCGCCACGACGGGAACTCCAGCCCAGGTTTTAAAACATCCTAGTTCCAGTCAGTGGATTGGCAGCAGTTTTGGCCACTTTTCCTTGGCAAGTTAGCTCAACCCCAGACCTAGATTTTTGGGGGAAACGTGGTTCCAGATCCTCATCTCGTGTTTAGCTCCCTTTCCTTTATGAGGGCCTTACTGGTTTACATTTCTGTCTCATTTTCTGGTCCAAGGTGGTCTTCCTCCTATGTCTGACACTAAGCCTTTTCTGTTTTTTTTTGTTTTTTTTTCTTAATTCACTTACTGTTGGAATATTCCATCCTGATTCAGCATTCTTATTAGCATGTTTAACCTTGCATTTTAGATTTAACTTTCAGATCTCTTAAATATTTTATTATTTTTTTGAGGCTCTTAATCAAAACCATGTAATTAGCAAGAAAACCAAAGAAGGCTGTATGGCTTCAGCAAATTTTCTAATGTTAGAAAAGCAGGCCTCACCATTTTGTGTTAGAATCACTTACATTTTTGAAACTTGGATAGAAGCCAGGGGCATTTTTTGTTAGTAATATTCATGTTGTCTATATCCTTAGGCCTTCAAGACTAAATGAAGAATAACTAGAAATCGCAAAAATGTTGACTTCTCTGAAACCGTTTTGTACATTTCCCCTGAAAACAAAAAAAAAATAGCCCATCCTCAAACCTAGTTGCATGAATGTGATGACACCTGTACACAAATTTAAAATTCTGGGACCATTTTTATAAGACTAATGACAGTGAGCAACCATTTCGACAGAGAGCACCCCACCCAACGTCTGCGTTAGTTGAAATCGTGAAAGTCATTGGCGAGAACATTATTTGGCTTCAAAGTTGCCCAGTGAGAGTCAAACATGATGACTAGCAGTGGACATGTATGACTAATAATCCAAGAGATTATTTTTTCTCACGTGTTGTGTGTATTAAAATTTGTTAATCTCATTTATGTCCAGCCTTTGAGTAAGTTTGGCAGTGTGTCTGTGTATCTATCGTAGTATGACTAATTATATGTATTTATCATTTCATACACCTCACAGGAGACAGCAAGATTGGTCACTTGAGCAGCGTAGTACTGGGGCTGGTGGATAGCTCTAGAACACAAGATTACATTGCCAGAATGGCACTATTTATTAAGCTATGATAACGCTAATGTTCCTCTTTGATGTGTAGCATGTGCGACTCCAGCCGAACTTGTAGAGAGCCTTAAGGATGTTTCATTGAACATTTAGTATGGCAGCCAGCCAGAATACATTTAGCCTGAGCCCAGATGACGGGCTGGTAATGAGGTGGTGATTGATGACCACAGCTTCTTTATGAAAACCTGCTTGATATGCTGAGGGGGAGATGCGTTACCAGCTCTTTTCATTTCACTCCCTGTTATATTAGTTATTTTTGCTACAGAAGAAGCTACATGGGTTGTACTTAGGCACTCTTGGCATTACTTTTAGGTTAGAATTGAGAAGTGGCATGGGATTTTAGAAGTCCAACCCTGTAGCTAAATTTATGGATAATTCAAATCTCAATTTTAAAGAGGTCTTTAAAAATCATTTTTATAAAACTATAACTGTGTTATCCATAAAATGATCTAATATTCTTATTTTGTATCTTTTTAATGCTATAGTTTCTTGGACTCTTTTATCCCCCTACTGTATTAAAAGGATCTCTCTACAAATTTTTCCCTACCCTATAACTTTAAAGAGCAGACTTTTGCCCAAAATTGCAAATTGTGTTTCAAGAAAATTCCATTTTCAATTCTTTTTATATTTTAGTAGTATTTGGATGTGTATCCTTCTTCCTGAATAAAACATAGAAACTTGTTAATTCATGTCTATTTTTATACATGAAATTCCTTTGACTTGGTTCTGAATAGAGTATTCCTTACACACACTTTTTGGGGTCTATCTCTTTATTGCTTTATGCATTTGATCTCTTCATCTTTGTCAACATAAATCATTTCTCATGTTGGTTTCACATAAGCACTTATGATTGCAAAATGCCACTTGCTAGAATGACCACTTTCGTTGCCTGCTGACCTGGGACAAGGTGGAGCAAGGCTTGAGATTGACATTTCACCCTTAATAAATCTTACTTGTTGAAATGCCAGCAACAAATAGGTTTGCTAGATTGACAAGAGAAAATGAACTATGCTCTGAGCTGGCTTGATAGTGCCTGGCTGGGCTTTCAGTTTTGCCACTCAAAAGAGAGTTTGTGCCCTTTTTTTGACTTAAGAGTCCTTTAGGCTTGGACTGACTAACAGAATGCCCAGAACTTTTGATCCGAATGCCATCGCTGGGGCAGCTCAGATCATGACAGTTTGACGTGACTGGAGAATCCTTCTCGGATCCCCGTAACCCATGTTAGGCGTGGGATCAGCACAATGAGAATCAGTCAGCTGCTCTCACAGGCCTGTTATGTACCTGCTTTTTTCTTGTGTTTCAACTACCTCCATTTCTTCAATTATTGAAGTTATTATAGAACCTAGAATGAAACATATCGAGACAACAGGAGTATCAGTGTCCCAGTGAGGTTTGGTTTATCTCTTGAAGCTTTTGACAATACTGCTCATCAACAGGCTTTCTGAAGGGCAGGAAGCTGTATTTCCACCGTAATTCTTCACTTTACTCACCATCAAAAAATAGAAGGAAATAGTTGTACCAAGTGGAAGGCTTACGCCTTCCTCTTATAGAACTTATATTTTATTAATAAGTTGCTTACCACTATTACCACCAAACCATACTTTCTTACTGGAGATAAAGAAACTTGTTATTTACTGGGAAAAGTTTCTAGCAGCAAAAACTTGACCTGAGATGAATTATTTACAGGTTTAGAAGAAAGACTTGCTAAGTCAATGCTACAGCTGAGAAATAAGCCAACACTTTCTCCGAAACAGCTTGAAGCTGACAAAACACTAAGCTCCGAGGTCCTAGAGAAGCAGCAGTTCGGGGTCTTGTTAGCTTCAAGCGGCAGGAGAGACAATACTGGCAGAATGCTCAGAGGAAGGAACGAGCCCCCCAGGAGGAGGATGTAAAGGGAGCTAGAAATAGACTGGCTGAGAAGTCACGGAGGGTAGAGCAGCACCAGATTAGACACGTAAGAAACGGTGAGGCACATAAAGTATTCGAAGGGACTTAGGAAGCAAACAACCAAGCAAAAAACAGACAAAAGTAAGTGGTTAAAGAAGGAAAATGGAAATGAAATAAAGCAAGCCATACGGAAAACTTGAGGACAAACGACTGAAAAGGTGTTAAGTATAAGAATGCTACATTTACAGTGCCTTTATGTAGTGTTTTATAGCACATTTGTAGTATTTTATTCAATTCTCACACCCCTGGATGTAGATTTTATTATTCACGTTTTATAGGTGAATGATAAAATTTAAAAGATTTGTATAAATCAAGGTGTTGTCTAGATCCTAATTTCCAAAACTATTTATAGAGTATACTGAATATATTGATCTTGGACAAAAGATTGCTAACATTTGGAATACATTTTTGTCATTTAAAGGGAAGGGGGCACTACTTTAAGCAGGATTCTCAGAAACGGTGTCCCTGAGGAGAGTCATTTGAGTAACTGAGCTCTGTGTGGGCATCAGTCATGCTGGCTTCACTGCGTTTGATAAAACACGGCTGTACCATCCAAAGGAAGGGGCCAGTATGAGAGGCCAGTGGATAGGCAGGATGCCCTTGCCAGCAGCCTTCAAACTATTAACTGATGCCCCCTAAGTGTCCCAGTTACCCAGCCCTTAGGGTGGGTTAGTGCTGAGGCCAGCACCCTACATTGGCTCCCAGAATCCCTTGCTGTTCTGAACTCTTTACTCGTGGGTTAGCTTTTTTGAAAACACCCTTTGTTTGCATTTTTCGCTTCCCTGTCTCATGTCCTCATCCTCGAGCTCATGGTTCCTGGAATCATCTCCCAAGTAAAGTTCTTGCAGTTGATTTCTCGTCTCAGTTTCCCATTCTGGCAGAATCCAAACTGAGTGGTAGCAACCTAAGTGGTAAAAAGATGTCAGATGCATCACGTGACTTAGAGTTGGGGCTGATAGCATTTCCTTCTAGAGTAGTTAACGACATGGAAGGAAAACAAAATCACAAAATCGCTCTTTCCTATCAGTGATTTGCTTTTAAAAAAAAAATAGTCCTTCAGAACACTGTAAATCAAGTATAATGGAAAAAATAAAAACCATTATAAAACAAATAAAAAAACAAACTCTTGATTTAAAAGGAGTAGTAATAATGTCTAATGTGTGTGAGAGTTTACTAATTGCCAGGCACTCTTTTCCTAATTGCTACATATATTAAGTTAAATGACTTCTTATAACCCCATTATTGTGATTCCCAGTTGAAAATTCATCCCAGGTCCTTTCATTAGTATGCAGAGCCTGGAATTTGAATGCAGGTGTCTAGTTTCAAAATCTGAGCATATACCCTCTATGCTCTTTTGTATATAGTACATGGGCCATAAAGGAGCACAGCCATGCATTAGTATTTACGAGTTCTGTTTGCATAAGATTAAAATGATAGTCCTGAATTTTTCTTCCTCCAGCCATTTTCTTTGCATATATAAATCATTTTGTAAGGCTAAGGAGGATTTGACTATCACTTCACAAATCATGGCCATTCTCATCTCCTAAAAATTATAAAGAAGTATTATTATTATCATCATTGTTTTTGTTGGCAAGATTTCTAAGTGGTACTAGATTTCCTATAATTAACTGTTATTTGATACAAATGCTTGAGATTATTGCTGTGTGCTTGATTTTAGGACCTAAAACAGCAGGCAAAACATATATCACGACAAGGGTATTTTGTATTACTAGCTGATTTTCAAAGAACAATTTAACCATGAATGTGTGAGAATTTTTTCTCTTTGGCATACACACCAAGGGAATGACTGTGCATATACTATGTGATATCTAGGGATGGAATATGTATCAAGGCACAGGAAGGAGTATTGAGTACCTGTCGAGAGGAGCTAAAGCAGGATGTAGAAACAGGTTCCTGGAGTATAAATTGAGGGTATTAGAGGGTGAGGGTATTACGATGGGCAAACCCTGGAAGCAGGTGCTCCTGAAGATTTGGTCAATGAAAGTGGCCAGAGTTTCACAGATTTTCCTCTCCTTTTCCTCTCATATCGAGGCGTTTTTCATATCCCAAAGACTCAACTTCTGGCTGTCTCTGAAATCTCCCTTTCTTATCATTCCTTAGTCTAGGAACTTTTTTTTTTTTTTTTTGTGACTAGATAGTTACCACTCAGCTTGCAAACTGGTCTTTCTCAGAACAGCACCCAAAGTCTTTAACGTGGCTCAAAAGACTCTATAATTTTGTCTTTTTGAACCTAATGGTATTATAATTATGATAATGGATTTTATTTATATATATTATGTATTACATATATATATATATAATTGTAATTAAATGCTATTAGCGATGTAAGGTCGGATGATAATTAGTTGGTTGTGATCAGTCCCCCTAGGTCATCCAGGTTGGAGAAATGCTCCAAGATAGAAAACTTGGAGAGAAGAGAGTCAGTGTTATTCAGAGCAGGATTTTCCAATCACAGACAAGATCAAGATGGGGAACTTCCAAAATCGCCGAATCTGTGACAGACAAATGTAGAAGGGGTAAGAACGAGGCACCCAAGGGCAGTGTCATAATCAGTACTGCGAGGAGACGTATGTTCTTGGGCACCTAGGAACCTGAGAAATTGAAGAGCAGGCGGGTGATCTGGAGAGAATACCTAAAACAAGGTGCCGTTTCAGCCACAGTCTGGCTCCTCACGGTCTTGGTTTATAATACAATAGGGGGTGATTACACAGGTAACAGCAGTTTACTTCCTTGGAAGAGACAATTGAAATGATTATAGTTATTAAATTATTGTTGTTTTAATATTTGCATATAAAGTTCATTCATCCTAAAAAGCTGTGGGTTGGAAATTAAAGTATGTAGGCTTTGGATCCAAATCGTACATCTGCTGCTTTGTGAGTGTTTTATCTTGGAAAGTTACCTCAACCTATGTAAACCCCCGTTTCCCCTTAGATAAACTAAAAAATAATCATGTATTCCACCGAGATGCTGTGAGAATTGAATATATGTCATCAAGAAAATACCTGGCACAGAATATGTATTCCAAGAATTATAGTTCCCCTCCCGTGTCTTCCCTATGTGTTTTAGTTTTGACAATTATCAAGCTAATAGAGAAGGGAGATGTGATAAAACCTGATCCTTCTCACCTGTACAAATCAGGCAAAGACTAATAATGGATATCAATTTAACATTGTTTTAGAAGACTATGGCTTATTTTGGATATATATGTATCATAGCTAGAATCTGTAGGCTGAAGTTGAAATGTGAGAGAGACTATATAAACTCATTTTCAGTTAGGCAGAGGCTTTTGAAGGAGCTAGAAAGTCATTGCTTGTGTTTTGTTTCTTTCCCTGTCAATTGTAAGCACTGGAAGTATTAACTTCCAAATTTAATTGAGATTAAAATCATCTTAAACTAAAGTACCTGAAGTAGCTGGATATTTGCATGAATTTTCCCATTACTTTAATAATTGTTTTCTCATTTAAGTTATGTTGGCATCATTGACATTTAAAAATAATTACAACTTTGAGTAGAGCCTAAAATATTTTTTTCCCATTGATTTGTTTCAACAAACATTAATGAAGCACTGATAAATGCAAGGAACTCTGGGCCTAGCACTGTGGGAAATACAAATTCATTCATTCAGAAAATACTTATATATTTATATGTTTCAGAATCACAGAGAGAGTTTTGAACAAGAAGGAAGTGGTTTCAGGCCTGACTTGGCCCGCAGACTAGGGGGCACATGAGGCACAGGAACAAGGTTTCTTATCATTGAGTTTTCAGTTGACCCAAAGAAAAAGTTTATTTGTGCTGATTTATTATCTGCTGCAGCCCCTATGAACTCCCTTCTCCATTTCCCAGTGATTTCCTATTATTACAGAACTAGGTTCAGAATTGAGAATTTTTTTTAATCCCTATATTATTTTGCCAGCATTGCCATAACAAAGTACCACAGGCTGGGTGGCCTACACCACAGAAGTTTGTTTTCTCACAATTTCGGTGACTAGACGTCTGAGACCAAGGTGTCAGCATGGTTGTTTTTTGTCTGAGCCCTTTTTTCAGAGCTTGTAGATGGCTCTCTTCTCTCAGTGTCTGCCTTCACATGGTCCTTCCTCTGGCATGTTTGTGTCTTAATTTCCTCTTCTTATCAGGACCACCAGTCCTAAGGGACCGAGACACACCCAGATGACTTTAACTTAATTCTGACTTAATTACCTCTTTAATGACCCTGTTTCCAAACACAGTCACATCTTGAGGTATTTGGAGGTTAGGACTTCAAAGTATGAATTTTGAGGAACACAGCTCAGCCCATAACAATTACTCTTCTGTGTACCATCTACAATCTGTCGTCATTCTGTATATCCTTATATATCTTCTATTATGTCTGCTATTACTCTAATCCAGACGCTTATAAATAATAGTATTTTCTCTTATAGACAGCCTCTCTATATCAGAATTCCTTCATTCACGTCATCCTTCCAGCTGAAACTGTCTTTTTCTAAAGCTCTTCCTTATATTATGCTCCTGATCAAAACCCCCTCATCAAAATGCTTCTCTTGCCTCTGGCTGACTTTATGAGGTCTTGGTAACAACTGAACACTCTATGTTTCCAAATTTATTTCCAGTTATTCTATGTGAATCATTTCTACTCTAGGTTGGTCACCCTTTTCACCTTCTGTGATAGCCCCCCTTCAATAATTTGTGCTAGTTTACCTGGCTAACGTAGAGCATTCCATGTTTTCCCGCCATCATGTTACTCTTTTCTCCCCTTCGCACACTCTTGGGAGGCCACACTGGGGAGTTCTGCTCAGTTTCTTTGGGTGTAGAGTATCTGCATGAATCATTCTGCATGAAATTATTCTGCATGGAGATTTCTCTATTCTGCCCATTTATTTATTCAAAGAAGTATGGACTCATGGATACTCATGGATACTTATTTTATGCTTTGAGGTATAATCTAATATTACATTATGTATTTTGGCCATTAGGAGTTCTTTAAATTTTCTCCAGGGTTCCTTTGATGTATCCCCATCCTCGTGTGTGTGTGTGTGTGTGTGTGTGTGTGTGTGTGTGTGTGTGTGGTGTTTTATTATATGATTTCTGGCACTTCAAGAGACTACTGGCATATCATGTATATTTCTTGCCATAGTCCTAGAATCAGCCATTTCTCCAAGGAGCCCTGATTTCTTTTATTGAGTGGTGATATTGAAAACCAAATGTGGGAGCTAAGTATGCTCATTGCTACTGCAGTGTTGTTGCTTCTAGGACTTCTTAACTGACAGATGAGAATATGTAATGTGTATACTCACCTGTGTACATATGTATGTCTATAAATACATATAATCATCTGCATTTATACTAAGATGAACATGGGTACATGCTGTTATCTCCAGTTCTGATTTATTACCACTTGGTCATTTTAGCATCTTCTACTTATTTGTCTGTATCCTCTTCCTCCAACAGTAAGAAAGCTGACTCCCAGCATCTGCAATTTATTAATTGTTTGATTCCAGAGTCCATGATTCAAATAAACTCATACCCCTATTCTAACATAGTATACATAAAATAATATATATAAGTAACAGGTGCATATCATATTTTGTCTTGATCAGAGTACCTAGAAGGATGATAAATTTATAGGTTCTTAGGCTATTAATAGATTTCCAAAATAGTTAATATTTTTATTATACTCAAATTCAAATTTATTCGGTATGCAAAAGATATTGCTGCTTCTGGCAATGCCTCCATGGCCATCATTGTGAATTTAGGTAGATTTATAGTGTAGATATAGAAATATGCCAAGTATTACATAGTTGAGTTTGAAATAAATATGATAGATCTCTTAAGGGGATTAAAATGTCTAATTATTTAATTTTGTAAAACCTATATTACATTTGCAAGTGGGAGGCTAGTATTTTTACTAAAAATGATAATCAAAATGGAACCAGGAGTTCCTATCGTGGCATAGCGGAAATGAATCCGACTAGGAACCATGAGGTTGCGGGTTCGATCCCTGGCGTCCCTCATTGGGTTAAGGATCCTGCATTGCCATGAGCTGTGGTGTAGGTTGCAGACGTGGCTTGGATCTGGCGTTGCTGTGGCTCTGGCATAGGCCTGCGGCTACAGCTCCGATTAGACCCCTAGCCTGGGAACCTCCATATGCTGCGGGAGTGGTCCTAAAAAAGGACAAAAAGACAAAAAAAAAAAAGGAACCAAAAAATTCTAATTAAAATAGTTAGATGAAAGCATAAATATGAAGGAAGGCTAAAAGGATTAGACTTCCACATTTTGGTACATTGAAGTATAAAAAAGCATGTACTTGTAAATGTCATGCAATAGTTAACCGTATAAAAAGTAGATATGGATTTCTGGTCTAATATGTGAAATTGTAAGCTATTTGAAACTTCGGTGAAATAAGTTTTGGCCAATTAAGTTTGCTTAATTTTAAGAAGGTGATAATGGAGATAGTTCTCAATAAGCTATGGGCTATTGCTGACAAGAAATCTCAGTATATTCACATCGATATGGAAGCACCAATACCTCGCAGAGCTTTAGGATTAACATCCTGTGTATCCCTTGAAATAGTGATGCCGATGAATCTCCCTGGAATCTGAGTGTGATCCAGGGTTCCTATGTGTGTTTTTTCACTTAAACTAGGGAATTTTGCCTAACTATAAAATTAAATAAAAAATAATGACTAAATCAGTTCTCATAGTGTTCAGCAATTTGTATTTAGAATCAGTCATGGGAATCACAGATGTATAAATTTGATTTAAATTCCCCTAATCTAGTTTTAACATGAAAAAAAGCCATCAAATAGTATAGGCCGTTGGTGATACTTAAAAATGCTTTAAGACCGTAAAGTAGTGTTGCCTTATTAAAAATATCCATTTAAAAAAGTTACTTCCAGATTTCCTAGAAAATGAGTGAAATTAAATGTTTGTATATATGATAAAAATACAAGATACCAAGTCTAAAGAAGAAAACCAAACATTTTTAGAGAATAAGAAACATAGCTGCTGGATTGTTGATGCTGTAAAAAATAGAACCATTATCATTAACAATATCGTTACTCAGCTTATCTTGCATTGATTAAAAGATGAGTATGGACTGCATATACGAAATACATCTGAAAGAAATGTAAATTATTTTTTTCAGAATTCTCATGTGTCATTCAAAATAAGTACAAAAAATAATTCCAATTTCATGGAAAATATTTAACTTGTTATCTTTACATATTACTAAATGCTAAAGACAACTGAATCAAACACAACCCTATATTTTATCCTGCCAACCAGCATATCCATTTTGATTATATACCAGTAGTTGTCAGCTTGATATAAATAAGATGCTCAAATACAATTTAGTGTAAATTGTCCAGGTGTAATTTTACTAAGCATCTCTAGCAATTCTATAAGAAATGAAAATATGTTTTGACTACCTAATTGATTGGAAACAACACAAATGATTACATTTCTATAGAACAATAGATTTTTTTAAATTAATAATCTCCATAAAATAAAATAATAAAACTTTGTCCAAGTACATAATCCTTATGATAACCCAGTGATATGGTAGAGCATCCTAAGTTACAGTTTGGGGTATATCACACACCAAATATAAACAAATTAATAATAATGAAGAAAAGCAAAAACATCTTCTTCGAGATAACTTACTAGTTGCAGAACTGAGACACAAAACTACACCCTCTAATGTGGCTGGTACATTATTATTTATTTCTATGTTTCACTGCCTTATGATTTGATCTAGTTCATTGACAAAAGCTAAGTACTGGTCTATAAGCTAAGCACGGTTCTCTGAGCTGAGCTGTGCCCTTCACAGTTCAGGGATGGTGCCATGGTTGAAAGCAGTGGTTCAGAAGCCTGACTGTCTGGATTCAAATCTATTTTTTTATGAAGCGTATGGCTACCTAGGTTTAAATTCTGTGTAGTGTCTAGCAGTGCCACTGGTAGTGTATAGACAGGTGCCAGTCCCTGAAGTAGTTGTCACTGGTCAGTAATAAGCCCGCACACTGACAGAGTAATTTCATGTCTGAGAGAGCAAATAATAGAATATCACGGCATGTATTTGGAGGCTTTCTGTTATTTTTAATTAATGTTTGTAGTCATTTATTTTTATATTGTCTTACCAAAACAATTTTTCGAAGTGGATTGGAATTAAAGAAGACTGGTCCCTCACTACAAGTTTGAGAAACACTGATCTAGAATGGCACTAAGTAGTGTCTTTCCTCATCAGTGAAATGGGACAAAAGCAGAGCAGGGTAACACCTTTGACACCATTTAGTAAAGTGACAACCTTCAAAAGGGCCCACTCTGGCATTCCACAAAGTCTCTCTATCCTGTTCCTCATGCAGTTACCAGACCTACCACAGGTCTGGCCATGGGACGACCAATGTTTCCTGGAGGCAAGGGGCAAACCTAGAATTTTTCAAAAGAAGCTGGGTTGAGACTTTTTCCTTTTTTCATAAAAAGTTCTTACTTCAAAGTAAGAACTGATGGCTTAATAGTGCTGCTCAAACTTGAATATGAATTGCTGGAGATCTTTTTCCAGCTGACTCAGTGGATCTAGAGTGGAAGTCAGAACTTTTGCATTTCTCACTAGCTCTTACACGATGCAGATGCTGCAAGGTTTGCAGACCTTGCTTAGAGAAGCAGGGATTTAACCAACCTCGTTTCTCAGGTACACCCTCCCACCTAAATGCCCAGCAGCGGACACATGCCCCACTCAGAATCTCCTTGCAGATACTCTGTAGTCCTCCCTAGGTCACAAGACAAGTGTAATTATCAGGCCTTATCTTCAATAATGATGTTTTTCCCTAAACATGTCAACCACCAGACGTTAAAGATCCAGCAAATCTAGGAGTCTAGGAACTCTAGTGTAAACCTAACTTTATTTAAATTTAAATTGTATCCCTACTGCTAACTTGCAGATATGAATAGGAAACATTGACGGGTGTTCTAGTCACCATGTCTTAGTGATCTATAAGGGTGGTAAAAGGCTTATATTATGACTGAAGTCAATAGCCCATTGTTGACTAACTCTATTTTAGTGTGAATTGGTTTAGTGTTCTTGTACAGTCATTTTAAAACATTCAGTTGAGTCATCGTCTTGTGGTTTTGGTGAAGAAAGTGTAGGGGTTGTAAACACATTGTGTCTTTTTTCTACATGGTTAAGCCTCATTTTAATATGTAATTGGTTCTTTGCATCACTTATGAGTTATGAAATAAAGGAATGAAGGAATGGAGCGAGGGAAGAAGGAGGGGAGAAAATATGGAGAGAGGGAGAGAGAGGGAGAAAGAGAAAAAAAGGAAAGAAATGATATTTTCATAGACTTAACTTTAGAACAAATTTCTACTCTGATAAACTTAGGAATTTTAATACAACAGTGGAATATTTATTCTTTACCTTTTCTTTTTATCAAGAGTATTAAAAATTGAAATAAAAAATTATGATTATTATATTTAGTATTATGCATATCATTCACCAGGGAGATATATCTATAGCTATCTATCTATCATCTATCTATCTATCTATCTATCTATTGTATAAACCAATTTTCTATTTACTTAGTGTCATAGTTATCTAAGCATTTAAATAATTTGAGCTGATATGTGAGTAGTGGCAGTTATTAATATTTCTCATTCTTAGATTTATAATACTGCCATGCTTGGAAATCTTGGTTTTAGCACAACATCCAAGTAATTTGTATGAATAATTAAGTGCACAATAGGTGACCATCTAGAGTCTCTGTATTGTCCCTCTGGTCTCTGAATAGTAATCCTATCTTGTCTCAAAAAGATAATATTTTGAAGAAGAATTCTATTCTTAGAATAATTTCTACTCTCATTATCCTGAAATGACATTTGGGTACCTGAATAGTAAAAGAAAAAAAGGATGAATCATTCACATATGTAGGGAGCCTTTCTTTTATGATGCTGAAAAAAAGTGTGAAAGTAAATGGAAAATGAGCAAATAGCAATTTACCATTACTTCATTGGATGAGTATTTATTGAATAACTACTGTGTACTAGGCAGAAAGCGTACAGAGAATAACAAAGCAAGGACTTCTCCTTAAAGCATTCATAGACAAAAAACTTTAAAAATTAATTAGAGTGTAGTGTAAAGATTAATAAAATAGACTCAAACACCGGTTATAATAATGAAGAGGGGCGGTACCGAGTAGGAATCTGATATTCTAGTTTGGGATGAGGCATGACATTGGTCTGTAGAACTTCTCAGAGGAGTTGATTTATCATTTGCCTCTTAAAGACAAGGTAATAAATAGCTGGGCAAAGAGGAAGGGCAGGGCATTCCGATCAGAGGGAATCAATTCTATGTAGAGTAATGAGAAGGGCACTACACACTGAAAATCACGTTGTGCCATCAGAAGTGTAACTGTTACGGGAATGAGACTAGAGTCAAATAACTCGAGTTGCAGCCTTACGCTCCATGCTGGGGCGTGAACACTGGGCAGTCCCTGATCAGTGATATGGCTGCTTTTCCATTTCAGAAAAGTTTTCTGCCAGGATGGTAGGGAGTGATTTCAATAAACATAAGCTAGAAGCAGGAAGATCAGTCTGAGAGATTATTTTTGTCAGCCAGGAAATGGTTAGGCCTGAACTACGGTAGCGAGATTAAGAAGGGTAATTTGAGAAATTATTAAATTAAAAAAATGGATTTTGTGAGTTAATAAAAAATAGATTTTGTGAAAAGGGTGATATTTAGGTGGATGGTTCCTACTTTTCTACATATCTAATAAGCTTGATAGTTGGTATTAATTTGCATTAGACATTTATTTTATTTTTTTTCCATAAAGACAGCTATTGATTCAGTATTGATTAGCATAGATCCTCAACATATTGTCTGACTCATAGTGTAGAAGGGCTCAATAAATACATTTTGAATGAATGATAATCTTATTTATAAAAAAGAAAGATAGGATCAAATGTACATTTGGAGAGGAAAATGATGAAAATCAAATTTTGGACATGTTGAGTTTGATGTGTTATTAAGCAAACCAGTGAATAGTGTTCAGTAAGTAGTTCAATATATGGATATATGGATTTTTAAAATAAGAGTCATGCCTTAATAATTTTTTTCACCAAAGTATTGTTATAAGGTCTTTAAATGTGTGTTAACTTGAATCATAGTTGCCAACAACATTCAAATAGTATTTCAGAGTTTAGCAGCCTATGTTAGTTCTTTTAGGCATATGTGAAAAATTAGAAATAACTCTAGATTTTTAGAAGACTGAAGTCTTTATCCACTCATCCAATGATAGACCCTTAGGCTATTTCTACGTCTTACCTATTGCTAATAATGCTGCAAAGAGTATTGAAGTGCATATACCTCTTTATGATACTGCTTTCATTCTTTGGCTGTATACCCAGAAATGGGATTGCTGGATCAAGTGGTAGTTCTGTTTTGTTTGTTTGTTTGTTTGTTTGTTTTGAGGAAACTTTGTATGGTTTTCCATAATGGCTGTATCAGTTTATATCATTACCATCAATGTATAAGGGTACCTAAAGGAAATGTGATATATAGGCGTGTATATATACATGTATACATATACACACATGATGGATATGTATGCACGCGCGCGCGTGCACACACACACACACACAATGGGAGAGTTTTCAGCAGTAAGAAAAGAACGAAATTCTGTCGGAATGTTATACCAAGTGAAATAAGTCAATCACAGAAAGACAAATGCTAGATGATCTCACTTAAATATGGAACCTAAAAGAGTCAAACTCATAGAAGCAGAGAGTAGAATGGTGATTACCAGGGACGAGGGGTAGGGAACACGGGGTGGTGTTGGCCTAGGGCTGCATGCTTTCAGGGTAAGCCGCGTAAGTTCTGGGATTCTAACGTAGAGCACAGTGACTGGGGTTGGTCATACTGTTTTGTATACTTGAAATTTGCTAAGAGAGTAGATCTTAAGTATTTTCACCACACACACACACACACACACACACACATGCACACACTGAGAGATGATGGATGTATTAATTTGATTGTGACAATAATTTCATTTCATATGTATATTAAATCATCACACTGTAAACTCAAGATATATACAGTTTTTATTTGTCAATTATACTTCAATAAAGTTGGGAGGAAAATAGTATATCAAAGACTGTTTTTTAAAAAAGCCTACAATTAAGAAATAAATAAGGGAGAAAGAAGAGGCAGCTGTTTGTGGAAAAAGCATGACTGTTTAATTATTAGATCTGTACTTTTGCCCTGAACTTTGGTACCTAAAGATTTTAAAGTTTATAGGCTTAATTTTCTCACTTCTAGAATGAGACAGTGATATCCGATGATATCCAAGGTCTTTGCAACCTATACAGGATGAAATAATCTTGTATATTCACACTTAAATCTGATTTAAAAAAATACATTGAAAAAGTGAATGTTTTGGTAAGTGGAGAAGATGTACATTTGATTTGTTTTGGTGAGTAGTCATGATGACTTTATTTTATTTTATTTCATTTTATTTTATTTTTGTCTTTTGTCTTTTTAGGGCTGCTTCCGAGGCATGTGGAGGATCTCAGGCTAGGGGTCTAATCAGAGCTGTAGATGCTGGCCTACGCCACAGCGACGCAGGATCTGAGCCACGTCTGCAACATACACCACAGCTCGTAGCATAGCTGGATCCTTAACCCACTGAGCAAGGTCAGGGATTGAACCTGCGTCCTCATGGATGCTAGTCTGTTTCCTTAACCACTGAGCCATGATGCGAACTCCATGATGATTTCATTGTTAATGAAAATTAAGTAGGTTCAGCTGTTGTAGCAAAGAATTTGACAGTTTTTCAAAAAGCTAAACATGAAGTACTCATGATCTCCTGATTCTTTTTTTATATGCCCAAAAGAATTTTAAAAAGTACTCAAACAAGTACATGTACATGCGTATTTTAAATAGCACTTTTCACAATTATTATAAGGTGGAAACAGCCCAAATGCCATTAATGAATGAACCTCAAAAACATTATGCTCACTGAAAGACACGAGACCCCTGAGGTCACATATCCTATGATTCCATTTGTATGAAACCTCCAGAAGAGAGAAACTGAGACAGAACACAGACTGGTGGTTGCTGGGGGCTGCAGAAGAAGAGACTGGGGAGAAACGTCCTCATGGATCAAGGGTTTTACTTTGGAGTGGGGAATGTTTTGGAATTAGATAAGGGTGGTTGCTGTCTGACATGGTGAATGTACTAAATGCCACCAGATTGTTGACTTTAAGATCGTTAATTTTATGTTACGTGAAATTCACTTCAATGAATTATTTTCATAACTTAAAAAAAAAAAATTAGGTGGCCTGAGGATGAAGTAACTGGATCCAGGCCGCAGCTTGGTCACTTGTTGACTGTGCAGTTCTGTATAAGTCAAGCCCCTTCTAGGAGCAAGTCATCCTTAAAGTGTTTTATCTCGGTGTTTGCTGGTTTTATAAAAGGTTTCTGTGGTTTTGTTCTGTCGGACGTACAAGGGAAATCACCTCACTCTATTGTAAACAGCATATGCTAAAATTGAATAGGCGACTCCTGATCCACTGAAAACAGAAAGTGTTAGATTATCTGGCAGGATCATTGATAAGTTCTTCTTGCCCCAAGTCTCCATCCCTTGTAATTCCTTAACACCTTACCTATACCTTTGTAACTTTTCCTCTGTAAATTAAACCTCCTGGAGTTACTATTCTTTAAGTATGAAATCTATTTTTTTGTGGGACCTCCCATTTGATACACCTTATTATAAAACTTTAAAGAAACTAAGTCAATTAAACCATTTAGCTCATTTAAAACACCAATTAGGGGAGTTCTTGCTGCGGTACAGTGGGTTAAAAATCTGACTGCAGCAGCGTGGATTGTTTCGAAGGCACAGGTTTGATCCCTGGCTGGTGCAGTGGGTTAGAGGATCCAGTGTGGCCATAGCTGTAGCTCAGATTCAATTCCCTGCCTGGGACCTTCCATATACTGTGGGTATGGCCATAGAAAATCATTTATTAAATTGGTAGAATTCTCTTGTGGTGCAGCAGGTTAAGGATCCAGGATGGTCACTACAGTGGCCCAGAACCCTGCAGGAGTATCTGAGAGGAGATCAGTCCCTGGCCCAGGAACTTCCATATGCCATGGGCTCAGGCATTAATTCACTGTATTCACTATCATGAGTGTAACCTTGTAGGTGTTGTATAATATTTGCATAGATCAGTTATTTGAATATCAACTCCGGAAGATATACCACCTGGATGACAAGTAAGATCCAGCCTCTTAGTCTCTTCATGAGCCAAACAGAGAAAAAGATGATCTAGCAGCAAAAAATTCAAGGAGGTTATATTTTTGTATGTATACACAAAAGAAAATCATTAGACCCTTAAACAATTTGGGAGTTGGGGGCCAATCCTCCATACAGTCCAAAATCCAAATATAAATTTAGAGTCGGCTCTAGCAGTGCTTCTGTATCCACAGTGCCTCTGTATCTGCAGTCCCACGTCCCAAATTCAACCAAAGGTCAAATCATGTAGTGCTATGATATTTAACATTGAAAAAAAAAATTCGGGTATAATGGACCTGTTCAGTTCAAACCCCTGTTATTCAAGGGTCAACTAGAGTCTTAACTCCCACTTGTCCGGCCCCTGGGCCCTCTGTCGTTGTCCTTTGTTTAAGGGGTTAGGTTTCTCTTTCTTTTCTGTATTTGTGCCTTTACTCCTTATTGGTGTTTTTTTAAACTTTTTTTTGACATGTAATGATACCATTGTTATTTATTTTATGTTTCTATATGTCATTTGGTATAAAAATGTATAAGTTAGGATTCACTCATGACATATGTTTATATTCACACCCTACCTCTTTCAAGTTGTAATTTTAATTAGTAAATGTATATTAAATAACAGAACAAGTTTAGACACATATTGGCAAAGCAGGATTGGTAACAGTTGTTTTAGAAGTCTCACACCTGTCACCTGTCAGCATACCCTAAACCCTGTCCTCTCCTCCTCCCTACTTCCTCCAGGGTCACAAGCTATCTCTCCTCCAGCTCACTCATCCCTCACCTTGACCTGCTGCACAGAGGAAAGCATTGGTCATAGTTGCCTTAGGTTATTCAGTGAAAAATTATTTATAATCGACATGTGTAGTTACAACATCTAAATGCTAACATGTTTTGATGGAAACTACTTAACAGTTTATGTAAAACAGGTGATGAGCATTGTGCTAGAGGATGAATCGTGGTAAGTAATTTATTAAAGATTTTAATGACATGCCTACTCTTTTCTAATTATTTTCAGAGGTATGATTGATTTTTATGAGCACATTGAACAAAGAGTTTGTCCCCTTGTATTATCAAGATGTAAAATATTTTTCCTTTGAAAGAGGGTTTCCAGACTTAAATTCTATCAACTATTGACAACTGAAATTATGCTTTGATTGTGCAAATAGACTTTACATTAAATTATTATAAGATTTAAAAGAAATTTAGATAACTTTTCCCAGAAGAGAACGATGTGTATCGTATCAAGGCTGCTTAATAAATATTTATTGCAGGGAGGAAGGACTCAGGGAAGGGGAGAGGGAGGGAGGGAGAAAAATGCCTGCCTACCTTGGCTTTAACCTTTTTATTCCAGCATTTCACATTCTAAGGTGACAATAAAAATCTTACTCATAACATTCACTGGATTATTCAGTACTGCATTAATCAATAGGAAAATGTCAAAATTAGAAACAATTAGACTCAATGGAAAAACATTCATGTAGCGTTGTCTTGCCCTTGATTCCCTTGGTATTTCAGAGAAGTGCTTGCTCATAGACAGGAAGCTTGAGGTAAATTACAACCTTGTTTAGCACTGGAGGAGGGTCGGAGGTAGGGGGTGTGGAAGAAACAAACCCTATTGCCATGACATAATTTGTCCTGGGGCTTTAGAAGGCATTTTCCATAGAATCATTAAAGCTTAAATTAAAGATATATTAAAGCCAAAATTAAAGATATAATTTGTTGCTTAATAAAAGATGTATGTTTTATAACGGCGTTAAGGATGCTACCTTCCTCAATTTTTTGCGGACCATGAGATTTTCAGTGAGGTGCATATTAACTGCAGAGATAATAATGTTTCTATATGTTAATAATTTTAAATGAAAAACACTTGAGCTATTTTCCAGCCACATGGGAGGAATCATTTACATCCTTAAAGGCTTATTTTACCATTAACCCCTTCATTTGAGTAGAGTGGATAGCCATATGGAAAGTATTAATTCTTTTTACATTAGTGCTAATAGCAAGTATTTTAGACCCACTGGTGTGAGAGGATTAAAAGCCACAACATTAGGCATGCACCAACATTTCTGAGATTAATCCTTGTTAGAGCAACCTAGTGGGAATATGTAACTTGATTTTCTGTTTATTGATCAGATGCTTCTTGTTTCTTTTATCATGTGAAATGAAACTCCACAGAGACAATATCATATTGCATTAATATGCTGGATTTAAAAACTGCAACACAGGATTAAGTTAGTCTCTTTTAACCCTTTCTCCTTTTAATGCCACTTAGTATAAATGCAGGTTTTAAGGAGAAACCTGTGGAACTAGGATATACCCTAAGTATTTGGCATTATGGCCCAAATAATAGATGAGCCAGTTACGTTTTTCCAGTTTTAAAATAATGTTGAAAAGTCACGTTAACAACACAGCTGTGGGAATATTTACTTGTGTTTGGTAGAGGGGGAATTACATAGTCAGCGAAAAATGGATGCATTCTGAGATTTTGTTACGTATTGTGAAAAGAGGAAGGGAACTGTGTATCTGTGTCTTACTTCCCTGTTGCTCCTACCCTCGCCCCATCCCACTCCACCTTGTTACCATGTTAGCAGGGAAACTATTTCCTGGCCTCTCATCCTAATGTTCACTTTAATTTGGCTAGATTCCAGAAGTGACATTCATATACTGACTGACCAGAAGAGCAAGGGCATAGACCAATCAGGAGGGGCATCACCTATGAACTTGGTGATAAGTGACTTCTTTGGCTAAAACTTAGCCTGGCATGGTGGTTGGCTTATCCCTAATTTTTCAGGGTATCTTAAACCACCTTGGATAATGGCAGTCAATGAATTCTTGGTGATATTTATCCTATAGGAAGGTCAGGAGATAAAGGTATGAAAGGAGAAAGGCCATTCTACCTACCATTTATAACTAAAGCAGTTATACCTGCTGATTCTTGTGAATGATTTTGAATTTTTAGAAGGGACCAGATGTCAATTAATTGTCTTACTTCTTGATAAAGCTATGCTATGTTTGCTATAAAACATACACACACACACACACACACACGTGCAATTAGATACATGTGTATAAATCTCGTGTACCTGTAGGTGTGGATAGGTTTGCATGCATATATACGTTACACACACATATACACACGTGTATAAAGTCTATCCTCCTTTTTTTTTTCTGTCTTTTTGCTTTTTCTAGGGCCGCTCCCACGGCATATGGAAGTTCCCAGGCTAGGGGTCGAATCGGAGCTGTTGCTGCCGGCCTACGCCAGAGCCACAGCAATGCAGGATCCAAGCCGCGTCAGCAACGTACACCACAGCTCACGGCAATGCCGGATCCTTAACCCACTGAGCAAGGCCAGGGATCGAACCCGCAACCTCATGGTTCCTAGGCGAATTCGTTAACCACTGAGCCACGGTGGAAACTCCAAAAGTCTATCCTCCTTTAACACAATTTGGGTCTCAAAGTTGTGTATGTAAGTTGGCATTTATAGTAGTTAATTTATAGCACTTTTTGGTCAAATAGTATAGTATTTTTAAGATATCTAAAAAAATGTTTTTAGTTCCATAAACACTTTCCTGTACCAGTCATTGTTCAAGAAACACTACTTTATTTTGTTCTAAATACCAGTCTTTCTTTCTCTTTTCTGGCCTTTGCCAGTCTCTGCCAGAGCTAGACTCTGAGAATCATGCTCTTCCACCTGCATCTGGGTGTTTTTTACTTGAAACACACTGCAATTAGATTTATTTTGACCATTATCACAGCTCAGCTGCAACACCGGATCCTTAACCCACTGAACGAGGCCAGGGATCGAACATGTGTCTTTATGGATACTAGTCGGGTTTGTTAACAATTGAGCCACAAAGGGAACTCCAGATTTATCTTTCTCCTTATCACTTTATTGGGTCTGATATCCGCCAGTTTCTTTACAGTAAGATGCCAGCACATTCCTGGGTTCTTTCTCATTATACATTTAACTTAGCATGACGTTACTAGGGAAAAAATGAATGGCTGGTGGTATGCCTTTCATAGAACAGCTCATTAAAACTCATCAGCTTTGAGTACATACAGGGCAGAATTGGCCTGAATGGGCACATTGGATAGCTTAGAATGCTTCTGTCCTTTTCAAATCAGTATATGTTTTAAATATCTGATTAACATTACTCTTAAGAGACAATAAATATAATTTTCCATTACTAAAATTAATGTACAAAAGCAGATTCCATTACTAATTCACTTCTGTTAGCCGAGGCAGAGTCATTGTTCTTAAAATAAAAATTGTCAAAATGATTCCTGTTTCATTTTTCTCATTGTCTCTTCATATTTTTCAAACCAACAAAAAGTCATGGATTGCACTAAATATTTTAAAACCAAATGATAAAATAAATTGCAATCCTCCCTGGTAAATAACATCTTACCCTGCTTTGTTGGTTTTAGAATATCAGTTAATTACTACTGCCATATTTGGGCCTTTGGAACTGTGAACCTATTACACAATTAATGAAAGGAGAAAAGACACATCCCACAAAAGGAATCTACATCTATCTTTTACATTTTCACTGGATGCTGAATTCTCTATGCGAGGAAACAGGACAAATATCCTTTTTGCCAGGACTTCATATAAAATCTTGTTAGCTGTTATATTTCATTTTTTAGTCTAGAAATATCTTAATTTTACTTATAAATGTGTTTTCTAAGCTGATGCCTAACTAACTTACTCTTATTTCTTCTCTACCTAAAGCATAGCATATATTCAGTTCATTCATCTATCCATCCATCCATCCAGATTTTTATTCCTTCATTCAGTAAACATTTATTAACCATCCCCTGCATATAGCTATTGTTATGATTGACACTTTCTATAATTCATTTCATTTGATATCTACAGCATTGTTTCAAGACAAATATTAATAACTTAATTTTTAACTAAGAAGGCTGATGTCCAAAAGCAAATGTAAGATTAAGTCTTCCGCTCAACTTAGTTTCCTAACACAGACCTTGTAACTTAGGGAGTACTTCCCGAATGTTTATGAATGAATGAACCAGAATACACTTTACTTTAGATAACATCTATTTTATGTTCATAAAGTACCACACATACTTCCATGTTTGCCTGCATGCTCTCATTTACTCATTACAAAAGCCCTACTAAGTTCAGTGCTGTTAATGATCTGGTTCAGGTTTTATAGATGATGGGCCTGTGGCCAAGACAGTAAATTATAGTGCTCAAGATCATATAGCTGGAAGGTAGCAGAGCTGGGAATTGAACTTAGGCTCTGCCTCTGGGGACCATGCTTTTCACCATCTTGTTCTGTGTTTTATGTGTGTATGTGTGTGTACGTATGTGTGTGTGTCTAGCATAGTATAGGATGTAGCATGAATACACAAAATACTGAAATGATGGCAGTGATGGTGTAGAATGGGAATTTTTCTCTCGTGTATTGAAAATGCTCTTTTATGCTAATTACAGAATTTTCAAGTTAGAGTTAGTTGCATGGATTGTCCCTGTAAACTCCTAGAACACTTTTTATTTACTCTACTTTAAACCATAAAATCTTATTTTTTATCTTTATAGAAAAATCGGAATATTTCTGTATTTATGTGTAAATGTGTTATCATATATGTGTATGTGCATATATAGAAAGAAACATGGTTGCCGATATGATGGTATAAAACTAATAACTTAAACTGGTAATATCTTTTCTTTCTCGTATCATTTTGCAGTTTACAACATCCACCATACCTAAATATATGCATTTGGAAACAACTTGTCACATTTTTCTAAATGATGATTTCAGTAAATGAGGCATTCTTCAATTGCTTAAAGATAAACATTTTCACATGAAGGAGTTGGGCACAAAATTGTAACTCTCTATAAGGAAACTTGAAAAAGGAAAAATTGATTCCACCTTAAATCATGCAGCAGTAAAACAAGTCACTATAAAGTCTGTTTCCGTGGTCAGTTGTTCATATGTCCTCAAAGACAGCTTTGCTTTTTAACCCATTGGGTACACATTTTCCAGTATTCAGCTCTGTTGATAGAGGACCCTGGAAGCAGTGAGGGTAATGACGAAGAATGACAGTTTGGGTGCATTCTTTCCTGGAATGCCAGTTGAATTAAATCTTTCATTCCCACTGCAGACATTCACATCTATAATCTCCTCTCAAGATGAATCCAGAATCAGGCGTCTGCATCCTTTTATTCTTGGTCAGGAGATTAAAATTGATCACAGACCACACAAGGGAGTCTGCTGTAGTATCACAGCTCAATGTGGTTAACGAGGACAGAGCTTGCCTTCTGTTTTCCTTAACCGGGCACTTACAAGTTACAAATATTATTGATTCCCGGGGTCATCTGAGCTGTGAGGAGGTTGTGTGACTTGACAGTATTTTATTCTTTTTAAGGGATAAGAGCTATGAGCCCTGATAGCAACTGGGACGGGTATAGTTTAAATTTGACAAATGAAGATTTATACTTTTTTGAGCTGGCAAAATCCTCCATGTAGAAATAATGAATGAAAATTTGAGAGTTGATTTAACACAGGTCAAATGACTTGCAGTGAAAGAAGGAAAATAACGCTTTCATTATTACCGTTTCATCAAAATGAATTGATGATAGGATTGTCTTTGTAGATCTGTGCTTTAAACACATGAATAATGCTTAGAAAAACCTTTTATAAGACATCATTTAAATTTAAGTAGGCATAGTTTACCTAAAATCTTTGAAAATGTAGCCGTGTAGGTGGGATGATATGTGAATAATTACCTAGTAATCTTTAAAGCAAGTTTTTATCTTTCTAGTGAACAAAACTACTGTATTAACATTTAGAAAATTTAAAGCACCGCAGATTACTGTATGCTAAATTTTCAAAGAGTAGGTTAAGATTTCCTATTTTCTACCTAATAATAAAGATTATATGCTCTGCTAAATATATATTTTATGTAATGATGGAAGAAACACTGTATTTAAGAGCTTTTGCCAGATTAAATCCGGCTTTGGCACTTATTAGCTATGAGATTTTAGAAAGCTTATTTCACTGCCTTTAACCTCAATCTGCTCATTTTTTAAATGGTCATAAAGATGTCTAGCTGATTAAAGTTGTTGTGGCCTCAAATATACATGAAATATTTTTAAGTAGTAAAACACTCTACAAAGGTAAACTCTTAAAATATTTACAACGACTGAGCTTATATGAAGTTGAGCCTGTATTTAAGACAGTTGGTGGTAAACAGAGCTTCTGAACCACATTCTTCTCCTCTTCTTTATAATCTACAGGATACACTGATAAGATAGCAAGTTAAAGTTACAAAAGAGTCAATTGTGGCTGGAATTTAAAACTAATTAAGTTAGATTAAATTGCTGATATTGGTTTTAAATGCGCCATGCTCTAAGAAGCAGAACTCAAAACAGCTTAGTGTTAGATGACTTTTTTTAATATCCAAAAATATTTATACTGATAAGAAATGGCCCTAAAACCATCTATCAGAATAGAAATCACCTGTTCAGAAACTGAAAAAGGAAAACAAGGATCTAAACATTGACTGCTCACTTCTGTAAGCCAGAGACATTTAGAATAGAATTCATTATTTTATGTTGACTTTTAAAAGTGTAAGGTTTTTATTGCTGCTCTCAAGATATATGCTCTATATATTGTGCTTAGAGTGGTTCGGGTGCTTTTGAGTATAATTTAGTTTTTGCTTGTGTTTATATTATATAGCTCATGAGGAATTTAAATAATTACCAAAGAGCAACCTAGAGTCTCAATTCGATCTCCCTAATTAATCTACCATCCTTTTACTATAGTTTCTTCACCTATTAATAGGAACCAAAAAAGCAAGAAAACAAATATGTTTGCCTGTGTAATGGACTCCATTATAAGAAAATATTTTAAGTTATTATTAATTAAATTTCATATGTTTTTATAATTTTTATGATTCAAGAGTTCTTGAAAAAGCTTCAGGGAATAGTTACTAAAAGTTTGGGTTTAAAGAAGAAAAATCTAAGATACAGAGAGGTAGGCTAATTTCATACACACCGCACAGCTGGTAGCTGAGGGAATTGAGAGCAAATCTAGGTATCTCTGTCTTGGCCATGCATTTCTTCTGTCTGGGAGTCTTTATTTGATTTTGCTTTCAGAGGTCAGAAAATGTGTTGCCACATGAACTACACATGTATGGGTTTTTTGTGCGATTTCCAAACCTGCTAGAGGTGGAACCACAGCTCCCTCATTCAAAACTTCAATTTTGATGAAATTCTTTAAGAGAAATTCTGTAAGAGGCCCTTCTAAAGGCCATTTTTAATCAAATATATAAGCTAAGTTATATCCACTTTCTGTTATCCACTCCAAATTTAATTAATGTGGAGTTGCCATTGTTGACTCTTTCTTCTTAAGAAAGCACTTTAAGTGTGAACTATTATCCATTAATACTGATTTCTAGGAAGGCATGTGATATATTCATCTCCTAGGAAAATCTTTCCATCCTTTGGAAAGCATTACCACTAGAATACTCTGCATGGTGTGTGTCAGTACAGGGTTTATCCCATTTCTTCTTCCTCTTCTGATTTGCCTCGTTTAAATTGATTCTCATAGCTATAATACATGTATTTCTATATTGTTTTGTGTTGTTTCATATTCTCTTTCAATAAATCTCCTTTACTTCCATTATCTCCAAAATTAATTGTAGATCAGTGACCTTGTACTAAAAATTCAAAAAGGACAAGTGCTAAAATCAAAAGTACTCTTCAAACACCGATTTCTTGGTTTATTTTTATACACTGGAGATTTTACATAAATGTGGTGTGTGTTGCTCTGTTTTCCCTCTGCAGACAAATCTGAACTCATACCTCTCTTCTCTTTACTGCCATCATACTGCTTTCTGCCTCTCCTAACTGACTGGCCCTCTTCAATTTCCTTCTGGGCTTCTCTTCCTCCTTCTCCCTTTAAACGTTGCTATGTTATCTAGGGCTCCACCCTGGGCTTTCTTTTCCTCAGATTAACTCATTAGCATTCATGGATTCAGGTACCATCTCTTCGCTGATAATTTTCAAATCTGTTAGCCCAGACCAGATTTCTCTCACAAGCTTCAGACTTGAATTGTTATTGTTTATTATCTACAGGATGAATTTACTGGATGTCCCACACTCCATTAAATATGTTCCAAGTGGAACAATCTTGTTCCCCAAGAATCTGCTCCTCCTCCACTGTGCTGGGCCATAGTCCCCCACTTCACCGTTGAGGAGCCCACCAAAACAGAAAGTTGAGGCTCAGCTTTGACCCTGCCTTTCCCTCTACCCCTCTCAACTACTAGGTACCAAATCCTATGAAATTACCCCCCTAAGTATCTTCAGGATATGTTTTTATTCTCCTGTGCCCCCACTGTCCCAGTATCCTAGTGTGAATCCCTCTTTTTTTCCCCATTAAAGTTACTATAAAAGGAGAAGAGAGTGAAAACATACCTCTAGGGAATAGAGAAGCACAGCTCCAAGTTCCATATTCAGAATTTCTTTGAAGTGTTAAAATTTCATTCAAAATTTGCATTTCATTCCTCAATATCAGCATATTTGTCCTAATCTAAACACTATGATTTAAATCTTTGGTTGAAATTGTTGCCCCACAGAGGGCAGGCTGTGTTTATCCTGAGGCTTGGACACTCCCTGCAGTGCCATGTTAGTGGAGGTTACTAACAACCCAGATTGAGAGGTATAGGGGAGTGTTCCTTTCTTATCTGGATTTGTGCAGCATCCCCTTACATAATCTACTCCCTTCATTCTCACTGCCTGAAAATCACTTCTACACACTGCTACCAATTTGTCCTCGTTAATATACAAAATCCCCTATTTCATTTTCCTGCAGTGTCTCCTCTGGGTAAAATCTAAACTCCTTGGTGTGGCTCGAATGGCCTTTTGTGGTCTGGGGCCTTCCCATCTGTCAAATTTTAAATTTTGGGCTATTCCCTCTCCCCTTCAATCCACTCCCCTGATCAGATAGGAGAGGAGATATACAAAGGTGTGAAGTTTCAGTCCTATTGAACTCTTAACCCTTCACACCTTTGTATGTCTTCTCATTCTTCCTCCTTTTCTACCATGGAAACATAACATCTTTCAAGTCTGTGCGTGAGTATAATCGTCATCAGCCTAGGTAAAGTGTGTTTGTAAAACTTCCTGGGCGCTTACTACCTATGCATCCCTCTGTCATAGCACTTACCTTGCTTTATTCTCTGTCTGACTGTATGTCCTTCTCCCACTAGATTGGAAGTTATTCATCTTTGTATCCTTAGTACCTAATGTGTTAGCTAGCACACAATAGCGCTCAATACATAGTAATGGATAAGTGCTTAAATAAATGAAATATCTAAGATTTCTATTTCCATCTGATCTTAATCACAGTTGAAAATCATAACTGGTGGAAAGCCACATGTCAGTTAATGAAGATGGAAGACATCCTCACTCCATAAACAAAAATAAACTCAAAAAGGCTTAAAGACGTAACATAAAAAACATGACACCATAAAACTCTTAGAAGAAAAAGTAGGCAAAACATTCTCTGATGCAAATTGTATCAATGTTTTCTTAGTTCAGTCTTCCAAGGCACTAGAAGTAAATGCAAAAATAAATAAATGGGACCCAATTAAAGCTTTAAAGCTTTTGTACAGCAAGGGAAACCATAAACAAACTGAAAAGATAACCTATGTAACGGGAAAAAATATTTGCAAATGATTCAACAGAAAAGGGCTTAATCTCCAAAATATACCAATAGCTGATAAAACTCACTAACAGAAAACGAAAACAACAGCAATAACAACTACAACTCAATCAAAAACTGGGCAGATGACCCTAAGTAGACATTTCTTCAAAGAAGATATGCAGATGGCCAATAGCTGCATAAGTAGATGCCCAACATTGCTAATTATTAGAGAAATGCAAATCGGAACTACACTGAGGGACCAACTAACACTGGTCTGAATGGCCATCATAGGGTGTGAAGAAAAGGGAACTCTTCTGTTCGTGAGAATGTATGTTGGTGTAGACACTATACAACACAGTATGGATGTTCCTTAAAAAACTGAAAATAGGAGTTCCCATCGTGGTGCAGCAGTTAACGAACCCAACTGGCATCCATGAGGACGTGGGTTCGATTCCTGGCCTCGCTCACTGGGTTAAGGATCCAGCATTGCCGTGAGCTGTGGTGTAGGTCGCAGACACGGCTCAGATCCTGCGTTGCTGTGGCTGTGGCATAGGCTGGCTACAGCTCTGATTTGACCCCTAGCCTAGGAACCTTCTTATGCTGCGGATGCAGCCCTAAAAAGACAAAAAAAAAAAAAAAAGTTTTGATTGTTATGGTTGTGGTTTTGTTTTATTTTAAAGTGATTTTAAATATCAAGAAAAATATCAGGGAAGGTACAATTATGAAAATAATAGGATTTTTGAAAGTTAAAATATATAAAAGCCAGTTCATTTAGTAGCATTTACCATATGCCAGTCACTGTGGTAAGCATTTATCATATTAAAGAGATATATTATCTCAGTCTCCTTAATTTCATTGATAAGGAAGGTGATACTTAAAATTTAAATGACTGTAATTATGAAGATTATACAGCCAATATATGGCAGAAGAGTGATACGAACATAGTTATGTCTGTTGTCAAAACTATTTCTTTCTTTAACTAGGCTTGATATACTTACAAATTCTTAAGTAAACAGGTATTCATTCATGTATAGCAATTGTCAGGTGTGAATAATTATATTGCATTTTGACATTTAAGATTACAATCTGAGCACTTGGAATGGCATTTGGATAAAACATATAGTATAATTAAATTAATCTTGGTGAATGTGATTATTTAATCATTTTTGAGTCCTAGGTTCCTTAGAGGATATAATGAAAGGTGTAGACCCTCTACACACATACAGAATAAAACGCATACACACACACGCACACACACACACACACACACAGAGATACAAAAGTCATAGTTTTGGATTCCTTGAAACACTCAGGCAAGGTTCAGAACTTGGTTTCTAGATATTCTACCTATTTCATAGATGAACTAACTGAGGTTCAAGGTCAACCATGTCTTTCTGAAGTGGTTGAAATTGTCTATCCATCTTGAATGTCTTTTGGAAAGTGATTACTTTGTGGAATTTTCTGAATTCCTAGAAAAGTGTTCTAATTTCAAGACTTTCACTTAGCAACATATCAATAACACTAAACACACGAGATATATATATAATATATATGTATATATTTTTTACTTTTTTAGGGCCACGCGTGCAGCATATGAAAGTTCCCAGGCTAGGGGTCAAATCAGAGCTGCATCTGCCAGCATACACCAAAGCGACAGCAACGTGGAATCCGAGCCACATCTGTGACCTACACCACAGCTCACGGCAATGCCAGATCCTTAACCCACTGAGCAAAGCCAGGGATCCAGCGTCCTCATGGATCCTAGTCAGGTTGGTAACCTGCTGAGCCACAGCAGGAACTCCTCAACTATATAATAAGCATGGAAATAAGTTAATATTTTTCCTATATACATTTCTTGAAAAAAAAATCTACTAAGTATTTCCTTGTAAGATTTATAAAATCATGGTAGTGATTTAGAATAAGATAAATTTGCACAGAAATGTATCATTTGAGTAAAGAGCAAAATGCATAACTACAAGATAAGAGAATTATTGGTAGCAAAACCATTATCTATGGTTGTGAATTGCATTTTCTACCTGTAAAATTGCTATTTTAGCAATATAGAGCTTATTATGCTTACTTGTCCACATTACAGTTATACAAGGAAATGCATTTTTGTGACTCATAATTTTAACGATGAGGAAACTGAGGTTTAAAATTTAATGACTTGGGCATGAGCTAATAAGTAATAGTCTGGAGCCCATTAGGAGTCTTTTGATTCTGAACCAAATGGCTTTCCATCGTTTCGCAGACATACTTGCACGTAGATACAAAAACCAGTTTCAGCAGCTGAGAGTCACCAGGCACATGTGGTGCATGGTCTTTATTTTAAAGCCTGCTCTTGCTTCCTCAGATTTCCCTTTTTCGCTTTGCCAGGCTCTGAAGGCCAGAGCATACTTGGATAATTCAATATGATTCTTCGCTTTCATTTCGGTTTTAATCCATGACCTCAAATCTTGCATTGTGTTTCACTCATTTTATTTCAGTACTATAGCAAAGAATAGTTTGGTTTTAAAGGAAATAGTTTAACTGTATTATCTAAATGCATACTATGTTAAAAAAATCTACATAATGTCTTTGATATACAGGATACTTAGCCTCGTAATATAGTTGTAAAATTCATTAAAATAGTTACAAATAAAGTGATTACCAGTGCTTATATTTAAGAATTTATTTGAATAAAAAACGTGGAAGTACAATTAAAAAATACCTTTGAGAAAGTAACTAATATAATACAATGAATGTGTGGTACATTTACTGGTGATTAACACATTAGTAATACTTTTGAGATTACATTTTTAAAGGGGTCTTCTCCCTTCTACAGAATGTGTGTTTATGGTGGCAGCTTTAATGCTATTTCCTGCTGTGCAGTTCAATAGAGTATGTTTTTAGGTGGTTGGTTGAGGGTTTTTTTCGTTATGTATGTCGATGGAGATAAGTGTTTTAATTACTTTTTTAATGTCTGTGCTTTTGTATTTTTCTCCTCTCTTCTCTTTTATTTCCTGCTGTTGAGATTACTGCCTCATCTCCACAGCAGGTGGCTGTTGCAAATTTGTTTTCTTTGTAAGCCTGGTAGATTTATTTTGTAATATAACTGTTCCTTTTTAGTATTTTATTATTAATGATTTCTTTACTTTGGAATATAGTATACTTACATAGTCCTAAATAGTAATTTTCTAACACCATCTAAGAATCCCAGTCATTAAGGAAAAAACCTTTGCCTGAGGCATATTGTTTGAAATTTTTTGCTTACCCTCACTTCATGATGTGAGGATTAAAATTTAAGGAAATGGTTTTATAGCAAAAGCTAAATGAGAATGAGGAACAGAGAAAAGAGAAGGGAGGAAAATAAAGAGAAAAGGCCCAAGAGATAAAGCATACTTTAATAAATAATACCCAAAATCAAAGAGATAGTTGTAATTTTGTGACAGAAATAGGAAATTACATTAATATATCATTTAGAGAAGAGGGATTTTAATGAGATTTTACATCTATATTAAAATTAAATTTTAATTATTAAAATAACTTCTGCTAATTATAAGAAAATTGGATTACAAAAATATAAAGAAAAATAGTTAATCTTTTATTTGGTCCAAGATTTTGTTGTTTTGGTTATTTCATATGTCCCTTTACATAGAAAGAACAATAGATAAAATAGATCCTGAATATAGTAGTTGTCAGGAAGGTAAAATGCACTCAAGGATATTTTATCCATCTTTAAATTCTTGAACATTATTTTATTAATTAAAGTAAAGCCTCTCTCTCTATTTTTTCCAAATGCATAAAGTGAGTAAAAATTATAAGAAATCAAATGTATAGTGAGCCATATTCTCATTCTGTTATATGAAATGGCTAGATATTTTATTACAGATTAAAAAATCCTCTAGAAGAATTTAACTGCTTAAATTCAATTTATTTCATATGTGTTGCTCTTGTGAATACATTGCTTTATTAATATGTTTATATTGTTTATACCCCATACAAACTCTAAATGGGAGCCTGATATTAAGTTCTAACATAAAGTTATAAGAAATGATCTCATTGATGTAATAGAACTTGTGCATATTTTGCATAAGAACTCATAAAAGCAAAGTGAAATGCATTTGTAACTTTGTAGGAATTATTACTTTGTTTTGTTTGCCTCTCCAATATTTTTACAATTTTACTGTTTTTTTAAATAAATTAATACAAAAAGAAGATTTTAGTTCAGCATCCATCTGATTTTCAAAATTGTATCAGTGCTCATTAGTCCTCTTTAGTTAGTTCTGGACGTCATTATTGTTACATGTTTCTGTACAGAAAGTACCTTGTGTAATGGGGAAAAGTATGATTTGAGATGGTGATTCCATTCGTAACAGTTTTTGAAAGTCTTCATCTTGTTACACTATTACAAATTATGTGATCCATACAATTAATGCTTTTGGTCACATTGAGAGAGAGAGACTAGACAGCAGTTATAAAGAACAGATGTTTAATGGGGATTTCAAAAAATCAATGAAATGAATACTTTTGTGATGCATGGTGATCTGATTTCATATGTGTTATATTGAATCACTTTATTCGTTCTAAATTCAGTCTGAACACTCAGAGCTAAACATATTTACAGTGGGGTGTCAGAAAAAAGATGGGGAGTTTTCTTGAGAAAAGAATCACAATAGGGCATCATTGATCTGTTCTTTTTCTAATCAATATATGGATCCTAGAATGATAACCCATATGGCATGTTGTCCCTTGGAAATAAGATATAAATCCTCTGAGTCATATAAGTGGTCTTTAAGTGACAGATGAAGAACTTTATAATCCATTGTGGAATTGTGAAATGCTTAGACCCTTGAAAAGAATATTTTGCTTCCGTATTATAATCTCAACTGTTTGGGCTTGATATCAAAAACCTTTTCTAATAAGTATATAAACACATATATCTATAAATAAATTTATTTATGATTTATGCCTATGTTTTAACATCTATGTAGAGCCAGTTAAATGACTTCTTATGATTAATTGCAGTATCTTCTGTTTGTGAAAGTGTTTCACCATGAATCTTTTATTAGGTGAATTTTTATTTTCTATGATTTTTATATTTTACCCAAGACAGTAATAATAACTTACACATAACGCTGTTTTAGATTTATCAGAGTGCTTTTATGTTTACTTTTCTACCTCATTTTCAGAACAGTCCTGTACATAAGCCAGGACTGTTCTGAAAATTCTAAAATCAAGGCTGTTAACCAAACATATTCTTGTGATCATTTTCCAATATATACAAATATTGAATCACTATGTCATACACCTGAAACTAATATAATATATGTCAATTATGCCTTAATAAAACAGAAATAAATAAAATAAAGGAATTTGAGAGTCATGGTATTAAAAGTAATTTTACTCCAGTACAGCTAGAAAGGGGAAATAACGAGATCAGAACCCAGTTCTCTAGACTTCTAGGTCAGTGCTCTCTGAAGCAGAATGTTAATTAACTGCTCCAATTTGAATGATACCTTAAGCATTAGAGGGTCCTATTCTTGCTCTTTCTTGGTCTTGAAGCACATATGGTTTGAGTCCATTGTAGTCCATAGAATAAATGGGGTTGGTGGAATATCCTTGTCACAGTCTCTCATTGTAATCAGTCTGTCCAACACTGACCATTAAATGTGCAATAATGTTAATTGTGTGTATTCTAGATGAGATGAATATTTAACTTATGCCTATCCAAATATATCATTTCTTTATATCTAAAAAAGACTCTCAAAGAGAGAATGCAAATAAAATGAGATGTTTATTTCACATCTATGCAAAGACCTTTACATATGTTGTTTTCATTTCATTCTCCCAACAATCCTATGATGAGGCTGCTGCTGCCCAGAAAGAATAATTTACTTGCCCAAGGTTGTAATAGCCAGTAAGTGCTAGAACTAGAATTTTAATGCAGAAAGTCTGACTTAGAGGTTTCTCTCTTACTCAGTATGCTGTGTTTACAAACGATAGAAATAAATCAGCTGGCATTAAGATATTTTTAAAAGATTTAATAAACAAAAATAAAGGTAACAATGGTGATAGAGGGACATTTCTTACTAAGACACAGGTGCATAGCTGTGGTAGATAGACCAGTATCTGTCAGTGAGAGTTTGTTTAATGAATCCAGGTTTAATCCTCACGTGTTAGTTTCTTCCCCCTATAGCACCGTTCCCCAAACCAGGCTGAGCAGTGAGCACTGAGATCATGCAACATGCTTTCTTCTTTGAGAAGAAAGCAAGATCTCAGATACACAAGTACTTGGAAAAGTAAGAAACGTTCGACATTTGCCTGTCAAGAGCATCTTGCTGTGCTCAGCCAGTAAACTTGAGAGCAGGACATAATCAGTGGGATATTATGTGTCCACTAAAATCTTCTCATTGAAAATGCACATGACTTGATGTACCTGCGGAGAGAGTTCAGTATACCAGAGCATTGCCCATTTCTGTAAGCCAGTCTTCTGCCAGGAATCCAAGGCGGTCTCACAAATGTTCCGTGCTGTCCTCTCCACTTCCGTGGGATGTGTGAGGCTGTCTCCAGTGACAGGTCTATCTGATCACCATCTTTCCCATGACGGCTTAGCTGTCATTCGAGTGAATGCATTTAAGAATGAGAGGTACCACGCAAATGCTTGCTCAATTCAATTAACACTGAATAAGTGACCCAGTGAAGTAACACTCGCAGATATTATAAAATCTGAGAAATTCTTAAACACCTTCTACAAGAGCTATGAAGACTCAGCCTTAAAAGCTTATTCCTCCTCTATTACTTACTAGATAATAACACGAAACAGAATATTTAATATCCTGGTAATGGTAATTGAAGTTTTGCAGAACTTAATATGAGCACAAAGAATTTACTATATACACTGCTGTTATTTGTCCTGTAGTTGTTCCAGAGGGAGGTGCTTTGGGAACAAAGCAGAGATACAGATTTCAAACAATATCAAATATTGAAAAATAACCAGCAGATACCCAAGGGAAATGCACTTAAGAAGGAAAATATTTCAGAAAGAAACTGTGCTAGAGAAAATAACCCCAAAGCAAAGAGAGAGAAGCCTAGAAGTCAGTCTTTACCACTAGATTGGAACACACTTTGTTGTATCTGTATCCATAATTTTATAGTGAAATTTAATACATACATGTTGAATGATTAGTTTAGGTATCACTTGTTATGCAGCAACACATTAAAACAGGGCTTAATTATAACAGTATACATGGCAAAGGCATCATTTTGAAATCAAATCGTAGACTCTGCAGCCATGTGATCCAGGTTAGAAATTGTCATTGCTACTGACTTGTTCTGTGACCTTCAGCAAAGTTACTTAATCTTTATGTGTCTCAGTTTCCTTATATCTAAAATACAGATAATAATACGAGTTGTATCAGTTATTTTGAACATTAAATAAGTTAATATAGAAAAATTACCTATAATTCAGGCACTTAGAAGAGTGCCTATAAGTAATCAATACATGCTGTTAGATAATTCTGTAATAGAAGCAAATTTTTCTTTCTTTTCTTTTTGGAGAAACCCAAAAGTGATAATCTTTCAGTACTTCTTAAGAAGGTGTTCCTTTGTAAAAATACATGCTGAAACACAAGAAACTTTAGTAACTATTCAAGGGGAACAAAGAAATTATCTGGCCTTCTTGAAAGACAAAGAACGCTATACATATATTACGCTGAGCTGTTTTGTTTGTCAAATCTTTGTCAATTCCTTTTTATTCATAAACCTTCTTCTTCCCACTGAAAGGTGAATTAAAAAGTCATTTCAGTGTCATTTTGAAATCATCCTGGTATAGACACATATCTTATTTATTAATATGCCACCTACTCTCAGGGAAATCTTCCTTTGATAGATGGGTATTTGCAAGTTTCATTATCTTTCATATTTCACTTAAGGTTGCTTCATTTTTCTTCCTTTGTAACACTTTGTTTAAATTTGCTAAGGTTTAATACTTTACTTTGATTTAAGCTTTATTCCTCCTTGCCACAAGATGTGAAATTTGAAAAAAAATATAAACTACAGAATAATAATGCTATCTTAATATTAATAGCTAGTGTTTATTGCACATTCACTATGTGCCAGGTCTCAGTGGTTTATATACACGGATGGGTGGATAGGTAGGTAGGTAGGTAGATAGATAAATTCCTTTAAATTTCACATCTATGAGAGAAGAGAAGTATAGTTACTATCCCTGCTTTAGAAACGCAGAGGTAGATGATCAGAGAGATTAAGGAATTGTTTCAGGGTTCTCTAGAAAGACAAAATCCTTAGGCGTTATATAAAACAGATAAACAGGTAGATAGATTGATATGATTTATTTCAAGGAAATGGCTTATGCAATTGTGGGAGGTGGCAAATCTGCAATCTGTAGGCCAGGACAAGTAGACAGAATTTTTTCCTTAGGGAAACTTCAGTTTCATTCTTAAGAACTTTGTACTGATTGGATGAGGTCTACACAGGTTATTCAGGTAATCTCCTTTATTTAAAAGAAACCACTGGGGATAGGGAAGAATTGGGAGAATGGAAATAATACATGCACACTATCATATAAAATAAATGATTAACAAGAATTTACTATATAGCACAGGAATATCTATTCAATAGTTTGTATTAACCTATATGAAAAAAAAGAATGTATATATTTATATGTATGACTAATTCACTTTGCTATACACCTGGAACTAATACAACATTATAAATCAACTATACTACAATAAAATCAAATTTAAAAAATATATAAACAAAAATATTTTTAAAAATCAACTGATTATAGATATTAACCACTTTATAGAATGCCTTCACAACAATACCTAGATTAGTGTTTGATTGGATAACTTGATATATGTGTACACAGAAAACAGGAACTTACACGAAATAACAATCAGGTAAGTGGGGGAGGAAGAACTCCCGTCAGGGTGTGTCTGATGGCAAAGACTCAGTTTCCTAATCATTCTGTGGCGTCATGGTTAGCAGAGGATAGGGTGTTTCTGCCAGCTGGGCTCGACCACCAAAGAGTCTGTGAGGAGAGCTTCAGATGCACAGTCCTAATGCATGACCTGTCCCTCAAGTCGGGGAGAAGAGCCCCACGGACCTTGGGAATCTGCGTATGCATGGCCTGTGGGGCAGCTAAGTAGGCTGCAGAGATAACGCAATCACACTAATCCTGTCCAGTGACTGGCTCATTTTTCCTCTCCTCAAGCCAATATCTATAGGTCAGAACTTCTAACCGGTGCCCTCCTGAACATTTACAGGGAGAATCTGACCCAGTAAATGTTAACCTCATTACAGTGATAAATGCAGAGTAGGGTGAAAGCACAGGAAACTCAGTTGTCTTTGTCACTGTGTGATCCAAGTGAGAAAATGAAATTTAAATTTTACCAAAGCTTTGTTCTTGTGAACTAATCCCTGTAGGAGAAGAAAAGTCATCTCTATGGGTCAGGTGGTATGTTTAAGAAGAATGCCTTGCATTTCTTTATAAAACAGTTATTTTAGCAGTGGGTCGATAGAAAATAATCACAGATCTGAAGCTTCCCTCTGCCTTAACCATGGGAAGTAGTGAAAAAAGCTCAGACTAGGAGTTGTTAGTAACGGAAGGATCTTAGACTTCATCCCCAGAAACTGTGGAACTCCTATCCAGCACTGACATTCTCTGTGCCTTGGTTTTGATCTGCCTTAAAGGCTTTTGCTTATCATATCACCTTGAAATTGCATAGCATTTCACGTTGTTTTTCATTTTGTTTGTGGTTTTTTAACAAGAATCTGGAAAAATGAAGTACCATGGAACATATGCTGTTTCAATAGTATAGTAATATGAAAGAGCAGACAGGTCCTTAATATTTAAATCTTTATATATATATATATATATATATATATATCATTTTATATGTATATACAAGGACATGTATATAATGGAAATCTTCATAAAGATTTAAATAATATATATGCCATCTGTGAGTGTATGTGTGTGTGTATATATATATATAAAATGATATGTGTTGGTTTTACTAGTCATGTGTATTTTAAACTACAGTCATCTTTTAATAGCTTTCAAGAAAAATTATTTCATCGTTGGAATCTTCAAGTACATACTCAGCTATATTTATGTAGCTGTAACCACTTCCATCTCAGTCTTTCTAGAAGAATTACATGAATAACCACACATTTATAGAATAGTTTCCATGTTACAAATAGGTTAAGGTATATTTCTCTATGTCAGAAAATGAGGAAATAGACTTATCTCCCTTTCATTTATAGAGAAGCCGAGGAAGAGGCAAGTGGAATGATTTGCCTAACCTTTTAGATAATTACAATAATTTTTTTTAAAAATGGCCTTAAAATAATCTAAAATCAAATGGCAGATTTTTTTTGTGGTGGGGAGGGAGTGGAGGAGGTGCTGGACAGAGAAGAAAAATGTTTGATTTAATTTGAAGGGTCAGCAGTGGTTTATTGGTGGCTGCACACTCAATCCAACAACCGCCTTCAGTTTTCAGATCAGATAAGGCATCTCCCTTACCTCTCACACTGCAAAACTCATCCCTTGTACCATGCTTGTTATTCTGTGTGTCCACCAGCAACTACCATTGGCCTTCATTTAATTATGAAATAAGCTCCCACTTCTTTGGAATAGCCTGTTGGTGGGCTGAGTTTCAGATAGTAAACAAAATTAAACCTAATATCCCTGTTATGGGCTTGAGATGAAAAGCTTTCTTGTGGTGGGTGATTGCTATCAGATTTGCTTCATTTATAGTTTGAAAACATTTTAGCCTGCTATTCATATTCTTTTCCAAATGTTTGCAGTTGTTTCCTAATTGCTTGATGCATGCATGTTGTAGAAAATTTAGACAATAAGGAAATAATTTTAAAAATCCATAATTCCACTACCAGAAAGGATCACTGTTTAGATTATGTAGTTTTTTATTCTTTTTTATAAAGATTAAATCATACTATACAGTGTGTCATGTCATGTTAGTTTAATACTATATTTTGAGTGTGATTCACGTTTTTCAAATATTTGTTTAATGGCTGCATTTTGTTTTACTTTAGTAAAACTAGTTTATCCATTCTGTTGACATTTTGATATTCTTCCACCATTTCTCTCTCCTTTTCTCTTTTGCATTGACCATTTTTGTACATTAAAACTTTATTTTCATGTCTTAGTGTTTGTTTATCATAGATTCAAAACTAATTTTTAGAAATTGAGCACCAGTTTCTACCAAAAGAACACAAAACCCACCTCAGCCTTGCCATATAGAATAATTTTTTAAGTATTAGATTTTTTTAATAGTTGAGAAATCATATCTCATCGTTTTAACGTGCAGTTCTTAAATTCCTAAAGGACTTAAGATTTTTGTTACTTGTTAGCTATTTATATTTTTTATTACACTGATTTTTGTTATCCTTTGTTTATGCTTCTATTGAAAAGCTAATATACTCCTCACTGAAGTTGAGAGATTTCTTTATATAGAAAAGGCATTTTGTGGTTTTTTGTTGTTGTTGTTGTTGTTGTTTGTCTTTTGGCTTTTTTTAGGGCTGCACTTGCTGCATATAGAAGTTCCCAGGCTAGGGACTGAATTGAGCTGTAGCCGCTGGCCTGTACAGCAGCCACAGCAATGCAGGATCCAAGCTGCGTCTGTGACCTACCTACACCACAGTTCATGGCAATGCCCAATCCTTAACCCAATGAGCAAGGCCGGGGATCGAACCCGCATCCTCATGGATACTAGTCGGGTTCGTTAACCACTAAGCCACAACAGGAACTCCCCCCTTTTTTTTTGCATTTTATTTGTTAAAATATTCTTCTCATTAATCACTTGTCAATTAATTTGTTTATAAAGCTTTTGAAACATAGAGATAGGTGGATTTTTGTAGTGAATTTTTTTTTTCTTTGAAGATTTTTAGTCCCACTGCTGCACCCCGGCTCCTGTTAGGATATCCTCCCATGTTCAGAAACTAGATACATATGGATCCTTATTTCCTTTTAGATTTTGTGATGAAATTTTTGTATTTAGCACTTTAATACCTCAGAAGCTTATTTCTATTTATGACATGAGGAAGAGTATAACCTGATTTTCCTCTTAACACTCTATGTGTGTATACATGTTTCTGTGTATGTGCTCATGAATGGGTGATTTATGGTGGGTATTTGTTATATATTGAAGGTATAATTGGACTCTGAGGTCTGTTACATTGTGTCATGTGTGTTCTTTAATGTTAATTTGCTTAGAGGTATTTTTTCTTTAAGAACCACGTCATTCATTCAGCTTTCTATTTTCTTTCTAATAACCAGGTGGAAAAAATCACTCTTGCTGCTAATGATTATTTTGTACATGTTTTACTGCTTAGGTTTGCCAGAACCCAAAACGGATGACATCTTCCAAGGCCTGACACAGGACCAGGGGTTTTACACATCCAAAGACTTTCTGCCACTTGTAGCCAAAAGCAGTAAAGCAGGTATCACATATTCACTTCTGTTCCTAATATTGCCTACGTTGTGGTATGTATTCTAAATTTATATTAAATCCAGCCTCAGTAGGACATTGTCCAGATCTCCAGTTCATCCTTTTGTAACACCAATGTAAAATGAAAAAAAAATCTGATATAATAGTTAGCCAGAATCATCTATTCGTTCATTCTCCCAATCAAACATCATCCTAAGGAGTTTTCACTGTATTATATACAGGTAAACTGCATTATGAAAAGTTGCTTCAAAGTAAGAATGTCCTTAACAAGCATTGGAAGATGTTCTTCAAAGAAATGGCAGGAACTTCACTTTGGAAACTATTTTTGTTTTGTTTTGTTTTATTTTAAAATAGGACACATGATCACATCCTCCATGATTTGTGTTCACACCAGCGGAAAGATCCGCTCCCTTCTTGAACTACAGTTTAATGAAATTAAAGTACACGACCTTGAGGGGCACCCTAACGCCTAGTGTCTTTATTATATCACTTCACACACCCCAGGAAGCACCACCAGAAGCTGCGCCTGTCTAGACTGGGCTAGAGTTACCGTCGTGGTGGTAAAGAAGCTGGGACATATTCCCCGGAACTAGACAGTCAAACTCCTGTAAACACGGATTTTCCAAGAATTCTGAGCTTCAGCTATTTCAGCATCTAATTCCACGTGGAAGAAATAACTTATATTGTTCTCCTAAAGCTGAAAAAGAAAAGGAACTTTCTCTCTGAGATCAATCTGCAGAGCTTCACAGCTAAAGTTGTGTACCAGCTTCATCCTCCTCCTTCCGGAGAAGAGAATGCTTGTGTGCCTGCAGTCCTTGCTAGGAAGGTGATAGCACACAGAGCATACCTCTGAAGGCTAATTATGTGATACCAAATACAAACTCCTCCGAGCAAAGTGATTACAGTATGCTATCTGTGGTGCCATTTCAAAAATTATAATAATTTATCTTGTCAGCAGTTTTATTTAATCCAATAATACAGTGCTACCTAACGCAGAGCAAAGGTCTGCATGTTACTTTTTTAAGAGACTCTTCATACGGACGTCCAATCTTCATATAAATGCTCTTGAGATATGTTCACTTCAAGAGTCATATTTCCTTGCTTATCCACTCCAAATGCAATAGTTTGCATCTCCTATCCCCAAACTAAGCAATGAGATCTGCTGTATAGCACAGGGAACTATGTCTAGTCACTTGTGATGGAAGATAGCGTGAGAAAAAAAAATATATATATATATACACACACACACACGCGCGCACACACACACACACACATATATATGAGAGCATATGCCATGGTCATATATATATATATGTATATATATATATATATGTGTGTGTATATATATATATATATATACATATATATATATGACTGGGTCACTTTGCTGTACAGCAGAAACTAACAGAACATTGTAAATTAACTACAATAGAAAAAATAAAAATCTTACCAAAAAAGAGTCATATTTCCTTCATTGCTCAAATTTATAAGCAAAACCAGGAAAAAGCAGTAAAAAGGAGAAAGTTTTATTTTAACTATTTTAGAGAACATAGTTCTCAGAAATTCTTCAGTTACATAAAGAACAGGTAAAAAGTTTTAATTTTCAAAATGGACTAAGCGTAATATACATTAGGGCTGTATGTTAGAAACCTTAGAAGATGATATCTAAATAATTATTAACCCAGATCATAAGGATCCTTTTTTTGTCTAACAAACAGAAATTTAAGGACAGCAAGTTAAAAATATATGCCACAACTTTGACAAAGAGAGCTTTAAGTGATTGATTTCAGTTTGTCATGACCCAAACTCTTCAAAATGTGTTATAGCTGTCCTTCTAGAAGGAAAAAAAAAAGAACTTAAAGGTATTGACTATGAAATTACATATATGAGCATATTTTTAAAATGGGAATAAAACTGTCTTTCAATGAAGCAGAATAATTTGATAGTGACACTCCATCCTCGAAAACTGCAAGATGCAATTTTACACTGCTTTGAGTACAAGTATCTTTTGAGCTGTCATGCAGAAATGGTTTCTCTACTTGAAAATGGGGTTTTCCTTTCATCATTCAGGAATGTGCGCCTGTCACTCTCCATTGCCATCGATACGGGGAGCCGTGATTGTACTCGGAGCTGGAGACACAGCTTTCGACTGTGCAACATCCGCTTTACGTTGTGGAGCCCGCCGAGTGTTCCTCGTCTTCAGAAAAGGCTTTGTTAATATAAGAGCTGTCCCTGAGGAGGTAAAATGGAACCATCAGAAACTATGGGGTTGTAATGCCACCAATTTTAGCAGATGTACCTGTTAATGCGCAGTCTCCTAGTTTAAATCATTAGAATGCTCTTCAAATTGGAAAGTGCAAATTTTAAAATTTCTGGGCGACCCATAGTTGCTTCTTTCTAGTACAGACATTCAAAGTAAAATAAAATTATTTTGTAATACTGATTTGGATCAAATGAGGCATTTATCTTTGTCAGTATGCGTGTGGTTCTTATTCTTAGTGTTAACATCTTTGAAAGGTATTGTGTTTAACTAGTAACAGTGTATTTAACTGAGTGTAATGAGCTAAGTCTTCCATATCCTAACAATAGAAACTCTTCACAAAATGTATGGATGTTAGGAGAATGTGGTAATTAGACACATTCGGAATTTTCCATAAGCTAATTTTACAAGCTGCATTCAAATATATATATATATATCATAGTTAATTCATTCTGGTCTGAAGCCAGTAAAACAAAGATGTTGTCATTTATTTTTTTAAAAGAGCTCTAACGTAAGCATTCTTTAGAATTAATAACTAGTTAACTTACAAAAAAATGACAGATTTAAAATCATTTCATCCTTACAGGTGACTGGTGACTAATCTTGGGTGAAACATCAGCAGGGTACATGTACCATAGATTTCTCAAATTTTAATGTTAAGAAAGATAATGCTTATAAAGGATATTAGTTCTGAGAGCAAGAACCAAACGTATTTATAGAAAGATAAATTACTCATTTTATCAAAATCAGTATTACGAATTTGATTTGGTTTAGAATGCCTGAGCATAGTTAGAGTCTCCATACTGGGAAAGACTTATAACTGTAGTCACGGGGTAATTTGTCTCATGTAGACTAACCACATTACAGATTAAATATCGGAGTCACCACTGGTTCATGACTGCGTTTCAAAAGTTAACTTTGTTCTCTGAGCTTTCCTCCATTCAGCCTCCCCTTTCAGACGTTTCCCCCAAAATGCAAGGTGGAGAGAGTCTTAGAAGACAGGAGGCTTTTCTGGAGCACTGTTTTCAATTAGTGCAGGCTTATCGTGGAACCAATAAAAGGAAGATAGCTGTGCCGGAAGAAAGTCACTTGCCTAAGATAAAAGAAGAGAAGGGCTCGTTTTATAACTGCTTGAGCAATATGTTTTGAACTAAATCTTTTAAATCTTTCTTTTTAAAATCTTAAATCAGAGAAGTTTTCATCATGAAAGGCTGCACCTTAAAAGTTGGAAGGGAAGGCAACCCTGACTGGCAGTGTTAGTTTACTTCATACTTTGTATTATAGTCGTTTTCCATTGGCAAGGGTCACTAGAACTGAGTGGTGGTGATTTCTTCTGCATAGTAGACAACACACAAAAAATGAGACCAGATGATTACTAGAGAGGGTAGGAGTTTTATTTGTTTGTTAATCAAGCCACATTTGTTGAGGATCCACTGCGTATCAAGCATTGTTTTAGGCAATGGGAATAAAGCAGTAAACAAATTAGATACAATTCTTGCCCCCCGGGGAACTCATACCTAGTAAGGAAAGACACTCAATAAGCAAACAAATAAATCGTCACATAAATGTATGTTGAAAAGCAGTTTGTGGAGCAGTGGTGGCAAAAAGGAATTCGTATGCAGGAGTGTAAGAACCGTGAGTGTGAGGAGAAGCTGTGGTGGAAGAAGAGGTGGGTTTGCCATTTTATAGAGGGGCCCAGGAAGGCCTCTCTAATGTGATGACTTTGGGGCATTGAGATGAAGACACTGAATGTAGACGTTTAGAAGAAAAATATTCCAGATCAAGGCAAATGAATTCACCCTTGATTGAGGAAGGCTTTTAAACTTATGGAAATAGAAGAAGAAAAAGAATAAGTCGGTGCGATTGGGCCAGGGGAGAGAGGACTGCGTGTGGCTCTCTGTGGTGAGGTCTTGTAAGTGTTCATAAGGCCTTAGTTTTTACTGAGAGAGAGAGGAAACCATTGAACTGTTTTGAGCAGACACCAAGATCTGAGTTCAATTTTAAAAGGACTGCTCAATTGATAATTGACTAAAGGGTGGTTGGATCAGAAGCAGAGGGGCTAGTCAGGACCTAATTGAGAGAGAAGGCTATTACTTAGTGTGACTGGCTTATAGGAAGGAAAGGAACAGCATCCAGGCATAGTTCAGTCAAAAGGCCAAAGCTCAGTGAGATGAACTGTGGTTACCAGAGTGCGGAGAGGAAGCAGTGGGTCTGTGGGACAAGTGGTTGTACGCCTGCAGGAGGACGCACGTGGATCTGAGGCTTAATTAAAACTAGAAGAACAAAGGTTCGAATGGTTATTATTAGTTTACAAGAAACTGAAATGTTTATATGGTCTTAAAACCACTGGACTGTGAGCTCTGCGAGAACAGTGCCGTGGTCATCACTTTTTTTCTTCCTCTGCTCAGCAGAAGGGATGCCACGTAAAAAGTGTTCAACAAATAATTGTGGAATGCATGTTTTCTGGAGAGAAGCAGCATCCAGGGCTTCTAACATTGAAAAGACGAAGCCTCTCCAAGTTAGGTCATTGTTACAACAGTAGGCATTTGAAGGTTTATTTGGCAATTTCAGGCATAAGTTTTCAACAGGAGAGAAGGGATAATACATGTTACAGTAACAGAGTGGGCATAGATTTCAGGGTTGGATCACTGGCTAGTGATTATGCTTTTTTACAATTGGGCACTTTCAGCATTTGTAGAGGTTCCAGTATTCATGGGTCATGGCCATTGTTTGGTTTTGTCTACATCAAAAGATGCCCAAGACATGGCAGTGCCAATTAACCCTTATGAAACTGGTGAGTCAATCTTGTGTCTATTTCAAGATACCGGTTTTGAGAGAATGCTCTTGGACAAATTTTTAACATATATGAAGAATTTAACATCATATCCAATTTATTTGCATTTCTCCTATTCCTCCTGTGCTTTCTACCTCCAATAAACAAAACCTGCAGTCACATTTGATTTCCTTGAAGTCAATGAAGACTGAAAAACAGGGACATTTAGAGGTTTTCCAAATATGTAAATTGATTATTGGGCTTGGCCCTTGGATGGAATGTGGGAATAACATTTGTCTGTTGGTGAAAGGCCTCATGACCAGGCATGTCAGCCTGCATATATCCAAAGCTGTGATCTAATTCTCAAATGATTTTTGAAGGGGGAGGGAGAAACAGAACAATGTAAAATTCTCTCATCACTTAGTGACAAATGTGAGTTCTTATATAAGCTAGTTAGATTTTTTTTTTTTTTTTTGGCTTTCTAGGGCCACACCTGTGGCATATGGAAGTTCCCAGGCTAGGGGTCTATACCACAGCCATGCAATGCAGGATCCAAGCCGCATCTGCAACCTACACCACAGCGCATGGCAACGCTGGATCTTTAACCCACTGAGCAAGGAAGGCCAGGGATAGAACTCACAGCCTCATGGATACTAGTTGGTATCATAAGACTCTGAGCCACAATAGGACTCCTAGGCTAGTTATAGTTAGTAAGGAATTATTTGAGACTATTATATTACAGGCTTAGTAACAAAGAACTATGTAATTAAACTCAGAGACATTTTAATCTCCTAAACTAGAAGGCACTACCCAGTAGATTCTGCAGTAACAAGCATGCCCCATTTCTCTAATGCATCAAAATCACCTGGAGGGCTTGTTCAACACAGTTTACTGGGCCCTAGTCCCGGTTTCTGATTTAGTAGGTGTAGGGTGGGTCTGAGAATTTGCATTTTTAACCAGTTCCCTAGTGATGCTGAGACTGCTGATCCACTGCTGTAATGTATCATCAGTGTAGTTTCCAGCTGTCTAATTAGAGCCATAAGCAGTGTGCTGTTTTGGGGTACTTTCCATCTTAGTTAAGAAAGCATTAATGCTACAGGATATAAGGTTTGATGAAACGAAGCTACGGAGGCTTCATCAGCATATTGATGTAATTCTGATTCCAAACGTCTTTCAGTCTCCCTTGTGGCCTCACGCACATGCTAAATAGGATGCTACTGACAAACGTGCACTTCTCAGCCCCGGGTCCTTAGGGAAACCAGCCAATCATTCAGCACTATCCTCTAAGAAGAGGAGGGAAGATCTGTTAATAATTCCCTCCAGAACTTTCTGCAAGCTTAAATAGGTGAGATTAAATTTCACAGGATAACAGAATCCCCCAAAATGCTGGTATTAAAAGCTGTTGACAGATCAGATAGAACTGCAAGAATGCTTTAGGCAGTTGGGAATCCCTAGAAGGAGGCATGAAGGTCAGAACTCAACAGACCAGCTTGAGTTGATAAATTTAAAGGATAAGATTGGGAAAGGACCTTGTGGTTCTTATTAATTATCACTGAGAGGAGTATGGTACAAAATTACTTTAATGGCACAGTCCCACACACATAGAATATACCAAGAATCTATTGCTCACATATTCAACTTTCTAATCGGAACGAAACATGGCAGATCTTTAATTCTGCTGTATTTTAAATGGGCTCTCTAGTGTACTTCCTAGAGCCCTTTGGCTCCCCCCTGTTCATTTACCAGAGTGATACCTGATTTAACTTTGACAATGCCAGTCTCCATGTATTTTAGCTATTCAGAAGGTCAACAGTTTTGATAATGCTACTTCACTGTTTTTAATAATAAAATAATAGAAAGAGATTGCCTGGTCGATTAGCCAAATATTTTTTCATCTCTTACTACAACTCTGAAATCATGTATCTTCATGTGGAAAAAAAAAGTACCTTTTAACTGAACCCTTCTGGTACCACACAGCATACTCCATAATAGATAATTCATGTGGCATGACCTCCCTCAGACACTTTTAATATCAAGTGATCATATTAAAACTATATCCATAAATATTTTAATCATCTAAATATTGCTATTGCATTTTCTTACCAGTAACTAATGCTTTCTAGTTTGGGCTCAATTATAAGAAATATGACCCTGGGATTATTTTTAGGAAATAACCTTTATAAGCTGGGACATATAATTTTGCCCAGTAAGAGTGATGCTTATAGCAGCTCTTCAATATTTGGCATCTTCACCTCATTTGAGATGGTGTTCTTTACAGAAAGTAATCAGAAACCTGTTAGCGTGATTAAAGATATGAAGATACCTGCAAACAAACACACACAGTTGTCCCCAGACATACAACGTTAATTAAAGGTTGTTGGGGACACCCCTGGTACTAAGATACTAAGTATGACTTTAATAATTTATGAAGATGTGGGAACAACATTCCAAAGATCTGTATGTGTTTACATTTTTGAAAAGCATGGAATTTCAGTGTAGTATGAGAAGGTGTAATGGAGAAGTCAAAAAGGAATTACCTAAAAGTTGAAGTACTCTGTTCTAGGTTATATATATTGTAGTCTGAGAATGCCCATCTGTAAAATCAGTGTACAACTATATGCTTCTCCAAGTTTCATCTATTCCTCAAGTTCTATAATTTGAGCATGCAGATAAAAGATATGTGAATGATACAGAATCTGGTCAGGAAGGTCTCATCTCTCCATGGAATGATAGCAAATATGTTTTGAAATTTTTGACATTATCTATAAATAATTACACTTGAAAGAAGATGCAGTTAATGTGTCCCCCATCAGGTGGTGACGTATAAACTCTGCTGCACTCAAGACATGGATATCAAAGAAGCCGGCAGATGAAGTGGTCAGGATTCTGCACCACATGTGATAATTCACATGGTGAGAGGGGAAAAAAAAAAAAAGGACTGTAAATAGACCTGGAGCCAACAATAGCCTGTGCCTGCTCAAGATTATATATTCTAAATCTTAAATATGTTCAAAAATCCCAAGGGGAGGCTACATTATGTTGACTTAGGAATATCTGTGAAGCTAAAAACCCTACACCTTTTAAAAAGGTTTACCAACCTTCTCATATATACACATATATGTGTGATACACACACACACACATACAGACACTGATTCATTAACAGTGAACATTTTAAACTAGCATCAAGGCACCAACAAGCCTTATTAAATAATATTTTGTTATTACTCTATTACCATTTATGTTGTTATTACTCTATTAACTTTTATGTGAAAGTTAGAAGCTCCTCTCCCACTAATAGTATTCACTTCAGTTTTCCAATATCTTCTTTTCATTTTTATAAGTTGAAAATATTAAAAAAAATAATTGTATTATTTTAAAACACATTTTTCATGCATTCAATTTAAAAGATAAAAATAGAAGAAAAACATACATGAATTAATGTAAAAGCAAAGGAAGCTAGTCTTTTTAAAAGTGATTTTTTTTTTTTCCTCTTAACAAGGCAAACTCATCCTACAAGTTCTGCTCTAAATGTCATTTTCTCTTTGAAGCCTTCCTTAGTTCCATCTTAATTAGCCTCTCCCTCCTGGGAGATCTTAGAGCTCTTTATGCTTCCTATACTACAGCCTTATCACATAGGGTAGTTATTACTTTATACTCATCCCACAAGTTAAAACGCAATCACCTTTAAATGGGTTGGCTCATTCAACTTGGGTCTGACTAAAAGTATAGAGCAACACTTGATCCAAGGCAACAGAGCAATGAAACATGTTGTATAAAATATTTTAGGGGCATTGAAAACCTTATAGGAAGATCCTAAATTAACATGAAATATTCAAAATATATTTTTATTTATACGCATACATTCACCTCAAAATTACTTGTGATTGCTTTTAAGTATTTTAGTTTTATTTCATTATTTATAATTTAATTTTAATTTTTAAAAATGTGTTATACTATAATATCAATGAACATTAAAAGTAGATTGGAAAATGTTAATTGTTCCTGATCTTTGGTCTCTTTTTAAAAGAAAGAAGAAAGAAATACAACTGAGCAGTATGTAAAACCAAAAGTAAAAATCAATGAAAAGTTATAGAATCAGAGAGGATTATCAATAAGACAGAGGATCCTGATTTGTACCAAATTTATATGAAGAGACATCTGAAGATTGAAGAAGGTACTGCAAAGTTACCAAAGTTATGCAGAAGATAATTCTGTGAGATACTCCAGCAACAGCCAGGAATGCTTGACTGTAGCAAAAATCTAAGCTGATGAGTGAGAAGAGCTAGTAAGATTTAAGAAAATGTTGTCAATCATAAATGAGTAGTGTTTAAAAATACTCTCTTCTTGTTAGAAAAGATGTATTTTATGATACCTGTGCAAAGGCACTTTAAGCCTGTAAATTATTCCATGCATTGCATTTCCGCAGCTCAAGGGCAACACAAAATAGTTAAGGGGCAATTGCATTCAGTGTGTAGTACAACTCTAATGTGAAGACATGTTTCTTTCTGTTCAAGATTCTTCGATTTTAAAAGCTTAAAGTTAAAAAACCAAATGCTTATAACACCATAGGAGGTATTAAAGGAGGGAACCTCAACTTGTAGTTTCAGCAGATTTTTTTGCCCAAGAAAAAAATAATTGTACAATTAGCTTGTGTATTCCAGAGAGTGGAAAGTATATCAGTATTTCTGTGCACTCCACCACAGACTGTGAGTCTGTATAAAAACATCTGCCCCGGGGGAGAGGGAGGAAGTGGGAGGGATCGGGAGCTTGGGGTTATTGGATGATACAACTTGGAATGGATTTACAGGATCCTGCTGAGTAGCATCCGGAACTATGTCTAGATACCTATATTGCAACAGAGCAAAGGGTGGGGGGAAAATGTATACATTAAGAGTAACCTGGTCCCCATGCTGTACAGCGGAAAAAAATTAAAATAATAAAACAAAAAAACATGCAAAATATATTAGGACTAAAGTAAAGAAGAGGAACTTAAGTTTGGATGGCTGTAGTTTACTGTTTACTTCCTCTTTCTTTATCTCCCTTTATCTCTTCGGGAACCAAAATAACCAGAACACTGAACTGTGAAATCAAACTCACGTGAATTGGACATATAACTTGCAATGAGCTTTACTGATAATTTCAAGGATACAGATAAACATGAAATGTGGCATAAGCAAGAGGAGGTGCAAGACCACCAATACAGTTCTCTAGGCCCCTTCTTTCTGCATGAGGGTGTGCTTTGATCCAAAATAATGAAGTCTCTAAGTAACATTAATAGCTCCATCATTTACACAAAAGGAAGCTGTTTTAACTATAAAACATCTCTAGTTTATGCTCAGACACTTATGTGGTTTATGTGACTCTTTAGAGCGAGCCATGGTCCATAAATCCACAGTTTCCAGGCTTTGTTTTCCAGAGCATTCCCAGCTTAACCAGGTGTATCTTGCCAAAAGCCTTGCAGAGGTAAGGGCTCTCCCACTTGCAAATGCTGGTTCATCGTTTGCTTCCCATTGGCATGTTTACAGAGGGATTTAACCAGGTCACTTTTCTTTCTTTCTTGAGATAAACTCTTTTACTTTCCTACACCTTCCTTCACCAAAGGAAGATAATCTGTTTCATCCCAGAATTTCTCAGTACTTAATTCCTACTCACCCTTCAAGATTAATTTATATTGTACCTTTTCCAGATTGCTCTTTCTTGACCTGTATGGCTGCTGTGTAAAATTCCCTTGCATGTGCCATTAGAACAGAGTGTATTTGTATGTTATCCCCTAATTTAATTACAGCTTTTGTCTGCCTCCATGAGGTTTTTGATAGTAGGGATTATTTTATTAGCTGTGTCACTTAACAGCACTTTGGTAAATGATAGGTGCTAAATAAATTTACAAATTTGTTACTTAGAAATTTGGAAAATTTATAAGTTAGTAGGACTCTTATTGCGTAGTGTGAATAATTTCACCATGATGAAATAATAGATAATGTTGTCTGGGATTATCACCGGCCAAAGCAGACTAGCCAACAATTTTTATTTGAAATACCATCTCTGAGGTTCTCATGTTCATACAGAATTAATAACTTGTGAGGTGTTTAGCTATCTTGGTGAAGATAATCCTTACAAAAAGTATTGTTTCTTCATATCGTTTCTCAAACTTTGGCAATTAGAATTTAATATATGCTGGTTTCAAGGTCTGCTCATTATGGTTTATAACCTATGCTTACTTTGCCTATATGCAATCTAAAAATGAGTTGACATCATGCTTTTAATTATAGTAAATTAAGTTGTTTCATAATTTCCACAGTATGATGCCTGTAATATTAATCAGACCAAATCATCACATTACATAAAGTTAATCATTAAAATGATGATCATTATTGCATGCTATAGCACTCTATTTTTATTTCACTCAGCGTCAACCACATATCTTCCCTGAATATGAAGATAAAAATCAAAGCTAAGGAGAAGAATTTTTTTCATTTTCTTCATACAGTATGAAAAGAAAGTAACGATTTGATTTATTGAACCTCAAAAATGGAACCTTATAGGTGCTTTCTCTTTTATTCCCTTAAATAATTATTGGTGGAGATGGACTTCCCTTGTGCTGCAGTGGGTTAAGGATCTGTCATTGTCCCTGCAGTGGCTCTGGTCCCTGCTCTGTCACAGGTTCTATCTCTGGCCCAGGAACTTCCACATGCCATGGGCACGGCCAAAAAATTATTAGTGGAGAAAAAGTCAAGAGACATTTGTTTGTTTGCTTGATGCACCATTGTCCTTCATTACAACAGGCTCCACCAAACAAGTAAATAAATATGTGTGCTATCAACAGAAGTGTTCATATACCCAACTGACGGAGTTGCTGATTGTTAATGATCATTCACACACACTAGGTATTCCAAAGCACTGTAACACTGACATCTGGCAACTAATTAGCACAGAAGGCTGATTAATTTGAACAATACAATATTAAGGCATGAGGTTAGACCAGTGGTCAGTTTGGTCCACCGTTTTCTCATGGCAGTGTAACTGACAACTGAGGAGGAGCACCATCTGCTTTTTGATTTCGAACTCACAGCATAGGATGCTCTGGCCAGGTAATCAAGTAAGCATGTCTTCTGCATGCTCAGTGTTCCTCGCTTTGGAATGGGTGTTTAGTAGCCATTGACTCCAAATACTCCTAGTTGGTTGTCATTTTGTTAGCCTGAATGTCCTCTGGGTTTTCCCATCAGTTACTCATCTCGGTAAACAAAATGTTATTCAGCGTCTACTGGTGCCAGTCATTTGCATACATACTGACAGGGCTGAAATTCACTTCATGCCCTTCCATGTGGCATATTGGGTGGAGTATATCCTGATTTGCCAGGCATCTGTATGAATGTTCATTTGCTCGTAGTCGTCATTTGTTAAACATTTGAGTGCCACTTCTGACACTGGGCATGGAAAGTTAAGTAAGAAAGTCTTTCTGTACTTAAAGAGGTTTTTGAAGGAATTTACTGTCTAACACATAAGTGTATGTAAATTCTACTTTAATTTTCCACTCATATCCCGAGATAGTGCATTCTATTTCTCTACTATTTGCTTTACGAAGTAGTACTTTGTTCTAAACTTATCTTCCTCTAGATTCAAAGAGTCTCTGTTAAATCGCTTACAATATTGGGTTCATAAGTTCATCATAGGTTCCTGTGTTTCATGATTCTATAGTACCTCTAAACTTACGTGAAGTAGGAAGCTTGAATTTCCTCTTCCCATTGATGGAAGCCTTTATCCAGCCAACTTGGTACCTTTAATTTGCCTTTGGCTAGATCCTTTCCAGTCCAATTAACCTTGTTTTGAGATTCAAGAACTAGAACCATATAAAGTCTCATCCTTTCAAGTATATTACAATCGCTGCCTTTGACTAAAATGAATACCACAAAATTGCGTTTTAGCCGTTATCAGGATTTTAGCTAAGCTTTGTCACCTCTTCATATACCTTTGGTTTCTCTGAGTCTCAGATTCTCTTATGTAGGAAGGAAATAATACATCTTCCCAGAAAAAGTTGGTTGTGAGTCCAGCAAGTAGCAAGGTGCCTGAGATTGATGATAAATCTGTAAATCATGATAATAACTAGTGTGTTATTGGCCTTTTAAACAACAACAAGGAGAAAAAAGTTAGTTCAAAGAGAAATACCTTAAAAATAATGTATGCTAATATATAGGTCTCATAACGTATCTCCTATGTGAAAATTAGAATGAGTTATACATAAAGCACTTCTGCTATGTAAGTGTATTTATTATTATTTTTGTCTTGTCAGACAGATTTATTAAATAGTGAAAATAAATTCCTATGTTGTCCACAAATAACTCAAAGGATATTTCACTTAATATATAACTTCAGGAGTTCCCGTCATGGCTCAGCGGTTAACGAATCCAACTAGGAACCATGAGGTTGCAGGTTTGATCACTGGCCTTGCTCAGTGGGTTAAGGATCTGGCGTTGCCGTGAGCTGTGGTGTAAGTTGCAGACACGGCTCGGATCCCGTGTTGCTGTGGCTGTGGTGTAGGCCAGTAGCTACAGCTCTGATTGGACCCCTAGCCTGGGAACCTCCATATGCTGTGGGTGTGGCCCTATAAAGCAAAATATATATATATAAAACTTCAATTACGTTGAATTCTCATTTTCATAATATTCCCCTATTGACTAAGATAAATCTTATTATCTCAGTTCCTTTTCAAAATAATATCAAAACTTTTCAAATAATTACATATGTTGAAGTCCTGTCTTTCCAACATAACTTTAAAAGTTTTCCCCTCTTATCCAGCACAAATGAACATCTCCTTAGAAAAGAAAATCATGGACTTGGAGAAGAGACTTGTGGCTGCCTGATGGGAGGGGGAGGGAGTGGGAGGGATCGGGAGCTTGGCCTTATCAGACACAACTTAGAATAGATTTACAAGGAGATCCTGCTGAATAGCATTGAGAACTTTGTCTAGATACTCATGTTGCAACAGAAGAAAGGGTGGGGGAAAAATGTAATTGTAATGTATACATGTAAGGATAACCTGACCCCCTTGCTGTACAGTGGGAAAATTTAAAAAATTAATTAATTAATTAATTAAAAAATAAATAAATAAAAATAAAAAAATTTAAAAAATATTTTTAAAAAATAAATAAATAAATAAATAAATAAATAAAAGACTAAAAAAAAATAAAAATAAAAGTTTTCCCCTCTTTTATGTAAAAAGAAAATCTAAGTACCCAGTAGCAAAATAACAGAAGGGGATGTGATGTGTGTCTGCTACTCAATATTTTCATCTTACATGTTTTAGAGAGTAAATAACATTGCAAGTTTCAAAAGCAGAATTTTAGAATAATCTCTTTGGGGACCAATGCTCGTATCTGCTGACTTCCATGCACTGTCAGATAGCAGGTATGACTACTAAATATTTGAATATGAGTTGTCAACCTGGACACATATAGAAAAATGTGATGTGAGTTTAAGATATTAAAATACTCCTTCTTCATGTTCATGACTCTACATAGTTTTTAGACCCTCAAAAGTCGAAAGCCCTGGTAAGAGTACTACGAAAGTCTATGTTCAAGCATTAAATCATTGGTCATCTTATTTTAATTGTTCAAAGCTTTAATTTGTTTATAGTGTTCAGAACATTTTTGTTTCTGAATTCAATGCCAAATTTGTCAAAAAAGTATATGAGCTTATCTACAGGTGATAATAGCTGTTACCTAAGTAATCATGTTTAAGAAGAGTAGAATGGGATAAAATAGTCCCTAAATCGGTCTGAGACATACTCCAGTTTGTGCAGCATAGTTCAGGACTTTACATCTGCCATCCACTAAAAAGAGTACTGTTATGAATACACATCATGTATTGATTTATTCAAACTATAAACATTTGGCATTGTTAGCCAGTCAAGTATGGCATTATCATTAAAATTTAGCATCACTTGACATTTTTGAAACACAATAAACTGGTGTATATTAATGAGCTATGACACTACATTACACAAATGTGACAAAAATGATACAGAAATCTGTATGCAGCCATAGTTATTTTGTAATCTGAAGTGTTTAAAGAATATTTTGCCTTCTAGACATCACTCAAACATTTTTATTTTGTAGAAAATTAAAGAGGGATCTAAATTTCTTTGGATTATCTTTTTTTTTTTTAAACTTTGTTGTTGGGCTACCTTTTATTAAGTTTTAAATTTTTTTAAAAATTTATTTTATTGAAGTATAGTTGTTTTATTAGTATTGTGTTGTTTCAGATGTACAGTAAAATGAATAAATTATATATATGTGTATATATATATATATATATATATATATATATATGTTTTTTACATTCTCTTCCATTATAGGCTATTACAAGATATTGAGTACAGTTCCCTGTGATATACAGTAGATCCTTGTTGGTTATCTATTTTGCATATAGTAGTGTGTATATTGTAATCCCAATTTCCTAATTTATCCCTTTCCCCTCCTCCCCTCTGGTAACTGTAAGTTTGTTTTCTGTGTATGGAGTCTATTTCTCTTTTGTAAATAAGTTCATTTGTATCCTTTTTGTAGATTCCACATATAAGTGATGTCATATGATATTTGTCTTTGTGTGATTTACTTCACTTAGCATGATAATCTGTAGGTCCATCCATGTTGCCTCAAATTGTATTATTTCATTCTTTTTTATGGCTGAGGAATATTCCATTGTTTATATATACCACATCTTCTTTATCCATTTATCTCTCAATGGACACTTAGGTGGCTTCCATATCTTGGCTTTTATAAATAGTGCTGCTATGAACATTGGGATGCATGTATCTTTTCAAATTACAGTTTTCTCTAGATAGATGCCTAGGAGTGGGATTGTTGAATCATGTGGTAGCTCTATATTTAGTTTTTTAAGGAATCCCCATACTTTTTTACATGGTGGCTGTACCATTTACCTTCCCACCAAGAGTGTAGGAAGGATTCTTTTTTCTCCACACCCTCTCCAGCGTTTATTATTTGTAGACTTTTTGATGATGGCCATTCTGACTGGTGTGACACAATACCTCATTATAGTTTTGATGGGCAGTTCTCTAAAATGTTGAACATCTTCTCATGTGTGTTTTGGCCATCTGTATGCCTTCTTTGAAGAAATGACTTTTTAGGTCTTCTGCCCATTTTATTAAAAAAAATTGTTAGAGTATGGATGACTTATGTTCATTTTAGGAGTGTATCAGAGTAAATAATTTATACACACACATATATGCATCCCTTTTCAGATTCTTTTTTTTTTTCTTTTTCCACTGTACCCTTGGTGTATAGAAGTTCCTGAGCCAGGGATCGAATTTGAACCTGAGCAGCAACCAATGCCACTGCTGCAGCAACACCAGATCATTAACCCAGTGTGTAACATCAGGAACTCCAGATTCTCTTCCCATACAAGTTATTACACGGTATTGAATAAATGTCCCTGTGCTATATAGTAGGTCCTTGTTACCCATCTATTTTATATAAAACAGTGTATCTTTATCAAGCCCAACCCCCTAATTTATCTCTCCCCCCCATTATTTTCCCTTTGGTAACCATAAGTTTGGTTTCAAAATATTCGAGTCTGTTTCTGTTTTATAAGTTCTTTTGTACTTTTTTGATTAGATTCCACTTATTAGTGATCTCATATGTTATTTGTCTTTCTCTGACTTACTTCACTTAGTATGGTAATTTCTAGATTCATCCATGTTGCTGCAAATGACATTATTTCAGGCTTTTTATGGCTGAGTAATATTCCTTTGTGTATATACCACATCTTCTTTATCTAGTCCTGTGTTGATGAATATTTACATTGCTTCCATGTCTTGACTATTATAAATAGTTCTCCAGGGAACATTGGGATGCATGAATCTTTTCAAGTTATGGTTTTCTCTGGATATATGCCCAAGAGTTGGGTTGCTGGATCATTTGGTAGTTCTATATTGAATTTTTTAAATGACCCTTAGTGCTGTGTTCCATAGTGGTTGCACTAGCTTACATTCCCACCAACAGTGTAGGAGGGTTCCTTTTTCTCCACACCCTCTTCAGTATTTATTTTTTGTAGACATTTTGTTAATGGCCAATCTGAATGGTATAAGGTGATACCTCATTGGAATTTTGATGTGCATTTCTCTAATAATTAGTGATGTTGAACATCTTTTCATATGCTTTTTGGCCGTCTGTCTGTCTTCTTTGGAGAAATGTTTGTTTACATCTTTTGACCATTTTGAATTTCTTTATATTGAGCTGCATAAGTTTTTTTTTTGTATTTTGCAGATTAATCACTTGTCACTCACTTTGTTTGCAAATGGATTATCCTATTCTGTAAATTTTCTATTCATTTTGTTTATGGTTTCCTTTGCTGTGCAAAAGCTTTTAAGCTTAATTAGGTCCCATTTGTTTATTTTTGTTTTTATTTTCATGACTCTAGGAGGTGGGTCAAAAAAGATCTTGTTGTGATTTATGTCAAATGTGCCTGCCTGTTTATGATATCTGGTTTTACATTTAGATATTTAATCCATTTGAGTTCGTTTTTATGTGTGGTGATAGGGAACGTTCTATATTCATTCTTCTCAGCACCACTTATTGTTCTGTATTCATTCTTTCTGATGTAGCTGTCCAGTTTTCCCAGCACTGCTTTCTCATTGTATATTCTTACCTCCTTTATTGTAGATTAATTGACCATAGGTGCATGGACTTATCTCTGGGCTTTTTATCCTGTTTCATTGATTTATATTTCTGTTCTTGTGCCAGCACCATGCTGTTCTGATGACTGTAGCTTTGCAGTATAGTTGAGTCAGGGAGCCTGATTTCTCCAGCTCTGTTTTTCTTTCACAGAATTGCTTTGTCTATTCAGGGTCTTTTGTATTTATGCATAAATTTAAATGCTTTTTATTCTGGTTCTGTTAAAAATGCCCTTGGTAATTAGTCAGGGATTGCATTGAATCTGTCAATTGCCATGGGTAGTATATTCATTTTGATAATATTGATTCTTCCAGTCCAAGAACATGGTATATCTTTCCATCTGTTTGTGTCATCTTTGATTTCCTTCAGCATCTTATAGTTTTCAGAGTACAGGTCTTTTGCCTTCTTAAGTAGGTTTGTTCCTAGATATCATATTCTCTTTGATGTGATTGTAAATGGAATTGTTTCCTGAATTTCACTTTCTGACCTTTTGTAGTTATTATATATGAATGTGAGAGATTTCTGTATATTAATTTTGTATCCTGCAACTTTACCAAATTCATTGATGAGCTTTAGTAGTTTTTTGGTAGCATTTTTATGATTTTTTATATATAGCATCATGTTATTTACAAACAGTGATAATTGTATTTTATTTTTCTCTGAGTGCCATGGCTAGGACTTCTAAAACTATGTTCAATAAGAGTGGTGAACTCTTGGATATATATCCAGACAAAACTTTCCTTGAAAAAGATACATGTACCCATATGTTCGTTGCAGCACTGTTCACAATAGCCAAGACATGGAAACAACCTAAATGTCCATTGACAGATGAATGGATTAAGAAGATGTGGTACATATACACAATGGAATACTATACCACCATTAAAAGAATGAAATAATTTCATTTGCAGCAGCATGAATGCACCTAGAAGTTATCATACTAGGAGTTCCCGTCGTGGCACAGTGGTTAACGGATCCGACTAGGAACCATGAGGTTGCGGGTTCGGTCCCTGCCCTTGCTCAGTGGGTTAAAGATCCGGCGTTGCCGTGAGCTGTGGTGTAGGTCGCAGACGCGGCTTGGATCCCGCGTTGCTGTGGCTCTGGCGTAGGCTGGTGGCTACAGCTCCGATTCAACCCCTAGCCTGGGAACCTCCATATGCTGCAGGAGCTGCCCAAAGAAATAACAAAAAAGGCCAAAAAAAAAAAAGAAAGAAAGAAATTATCATACTAAGTGAAGTAAGCAGAAAGAGGAAGATAAATACCATATGGTATCACTTATATCTGGAATCTAATATATGGCACAAATGAACCTTTCCACAGAAAAGAACTTGGAGAACAGGCTTGTGGTTGCTAAGGGGGAAGGGGAGGAAGTGGGATGGACTGGGAGTCTGGGGTTAATAGATGCAAAATATTGCATTTGGACTGGATAAGCAATGAGATCCCGCTGTATAGCACAGGGAACTATGTCTAGTCACTTGTGATAGAACATGATGGAGGATAATGTGAGAAAAGGAGTATATATATTCAAAACTGGGTTACTTTGCTGTATAGTAGAAACTGACAGAATGCTGTAAACCAACTAGGATGGAAAAAATAAAAATCATAAAAAAATAAATAAATAAAAGTGGCAAGAGTAGACATTCCTGTCTTGTTCTTGATCTTAGAAGAAGTGCTTTTAGCTTTTCACTGTCGAGCATGATATTAACTGTGGGTTTGTCATATATGGCCTTTGTTATGTAGGTAGGCTCCTTTTATGCCCACTTTCTGGAGAGTTTTTTTGTTCCATCATAAATGGATGTTGAATTTTGTCAAAAGTGTTTTATGCATCCGTTGAGATGATCATATGGTATTTTTAAAAATTTTTTAATGTGGTGTATCACATTGATTGATTTTCCCATTTTGAATGTTATCCCCTATTTATATATAAGGAACTTGAAGGTCAAAGAGATTCAATAACTGTTCCAAATAAGAAGTGGAGGTGAGTTTCAAAACTGATTCAGTTTCAGTTACCACTCTTTTCTAAACCATGAGCAGTTTGAGAGCCACTGTTCTATATTTTTACCTTCCACAATTCCCACATATTTAGTATTTTTGATATTGCTAATCTCTAGATTTTAGGAAAATAGGTAAAAAAAATTGAGTAATAATAGTTTATGTAGTACAATTTTTAAGCCTTTAAAACCAGTATTCAGAGAGTTCCCTTTGTGGTTCAGCTGTTAACAAACCCGACTATGATCCGTAAGGATACAGGTTGATCCCTGGCCTCACTTAATGGGCTAAGTATCTGACGTTGCCGTGAGCTGTGGTGTAGGTCAAAGATATGGCTCGGATCCTGTGTTGTTGTGGCTGTGGCATAGGCTGGTGGCTACAGCTCCAATTTGACTCCTAGCCTAGGAGCTTCCATATGCTGCAGGTACTGCCCTAAAAAGGCAAAACAAAACAAAACAAAACAGTATTTTAAAAAAATCCTAAATAAAACAATGACTAAAATAGGTTTGTGCCAATATATAGTAATGATTAGTGTTCCCCCCCCCGCAAAAGATCATCCCTCTAAGAAGTCATTTTAGACTTTTTTCTAATTACCCAATACTGTAATTTTAATGCCATAGATATTCTGTATATCTGTTTATATGCTATGGCTCTTTGCAGGGAGGGGGTGTGTCACAATTGTAATAATTGTTCTTTACCAAGAATCTATTTTGCTCCCTTATGGATGATACTAATCTATTGATAATTCATGGTACCAGTCAATTAAGTTCGGAGACAGTCAGCTATAGTCTAAAACAACAGTGGTTCACAATAGTGACCTTTCTGGACCAACAGCATTGCATCATCTAGAAATTTGTCAGAAATGCACATCCTCTGGCCTCATCCAGTCCTATAGAGCTAGGAACTCTGAGGGTTGGTTCATGCAGTGTTTTAACAACCCCTCAAAGGTGATTCTGATGTACTCCAGTCTTTGGAACTGCTAGCTATGAGTAGAATGCTGAGAGATGGATCCATGGCTTCATCACAACATTGAGCAAGTTACACAATGTCTCAGGTTTTCCATCTTGATATAACTTCACATTTCGAATGTGAAGCCATACATACACAACTTTCTCAGCCTCACTTGTCAACTGGGAATCTACTGGTCTTCTATGGGGGAGGGGATGAGGCTTGACACCTCCCCCAGCGGCTTCAGTAAGATGTTTTTAGATTTTTTTTTTTTGAACAAGATTGCTCAACATACTGTTTAGGAGAACATCGACAAAGACCTGAATTCTTCCCAGAATAAAAAGTGGAAAAATAAGTAAATAATTAAATATTAATATTCTCTCTTAATAGACATCCCATTGTGGGCACAAAACCAAGTAAAACCAGGGTGTCTAATTTTCTGGCAAAATAAATTATGCGAGATATGAGAAGCATACTTCTTTTTCTTAAAATTTTCATTTGTGTTTTTACAAAAGTAAGAAAAATGTTATTTATTTCTTGATTCCACAGAATTCCTCTAGAATTTCACCTAAACATTTCATGTTAATTGAAACATCATACACTTTAGCATATATAATTGAGTTAAAAGTCAAATATTAAATCAAGAAGAAACATTTTCCAATTTTTCTGTTTTGTTTTAGGTGGAGCTTGCTAAGGAAGAAAAATGTGAATTTTTGCCTTTCCTGTCCCCACGGAAGGTTATAGTTAAAGGTGGGAGAATTGTTGCCGTGCAATTTGTTCGCACAGAACAGGATGAAACTGGAAACTGGAATGAAGATGAAGATCAGATAGTCCATCTGAAGGCTGATGTGGTCATCAGTGCCTTTGGCTCAGTTCTGAGGGATCCTAAAGGTAGAGTGCTCAGGAGCTGAAACGTGTCATGCAATTGTCTGTTATTTTACTGCCATAATGGTCCAGCTTTCAGGGAATTGTTTTTCACTTGAACATTCATTTCCTTCTTCCGGTATGAATGCAAGCAATCTTGATTTAAAAGGCTTGGAAATGGTATTTAGTGTTTATACGGAATTATTTTTAAAGCAGTGGAAATGGAAAAGAATATTAATCTTGCTTTCAAGCTTATAATCAAAATACCTATCTTACTTTGTTATAGTGTGTGCCCTGCTTTCTCTGTAAGACTGGCTTCTACTTCAGTTAGACCCAGAGTCAAGAAAATGTGGCAGAGAATTTGTAACAGCCAATCTTCAATGATTCAAGCAAATTAGGACTTAATGAATAGGCAACAATAGAATTCATGTTTACTAGTATCCTCATGCCAAACCATCACTAGAAACATCAAAATTATCAGATTAGAAAGTTTGAACGCCTGTCATTTCATCTGAATGGCATAAATGGACATGTAGGAAATAACCAAATGCTTTAAAAAAGATAATGAGAAAAGGATCCGTTTTATATAGCAGTCCAACTGCATCATAAGCCCATCAGCTAAGGCTGTGTTAGCGGTTATGTTTTCCCCACACACAGTGTTTTTGTGGCCAATTGTAGATAAAAGCTTAGGGACCTCTTTGCCTTCATTTTGCAAGTCCTTTACATTTTACTACACACTGTCCAATGACAATTAACTCTTTTATTAACCGAAAGGAAAATAAAAGAAAGATGTATCTCTAGGTCGGAGAGTCATTAAGAAAAAACAGTAGCAACAACCGCAAAAAAAATCTAAACCTGACAAATCCTGTAACTTCCTACCATATCCGTGATAAAATTACATGTCATATCTGGAACAGGAAGAGATATATGCATGGAAATGTGCATTTTTATGCAACAGATAAGTAAAAAATTTAACCACTCATCAGGATATTTTATCTGCAGGACATCAAACATCTTGGTATTTGGAAACATCCAGATGTTTCATGTCATCAAGATAAATGTTTTCAAATAGCTGGATGATGGCCTGAATTTGTCACTTTTCATCTAGACATTTATGTGGCATGTAGACATAGTCTCAGTGTGGTTTGTTATTCATTGATGAACTCAGGAAGGGAAAAAAAGAACAAGGGGCAAATTGCATTCTATTATTTTTAAAAAATCATACTGTTCTTATTACTATGCATATCACAAAAAAACTGAGTAAAAGTTGAATCATACTTGATTTTCAATTCTATTAATTGCCTATCAAAAATTAATGTGTCTTACCCATCTAAATTTATGTTCTACAACTGACAACTCTAATATTAAGAAAAATGTATCTTTTCCTGAGCAAACTTAAGTAGATGTGGCTCAGATCATAGAAAACAGCTTTCCAAAGCTTGTGCTCCTACGTGTAGGTGAAGAGTGAAAGATTTAACTTAGTATTTAAAATACGAAGTAGAAGAGAATTTGATTTGTGTTGATTTGACAAAGTCACTTCAGAATTTATGTGTGTATTTTCTTCCAGAATTTCCTTGTGGATGTTACTTCCAGTGTTCTACATGCATTATCCCACATACATTAGAGAAATCAAGAAAAAATGTTTCATTTTCCTTTTTTTCCCTCCTCCTCCTGACCTGAAAAACAAACTGCCTGGGAAAATATTCCTCAAATAAAATCACTTGCTTTACCAGGGCTCTTCAATATTTACATTAATAAGAGCTACTTTTCAAGTTAGATGGGAGCCGGAAGAGCTGGAATGTGAAAGAGCTTCCATCCATGCCTCGCCTGCTTTCTAAATATATTCGGTACTGTTTTTTGAATGGAAAACATTTTTAAAATGGTAGAGGGAATCAGTACTTGTTCAAAGTTGATCAAGACGTTCTCACCCAAATGGTATTTGAACTCTTAAAAGAATAATTTACTAAAGTCATAAAACTTTCATGTGAACATATGTATCCAGTGTGGTGAAAATCAGTTCTTAGGAAGCGAGTTCTCCATTGGGTTAGAAGAGAAAAATATCCATGTCCCTTTCTTCCGCTCTGAATCTTGTCCCAACTTGATACCCAGGTGATGTGATTTATGTGCGGTGCCTTTGTGATTATTCCATAGGTGGTACTATATATTTTAATATATTTACTTATAACCTGTTTCTTAAAATGTTAACCTACCTTTCTACCATTCTTCCTCCCTCCTTCCAGTCTCTCTTTGCACAGGGTCCAATGAACTTCATGCCAAAGTCAGTGATGTCTCTTCAGTCCTTATTCTATTTTCTGAATTTGACAGTGTTAAATAAACATTTCTTCCTATTTGAGAAAACTTTCTTCCAAGTCACTTAACCTTTCTGGGTCTCAGCTTCTTCCTTTATTAAAAAACAGAAAACAAAGAAACAAGGATAATAAAACAGTCTCTCCCTACCTCTCAGGACTGTTGTCAGAATTAAAATGAAATAATGTAAAAGTGGTTTGGAAGTGAAACTGTAAAACATTATTATTGTTTATGACACTCCATGTTCTTGCTTTTTCTTCTAACTATTACTTTTCCACTACCTACCACTGACTGCTTTTCTTTCTCTAGTTTTCCAAAGTTCAGATTTAGCTTACTTTCTCTTCTTAATATATTTATTCCTTCATTGAACTGATAATCTCCTTCATTCACACATGCATTAATTCCTGTAAGAAATACCTAGCAAACTTCTATATGCCAAGTACTAGCTAGACTTACAGTAGGCTCTTCTGCACTTCTGTGTAAAATGACTCTGAAACCTCTTTCCACTCTCCATGCCTTAGAAGACATTTCATCCTGTATTTATGCTCATGCATGTAATGAGCACTGACTGAGTTTCCAGTGAATGTCAGATACCAAGGTGTATGCTGGAGAGAACAAAGGTGAATGAGGCATAACTTGTACCTAACCACCTCACAGACTGGGGTCGAAGACAGACCTGCAGACAAATAACTCTTGTGTTGAGTAAATGATGCATTTAGAGAGATACGCGCAAAGGAAGGACCACCTCATCAAATTTCCCTGAGGCAGATCTCTTCTCGACTTTCCTCTTACTGTAAATAGTACCATAGTTCTCCTGTCACCACAACGCGAAGTGGTACCCCAGGGTCAAATATCTAATTGCAGTCCTCCTCTTCGTTGACTTCGCTGGTGCGCCCTCTGCAACAGGATGACGTTTCTACTGCTTAGTCCTTGGGAACTTCAGCAATGACTTTATGTATTCCATATACTTAGCTTTACTTTCCACTGTTCCCTGTTGAACTCTTCCTCCCAGTGTCTAGTACAGGGTGGATCCCATAGTAGGTAATTCAGAGAGTCCTCGGTGAATGTGTTGCATAAATATATGCGGAAGAATTCAAGGAATGAAATAAACCTGACAGAGTACAGATAAAGAACAGTGATGATTTATGCTTTCAACATTGTCAATGTTTTCTAAATGAAAACACCTGTAATGTATCAATTATATCAATAATATGTATTTATAAAGGTAAACTAAATTGAAAAATTTGAAGATTAAATTTTTAATCCTAGTTTTTTCCATTATACAGTTTTATTTTTGCAATTCCCTTAATTTATGTTTCACAAAGAAGACTATAAAATAACTTTATTTAGCATTAAGCATCCAATATATCTGTAAGAATTATTTCATGTTGTAAAAATAGTAAGTGCCTCAATAGCTTATAGAAAAGATAGGTATGTCAAATTTATAAAACAAATTTGGATAATATCTTTAGATTACAGTTGCTAATTATTTCATTGTTCCTAAGGCTTGTAACAATTATAAGTAATCATCATTAATTTACTTAATTCTACTTTATTTCCGTCTTTCATTTTGGATTGGAGCAGTGAGTGGGAAATAAGAACAAAAGACTACACATTCCACATCCCTGTGCGTGGAATATACGTGTGCTTATTATAAGGACAATTTAATTGAATCCTTCATTAACAACTGTCCCAAATGCTAAAGGCAGTGTGGTGTCCAATTTCTAATTTGATTGGGATAATAAAATCTTAGCCTTATTTAATATCTTTCCTGGGAAAAATTCAAAGTGGTCCCACCGTTTCAAAATTCTCATCCATTCCCACTAACTATGTGAGATTACAGGTCACATTAAACTCAGGTTTTATTGTTCGAGACTGATTTTGCAAGTCTGCTCACAGATATTTCCCTTCATTGGAAATTTTAAAACATTGATTTGTTTATTTTAAAAATAGAGATTTTGGTAGTATAGGAAGTTTCCTCATCTTCTGAACACCAACATCAGTGTTTATAGAATTAAATTTTCCCTTTTAGTTTGTTTGGACGATGTCAAATTTAAGAGACGTTTCCTCGTTTAATTCCCTTCTCTTTCTGCTTGGAACCAAACTGCCAGTTGTGAAAGTGTGCGTGTCTTTTCTGTTCATTTGGAATTGATAAGGAAGAAACTGTCACTGTTTTCACTGACCTCACAGTTTCATTGTTGCCGTGGAAGTACTAAAAGCGGGCCTTGTCCTCAAATTCCCCGGGTATCTGGATGACAGAGGCTTTCAGACCCTGAAGGACGGCGCTGTGGCCTGTGCCCTGACCTCTGTGCTTCGGCCCTCACTGCATCACAGTCATCCTCTCATTCTTCTGTGATGGCCACTTTGAAAAAAGCTGTGTGCTTTGGTCTTCCAGAACCTTCCATAATTTATCTTCCACTTAGATTGTAAGCCCCAGAAGGGCCAAGACTGTACTTCATAGTAAGCTGTAGTCCCAATAGTAGCCAACATGTTATTGTGCCCGTAATGAATGTACAGTATATATTTGACGATTTGACTGGATTCATGTTATCAATCTTAATACACCTACTTGTTATTTTTTTTCCTGCATGGTATTAGTTTGGCTTATTTTTTTTAGAAAACAGAAATGTTAGAGAATAATCCAATAAATATGACATTTAATTAGAGTCCGCCTGATATAGCAGCTTAGAGCAGAGGCTCGGGAACCAGGCTGCCCAGCTGGAAACCTGGCTCCCTTATTCTCTTTGTACTTCATGATCTTGATCTTTTAAGAGTGCCAATTATAGTATCTACCATCTAGAATTATTTTAATAATAAATAAGTGAATAGTATATGTATAAAGCACTTAAATATATGTCTAGCACATATATGGTAGGTAAGCATCTCTAAAGCTTTAGATATTATTTCTCTTGTGTAACAAAATAATATTTTAACAATTAAATTGGGTTGTATTATATCCTTATGAGGGTATAAATGTTGTCTAGGAATAAAAGCATTTGAAAATTAAGACTTCATCTGGGACCTTGCAGGCTCTGTTAACATGTCTTTGTAAATAAGTAAAGCAGATGCTTTTACAATTTATGATTTTTTAAATGAGAAAATCTTTCCTCTGTTTGGTTTCTTTTTATTTGCAGAAAAAATACTACACGGTTTTTAACTGTATCATATGTTTTAAAGATGTTTTATTATCGGTTCTGGTGTTTTTCATACCATTAAGAGGAATTTTCTTTCAGCTAATTCTTAGCAGTTAGAAATTTTCTACTTTGAGTTTTCGTAAATCAGGTATTTAAAGAGCAAAGGATATCTTTAGAGTCTGTGTTTTTCCTGTAAAACATGGTAAAACTAGGTTGAATTTTTGGTTTGTTTGGTTCTCATTTTCTCTTAAAAAGGTAAGAGAGAAGTACTTTAGAAGATGCTAAGTTTGAACTTTAAAGCCCTTGAAAATCATGGGATGAGATTAACTAAGATGGAAAGCTTTTGTTTTGGGAGGAAAGATAGGATGAACGGTGCAGTAAAACCGACTCGGGATCATGCTGCACAGCACTGCTCCGGAGAGCAGACGACGAGGTGGCCAGCTGTCTGGGCATAGCAGGGAGTGCGTGGCCCTCCCAGTAAAGAGTTTATGTGCTTCACCCAGTGCCTACGTTTCTCTCCTGCTCATCTCACTAGAGACAATAAGAAACACAAGGCCCAACTCTTTCTGAACCTTTAATGCGACCCTCAGAAACCACCCCCTTGAGAGCATTAATTGCCAGTGGTTCCATGAGGGAACAACTGGTGGGGGGGGGGGGGGGCGCTGTGTGAAAATTGCTTCCCATTTCCTCTTATTCAAAGGTCCTCTAACATTTTTTCAAAACCTCATGGGGTAAATCAAAGATTCTGCACAAACTAGCTTCGGGTGTAGTTTTGATTTGCTTGCCCTGCACTGAGAAGGGGTGCAGGCCATGGGTTAACAATGCGGATGTTCAAGAGGTTTTCAAATGTGCCTGTTTTTCCTCAATCATCGGGATAGTGGGGGGGGGGACTAGAAAAAAAATGTTTTAAGTTTTTAGATGAGTCAGGTGCCCAATGATAATAGTCATCTGTGCTTTAAAAAACCCATGGCATTGATATTGTCGATTTGTTTTTTCTCCTTATTAAAATGTAACTCACATGTCACTCTGCTAATGGAATTGGGAACATGAAGGGATTTTAATAACTTCCCTCCCTTTTTTAACCATCATATTTCATTTTTAAGCCATAAAATACTTTCTTCAGAAGCCACTGGTGGCCCTTAGAGATTTAGTAACTTTTTCTTTGAACAATTGTCCACTTTTTTGTGGCCTTCGGCTTTCATAATTCCTCTTCTGCTCTACCAAAAATAAAGAGGAGAGGCAAGGAATGGAGTACCGAGTTGAGAATGTGTCATAATTGTCAGATTTTCCCTGTTGTATGCATTTTTGTAAACAGAAACGTTTACAAGATAGTTTCAAAGAACAGATTAAAAAATACCGCATTTCGGAGTTCCCTTTGTGGCTCAATGGTTAATGAATCCGACTAGGAACCATGAGGTTTCGGGTTCGATCCCTGGCCTTGCTCAGCGGGTTGGGGATCCGGCGTTGCCGTGAGCTGTGGTGTAGGTTGCAGACGCGGCTCAGATCTGGCATTGCTGTGGCTCTGGCGTAGGCCGGTGGCTACAGCTCCGATTGGACCTCTAGCCTGGGAACCTCCATATGCCCAAGTGGCCCAAGAAACAGCAAAAAGACAAAAAAATAAAAAGATAAAAATAAATAAAAAATAAAAATAAAAAATACCGCATTTTATTGCTAGATAAGGGAACTTTCTTACTGATGGCTCAAACCTCAGAGGTAGGGCTCACTAATGATAAATACAGCTAAGAGTGAATAAGATAGTGAAAAACCAAGCTTTCAGTCCCGTGTCACCTATGGATATGTTATAATACAATAATGTGCACTGGAGTTTTCCTTACCTATGTTTCCAAACATGCTGGAAAGGACTTAAGAGGTAATACATTCTAGACTCCTAATTTCACAGGCTTATTTGTTTAGCTAATAACTTCTGTTGGCTGCTATTCCAGGCACTGGTTTGTGTTCTGGGAATAAAGTAGTGAAAAGGCGAATGCAAACCTTGCCTCCTCTGGGCATGCAGTTTACCAGGGAGACTCACAATTACAATAAATTGTGCTGGGGGAAGTGTAGAGTCCTAGGGAAGCACAGAACACAGTCTGAAGGTTCAGAGAAGCTTCCTAGAGGAAGTGGGCTGTAAATTGAAGGCTGAGTGATTGTGTAGGAGTTACCAGGTGGAATGGGGGTGGAAGGGAGGGAGCCACAGGGAGATTATGCAACTTGCTCAACACCGCACTGTTAGATTAAGTCGTCATTTTACAGTCAACTTTAAAAGCTATATTAAAAAAAAAAAAAACAGCATGTCTTTAGAAAGTTGTCATCAGCCTACTTATTTCATGCATGTTCTCATCTTTATAAATGAAGGTCTGAATTTTTCATTTGTATTTCTAAAATTCAACTTTTTAATTTTGTGATTTTGTCTCTTCATTTCTCATTATTTTTCATGCAGCGAACATTTTTTAATATTCAGATATATTATAAGCACTGTCCAGGTGCTAAGAATACAAACATGAGTAAAAGAGAATCTTTGCCTTCCAGGGACTTGGTGGCTAATGAGAGAAACGGGCATGTCAGTGCTTACATTGCAGCATAATATGCCAGTGGGAGATAATACTTGGACTGGGTTTCAGGGCTTTCTCTGTTAGGGGGAATATCATACACAAAGTACAAGCTGAAGAATGGCCTCAGGTGACCAGACAATGATGAGAAATTCTGTTTCGCTGGCGCAGATGCTGTATGGTAAGATAAGAATGGGAGGGTTGAGATGGCAGGAAATTTGGCTGTAAATTTATATGGACTTAGGAAATTCCTGCGCTAAGCTAGGGGTTTTGAATTTTACCCTATGGACGCCCAAGTGACAAATGGGGAGGTTTAAATATGGGAGAGATCATTATGTTGATAAGGTAATTCTAGTAGGGGCTGGATCTTCCTTCTTTCTGCTTGGGTTTGAACCCTTTGTAATATTCTTAAAATTGTTGAGAGTCAGAAACCCTGAAATCACCTTTGAGATGGTTCCTATCAAAGGCAAGTATGTTTTCTAGCACTGAATGCCTGAAATAAGCAAAGTTATTCACCAGTCATGGGTATGATCCAATGATGCAGGTCCCCTTTGGGAAGGTGCTCCTCTAAGATTTTCAGAATTAAGGAAGGGAGACAACCTGTGCGTGACAAGGGTGAGTTATACATGCCTAATTTCTTCCTCTAGGTCCACTAATTATAATTACTCACTTCAGCTTTTTTAAGAGAGGTAAGATACAAAGAGACACCATGAGTGTTAGAGCAGTAATTGTTTCCACGCATGGAGGAGGCATCGGGGTGTGGTGTAGGCAGATGCTGCTCCGTGATGGCAGCAATGCTGGCAAAGATGGCCTGGGATTAAGACAGAGCAGTATGGATGAAACCCAGTAGAAGACTGTTTCCTTCAGTTTTTATGGCTGCTGATGAAGGTCCAGATTAAAGTCAAGGAGATAGAACTGCAGAAGAACATTCAGAAGCAAGATGTATTTTTAAGAAGACAGTCAGAATTTGGTCATCTGATTGATAGAGTGAATATCGAGTGTCTAGCATGGTGATCTGATCAGATGTCCATAATGCCTGCAGAACTCACGAATGCAGCAGGTAGAACAGATTTAAGGGAAATGGTGATGTATTTGATGTGGATTTGCTAATCTATTCAACAGCTGGAAATAGGACTAGAGCTCAGAACATTTAGATTAAAAAGAGACATTAGGAATCACTATATATTGTTTGTCTGTCTTTTCACTGTCATAACATAGTGCCTAAAACAGTGGTTGTTCATTGGTTGGATTAGTGAATGAAAGCCGTTGTACCTTATAGTTTAGATAACAACTTCTTGAAAGTATGACAGAAGAGGACATGTGGCATTTCTGGGAATCTAGAAGAGTCTCACCTACCATATTACGAAGAAGAAAAATCAGCTTTTATTATGTACCTGCTTTTCAGGTGGTAAATATTTTAGGAAGATATGACATTAAGACAGTTTTAGTCCAAAGTCCTTTACCTTTCCCCCTTTTCTTAATACTAATTAACTCCTGATGCTCCTTTTTCATCTCATAATAAACATTGATATATCCTCTGTATGGGGGTTGGCCCAGTGATGAGAATAAATCATTTCTAGTCTCCCCTAGGCAGTGCCTTTCTTTTAACTATATTTTAGGAAAAAAGCATTCTCAGGAAACCAATAGTAGAACTGTACATTTTTTAATAGAAACTGCTCTAATTGTCAGATTTTTTTTTTTGGCTTAAAGATTTATTGTCTTTCTACTATAAAATACACTGTGCAGAGCGAGGATAAAGTGGTGGAATCTAAAGCAAGTACCGGCATTTCTGTAGAATAACTATCCAATATAATTGAATTTTGGCACAGTTTTTCTTTGGAGTTATTTTTAAAGGGTGGAGGTGATGAGGAGGGAGGTCAAACTGATAAGAGTGTTGAAAGTGATTTGGAATCAACATCACATCACTTACAACTGCCTTAGACATCCATTTGAAGCACAACATGATATTTCTGTAATTATTTTACTTCCCTCTAATAACTGCATAGGAATAGGTTTGTTTCCCCAGTGAATAGCTCTGTTCAGAGCCTTCCCTTATCTTTATTTTCCAGGTTTCACTAGTGGTTGATATCATATGCATTCTTACAGGGAGACAGTGGATAAATCAGTACTTTTTCATCAAATCAAAGATTACTTACAAGAAGTAGAGCAGTGGCATGTAACAAGTTTTGCTGGGGAAAGAAGGTAGAAAATGGAAAAATAGCCTAATTGTTTCAGATTACAGAAATCTTAAAATGTAGCCAAATGTTATTCAGCATAGAGTGGATATAATACATGTCCAGAGTTTTACTAACCATGGACTATTATTTCTTTTAATTACCAATTTGCTTATGGCATCCCAAAAGTGTATTCTGAAACCTATATTCCTATGAGATGTTAGAGTACACTAAGCTGCTGTGAAATGTAAATTCTAGATGTAAAATTTAGTCAAATTATAAAGCAATGATGTAGATTTCATAGCACTGGTCTTAGTAATATGTATTTTGTAGTGCAGATTACTATTGTTAATTATATTTCATTTGTGTCCTTGTCTCAAAGCACAACATTAAAAATAACAATATACCTATTTAAAAGACAGTCTTTAACTAAATTAGACATTGACCTGCATAAATGTAAATTGTAATTTTATGAGTTGGAAAATTGCATTAAATCGCATTTGATATATAGCCCCTAAATATGGAAGATACCCAATTCAAATGTAATATTCACATGTAATTTACTAGGTGTCCCAAACTTGCTGCAGGAGAAAGCCAGCACTTACTTGAACGTATATTCAGAGGTCTTGACCAAGCTTTATGTTCTAATGTTAACCACTGCCAACCTTTTTTCCAAGCTAGCCGTTCTTATAACATTGCTTTAATTATGAAGCTCTTTAAAATATGTTCAAAGGACTTTTACTTACACAACTATTTTTTCCATGCAAATGCATGGATAAGAGTCAAGCATATTATTTTCAGCGAACATCCAGTGATTTTTCCAAGCCCTCTAAAAAGCATATTGACAATCCATTTTGTTTAATATGGCCCAGTGTTTTCCCTGTATTTGCACACTGCTGCCAAACGAGCTACTATATCACCAATATCACTGCATTATTCGCATACTTTAGAATCCAAAATTATTCTCCCCTGATTGTGGGATTGAAACCAAATGCTTCAATTTAATTTTGACACCCTCCTAATCTACCCTTCTACCTACTTGTGGGACCTTATTTCCTGTTCTTTCATTCTGTATTTATTAAGTTTACAAGATTCTGTGTTCGGTTCTCCTGGGTACACAAAAATGAATACATTGTCCCTGTCTACAGGAGCTTGCAGTCTAATAGAGGGAGAAAAATGCACATAAATAAAAATGCCATTAGGTAGAAAGTGACTCAAGGAGAAATAGATAAACTGCTAGCATCACGCACAGGGTGGAGAGACGACTTCCAGCTATAAGAATCAAAGAAGGTTTTAGGCAGGCAGTGGTATTTGTCCTAGAGAAGGAAGACAACAGAGACAGGAAAGACACATTCCATCACGGTGAACAGACTGGATATGCACTAGGGGTAGTTTAATTGGCTAGATCAGGTGGCACACAACAAGAAAGGTGGAGAAACACATCATTACTAATTCACAAACTGTCTTAGCATTAGGCTAAAGCATGTGAATTTTATTTTAAAGTTGGTGGGTATCTTATAAATAAAAAGGGCCACGTCGATAAAATATGCTCCACTCACACACAAAGGGAACACACAGTTAAGTATGTGTCTCCTGTCTGGCTCCAGCCCTTCTTCTACTTCACTCTATACACTTTATATATTCTGAGTCTTATTGACAATAGGCCTGCAGGGTAGTTTATTCATATTTTAATCTAAAGTACCCAGCACAGTCTTAAGGGCTCACCTAATGAATGGATAAATGAATAAATGAAGAGATGGATAAATCTTGGGATGAATAGAATGAAATGATTGCTTTATTCTAAACACCCCCATAGAAAATTCACAGCAAAGATAAAAGCATATGAAAGCAGTGTTTATGTAAAGTATCCCATGAGGACCAGCAAGTCTTCCTTCTGTGGAGGGAGTGGTCCGATGCTGGACATTTTCATTTGCATAGAAAATAGCCTCCTTACTGGTCACACTGCTTTTTATCTTGCTTCTACATAGTCCTACCAGAATCAGCTTTGTAATAGAAATTATATCATTTCATTCCCCTGTTCCAGGCTCCAGAGGTTTCTGCTTTATTTAAAATGAAAGTCTTGCCACAGCCCGTGAAGCCCTCCTTGATCAGGCCCCTGCCTATCTCGAGGCCTCCTCTCCTCTTCTCTTTCTTGCTTTCTTCCGTCCACATAAAGCCTCCCTTCTGCTCTTCAAGTGCGTCACCTTCAGCTCATCCTAAGCCCTCTGGCTGGAATGATCTGCCTCAAGGTCTTCACAAGCTGCCTCATGCTCATCCTTCTGTTTTAGCTCAAATGCCGTCTCATCACAGAGCCCTCTGTGCCCCTCCATCTCCACCGTGATCCAGAGCACCTCTCTCACTTCTCACTCCCTCACTTTATCACACTCTCCTTTGCATACCTCTCTTCTTAGCCGTTTCCTATCGTATAATTTAGTTACTTGTTTACCTTTTATATTGTATATTCTGCCAGCCGAAATGTACACCCCACAAGGACAGGTCCCTTATCTATGGTTAACTACGGGTGGATTCAGCACACAGTAGATATTAATTGCATAAATGAATGCAAGCCAATGCCTTATTTTTCTCCTATGCAGTCATTTAAACTCCCAGAACACCCTGAATGCAATGTTTTGCTCTTTTTGCCAGATCCTTTTTCCTTAACCCCTTTTATTCTGTGTTTTGCCTTCATCTTTTACCTGCAGATGCCATCTTTTTACTGCTCATTGGCCTCAAGTTACTCATTCATTTCTCTTGTGTTTGACGTTTCTTGAAATGATCACTTCTTGGTTTGTGTGGTCTAATATCTTGATTCACCTGAAACTGATGATTCCTCCTCTGGCTTTAGTTCAGGTTGTGATTGCTGCCACTTTAGAAAATAAATGCTTAGTTCTCTTTTTACCCCAATTTGTGATTTTTCTTTACAAACTTTGTCCATCCTTAAGACTATATCTAATCCCAGGGTGCAGGGCCCTCTCCTAAGGTCTAGCTGTTTATCTCCGAATGTTCCCGAAGACCTCCAGGCCTTCCCAGTTGGTACAGCTGTAGTGGATTTGTCCTTAGGTTCAAGTCCGGAGAATGTGACCTGGGGAGCTTGCTGCAGTCTCAGTTTCCCCAACTATAAGATTAAAATAATACTTATTCTTTGAGGATCCAAAGAGATAGTACAGACACCAGAACGTCCAGAACACCACATGTACATGGGGGCACTGAGTAGATGTTTGTCATTGTTTCATCGTGAATTCTATTGAATATAGACTTTGTCGATACCAAAAATATTTCTTGGCTTCATGGTAATACAAGCTGTACTCTATATAAAGAAGCTGTATTTTTGAATCATGCATTTATTGATGTGCTAAAACTGTTTAAAAGAAATTCTACTGTATGTTTTAAGTTTGCATTGAAATATGCCTACAGCCGATTGACAAGGAAAAAAAAAAGTCATAAGATGGATATCAAAAAATAACATTAATGAGCTGCTAAAGCTAAAATTACAGGAACTTATGAAATTGGTTAAACATAAAAACCATTAAACTGTTTACTGAAGCTTCACAGATATACTGCAGCTAATGAGCATTTCTGCTATTTAAATAAGCCCAAATTGAACACACATTACATGGATACATAATTAGTCATGGCAGTCAAACACACATAGACTTACTTTTAAAGCTCTATTTAGGGAATCTTTTCCATTTGATTTATTTTGTTAATTAAAATATTTTTCAGTATTCACTTATATTTTAATAATACTGCTTTCTCGAGTAGTATAATTTACTAGTGGCTTTCTATTTATTTTTATTTATTCAGCAAATGGGGATTTAATATTAAACATTTTTAACCCCTTTCTGTAATTATTTATATCACTTGATGGTATCATTCAGCAAGTTAAAAAGCTATTTCACTGAGAAATACATATAAAATATTTCAGTAGCCTTTCCACTTTTTTCACTGTCTCCTCTAATTATCAAGAGGTATTAAGCACCCAAATGTGCATAGAATTATGATGATTATGGTCCAAATCAGATTAAAGGATGATCTATTCCTTCAAGGAGTTTGTAGTCTTAAGTAGATGGTATCATTGAATATAAATAAGCAAATCAAAGTGCAGCATTTGGGAATCCAACTGAGAATTTGAAAACAATCCCCATATATTTCCTTCAAGGACACTGACCTCCTTGAGGAGATCTCTGCCAGAGAAAATGAAATCAAATCTTCAAGGAGTTTAGTGTTTTAAATAGTGGAATTATTGCAGTGAAATAAGCAAATCAAGGTGAAGTGCTTAGACAATTTTAATTCTGAATTGATTAGTTGGTCAGTTTAGGAAATGAGGATGAGACTCCCTGTAGACTGCAAGTAAAACAAAGGGAGTTGCTGCAGGCTATTATTGACATCCATCTTTTGTATTTAACGTGGGGAGCCAAAGCTTACCGTGGGCATGGAGGGGAAGAAAATTAAACCTCTGTGTTTACACTGCCTGAATTCTACAAGCATGTCCAAACTGAACAGTATTTAACCACAGCAGTAGGAAAGTCAAATAGTTAAATTAATCAAAAGAAATTAGCCAAGTGCTTATTCTTCTCAAGTCAGTGTATTTGTCACTATAGAGATTTTTTTAGAAGCTTTTTTTTTATTAGTCAAATGAATTTATCACATCTATAGTTGTATAATGATCATCACAGTCCAATTTCACAGGATTTCCATCCCACAGCCCAAGCACATCCCCCTACCCCCCAAACTGTATCATCCAGAGACCATAAGTTTTTCAATGTCTGTGAGTCAGCATCTGTTCTGCAAAGAAGTTCGGTCTGTCCTTTTTTCAGATTCCACATGTCAGTGAAAGCATTTGATGTTGGTGTCTCATTGTTTGGCTGACTTCACTTAGCATGGTAATTTCTAGGTCCATCCATGTTGCTAAAAATGCTGGTATTTTGTTCATTTTAATGGCTGAGTAATATTCCATTGTGTATATGTACCACATCTTCTTGATCCACTCCTCTGTCAATGGACATTTAGGTTGTTTCCATAGAAGCTTCTATTTAAAGGGAAATATTTGAGTTTCCTCTCCATAATAAGCTGAATCTCTAATTGTGGGAATAAGACCTATTCAGAAAAATAATTAAGGCAGGATGAATGCTGAATAAATGGAACATACTACTATTCCATTTTTCAACCAAAAAAAAAAAATCATTGAGTTCCTCTGGTGTGCCAATCATTGTGCTAGGTGCCAGGGAAGGAGCTGGCTCAGATATGGTCCCTAAACTCAAGGAATGGTGGAGGGAAAGCAAATAACTGAAGTAAATCACACAGGGACTAGTTTACCAGAAAGCAGTTGTGGTTGATTTAACAGAAAGGGCAAAGGAAAGAGGTGACCTAAAGGCTGAATCTGTAAGGCCAATCAAGACTAGAATTCTTTGTTGTCCCTTCAACCCCCATCTGTTTCATTTTAGTTATTCTCATGTTTCCCAGTAGTGAAACTGGGAGAGACTGTTTTTGGCCCATTCCTGCCTCTCTTTTGTCCCCACTCCAAGCGTCAAGTAGCAAGGAGGGCTTTGGAGTCAGAAATAGCTGGATTCGACAAAACTCTACTTAAAAGAGACACGTGCACCCGCATGTTCATTGCAGCACTATTCACAATAGCCAAGACATGGAAACGACCCAAATGTCCATCGACAGATGATTGGATTCGGAAGATGTGGTATATATATACACAATGGAATACTACTCAGCCATAAAAAAGAATGACATCATGCCATTTGCAGCCACATGGGTGGAACTAGAGAATCTCATACTGAGTGAAATGAGCCAGAAAGACAAAGACAAATACCATATGCTATCACTTATAACTGGAATCTAATATCCAGCACAAATGAACATCTCCTCAGAAAAGAAAATCATGGACTTGGAGAAGAGACTTGTGGCTGCCTGATGGGAGGGGGAGGGAGTGGGAGGGATTGGGAGCTTGGGTTTATCAGACACAACTTAGAATAGATTTACAAGGAGATCCTGCTGAATAGCATTGAGAACTTTGTCTAGATACTCATGTTGCAACAGAAGAAAGGGTGGGGGAAAAATGTAATTGTAATGTATACATGTAAGGATAACCTGACCCCCTTGCTGTACAGTGGGAAAATAAAAAAAATTATAAAAAAAAAGAAATAAAGAAATAACTGGATTCATAGACTGGCTTTACCACCTCTTGGCTGTATTTGGAATGGTAATACCTACTTTAAGGAGTAGTTTTGTGATCTAAAGGAGATTACTATATGGAAACATCTAGTATCATGTCTGCTGATTGCTTTTCTTAATATTCTTCATTAGGTGAGGATGATGTAAATGAGATGTAAGCAATAACTAGGAGAGAAATTTCTTTGGATGAATTGTTCGAGCGTGGTAACGAACTGCACTTTGAGGTAATTGGAGAGAAAAGATTCAAAAGTTATGCCAAGATTAAGATCTCTTTCTGGGTGTTTTGAGAAAGGAGACTAGGAAAAAGCATGAGTGAATGTTAAAGTGTAACTACGGAGAGAGATGGAAGAGCAGAAAGCGTTGTATCATTGAAGCCACGATAAGGAATTTTGATGAGGAGGAAATGGCCATCTGTTGCCTGCTGCTGAGAAATCAACGAAGGCAGCGCCCTGCTCGGGGGGAGACAGTCAAGGAACTGACCAGCACTTGCACCATCTGGAGTCTAAAGACCTTCTTGAATCGGGTTCTCCTGGGGCCTCTCGCCAGCCCACCCTAGTTCTGGTCCTGCAGTGAGGTGACCCCTGAGAAGAGTCACTGGGTTTTGCAATCTGGATCATCTCAGTGCTATTGTGAGTAGGAGACATGAAAAAGCGAGCTTACTAATAATTGTGAAATGTGAAAAGCCCAGAGGAAGCTTGTGTACTGGTTTTTTTTGTTTGTTTTTGTTTTGCTTTACCTGCGGCAGTGTACTGGGTTTTAGATGTGACAATTCAGAAGGGACAGTAGAACATCCGCTTGGAATATGTCTAATAGACAGCTAGAAGTGTCAGAATAAAAGAGCATAAGGTAATGTTTGAGGTCGTTTCCCCATTGAGGCGAAGTTAAAGGCACAAGATGACTTTAATGTCTGACACAGGAAAGTGTAGGAGACTGAGTATTTGAGAGCTGGGTAGAGGATGATGATGAGATGAGGAGAAAGCCCAAGGACAATTTAAAAAGGAGAGCCTACATATGCAAATCAGAGAAGGGACCAAAACTAACATGATTCCACTATTGGATGCTGTAGAAAGGCATAAATGGAGTATGGCTGCGGTGGCAGAATTTGGTGGAAGGAATAATTGGGTTGTGAAAAAGGTAGACAGCCAGTGTAAATTAGCCTAAGAAATGAGGTAAAGGAAGACATAAGCATGGAAGTGGAAAAAAGAACCAGGTTAAAACCAGTTTTTCAAAATAAGAGATGAGAGAGGAGACTCTAAGAAAGATACCATTCTGAAAAAGAAGCAGAGAAACTTGAGGTCTTGGAGGAGCAGAAATGTACAGGATCAAGATTAACTTTTGGGGGTTTTCAGAAAGAAAATGCGAATCTTCATTGTGGGCTCCATTGTACTGGGGAATGAACAGCGTATTGATTCAAATAATTAGAGCCAGAAGGGAGACATGAAGACAAAGCTTATGCCATGCGGGCTTGATATTCTTCGTTGAAGGCGTTTTCCCGGTCCGTCCCCTCCTTACCCCAGGTTATTCTATTTAAACAGAGCTCTGATATCCTGGCCCTGTAATTAGAATTTATTTGCTCTTGCTGAGATTTTGCTTTCAGCTCTGATTTATTGAGATTATTGCCTCAGCTCGCCTTTTTTGTTTCATTGTGCTTTGGTCCTATTGGCTTAGAGGTTATGTAAAATTAAACAACAAGCACATAGATGGATTCATCTGCTTGCAAGATATCATTTTATTATAAATGTTGAAATTTTTTATCTCCCCCATTGTTTTATAGCCTCTCAAACCCTCCAAAGAATACTAATAATCCTTCTTCATTATGATTTCTGTTGTATTGTTTTATTGTTTATGGAGAATTAATTTATATTTATGTACTAAAATATAACATTCCTGACATCTTTTTATAAATACTGAGAAATATACTTGTCATATGCTTGTGGGTTCCTCTTCTACACATGTGACAGCACAGCTACATCAGTTTAATTGACCTTGGCAATCTGCATCTGCTAGTGATGTGTCCCTGAGGGACGGTTTCTGCAATTTTAAGCTGTGGCTTATTGAGGAACTTGTGTGTCACAATACAATTAAGTCTATATAAAAAAATCATTTCATGCATAACATTAAGTTGACTAAAAGTTCCTATTTCAAAACCATTTCTCGTTTTAAAGCCACCTCAGAGTGTCTTTGTTTTTTAAATAAGCTCATTCGTACATAGTAGTAATTAAAGCAGAAAATTAACATAAATCTCGAATGTTTGTATGAATTAAGGATGTTTTCATTCCTATTAAAGGCTGCATAAAATTCCAGGCACCATATCATTTAACACATTTCTCTCCCATTTGCAGAATAATGTAGACTGTGAATAAGCACGTTTTGGGGTTCTTTTTCAAGTTCTTTTTGTGTTCATCTATGGAGATACTGGGACATATGCCACGGTCTCCCTCAAGATGCAGTCTCATGGAAATCTGTGGGAAAACTGTGTATGATCATAACAGAAAATCCTTATTCCCCCACCCCATTATTTTATAAACAAGAAAGAAAAAAAAATACAATCCTTCTATTAATATTCATTTAACACTTCATAGGAAATGGCAAGCAGTTATTTGGTTTGCAAATGTAAATATACATTTTTCATCCACTTATGCTTTCACTCCTTCCAAGCTAGATAAAGGCAGAACAGAAGATATCCTTCTGAGATTTATTTTTATTGTATTCCCAGTTAAATGTATCAGTAGAGATGTGAGAGAGCTGTGAGGAGTTTATAGAAGGATAATTACAATCATGAGGAGGATGAAAGTCTCCCTCATAAGAAGCAGCTAAATAAACGAACTCCTTTCAGACAAATTATGAATAAAAGCACATGGATTTTTTTTTTCTTTACTGAATCCTTGATTTGAGTTCAAAGTTAAATACTTTTCAGCCTTAAAAATGTGATTAAATAACAGACGTAACTACTATATTTTGAAAGAATCATTGCCATCATTAAAAGTGTTACATGGATCCGTAATCAGAATCAACAAAGTTACAAAAAATTAAGGAATCCCTTTCTGTACCTCATACTTAAATATTGAGCCCACTGTGCCGAAAAGGAAATAAATGACCCTAATCATTTGATGTTCAAGTTGCAATGAACAGTCATTCCTGTGCTGGCTGCTTAGTACCAGTGATTGAAGACATTTCTGACCCACTAAAGCATTGCTTATGTTCTTATGAGTTGTCTGTGTTCTACTTTTTCAGTGACCCTTTGTCATTTGGACAAAGGACAAGTTAAATCAAACATTAGATATGAAAATGCAAGCCAGTGATCTCTATTTTGACTGATGCGTTTCTATGCTACTTAGAAACATCATAACCAATGGCTTGACCTCTTCTTTTTTTCCCTTTCCTTCTTTCTCTCTGTCTCTCTCTTTCTTTCTTTCTTTCAATCTTTTTAGGGCTGCATGCGTGGCATATGGAGGTTCCCAGGCTAGGGGTCAAATTGGAGCTGTAGCCTCTGGCCTATGCCACAACCACAGCAACACCAGATCCAAGCCGCAATACAACCTACACCACAGCTCACAGCAATACCGGATCCTTACCACTGAGTGAGGTCAGGGATCAAACCTGAGTCCTCATGGATGCTAGTCAGAATTCATTTCCACTGAGCCACGACAGGCCTTTCTCTATTTACTTCTTAAATGAAATTATGAGCATGTTACACTTGATGGCTTCTGAAAAGAGTTGGTGGAAAATTCAGTCGATAATTTTCAAAAGGGGGCTAAGATAATTTTTGATATAAGAAAAAAATTAATTTGTTTTGGAATACAATGTCAGACTTGTTTGCTTACTGGTGAAGTTAGTTAGATATTACAAATGATGGAAAAATTAAAACAGTTGATAATCCAGGTCCAAGACTTTGTTAGAATTGAATCAAATACTGCAGAAATAGAGAATATTTTTAAAAGTAAACATGAGTATACATGAATATTTAGAGACATAAAATAACAATGTGCATGCAATGGAAAGACCTATGAATAGAACAGTGCTTTTGAATTCATAAAGAAATTCCTACGTTGGCTTATGGGTTGATGCTAAAATATTTTAAGAAATGCAAGGATTACTTATTAAACTTCTAGTAACATCTCATGACTATTTATTGACTGAGTTAGTAATGGAACTCTAATAGTCAATTGAATCATACTATGTGTATTTTTAAAGTAATAAACATTATAATGCACATTACTCAAGAATTTTAATTCAGCAAGCATTTATTCGGCACCTGTGGTTTATAGTGCACTACTTCTTATGTTATGGTTCAAGTTTTGTAAGACCTGAAGCTTATATAATTTGAGGACTTTTCTATAAAAAAGAAAAAATTTATAAATTCAAATTTAGGCACAAGCCCTTGAAAGAGGCCCATGCAAGTGAGGGACCCTGAAGCTTAAGCTTCAATAACTTTACAGTATATATGTCTTTGACTCTAATAGCTGCTGTGGGAAATCAAAGATAACTAAAGCATAATCCCTGCCTTGCTCAAGCTTAGAGTGAAATCTGTACTAACCTTCAAGGATATTCCTGTAAAAAATGAGAAAAATGTATAAAAGGGCTTTGATCTCCTAGTGAAATAATTTTGAATTCCTTCTCATTTAAAAAACATCTTTACTTCAGATCTCTATATAGGACAAGGTTGTACCAAAGTCTTGGACAAGTAAGGTCATTTTTTATACAGGAGAATTATTTTTTACCCCTTGCGCTCATGCACGTGTGTGTGCGTGCGCGTGTGCGTGCGCGTGTGCGCGTCTAAAGAACACACGTTCAATGACAGTGTGTTACAATTATTATAATAGGTTGAATTGACAAGCCATGCTCACTGTTGACACTTTTGCAACTCAGCTAACTGTCAACAGATGGTAGCGATGATCTGTTATGCAAGGGGGAACAAATAATAAAGGTCTCTTTTCATGTGACCTTTAAAGACATTAGAAAAATCTTCTCAAAATGCCATTCTGCATTGAAAATAATTACATGAATATTTAATTTTACTCTCAGTGAAAGGTAAAACCGCATCAGAGATGCAAACAATAGGAGATTTTTAAATAAAAATCTGAGCACGATAGCATTGATCCATCTACTCATCCATCCACCCGTCCACCCGTCCATCCATCCACCGTATTGAGTGTCTGCGCTTTAAGCCGTGCTGTCCTCGGCTTGGTGGTACAGTGGTAAGAAGCATAACATGGACACATGTTTGTGCTCATAGTCTTGTAGAGGAAACACAATCAACAGTAGTCCCTTAGTAGTTTTCTAAAATTCTAATATTCTTCAAGCAGAACACTATGAATATGTACCAAAGTTTATTTTTATGATTTTTTATTGCTCAGGAAAAAAAAATGGTTTTAGGTGTCAAAATAACATTTTTTACCTTAGGCTATTTTATTTTAAATGTAACATTAATCTTTTCAACAATGAACTTTCGTCTTCAAATATCTTCTTCTTTAGTTTATGTTCTTATATTTTCTTTTCAATTGGAGTTAAGAAAAAATAGCTCCCTTATTCTATCCTGAGAAACTTAAGTTCATTGCATGAATACCTAGAAAGAACATTTTATCTTAAATACTGGCTCAATTTGCTCCATCGTACACGATGCTGTCTGCCTTTCCTCATTTCTTCTCTAGATCAATCCCTTCTTTAACTTACTGTCTTCTGTCTCTTCCAGATATCCAGATCATGTGTCTAGTCAAAGTTTCCTCTAGATATTTTTCTTAAAAGAACTCAGCCTCTTCCTTTTCCATGACATGTTTAGATTCATTAGAAAACAGCATATTTAGCAGATAATTTAAACCTCTTTTACAAAGCAATTTTCACAAAGAACTAATGTTAATGTTTGAAGTTGTTGATTTTTACAAAATAAACAGAACAGAAATTGCTGACTAAATGTAACTCTATTCTAGGTCCATTAAATAACTTAGCATTACATGAAAATAATTTGGTTAAAATGTAGAACTTTTCATCTTGTTTCATTTATGAAACTTGTTAAAGGAAGAGATTTGGCCGTTGACTCAAATCCACAGTATAATTTACACCTGTGTCACACAGGTATACATTTGGAATAATATGAGTAATAAGAAACCTTTGAAATAATGGTTATGGACAAAATTTTAGGAATTGCACTTTATAACTATTAAAATATTTGAAGGGCTATATTTTCCTTCTTCATGGATCCATTTTTCTTAGACATAATTACCAGATATGAAACATTGCCCAAATCTGTGGTCTTTAATAGCTACACATGAGTTTTATTTTGATTTGGCTAAGTCAGTATACTTTGAGTGCATTGTTAATTCAGACATTTTATTAACTTTCCATTTTTATGGTTCATTAAAAACAGTTATTTGAATCCCTGGAAAAATAATTATAATTTTTATTAATTTACAAATTAATATTATGTGGTGCACAGATTAGTCATTGCCTGTTGTCTTTCACTTTTTTCCAGTAAAAGAAGCCTTGAGCCCTATAAAATTTAACAGATGGGATCTCCCAGAAGTAGATCCAGAAACTATGCAAACCAGTGAACCATGGGTGTTTGCAGGTGGTGATATCGTTGGTATGGCTAACACTACGGTGGAATCCGTAAATGACGGAAAGCAGGCCTCCTGGTACATTCACAAATATATCCAGGTAGGTATTGGCCATAACTTTTCACTAATTTCTTCCAATAGATAAGCACTTCATTTATTTTTGCTGCTCATTCATATGAGCATTTCTATAAGGGGTATAATAGCTATATATGAAATATATATATGAAATATGTCACCTACATATTTGCTTGGATAAGAATTTTTATGTGGAATGGATAGCAGAACTGTTTAAATGATTGAAAATTCATTGTACATTTCTATTAGTGTTCAAAATATTTAAAGCTATGAATAATACATTTATCAAGTCTGGGTGGTGCACAGGGTGATATAGGATCTATATTCCTAGTGATCTTGCACAGTCCAGAAAATTATGTTGTCGTTCCACTGAATCAAATGAGTTCCTATTCACTTCCCAAATTATGTGTACCTAACTAAAAAGAAAACAAATATTTTATCAATCTCAGTTGTTATTTTTTTCACTATTTCGTTTTATGATAAGAATGCAAAATATAAAATGATAAAATGTAAAGTTAAACATACTCGGTATAATAACTTTGTGGTCTTGAAGAAAAAAAAACCCTAACTACTAGACTCCAGTTATCTTACTTTTTGATGAAATGCTGTACTTTCTTCCTGCTTTATAATTTAAACGTAGACACAGTGACCTCATTTACATAAAATGTTTCTGCAAAAGTTTGCTCTTGTAAATAAAACCCGTATTCTTTCTTTCCTATCCAGGAGAGGCTCTCAATTCATAATACACTTCTTGTCTTCCTTATTTGGGTTTCTTTGGTTTCTCACACGCTAACGAAGTTCACTTTGTCTTCAGTGTTTCCTTGAATTTTTCTTTCTTTCTTTTTTTTTTTTTTTTTTGTCTTTTTGGCATTTCTTGGGCCGCTCCCGCGGCATATGGAGGTTCCCAGGCTAGGGGTCTAATCAGAGCTGTAGCCTCCCGCCTACGCCAGAGCCACAGCAACGCAGGATCCAAGTCGTGTCTGCAACCTACACCACAGCTCACGGCAACGCCGGATCTTTAACCCACTGAGCAAGGGCAGGGACCGAACCCGCAACCTCATGGTTCCTAGTTGTATTCGTTAACCACTGCGCCACGACGGGAACTCCTGAATATTTTTCTTCTTCTTGGCCATGATCTTTTAGTCTGTTCGGTTGTTGTCCTACTCTTTCTGTAATTCATCCGAGACTATTTATTTGCTAGGTAGTGCCTGGGCTGGTACTGATTGCATCATATTTTATGTTCAATTAAACTACCTACTGCCACCCCCCTTGGGCATCTCTGATTAGTGGGGCTTGAGATTTGGGGATCTGGGCCAGAGTGTAATGCCCAGAAAGCGGGTATAACCAGCCTGCTGGTTGTTCATAGAGACAAAGGTATGATTTAGAAGGTGGGGTTTGGGGAAGATGACAGATCTAAAGTTAAGAATGTCATCCAGATTAGTCATAAATAAGAAGGGATCAGGCTAGGAAGAAAAGGGGGAAAGAAATGCAATTTTAACAGAGATCCGAGAACACAAAGGTGATGTGTTGGTAGTGGTTTCGGCTCTAGCGTCTGCAGCATCTGTACCTTGGGGAGTTCCCATGGCCTCAGAGGTACCAGCAGGAGCAGTTCAAGGTGTTGCTATGAGCTGTGGTGTGGGTCACAGATTTGACACCTAGCCTGGGAACTTCCTTATGATGCCACATGGCCCTAAAAAGCAAAAATAACAACAACAACAGCAACGACGACAGGAAACCATAGTTGAAAGATTTACACTAGTGTGTCCCCACGCATATTTTTCTCATAAAACAGCACTGCTGTATACACCCTTATTTATGAGTTATTTATTTAAATTTTCTTTTCTTCTCTCTTGAATCTGTCTGGTCAATCCTTATCCCTTTCATACGCTTTTTTAAATTTACCTATTTTTTTTTCTGTGGAATACAGTTTTTGGTTGACCGGACATCTCATTGACTGGTCTGACAACTCCTTGAAAAAATGAAAGTGGACTCAGGAGAAGAGAAATGGTTTTCATGCTAGGCCAGATAAAGCCTAGTGGAAATGTGAATCTGGTTTGCAGAAGTAAAAATGGCGAGAAGGCTGAGATGTTAGAGGGATTTGAAAAGATAAAACTGAGCACAGGCCAGTGGAGAATGGTGTGCATTATTTTTTCTAAATGTTTAAATCCATTTTTTTTTAATTAGAAGACATGGAGAATATTTACTATATTGTATGATGATTGTGGTTTTGTAGTCCTTCAAAATTACCATTGGGAAGGAATTTTGTTTTTGGACCACCCCATGGCATATGGAGTTCCTGAGCTAGGGATCAGTTCTGAGCCACAGTTGCAACTTACGCAGCAGCTGTGGCAGCGCTGAGCCAGGAATCAAACCTACCTGCTGGCCCTGCAGAAATGCCACTGATCTCATTGCCCCATGGTAGGAATGCCCAGAAGAATTCTCAAGTTCATTATTTTACTTCGTTGTTATCTTTCTACTTCCCTGAATCTGATAGGTGTATATTGAAAAAAAATGAACAGTTATTTACTTGGCTTCCACTTATTTATGAAAGGAAAGACACATCTTAGATATGATAAAAAAAGTGCATGTGTTTTAAATATATATATATACACACACATCATACATATATATGTGTGAATCTATATATCTATAGCTGTCTCTCTATATATATATAAATATAGGGATGATAGTGTTTAAAACACAAAAATGAAAAAGTTGTGACCAGTAAGAGTTTTGGATTTGGCTGAAGGATTCAGACCTGTCAAACAAAGCATTGCATTTTAAAAATGGAGTAGAAATTGAAGGTAGGTAAAAACCTCTGTCAGGTAAAATCAGCACTTTCACCATTCTGCAAGGGTGTTGGATGCAAAGAGCTAAGCAGCAATGAGACTGAAAAGGAAGGTAGGGACAGAGTGGGATTTTTCTCTCTCCACACTGTCATTAACTTAGTTGTGCCCCGTACCACCTCTTAAAATTGCCTCCAATTTCCCCTGTCCAATCTGATGCCCCGTACTACAACCAGAGTCATCTTTCTAGCATACAAATTTGATCATAATTTCCTCATTTAAAACTCTTCAGAGGCTCTTTTCACTCAAGGTAAAGCCTAAACTTCTGTGATACCAATTGGAATTTTCCCCAACACACTAAGATTTTTCCTGCATCTGGGCCCTTCTTGACCCCAGACCCACTCATTTCATCTGTCTGCTTTCTACTTTCTTTCAGATTTTGCTTCCTCCTAGTATGTTCTTTACCTGCCTGTTGCCCTGACTAAAGCCTTCTTCCTGGTCTGACTCCACACAAGCCAGTGATATGCTTGTTTATTGTTACATCATCAAAATAAAAGGCATATTCATCTATTAAATAGGAAGAATACATAGATATAATTGATTTGAAAGGAATTTAAAGCAGAGTTAAGAGAGTGGACTTGTTTTATAGAAGTCCATTAGCACTATAAATAAATAGTTTTCTTATAAATGTAGCATGTGCTTAGAAAAATTTCTGTAACACTTGAGGTATATTCATGAAAGAAGGTTTATAATGCCTTGTGTTATGTCATACATTAGTTTAGGGAAAAATGAAACACTAGATGTTGGACTTTAAAAATTGATTTTATGCATACATTTCAGTATTAATTCATGCATGCAACCATTGCAATTGGATATTTAGAATTTCTTTGTAATTTAAATACATTTTCATATAAATGTGATTTTTTTAAAAACACCCATGTTGAGATTTCAGAAATTCTCATGCTTATCTAAAGAGAGCTTCACTTAAATTGTATTAGTTAATTTAATCAATTACCATGTATTGAGTACCAGTGATTGGGCCTAACATTTGAATTTGTCTCTGTACCAAAGTGAATAAATGAGAAGTACAATATAGTGGTTAGAAATTTGGGCTCTGAACTGAACAGGCCTGATTTCAGACTCAGTTCTAATACTTTCACACTGTATGACCTTAGGAAAGTCACTCACCTCTCTAAGACATGGTCTTCTTAGGAGTAAATAAATGGTTTCCTTAAAAAGGAGAAAAAAAAAAAAAAACAGAATTGCTACTCTATTCGGTTTCAGAGAAGAATATTTAAGAGAATTTGTGTAAAGGTCTTAATAAAGAGTCTGAGCTGTAAATATTTGTGAGTCACTAGAGATTATTTCCTTTGGACTGTTAAAATGGTATCAGAGGAAAAAAATACAAAATAGGAGATTTGAATAGAAAGTGTGGTATTTTAACAGATGAAGATTGAAAGAGGCTATTTCAGGTAATTATAAGAGCATTTTATTTAGCCATTCGTGAATTCATCCATATACATCCATCTATCTTTGTATTCATTCATTCAATAAAAAATATTTTTTAAAAATGATGCTTTAAAAATAGTTATGTAAATGTACATACACTACAAAATAATAAATGCAGTAATAAAAATGTAAAATCACAAGGCACTATGGAAGAGATAGTGATTGATTCTCTCTGGTTGTGGGTATTAGGATGTGGTGTCAGCAAAGAACGCCTAACAATAAAGATACAGGTAAAGCAGGGGGATAAGAAAAACTGGAAGCATACTGAGTGATTCAGATTGCTGGAACTTAAAGAAGGCTGCTGGATAAGACTGTATGTCTTGCTCACTGAGCAAGTGGTACCAAGCAAGGATACCAGCTGGCTGAAATCCAGACCAGGTCCCACTCACCAAACAATGGTATCTTTAGCTGTGCTGCTTCTCTTCAGAGGCAGGAGTGCCTTCCCTGAATTGTCACAGTGCTTTTTGCTTTCTCCATAAGCCTTGCACCTGTGTAAGAGCTTCTTTTTATTTTACCAAAAGAACATAGAGAATATATAGGAGAAATGAGAGAAAGGATCTCTTACTATACTGGAGTTAGAACATGATGAGACTACTCAGTTTTGGAATTTAATTTGGATTAGGTAATGGGGCAGGGCTGTGGGAGGAATTGTTTGAATAAAGAAGTGATGGTGGCAGATCTGGAATTACTATAGAGGGAAACATTTTCCAACTTGTCAACATTTCCCTCTTCATAAGTCGTTATTTTGTAATATTAAATTTACTGTTCTTTAATTAGTTGTCCTAATAAGTGATCCAATATGACTTCACCTTACTTGTTTGTATAATACTCTGATGTTAGTGGAGTCTGGGCATATGTGAGTTTTCTTCTTCCACTTAAATAAGAATACTGAATATCAAAGATAATTATATGAAAGACTATGTAACTGAAAGAATGATTACAGGAAACAAAAACTCTATAAATTTAAAAATTTTACTTTTTATATGATGATTTTTTTCCATTATACCTGACTTACAGTGTTTTGTCAATTTTCCACTGTACAGCATTGTGACTCAGTTACACATACATGTATACATTCTTTTTTCTCACATTATCATGCTCCATCATATGTGACCAGACATAGTTGCCAGTGTCACAGAGCAGGATCTCGTTGCTAATCCATTCCAAAGGCAATAGTCTGCATCCTATCTTTCAAGTGGATTTATGTATTCATTCTGTGTGTGTGTGTGTGTGTGTGTGTGTGTGTGTGTGCGCGCGCGCGCGCATGCACACGTGTATGTGGACAGATGGGTAGGTAAAAAGTTCTCTACCAGGAAAAAAATAAATTAGTCACATTAACACATCAAACTTTCATCTCTAAAGAAGCTTACAATACTATTTGAATTCAATTTTTTTACTCATGTGAAATAGAAAAAAATGTATGATATGACATAATGGAAAGCTAAATTTACTACAACCAATAAACACTAAAGAAGTCAAGGAGCAGAACTCAATGCTGGCTAGAATTACTAGAGAAGACTCACAAAAGAGGTAGTCCCTTGGAACCACCTCCAAGGGTAGTTCCTCCTTGAAATGTACCTTTTATACTCTCTTGTCAGACGTTGAAATAAGGGCTACTGTTAGTTTAGCAGCCAGCACATAGTGTACACTTTTTTTGAGGGGGGGGGTTAATAATCTTGTTAAATGGACATCATTAACTTTATTTCACAGCTTGTAAAAATAAAGACTCAAATGATAAACCTCTCCAAAGTCAGTATGTGTTAGTAAATTAAGCCAGGATTTGAACACATAAATGTCTATCTTTTATTTTCCCCTGAACTACTTCCCTGGTGCTTTTCGACTCTGGATTCTTAGTCTTCTTGCCAATTGGCAGTCCTTGATACTTTCGCCTACAGTATGTGTTAACATTGAAAAACAAAATAACACAGCAGAGCTTTTCCTGAAAGTTCCTCTGTAGTTTGAAACTGAAATTGGAAGACTGTGATTGGAGGCTGTAGTCTGTGTATAACTTAATTCCGTTTAAAATTATACCTTAACCAGAATGATTAAGTGGATAGAAAAGTTCTAGGAATATGAACATTCCAGGGAAAGAAAATAGAGGGACACTTAGCTCCATTAATAAAATTAAAGGTCATTTAATTGTTAATTGGGGATAAAAAATGAGGCATTTATTTATATATATATATTTAGCAATAAGTTGGTTAAATCCATAACATTTACTTAAAAACAGAGGAGTACAAATAAAGTATCTTATGCTATGAAACAATAATCTGTAATTTGTGAGTTAATCCAAAAAAAGTTAAAATGGGGAAGTATTCCAAGGATATACACATACTTTAAGCATATCATCTTATTTTAAAGCATTTAGATATTTTTTTCATTTTCATTTCTCTTTAAAAAAAAAAAATCAAGGGCAAGGCCTTTTGAGTCTGGTCATTGGGCAGCTGTGGGCCCTGGCCGGACGCCGTCGTGTGCGCCTGCGCCTGCTGGGCGTCCTGCGACCCGCCTGCTCCACGCGGCGCGCTCGGAGGCTGGTGAGTCTCACCTGGAGCCCGGGGGGGTGGGGACTGAAGCCATCTAGTCAAAATCCCGGTCAGGTCAGGGCTGCAGGCAGAGCTGGTGACAGACACCCCGTGGGCGTGGGCGTGGGCGGGTGCTCTGGGTCTCTGAGCCCCGCTCCCTGGCCCCTTCCAGGCTGTGGGACAGGATTTGGGGGTGGGGGTGAGGAGGGACCCGCGGCCGCGAGGCCCGTAGCACGCGTGGACCCTGCCTGAGAAAAGGGCAGTCACATAGCTTCCCCGACTGGTATTTGTCCGGGAAGCCAGCCACTGTCAAGGTGCCCGCTGTCCTTCCGTTGTGGGGACTGAGGTCGGAGCTGCATCTGTATTGAACTTTGGAGGACTGGCGCTCCTGAAGGTCTGTTGATGCCCCACAGCCAGAGCAGAATGCGGTGGAATTTTCTCTTCCCTGCTCTCTGCACTCACCCGCTTTATCTAGCATCGATTTTGAACAGTGAATTGATTTGGTTGTCTAGGACGCTTTGCTTTCATCCTTGGCTCCAAATCAGTTGTCACAGTTTGGTCAGCTCTTGAGTACTGAACGTGGGGAGAGGGAGATAACGTGTCTTGAAGATGCCCTCACATTTAGACTCACACTGATTTCTAGAACATACTGAACAGAACACAGACAGAATGAAAGAACTTTCCCCTCAATTGTCAGTTATTTCAAGGACCAAATGTTTCAAATTTTCTAAATTACCTTTGGCCAGGAAACCCTTGAAATAATTTTGCTAATCTTAACAGTATTTGGGGTAAGGAGGGTGCTACACAGGACCCTTCAGCACATTGGCAATGTGCTAACTTTTGAGTGTCAAGACGTTTTTATGTATTTCCTTTCATATATACAAAATAAAAGCAAAAATTAAAAAGAAAAACTAACTCAGCGGGTAAAATAGAAAATTCATAGGCATACAGGGGTGCCCCACCCATTACAAAGAGTCAGTACTCCTCAGGCTTCCTTTGCTTGTCTTACAGAGAAATAGGAAAGAAGAAATGAGTCCGGCGAATCTGTTTGTTGCAACTAACTTGGTTAAAAGAGCCTGTAAGATGCCCAAGGTCCTGCTTTACCAAAGAGAAGGCATAATACCAAATGCTATTTACAAAAATATAATCTTTTAGACGATTCAGCACTTACTTTGTTCTGGTATTAACATATAAACAGAAATTTAGTCATAAGATGGAGTTCCTGTTGTGGCTCAGTGGTTAAGAAATCCGACAAGGAACCATGAGGTTGCCAGGCCTCGCTCAGTGGTTAAGGATCTGGCGTTGCCATGAGCTGTGGTGTAGGTTGCAGACGCAGCTTGGATCCCGAGTTGCTGTGGCTGTGGTGTAGGCTGGCGGCTGAAGCTTGGATTAGACCCCTGGTCTGGGAACCTCCATATGCCGCAGGTGTGGCCCTAAAAAGACCCCTCCCCCCCAAAAAATTAGTCATAAAATGTAGACGGGAAAAAGTGGCCATATCGTAGCTCATCAGTCTCTGTCCTCTGAGAACTTGGGGTTGGAATACAAGCTAAATTCTTCTCAGTCTAAATGAACTTCAGACCAGAAGTTCATTTTCCCTAAAGTAGTCATGGTAGTTCTCAGAAAATGATCTTAGAAACATGAGATATTTTGTCAAATGAAGCAATCTATGGAAATTATAATCTCAAAACCCACTGGTTTGATTATAGCATCAGAGTGATTCTTGAACCATATCATTATTCTGTAATTCAGTTCTATTTTAAATTCATTGTATCTTTAAATCTACTTTACAAAAACCACAATTTTTACTATTAGTAGTAGAAGGGTTCAACTAAATTTACATGTTTCTGCTAAGAAGGCAGTTGTGGTGGTACAAAGATAAATATTGAAAGACAAAAGTTACTGGTGGAAGGCTAAATATGGGGTGAACAGGGAGGGGGAGAAACTCAAAGGGTAGGATATGTATAGAGCTTCCTCAACTATAGGCAAGAAGTGAAAAGATAACCCCTGGTTTCTTCTAGGCAGAGTTCATGAGAAATTGCAAAGAATAGGGAAGGAGGCATTGGGTTAAACATTCAAAAAATTTTTTGGTTACTGTTTTATAAGAGACTTTAGGAGTCATTGAATACTTAGTTACAGAAGAATTTAAGTTGAATAGTTACATAATATTGTTTATTGGCAATCAGCACCTGAGGTCAGTCTTCAACAACAACCAAAGGTTAATTTTATTATTGGTGTAGTGCCAGTGTTCCTTCTATGTACATGAATTTGTCTACATGCAGGTTCCCAAATGATTGTCTTTTTTTTTGCTTCATCAAAGTCTACCCTTGATTAAATATGCTTTTTTTCCTATATGAATCCGTGTTAAAGTGCCTGCTGCTGTTATGATTTTTTTGTTTATGATTGTTCCTTTATGTTATTCTTTTCAATTTGTCAATCTTCCCTAAAACTAATTCTTGTGTCAGAATTATATTAGAACATATGTACAAGATACACAAATATTCTGGCATCGTACTAGCTCAAAATGTCTTTCCTAACCCTACAAGATCACAGAACACAGGCATCTTTTAAGTTTTAGCTCTCTACACTGTTTCCCAGCTCAACTTTCAATGGCATTGTTTGGCTTCGGTGAAGCTTATATATTGGAATGAAGGTTAGAATGAAGCTCTCTCACAGTAAATGTGATTCTACACAGTTGTATATGGTAGATGGGTATATTTTGAAATAGATGTTTGTAAAGTTCTTCGAAACTGTCATAAATTCCTTGCATTGATGACCTGCTTCTCTACTGCTTGAAGTTTTTGTGTATTTTCTTTTGGTTTGATTGAGGCACAAAAGAATCACTAGTGGTTGAGGGAACTAGATATCTCAGGGGTTTGGTAATGAGATATAGAGCCTTTAACCTCTTGGTCACTAGTTCAGATCTGCCCCAGGTCAGGAGTGGCAGAAAGTCATTACCATCTGATGGTAGTTCAATAGGCTATGTGAAATGAATTTGTGATTTCAGTACCTAGCAAAGAGAGTCCTGTCGTAGTCCCACCAGAGCGAGTATGAAATGGTACTTGTAATTTTAGTTTGAGGAGACAGGAGTCATCCAGTCATTGCTAAATATTTCATTTTCTTTCTATGCGCTGAGACTTTTCTTGGTGGATTTGCAGATGCAGCGCTGTGAGAAAGCTAAGAATGTGTTGTTGGTTTGTGATTTGCGGCCATGAGATGTGCATCCAGAGGAATCTGTATCTGTCATTGTTGCGAATGAGGTATAGTTCGGCATCACTAAAATGACTTTTAGCATTGATTTCAGAAGTTCCCTGATGGGTCCGCAGGTTAAGGATCTGGTGTTGTCACTGCTGTGGCACAGGTTCAGTCCCTGGCCTGGGAACTTCTGCATGCTGTGGGTGCGTAGCCAAAAAGAAAAAAAAAGTGATTTCTGTCTCAGACGGTGATTAATTCAAGACTGAAGGTTATGTCATTCATGTCTCCTGTTTCTTCAGTGCCCTTTTGCATATACTTTAAAAATGTTTCACTTTCCTTTTTAATCATGTGATTAATTTGATCTACATTTGGACAAATGACTGAACATTTAAAGAGACCTATTCATTCTTGTCAGTCTTTCACACGTGAAATACTGAGTTAACAAGCAAGAATAGAAAATTGTAAGGACACTTTGAAGATGAAAATACAAAATTGGGCACAGTACAAAAGGATTATTGCCATAAAGCTAATTGAATTATGTGCATTCATATCAATAAATGAAATCTTTCACCTTCTGCCATTTTTAGGATTTGAGATTATGTGAGGGATTTTTGTCTTTCTAATATCTTTAGTGAACAGTCAGGTTATTAAAACTTTCTGATTTGGGGGCCTCTTTGAAAGGTCTCTTTCTAAAGAGAAAAAAGGCCTGTGTTTATACTTGAAAGATTTATAAGAGTGCAACACTTTCTTAATAATGGAATATTTACAATTTTATTTTATATTAGGGTCAGTGATTTTCCAAACAAACCCGCATTGTGGGATTGTTAGAATTTTAAAGCTACCTCTAATAACTTTTAGGACATGAAAATCAGACCAAAAGAATGGTAGTAATGGTGCCTTACGTTTAAGATTTCTCCTTTGGACAAAGATGAACAGTTGCTAGAAAATCTGACAGTCTGGGGTTTTAGAAAACAAACTTAGAAGAACTTAGCTGTGTCCAAGTCTCTGTTGCTTGGAAGACCTTCAGTGCCAACTTTAAATAACAGACACTTAGCATTATCATTGCTTAAAATATCACTTTAATTCCACATCTTCAAAGGCCTTCTTTTGCCCTGAAATATACCAGTGGTGTCTATAATATCTGAGGAACTCTGATTGGAGAATTAGAAATTTAAATTGCACAGGCTTCATATTAGAGTATTTCCGTTACCCTTTGCAGGTTTCGAGGCAGCTTATTCGACCTTACAGTCTCACCAGGAAGCTAATGGGAAAGCCTCGCAGCAATCTTCACAGGAAAGTTTCCAAATGTCAAGTGTCATCTTTCCAGCTGTTAGATGAATGGGTAGCCAAGAGGCATTTATTTGGGTGTGCAGCCCCTGTGAAATCTGGGTGAGGCAGGAGGAAAGGCTATCATTTGGTGGTTAGTTTACCAGCATTGGTATAGTTGCAAATCTCCTAGCCAGGCAAGGGACTTCATTTGTGGTTTAATGATTGACAGCCAACTGCAGTGTTCTACTTAGAGAATAAAAATGCCTTTAAAAAAGGCATCATCAATATGTCATACTAATTTTTGAATCCTCCACTGCTTCAGATAAAAACAATCTTATCAACTGAGCTGGCTTCTTCTCTAAACCCCTCTCCAGCTGAGAGGAGGTAAGGCTTTTCACATGACAGCTGTATTAAAATCTTGAGAACTATTGAAAAAGTGTCCTTTAGTTTAAGATATCTTTCAAACTCTTTAATTCTTATTTTAAGAGAAAATGGATATAATTCATTGGCCACTGTCAGATTTAAAAACAATGAATATCAATAAAAAGACAGTCTTAAATCATAATGGATTTAGTTAGAGATAGTGATAGCCTCTAAAAAATAATATTGAAGTATGTCATGGCTAAATGCTGTTTCCATGCTAAGTTTTTCCACTTGGTCAGGACCACAATATTGAGATGATTGCAGCCCAATTTCTCATTGGGAAACTGGACCTTCAGACTAAATGAGAATCAGAAGTGCATGTGATCTCATTTTTATCCTTTTCACTGGGAAGTAATAATGTTAAATTTGCTTACAGTCATTGAAAACTGAACTGCACTGCAAGTGCTCATATATAAGCATACAATAAACCCTATAGTACCGTCCATAGAATTTGCCTTTTTGGTGGTATATTCATGTTAATGCTTGGTGCATTCCCTAGCTAACATTTAAAATAATTACTGAGTGTCAGAGATGATACTTTTTCTATTAAAAATTCTATTTTAATAATGTGTGGCTTTTTGTGTATGAAGGGGGATTTGGTGGGTTTTTTTTTTTTTATAACATCTATATGTTGTAAAAGGAAATCAAGGAAAAAATGAGGAATGAGCCTATATCTAATGGAGCTATCAAAACAAAACTATCTAGTTGGTGATAGGGGAAGAAAATGCCATGACTAATAAGTAATTTTAATGCCTTTTATTGACTTTGTATAAGGTTCCAAACCTTATTAAATGGCAGCATTTGACCTGAAAAGTAATTTAAAATGAAATTGTCTCCATAAAGGCAGAATATTTCCTTACCAATATAGCAGTAGATTGCTATTTCAGGCAGATAACTCAAGATTAGAATGGGTAGAAAAAAATAACTCTGAAAAACCTGCTCCATGCCATAGAGTACCGATCTGAGTGTGTGCTGATGTTGAATAAAATATCTTAGCTACTGCCATGTCACTTGGTCCAAATGGACTATAGGTGTTAAGAATTCTGTGCCAAATCTTTAACACCTTGATGTCTGAAGCTGTTTGGTGCTAATGACAATATCACAGTGGAACAAAGCCCTAACAGCCTTCAGTTTGCTGGGGGAAGTTCACATGCAAAATAACACAATTGGAAATGTCAGCTAGAATTTTGTTCTCTGCATTCAGTGATTTAGTAAAGTTGAGCCTTATGTACGTTGTAAAGGATCAGATTGAAAAATGTCCTAAAGGAGATGATGTAATGGAATCCTAAAAATCAAGAGACCTTGGATACTCATTAATTCTGACTTCAGACCTTTGGGAATGTCCTGTTGCCTTTTAGCTCTCACACTGAGGGCTCTGAGACAGCCCAATGTATGTATAGATGTATGGGGAATTCCCAGTTCAAAGTCTTAAAACCTTTTAAAATCTCCAGTGTATTATCTTGAGCCTCAGTATCTTCATTCATAAAAATGACAAAATCATAATTTTGTTGACTCTGAAACCCAAATAATGTATGTTAAAAATAAGTAGTTTAAATTATCAAATAACTACTATATCCTGATTGTCTTTTTAGGGACTGAACATTCATGTTATACTCAAAAAGTACCTCTGGAATAACCATTTTTTTCCCATTTGACGAATTGGAAAACCTATGCTGAATCTGGTTAGGAGGCATATGGCTATCATTTGATTCAATTCTTTAATGTAAAGGACAGCAAGCTGAGGAACAGATTTTAAAAGAGTAAATCCAAGTAATAGGAGAATTCACTTAGGAGAATAGAATAATAGAACTAGACAAAAGGGCTTTAAAATAAATGTTAAATATCCTCGAAGAGAGAGAGGCAGCAATAACATCCACAAAAAAGAACAGGAGAAATGTCATGCCATACTTAAGGCATTGAAACTATACAATGGCTACGTTGCATCTAGAACCCAAGGTTTTCCATTCTCAGCCCTACTCTTCTTTGCAGTAACAATCCAGCTTCTTTCTCCGGGTATTCTCTTTGGTTGAGCTTTAGCTGAGCAAGTGGAAGACAGAACATATAGGTAGGTTCCTGCCAGTCCTCAGAAAGCTCTGCACTGGAGTGAGGATGAGAACAATGGTACCAGGCTTTTGTAATTCATACAGCTAGACCTCAGAATGATCTTATTTCATTCGGGGGTCACTTTGCATGTATTGCACAGTCACTACCTGCCAGACAACTTCCCTGGGAATGCAGCTTTGCACGTGATTTTTTTATCAGTTTTGTTCTCTGTGGTATACTTGATGCTGAGAACACTGCCTATGTCACACTAGGTGGTGGGCCAGCAAATGCCTCTGGTATGGCAGGCACTTGGTGACTGGTTGAAAAATTGAACATGCTGAGGACAATCTCAGATTACAAGGCACATGAGGTTCAGGATTAGATTTTCCTACTCAGATCATGGGTGATGAATGCTACTTTCAACTGAAAAAATAGGTGGTGGGGTAAAGTTAATGTGGACACAGAAAGGTGAAAATGAGTATACCCGTGTTACAGTTTTTCTTGTTTGAGTCCTACAACCATCTTTCACGACAGTCGTTTTAAAGATGAGCCAGGTGGGTTTTTAAAAGGCCTAACTGACCTGTTGCGATATTATACTGGTTTTCTCCATGTATCCTATCTCTGTCTTTACCCAGAACAGAGATTGCTGCTGTTCCCAGAAATACAAGAGTTAATAGGTTAACACAAAAGCAGTATCGCCTGGTAGGTTGTTGACTTACAGTTTTGAGACTTTTATTCCAAGTCTTAATATTTAACATTGCTGCTGTCACCTTTCTTAAATGTCAGCTTCTTTTATTTGCCTTCATCACTCTCACCTTGATCGTACTGACTTCTTGGTGAAACATGGATTTGCTGTCAGCACCACCCCGTGCTGGTCGCCAGGCTTTTCCTGCTCCAGTCATTGACGTCTTGTCAGCAGTGTCACCACCTTTGCCCTTGGGCCTGTGAATACGGACATTGTTACCTTCTTGATTGACACTTGTAAAAATTTGTCAACATGTTATTTATTATTTGGGAGGATCCTTGGCTCACTTTGAAGCCATTCTTAAATTATTTTATCCTTTTAGCTCATCCTTAGGGTTGTGTAAAATAAAGGCTCTGTGTAATAGTCTACATGCTGTTTTCTGTTTTTTAAAAAATAATTTATATTTTTATTGAAGTATGGATTTACAATGTTATATTAGTTTCAAGTGTATAGCAAAGTAATTCAGTTAAACATGTGTATGCATATATATATTCAAATTCTTTTCCATGGTAGTTTTTTTATAAGATATTGACTTTGGTTTCTTGTACTCTACATGGGAACTTATTGTTTTATATATGGTAGTTTGTATCTGCTAATTCCAAACTCCTAATTTATCCTCCCCCTCTTCTTCTTTGTTAACCATACATGTGTTTTCTATGTCTAATCAGCTATTTCTGTTTTATAAATAAATTTATTTTTTTTTTTTTAGATTCCACATGTAAGCTAATCTAATATTTGTCTTTCTCTGTCTGGCTCACCTCACTTAGTATGATAATTTCTGTGTCCATCCATGTTGCTTCAAATGGCATTATTCCATTCTTTTTCTCTTTTTTTTTTTTGGTTGAGTAGTACTCCATTGTATATATGTACCACATCTTCCTTATCCATTCATCTGTCAGTAGACACTTAGGTTGCTTCCATGTTTTGACTGCAGTAAATAGTGCTGCTATAAATATTGGGGTACATGTATCTTCTCAAATTAGAGATTTTTCCAGACATATGCCCAGGAGTGGGATTGCTGGGTCATATGATGGCTCCATTTTTAGTTTTTTAAGGAACCTCCATACTGTTCTCCATAGTAGATGCACCAGTTGACATTCCCACCAACAGTGTACAAGGGTTCCCTTTTCTCCACATTCTCCAGTACTTGTTATTTGTAGATTTTTTGATAGTGGCTGTACTGACTGGTGTAAGGTGATACCTCATTGTAGTTTTGATTTGCATTTCTGTAGTGAGTAGTGATGTTGAGTGTCTTTTCATGTGCTTCCTGGCCATCTGTATATCTTATTTGGAGAAATATTTATTTAGGTCCTCTGCCCATTTTTTTGACTGGGTTAATTTTTTTTTTGATATTGATTTCTATGAGCTGTTTGTTTATTTTGGAAATTAATCCATTGTTGGTAGCATCATTTGCAGCTATTTTCTCCCTTTCTGTGGGTTGTCTTTTCATTTTGTTCATGGTTTCCTTTGCTGTGCAAAAGCTTGTAAGTTTTATTAGGTTCCATTTGTTTGTTTTTGCTCTTATTTGTATTGCTTTGGGAGACTGATACATGCTCTTTTCTTAACGGATGATGTTATAATTAGTAAAAGGTGGAAGAAACCAATGTTATTGCTATAGTTCAATTGATATATTGGAACATTTATTTCAAAGTTATAAAAAAGGGATACCAAAACTCTGTTGATATATGCTTGACTTTTCTCACCTCTTTGTAGGATCTGATCAGATGTTACTTTATTAAAGAAGCCTGTGTGGGACAGTTTCTCTGGCCCCAGCCATACTATTCCCTAGCCCAAATATTCTGCATTCTGTTTCTAAGAAGAAACTACTTCATGACATAATATTTTGATTCCCAGGAGCCAGTACGTGTGTGTGTACATGTGTGTGTGTGTGTGTGTGTGTTGGGAACCCCCAAGCAATGCTTAGGGTGCCAGTTGGGTGTCCTACAATTTCACTAAATTCTGACACTGTGTGCCTGGAGATAAGTGTCATATCCCATAGGTAAGAAGTCAGTCCCTCAAGACTGACGTCTCCTTCCTTTCTACTCCTTCAGACACCAGTCACCAAGCCTAGGTTATTACTTGTGTCTCTGACTAATCAGCTATAAATTGGAGATTCCAACAACCCCTTTCAGCTCTGGATGCCTGCCACAAGTCCAGGTTGCTGTATGTACTTCTGTCCAACTGTCTATAAATCAGAGGTTCTCATGACCCTTTCCTTGGGTTTGATTAATTTGTTAAAGTGGCTCACAGAACTCAGAGAAACACTTTGTTACTAGTTCACTGGTTTATTATAAAAGAATATAATTCAGGAAGAGTCAGATGGAAGAACTACATGGGGGAGATAAGAACGAAGGGCTCGGAGCTTCCATGCCTTCTCCAGGCACTCTTCTTTCACCCAAATCCTGTGTTTCAGAGGCTGTCCAAAGCCTGTCCTTTTGGATTTTTATGGAGGCTTCATTAGCTGGTATGATTGATTAAACCATTGGCCCTGGCGATTGATTCACCCTCCAGCCACTCTCCCCTCTACTGAGGTCAGACAGTTGGGTGGGTGGGACTGAAAGTTCCAGCCTTCCACAAGGTTGGTTCTCCTGGCAACCAGTCCCCATTGCCCCAAAGCGTTTGGTGCTTTCCAAAAGTTACCTCATTGGCATAACGAAAGACACTCATTGCTCTGTCACTGATGGAAGCCCAAGGGTTTTAAGATCATTGTGCCAGAAACAGGACAAAGACCAAACATATGTCTTTTATTATGAATCACAGTCTCTCTCACTCTGTCACACACACACACACACACACACACACACTCATCTATGTTTCTGTCTGTCTCCTTCCTCCTACCCCTCATCACTCTGTAATATGTGAGATCCATGAAGCTAGAAAATGTGCTTTGTTTACTGCTGTGTTCCTCTAGCCAGGTCACAAAGCCTCCTATATAGCAGGTACTTCAGAAATGTTGTTGAAAACTTAAATATTCTTGGAAACCTTTTAGGTCGTACAACACCTGAGATGTAGAACACATTTTACAAGCTCACCTGGCTCGTTGGCGTTTCTACGTTAGGTTGCTGTGTTAGTCAGCTCAGGCCGCCATAATAAAATACCATAAGCTGGGTGGATTAAACACAAAAATTAATTTTCTCACAGTTCTGGAGGCTGGAAGTCTGAGACCAGGGTGCCAGCATGATCTGGCCCTGGTGAGAGTTTTTCTGGTTTGTGGATGACCACATTCTTACTTTTTACTTATATGGTGGAGAGAGAGAGAGATTTGGAGTGAGCAGGTGAACTGTGAGCCAGCTTTCCTGAGTCTCTTCCTATAAGGACACTGATCCAGCCATGAGGGCTTTGCCTCCATGGCTTCATCTAAACCTAAGTAACCCTCAAAAGACCAATCTCCAAATACCATAACTGGAGGTTTGGGCTTCAACATAGGAGTTTGGGAGGAATACCATTCAGGCCATAGCAGTTGCTGAAAGTGCTGGTACTTAGCAATGGGAGTAAAGTTTTACATGGAAATAAAAAATGTCAGGTAGAGGGAATAGTTAGTGCAGACCCCCAGGGAAAGACAGAATTTAGTAGAAGTCACATGTGTATATGATATGTGTATAGAGAGTGGCAGAAGGTAAGTTTGAATAGGAGCACAGGATCATGAAGGATCTTGTAGATTATAATAAGGAATTTGAAAATTAACGAAATGCAATGAGAAGCCAGTGAAAAGTTGTAAACAACCGAGTATATGTTTTGAAAAGGCTATCCTGGTGCAAAGTAAAGAGTAGATTCCAGTAGGAGGCGAGGAAAATAGGGAAACCAGTAAGAAATGGTCCCAGTAAGAGATCATGGCGGCAGTGAGAATGGATGGGAGTGCATGGATTCATGTTTCGGAGGCACCGTTGTTAGAGTTGCGCGTGGAGGAGAAAGAATGAGAAAGAATAGCAACAGTGACTCATAGATTTATGACGTAAGCTGGGTAAACAGTGGTATCATAAAGTACATGGGGCAGCCTGGAGGAGGAGTAGGGATTTTAATTGACGAGTAGAGTGCAATTTTAATTGCACCATACTACCTTAAGCTGTTTAAAAGCTGGTAGTTGGGGCTGGGAGTAGAGTTTAGATGGAGAGAAAGATCACATGGATTTGAATTAATACCATTTAATGTTGCAGCCTTATTCTGTGTTCATGTTACAAATATCTTATTAAAAAAATTTGAATAGAAGAAGTGAATAAAATAGGATCATTATTTTTAGAAACTGTTCTATAGCCTCATATCTTTTTCTAAAATTTTCATTACAAATAATTTCTCAAAAATGGAGAAATGAAATCTGATTTTGTTATAATTATAATCACTGTACCTAGGCCTTTCCACCATGGAAGCAGCTGATCCAAATTAATTTCTGCTTTGCAAGTTTTTCCCCCGCAATAGATATTTCTTCAAAGGGCAAAGTAACAGGAGCTGGAGTTAATTAATGCATTAATCCAACCTATGAATTAATCTAACTATAAGTAGCTACACAGTGTTATTTATTCTTTGCCTTAAAATAATCTCAGAATGGGTACTTCTAGGGCAGTTGAACCCCAAAATAGGGACCATTGTAGTAATTTCACAATGAAATATAAATAAAATGAGTAAGTGAAATTTGATGATTTTAAATTGGAAGCAACATAATAGTACTTTATCTTTTTGAATCAGACATAACACTACCAGTAGACTTGCTTTGAACAGTGTTTTAAAAAAAATTCATTCTAGGAAAGCAAATTAAGGAAAAATGCAATTGGGATACATAGTTATGATGTGATTTGCTTTTCCCCAACAATGTCACCATTACATATTCAAATTTCTCTGTCTATGCTTCTGTGACCCAGCCAGGTATAATTGAAGAATACCAGTGATAAAAAAACAATGATATAACAATAAAACAATAGGCCATTGTAGTTTGATTATATTTGTTTTTATTTCTATACTCAGATAAAAGGCATTATGATTATCTTATTAATATCTTAACTTTCAGTAATAGATGTTTCAGTGCATGTGTACATGTGTTGTATGTGTGTGTATTCAATCAAACCATCATGAATAATTTTTAGGTAAATTTTCTATTTTGAGGGCATTAGTACTTTAGAAAAAACAATATTTTTGTAAATAGGGGCAACTAGTATAACTAGTATAACTCAACTATAATGTAGTGAGTGAAAGCTCTGAATTCAGATCTTGCTCTGCCATTTATTAGCTGCTTATTTTTGGACAAGTTATTTACTTTCTTTGAGCTTTGCTTTCCTCATCCTCAATAGGACAGTAATGCCTAACTTGAAGAACTGTGATTAAAAGAATAAATACAAAACAGTTATCAGGGAGTCTGGCAAAGTATCTGGTTCATTTTGAGAATAAAGTGACCTGTGTTTACAGTGGGCTTTGACATTTGGACAGTGTATTGATGGTTGTGAGAACTGATGCCTTATAATCAGGTACACGTCCTCATATGAGTGCTTTTAAAGTATCTATCCACTTATTTGAATAAGGTAGACATTTAAGATGATGGTGGCTAAACTTGAATGTCTCATTTGAGAGTAAGAATTAGGAGAGGCTTTCATATGACTAAAGAAATGATTTTCAGGCTTGGGCCCACAGTGCAGTCTCTCTGAGAGATTTTCGAAAATTACAATACTTGAGTCCTACTCAGAGCAATTCTGAGGTAATTAATATGGGGTCTGTCTCTCCAAGACATCAGAATTTTTAAAATCTTTCCAAATGTTTTTAAAATGTGGAGTTAAAAATGACGAGGATAAGAGTTCCTGTCATGGTTCAGTGGTAAAGAACCTGACTAGTATCTGTGAGAATGCTTGTTCGATCCCTGGCCTCCCTCAGTGGGTTAAGGATCCTGCGTTGCTGGGAGCTGTGGTGTAGGTCACAGACCCGGCTTGGATCCTGAGTTACTATGGCTGTGGTGTAGGCCGGCAGCTCTAGCTTGGATTCAAGCGCTAGCCTGGGAGCTTCCACATGCTATGGGAGTGGCCCTTAAAAGACGAAAAAAAAAAAAAAAAAGACTGGGCTAGACCTTTGAAATATCAACCATTCTGAATAAAGAAGCCAAGAAGCCAATGATTTGCAGAGACAGAATGAACCTAGATGCACATATATGAGCAGAGAGGAAGAGACGGATGATCTGGTGTTTGTCAAGGATTCCCAGCCTGCGTGGAGGCGTTGCTGCATTCCTGACCAGTTACATGAGAAACCTCTACACCCTCATAGTAACCTTTGAAAGCAGTTTCTGTCTCTTGGAATCAAAGGAGTCCATTTGAGTCTGGAACTTAAAATTTCATAGAGGGAAGAACAATTTTTATTTTAAGCTGGATCCTGGCAAAATTTTAAGGGCAGTGAATTTTTATGTCACTCTGTGTTACTGCATTATCTAGTATATGTGCATTTACCGTTATTTACCATTTCCACTAGATGGCTCTTTTGAGACCCTTTGGTGAATCCAGCAGTCTTCCAGAGGCAAGAGTTGAATGTTACTCTACTTTAGAATAATAGAATATTGGACTTTTAAAGATAATTGTAATATACCTAATGATTATTTTATCTAAACTGATTATCATCTTATGGGAACTGATGTAAAAAAGAAGCTAAATACCCATGGTCACTAGTCTAATGCATTCAACGAATATTTTAGGCATCTCTCTGCAAGTCTTATGTTAGGTGCTGGAAGTAAATTAGGTGGGAGACACACAAATATCCACAAACAAGTACAGAGTATAATAAGGGAATGCCTTTGCTTCTTCAGGGGAAATTTCCTGGTGAAGATGACAAGACCAATTCCTTCTTGAAGGATTAGTTGGAATTTTCAAAGCAGGAAAGACAGGAAAGAGCATGTTAGGAGAAATAAAAAGTCGAAATGCATAGGTGCATTAATGATGTTGTTTTGTTTGATAAATTAGAGGTGATTTAACAAACTGAAGCATAAGGTGTTATGAGGGAATGGTGGAAAGGGTGGGTGAGATGAGAAAGGGTGAAAGATGTGACTAGAACGTGTAGGGAAGGGAAGGAGCCCAGATTACAGCTAAGTGTGTATATGATGCTAAGGGGATTGTGCTGGATTCTGCAGGTACTGAAGCTTCTTGAAAGAGTTTGTAGATGAAAGTGAAATGAGAAAATTTAAGTGTAACCCATATAAATTTAGGACTTATCATGGTCCATGCATGTCATGGAGTTAATTTTTTTAGGCTGAACTGTGAGTAACTAAAATCTTTGCTCAGTCTTCCTTAAAATAAAAATCTGAAGGGGAAAAAATGAACTTTTAAAAAAGTCGTCTTTAGACATCTCTCTTATTTTCGATGTCTCATATGTCTGACAATGGCTTCTATAAAAGAAACATTACCTTTCATCTTTATGTTCGAAAAATCTGCTGAACATTTAGCTTTTCCTTAATCTCTATTTTTACCCTTTCCCTCCATGCTGATCTCAGTTCTGTATTACTTCAGCCTCTCTTGATTCTGGTGTTTTCTTTTGGTGTTTCTATAAAGTGCATTCTGAATAACCATAGAGATGGTGGTGATATCTGGATTATAAGATGATTCTTGCATTAGAAAGGGGGGGAGAAGGAGGAGATAAAATTTTTAAATTTAAGTTCCTGTATTTACCCCTTTTAATTGGGTTAGCAGTTTCTTCCATTTCAGAGCATAAAACATAAATAGGATATCTAACAAAGGATAATGACAGTGTTGAAAAGAACTGTGTATTAAAAATAAGCATAAAGATATAAATGCTGAGCCTGAGGAAAAAAGGAGATTTAGAAGTACACGATAGTTCTTTAAAGCATATTTGAGAGTTGCTTTGTGGAAAAGTGATTTTATTTATCTTTGTCTCTGTAAAGGTCAGAGTTGCCTTTAAGAGTAAGTATATAATGTGGTAAAATGTAAATAATATAAAAATATATATTGCAAATGTTTCCGATTCTAACGGAGACACAAATTTGAATATGGTGCTGCCCATATGTCCTATTGCTACACAATGTGTTTGATGACTTCTGAGGTAGAGCCTATTTTATATTACAAAGTATGGAGGAAAAGAGCTACATAAGACAAGGATATGGAGTATATAAAAGAAATGCCCAGGAAGCATGTATTTGCATGAATGAGTTGAGTATGGAAGGATGATTAGGAGTTCAGTGGGTGAAAAAAGTCGTAGGTTATATTTCGGGCCAGGGGACGTACACAAGATAATTCAGGGAGACAGGTAGTGGTGTGATGAATAATCTGTGGTTATAATCTTGCATTTAGTTGGTTGGTAGCTTTATTTACATTTTTAAGTATGTAAGCTCCAGAGGCCTTGTTTATTTTGTCCAATACAATTTATCTTCACTTATTTTATGATCAGCGCTCTTTCAGCCCATTCTTTTTTTGCTGTACCATTTCTCATGCCAGTATAACATTCCTTTTACAGTAGTATCACTGGGGAACTAATCCTCATTGTTCAGCATCTAGGTTGTTTTTTACGTTTGTTATTTACTAACACTATTGGGTGACCAGGAAAGACAATACTCTCTAAAATTGAGAACGTGGATAACATATTATTTAGAAGCCAGAATCATGAGGTAGATTTTGAAGAAGTTGAATTTGAATTAATGACAAAGTATTCACATCCAAAGGTCTTGATGTGTCTTAGAAATCTGAGTTTGGAGGTTACAATTTCGGATTTGGGAAGGACTCAGCCCTGTGGTGAAAGCTGAAATTCAAAATGCTTGAGTTCCTTGAGAAAGGGTGTGGAGAGAAACAGGTTTTTAAACTTCACAAAGTGAAGCATACATTAAGGCTTGAGTATATTATGAGGGTATACAGACTAGACTGGGTTGCTGTAGGACCACACTGTGGTTAAAAGTCACAAAGACAGGAGTTTCCGTCGTGGCTCAGCAGAAACGAATCTGACCAGCATCCATGAGGACTCAGATTCGATCCTTCGACTTACTCAGTGGGTTAAGATGATCCAGCGTTGCTGTGAGCTATGGTGTGGGTTGCAGATACAGCTCAGATCCCATGTGGCTGTGGCTGTGCCTGTGGTGTAGGCCTGGCAGCCACAGCTTCAATTCAACCCCCAGCCTGGGAATCTCCATATGCCGCAGGTGCATGCAGAGACAAAATAAAACAAAAATAGCCTTATATGTACAGTTTGAGAAAAGACTGCATTTTAGAACTATAGATTTTAGGTTAAATGTGCATGCACATCTGCAGTATTTTTGTCAATAAAAAAAGAAAATATACATTTTTATAAGAAAGTATACTTCTCGTTTGAAAGAGTTTTGTATGTATGTTGATTTTATTGTTACTTGTTTTTGTTGTTTGTTTTGGCTTGTTTGCTTTTTGCTTTTGTTTTGAAGCTTAAGGAGCATCTTGCATTTGTCCACATCATTCCTTTTCTAAATATTAAGGCAGCTACCTTCTGAAGAATTTCAGAGCAGTGCTTTATTTATTTAAAACTACATAAATTAAGCAATACAAGTTGAACTTCACATATGTATCTGCCTCCTTGGACTGTTGCCTAATGCTCTATAGCTAAAATTATTGACAAAATCAAATTCATTTGTGATATTGGGGAGGTTAGATATCTCAATAGAAAGAAAACATAGTGGAGTTCCCATTGTGGCTCAGCGGTCATGAACCGGACTAGTATTCATGAGGATATGGGTTTGATCCCTAGCCTCCTGCAGTGGGTTGAGGATCTGGCATTGCCGTGAGCTGTGGTGCAGGTCGCAGATGCAGAACTTCTGTATGCTGTAGGTGCAGCCCTCAAGGGACCAAAAAAAAGAAAGAAAGCAAGAAAGCATAGTATCATTCACCTTACCTAATAATGAACATGGAACCATAGTTATTTCTGCTATCATCATCACACGGAGGTTAATTGAAGTTTCTAAGATTCCTCAGATATGGAAGGTTCTTCCAAATTTGCCCAGTGTTAACCAAACTATGGAGTCAGAAAATTCTTCCTTAGTCTAATCTGAACTTCCTTAATTCAATTTAAATTATGATCACGCAGAGATGAGACAGTCTCATCAAAGGCATTTATCTCCTCACCAATCCCTGTACAAACTCACGCAGACGCACAAACACTCCTCAAATTAACTTGTCTCAAATTATCCCCCACTTCGCTATATTAAATATTATAGATTTTGTCTCTGCTAATAATCCTTTTAATAGCATTACTATTCACATGAGAACAGGAACAATTAAGCTCACAGTAGGGCTGAACAATATTCAGAAATGTGTGCTAAAACCCACGTTTCTGGCAGAGATACATGCCATGGCTGAGGCCTAGATGCCATCAGGTACCTGTTTGCAGGCACTAGAGACACATTAGTCTTTCAATTGACGAGTTTGATGCCTTTTTACATATTAGGTGAACTTTATTTTTGCATTATAAATGGTGGAGGTCCAGAAGTAATTTTTATGCAAGTCATGGCAATCTTTATCTACACAAGGCACAGTCTTGTAAAATTGAAGTTTTGCTTAAACACTTTTTGAGGGATGATTCACAAGGAAAGGAGGTCTTAGTTTAAAATTAAGTAGACCTGTCCATTCAGTAACCACTCTGGCTAAGCAGATTCCTTCTTCCTCTTTATATTTTCCAGTATTATTTGTCTTTCAGAGATAAACAGAAATGGAGGGAGAGAATGAGAGAGACAGAGACAAACATTTTACAAGCAAAAGGCCTGATGAGATCTTTAATAACTTCTGCTGTCAGAGAGACATTTAGCAAGCACCTTCTAGGCTTCGGAGTGCCATGCACTTTGAAAAAAAATTTTTTTAATTGAATCTTTCCAATAATGCAATGTAGCATTATTACTATGTTCATTTAACTAAGGTAATTTAACAGTGTTGAAAGCCAGTTTTAGCTTTTGGCATTAACTGTTTGGTACCTGTTTGGTTTGTGAAGAAAGTTCCCTCGTGCACATTAAGTATGCTACCCACTTTCCAAATTAGACGTTTCCCTGTGGCTTATGATCTCCTTCATTTTCCAATATCCCTAGGAGGTAGGAAATTAGGCAGCCAGCATTCATCCTGATGTACTGAAAATGGTAAAGGATAAAAGCAAGGATAGGTTAGGTGGCTTTCCTAAAATCTCATAAAGAGTAGTGAGGTTACTGGAAATTAAAGTTAGGCCTCCTGACTTGCTGTTGCCCTTCTCTCAGAGCGCTGAAGACATTTCCACAAATTTAGTACATAAAGGATAGGACCAGAGAGATAAATTCTGAAATGATTCCCTTTTCTGTTTGAAGCTCAGTGTGTTTTAAGTGTAGTTTGTCTGTCGTTTGTTTGTTATTGCTATTATTTCTGTTAGTACTCTACACTGCTCATTACATTAGAAAAGGATGATACTATGTGAATTTGGTTCTCTGCTAATTGGCTTTTTTGCCAGTTTAATCATTCCAAACAGATCAGTGTGGTCTATAGTCATTTAAGTGCTGTTGTTGAAGTGATTTCTGAGAAAGAGTGTTTGGAAAAATCAGATGTGATTTTTGGTTTTTCGCAGGCCCAATATGGAGCTTCAGTTTCTGCCAAGCCCGAACTGCCCCTGTTTTATACGCCTGTTGACCTGGTGGACATCAGTGTGGAAATGGCTGGATTAAAGTTTATAAATCCTTTTGGTCTTGCCAGTGCAACTCCAACTACCAGTTCATCAATGATTCGAAGAGCTTTTGAAGCTGGATGGGGTTTTGCCCTGACCAAAACTTTCTCTCTTGATAAGGTAAGCAATTATTTTTGAAGTTGCATTTAAATATCCATTATGTATTTTAATTAGGTAATACACATTATAATGCAAAGAGTTTTCTAAGACATTACCGTTATTAAACTACTGGATAAAACTTATTATTACAATTAGTCTTTAATTTCTTTTCATTCCTTCTGTCCCACGAAATGGGGGGCGGGGGTCGATGGCTCATAGATTTCTCATTGTGTTTTGTCTAGAAATCATCAGAAATATGAACATTACAAAAGTGCCTATTTATTCTTATGTTGGCATTTGTGATTTCTAAATGTGTGTGAATGAAGACCTATGCCTCAACTCAGAGTCAGAGAGATGATGAATTTGATTTGCATGTAATCCTGGATTCCAATTCATGTCAAAAAGAATCACTCAGTGTAACTTAATTGGTGCTCGTAATAAGATTTTTCTTGAATTTTTAAATGCAGAAACTTTCCTCCAAATGCATATCCTTGAGTTTAACTTGATATTATGACTTTGCACTCACACAACAAGTGGACATACTTGGTAAAAGATAAACAACATGTTAAAGTTGAGATTGATTCTTTAAAGCACAGAAAGCATGTCAATGCATGTTTTTGAAGTAGGATCATTTATGCAGTAGAAGGTTGCACCCTTATATGGTTTTGAATTAGAAAAGAGCAGCAGTCTATTTGTAGACTCTTTACTGGTGAAATTTTAAATGCTATACCTATCAAGGTATTTAGTACCAACTGGTTGTTAGTAATAATTAATGTATAAGAATGTGCGAATCTAGTGACTAAGAAAAGAATATCATTATTTAAATCATCCTTATCCTTAGGCAGAGGAAATAATAGAGAACAAATATGCCCCGTTAAGCACATTCTCTTCTTTCTCCTCTTACTAGGATCAATAGCTGGCATTATTATGGCTAAAACATTATGGCTGTCTTATTCTGACAGCTTTACAGGATGCTGTAAGTGTGATCAAGAACGTCTAGAGAATCCTGAAAAGTTAGAAAACTAGTGCATGAAAAAACTTCTTAAATATTTCTTATGTTCAAATAGCTGAAGTAAGGGGTTTTCCCCACAAATTACCAAATACTTTGTCTAAACAAAGTGTAAAATTAAAGGACATGCTAAATTCAGCTTTAGAATACCATTAATTGTTTACAGTCTTACAGACTATTGCTATCATATTTGTCTCTGTTTCAATTCTTCCTTTAAGAATTACTCTGAAGCTGTCATCAAATGCGTCATCTGTTGAGAAAAACGGAGTTTTTGATACCATTTAATGACTACTTAAGTTATGCTATTTAAACAGTTTTGTATGTAAACAGAAATAGGTGGCCAATCAGGTATAGGTGAAGAATTGTAGGAAAAAAAGTGTTTGCTTTGAGTTTGCGGTTTTCTTCGCTTACAAAAATTGAATTCTGATTAATCAGAGACGTCTGTCTTTACTCTCTTGGTGACGTGCGTTGATTTGTGATGCTGTCTCTTTCGGTAGCCTAAGAGCAGTTGGCTTTATTAGGATCACCAGCAGAAATAAATGTGGGAGCTAACTTCCTTCTAAACCTCCAATTTGAATTTAATCTATCAATTCAGAAGTCTGTGATGCTAGTTCAAAAGGAGAGTTATGAATAAATGCAAATTAAATTTGGCACATAAAACGTAATGATGGAGGGATTTCAGGAAGCTCCGTTTTACTTACTTTGATGGTGGGTACAATAAAATGTTTGTGCAAAGACTATTTTAAATGCATTTGTGCAGATTGCAGTAGCATAAATAATGATGCCATGTAATTCTGTTTTCAAAAATGATTATTTCCTGTACACGATTTTGCAAAGCAGTCCATTTCCTTCATAGAGATCTCCTTTTTTTTGGTTTTGTTTTCTTGTATTGTTTTTAATTAGTGATTAAATCTGTTGTGAATATCTAATAGTATAATAGTCTTATGAGTTTTTGTTCTTTCTTATTGATGAAATACAGTATACAACCCAATAGTATAAACACGTGTTTTTCCCACAGCCTCTTGCTAAAGACATCTGCTAAAATATTATGTGTACCATACATTTGTGACATTATAACATACTAATTTAGATTAGTCTTATTTTAATTTATTATGCCAATTCAAGAATCTACTTAAAATGTATTAAAATTCAGAACCTTGGCATTTCAAATTTGGATGCTCTTAATATGACAAAGGTTATTCTATGGAGTTTTGTTATCATATGAAATATTAATATTTCACAATACAGTTTTGATGAAGTACAATTTGCCGAGCTTGCATATGATAAAGAAATTAAATGCTTACCAAGGGAGTTCAGTAAAAATTAGAGCCCTGCCTGCACATCTGCTGGAAATTTTATTATCCTGTCCTACTGACAGTGTGGCTCCCTCGTTGTTTTTCTAGATTGACAGCTAAATATTGCACTGATTTCTGCAGCAAATATGTTTAAGTGAACTTTGTTTCCCCCTTTTTTTTACTTTTTGGGAGTTTGGAACATGCTTTTGATTTTCATTCTATATATATATTTTTATACTCTTGACATTTGTAGATGCCAGATTGAGGTCTAATACGCTGTAGCAAAGATAGACCATTGACTTACAGTGAAATGCCAGTTGATATCTCAGTAAACAGAAATATTATTATTCTTTACTGTGCAGTCTGTATAAAAGCTGTATGTGCTTTCTTTAGGGAGGCAAATGATCAGATTTTTAATGTCAAATATAAAAAGATCTGTGTTTGCTTTTGTGTTAAATAACATCAGAGATGGCTTTTATTAACTACATTCTTCCTTCCCAAATCAGACTTTCCTAGAGTATCCCAAAATACCTAGATTGCTTTTCTTGAGATTTTGTTTGCTTTATAAAGGCAATATTTAAAATACCATTATAAAATGAGATTTAAAACATAACTATACATTTTTATATAAATGTATATTGAGTTCGTTTAAATTAAAAAGGTAGGAGAGAAATCAATCTGTCAAACTTAAAGCTAAACCATCATGATGAAATCAGAGTAATACTGTGTTTAAATGGAAATATTATAAATTGTTTATATTTCACATAAAATAACCTGCTGACCCATATTTGCATTGTATTGATAGGAAATAAATAAAAACATTTTTTTTGTTAATTATAATTATTTTCTCTTAGGTAGCTGCATATTATATAATGCAAATATATAATATCCAAGTGTAGGTTGTATATATAATTTATCACTATGAAGATAAATTCAGAAGTATTTATTACTATACTAAATAAAATTCAAACCTAAGCAGTTCACTTTATTCATAAGCTATATGTAGATATTACAGTACACTTGGGATCGATTTTTAGTAAGACATATTTTGAATGAATATATTTTGTTCTAATAAGTGTCAAATAATTAGGTAGGTAGATGTGCAAAAAATGTCTCTCTCAACATAAAATACTGTAAACTAAAATATTTCTTTGGTATCAAAGTATCAGTTGTAACTCTTTCCATAAAATACAATCTCATATCACAAAGCACAATGCTTAGTGTATAGGAAGAATTTGATAAAAGTTTCATAAATATGTTAGATAAATGAATTAATAAATGAATACATAGATTTCTTAGCAACAGCATACTGAGTTTCTTTTTTTTCCCCCAGCCATATGAACAGACAGTTAACACACAAAAAATTGATTATCTTTGTATTGATCTCAATCAAGGGAGAAAAGGCCAATTTAAAATATTCATTTCATAGGTTATTTTTATAGTACACATATACATGTCTAATAATGAAAATGTCAGTGGAATTTCTAAATGCATGGATTGTGTACTAAGATTTAGGTTCCCAAGTAAGCCTTTAAAATTCAGAGAATTTTTGAGAAAACAGAATATGTATTTCACAGCATTGGGGGGAATAAAAATTATCTGGGCAAATTATCTAAGCTCATATGTCAATAGCCCTGACAGAAAAAATGTAACCTGTTCTTAAAAGCTTTTAGTGACAAAGAATATGCTACATCTTTAAGGCAATACAGCTTGTTATAGTTATAGAAAGATCTATTTTAGAAGTATCTAACTTTTATTCACCCCACATTGGCCTTCTCATAAGTTCCATCCATGTTTTATAGTTTTGCCGTCAGAGACATCATGACATAAATTAGTCTAACTTATTAACACGAATGATTTTTTTTTATTTTAAAATATGATGTTCTCCGCCCCCCCCCCCCCCAACTGAATAAGTAGTCTAGAGAAAGGCTGACAAGTATGGAGAGGCAGTGCCATCTAGGGAAAAGAAGTTTGGCCTGGGTGACTCCAGTTTCTGTGCCAAGTCACTTGGGTATCACTCTCTTGAGCATATGTTGTTTGAAATTGCAGGTTGTTGTGGTTGTTATTACTGTCATATACATTACTACCTACCATTTATGGAGTACTTAGAGTATATAGACATTGCCAAATAATTTTCATAAATTACTCATTGGATCTTCACAGTATCTATATAAGATAGGTGGAAGTATTTTTTTAGATGAAACACAGTTGACCCTTGAACAACGCAGGTTTCAGGAGTACCGACTCCGCAAAGTTGAAAATCCGCGCATAACTTTATAATCAGCACTTCGTGTTTGTGGTTCCGCATGTACAGATTGAACCAACCATGGGTCCATGCAATACTGTAGCACTTATTTATTGAAAAAAATCTGCATGTAAATGGGCCCATGCAGTTCAAAGCCACATTGTTCCAGGGCCAGCTGTAATAGTCTGAGAAAGTTAAGTAAGTAGCCTAGGACATGAGACAGTGACTACTCACTCACTCCATTATGCCCATTGGCCTTTGGCTGAGCTCATAGGGAAAGTTCTTCTGCATCACATGATGTCTGCTGGTCCCATTCATGCATTTGCAGTCTGTTGGAGGGATGCCTGCTCAGTCATGTGTCTGGTTGGAGTTGCTGTAATTGCTGAGATAGCTGGGTCCCTCTCTCCATCTCTTCATAATCTCGCTTGCCTCTGAATATCTCAAATCAAAGAGAATATCTTGGGCTCGTTCACGAGGTAGCAATCAGTATTCTAAGAAGGCAAGAATGGAAGCTGCAAGGCCTGTTGAGACAAACTCAAAAGCATACTCTGTTATTCCACCATACTCGCTTGGACAAAGCAAATTATAAGGTGCAATATACAGGCTGTATTCCAGAAGGAGGTAAATACTCACTGAGGGGAAGAACAGCAAGATCATATCACAAGGGCATGTGCATACAGTAGGAAGGCTTACTGTAAGTGCCTGTAAGCTACTGTCTTTCCCTCTGGTCATAATAGTTCACATCCCTTCCACTTGCAAAATGCATCGACCCCATTCCAAAACGCTCAAAATGGTATCCAGTCATGCGTTTGGGCTCAGCATCTATGATCTGGGGATCTATATCAGGACCCAGTGCATATAAGGCTGCTTGGGTTCACCTTCACTTTATCTGGGATTCCGTGAAATACAAAGACAAGTTGTCTCTCCGCAAAACACCCAACATAAAATAATATGGTCGAGAGTACCAAGCAGATGCTCACTCAGAAAGAGAAGAAATGAATGAACTTGGAAATCACTGTCCACTGCAACTTTGAAACTCAGTTGGGCACATGTTGTCAGGGCCCCTGAATTGATTAGGATCCATCATGTTCCCCAACAGTGGTTGCCTAATCCATTGTCCCTGTCTGCTCTTGGCCTTAACCTCTGGGCTCTTGCTTCTGTCCTCTGAGTTTTATTTTGTTTTGCTTTCTTCTGTTTAAAAATGACCTGTGATGATCCTTGTTGGCAGTTGAGTAGACTCTTTTGTCTGTTTCTACCCATAAAAGTGAGGACTCCCTATTCCTCTCTTTATTTTGAATCCCTTTTAGTGCTAACTCATAGTAATGCTATCACAAAACTCTCTTTAAAACTTTTTCAATCTATTAAGGGCTGACTCTATGCCCCAAAGCCACATCCATAATTCTTCTTGAGATAGATGTGTCTCCATTTTGAATATATCTTGCTGCTGTGACACAGTGTCCTAATAGTTCTTACAATCAGTATTGTCTACCTGACAGAATCTACTTGAACCTGCTTTAAATCTTTGCATCATCAAAGTATCATATAGCAACGCTCTTGATGTGATTTTTACCTTGAGGTCTTCTTTCTTTCTTTCTTTGGCAACTCCTGAGGTCATTTCTTACTTTGAAAATCTTTTTTCCTTCCAGGAGATAGGACAAATAGAGAATAGCTTTATTTTCCATCCCAGTAAGTCCTAGGCCCCTTTGCTTTGCTCTAAGTTTGCTTAGCAAATCAAATATATCCTTATTTAGCTCTTTTCTCTTTTAGAGTACCTTATTATACTCGGGTAGAAACACTCAACTGGCACTTTCAGCATTCTGTCTAGAGATTTATTTAGTCAGATCCACAAATGCATTATGTACATTTTATATCTTCTGAATTATCACCAGCGACATTCTTGCCAATTGTTCTGTCACTACATAATATGGGCCACTCTTTTCCAGTCTCCAATAACAATTTTCGCATTGCATTTCCAGCCACCTCTAACAGTTTGTTCACCATTTTTCCAGATTTTACTAACAGACTACTCTTGAGTTTAGGGAGGTCTCTGTCTGCCTCTTAATCTGAAATCTAATGCCGCATGTTTTAGATTTTATGCTAGCAAACATTTCTGTGTCATTTATCTATTGCTGTATTTCAAACCACCCCACAACGTAGTAGCTTAAACCAACAGGTAATGTCTTGATTCTGTGGTTTGTAATCTCCTCAGCTGGGCAGGCTTGTTTTTGCCCCACATGGTGTTAGGTGTCCTCACTAGTGCATTTGTAGTCACTTGACAGACCGCTTGATGGCTTCATTCACATGCTTGGGTCCTCACACAGGATCCAGGAACATGGAGATGGCTCCTCTCTTCCAAAGGCTTAAATCTACCACACCGGGTTTTGAACCACGGTCTATTTGATAGAAAGCCAGGCTCTTTCTTGTATATGATGCTGTTTCCTAATTTATCCTCTCTGGACCTTATTACTTTATGTCTAAAATGAAAGCACTTTGACTCCATCGGCATCTGGATTTCAGCCGAACAGGTGCACTGAGGGCCTCCCACCCCTGCTTCAGGCTGAGCGGCACTTATGATTTTATTTCTATTTTGGTTCTATTTACAGTTTCAATGAGAGAGAAGGGGGGTGGTGTGTGCTTCAAAACCTCTGGGAATCCATTGTCATGAAAAGCCAACCTTTCTAGGCCATCCTTCTCCAATGCACTGGCCCTCTTTCTGGTCTTCCAACACCGTAGATGCCTCCATCTCTTTCAGCCATTCTGCTTTTGTTTGTCTGCCTGGAAACCTCTGCCCTCATATCTTTACATAACTGCTCTTGCTCTTCTCACGTCAGAAATTCTCACCTCAGATAATTCTCTGCTGACCACTCAAAACTCACTCTGTCTGTGCCACATTTCCCTGTTGTTTTTTTTTTTCTTCGCTGTGCTTGTCACCGTATGAAATTTCCATGCACCTAATCATTTATTTATTTTCTTGTCTACTTTCTGTTTTAGTTATTTGAAGTGAGCTTCATAAGAAGAGAGTTGTTGTCTTTCTTGTTCACCACTCTCTGCCCAGTGCCAAGAACCATGTCTGGCAGATAGGAAGGACGCAATACATACTTGTTAGATGAATGAATAATTATAGGATTCTAATTTAAACCACAATTCCACATGACAGCTCTTCAGTTACTTGGAGACAGCTCTCATGTCCTATCCACAAGCCTTTTCTTTTTCCTTTCTAAATAGTCCTGTTTTCCTTCCCATAATAAGATTTGCAGACTTTTCACCATGTCGGTTGTCTGTTCTCCCATGTGGATTTCCAGAAACTTGTTTTGATCCACATTATCTTAATTGAGAGGAAGTTGACTACATTTGCACAAATTGCTAGCACCTATCAACCAGACAAAAAATTAGGACTAACATTGTCAGGACTGTGAGTGCTAAAAATAATATTTAAAGTTGTTCAGAAAAATTTTGCAAATATGTTGCATAATAATATTTTAGAACCTAAGTAATTCCCTTTGGATTACAGTACAGAAAAGTGTACAGTTTACTCTAGGAACTCCTTTTAGAAGGCATTAGTAGAAATAGATATCTGAATTTTTTAAAGAGATTTTATCAAACTAATGTATTTTGTCTACTGCGTTTCTACATTATGCTCTCATGATTATCTGTGAAACAATAAATGAACAGCAGTCCAGTGCATTATTTTCACTGCTATAGCACTGGCTTTAAATTTAGTACATAAATAGTTGCTGTTTACTGTGTGCAGTATTCTTCTCCTTGTGTATATCTATACATTAACTAAGGAATTATAAATAGTTAAACAAATTTAATATAGACTTTTCATCTGGAAAGCTTTTAACATGCTAAAACCATAAATGATTTCCATGTAGTAGTATTTTGATTTTCACCTGGTGAGGCTCTTTCATTGTTATTTAGATGCAAGGCATTCATAATTTTGACTGAATTCATAATTCATAAAATTGATGCATCCTCAAATTATAAAGAAGGGGCTTTTAAAAAAGCTATAGTTCACATGTTAGTCCTGTGGGAGATTTCATCCACACGTTCATGTCGAGACTCTTTACCAAGCTCCTCTCTGAAGCAGCCGCGATCTCTTCTTCAACAGCAGAGCAGAAGAAAGTGTGTGTGCTTACATGCCCATTTGTGTGTTCACCTGCGGTAATGAAGCTAAATCTTGAAATTAAAATCCAATAAAAAAATACTCCCCATCTCTCTGCAAAATTCTAAACAAATAATTTTCAAGCATGCCACGTGTGGTGGACTTAATTTGTTCGATAGAAAATGGAGATTATGATGTTTCCAAACACAAGTTAATACACAGATCTCTAATATTAAGTACAGATTTTTTTCATTGTAATCAAAGCAATATTTTTAACCAGGTACATTATTAGAGTTATTGAACTTGTTCCCAATCTTTTTTTTTTTTTTTAACTTTCTATTTTACAGTTTGGGCTAGTTGACTATGATGCCAGCCAATCAATTTTCCAATATAATTACGTCTTCACCTCTTTTCTGTTTCAGGCTGTGATTTCACACTTGTTAATTAGTTAATCATTTTGGAAGAGTGGACAAGGTGAGATTCAAATAGGCTTTTTAATAATATAAATTGACGTGTACAGTTTTGGTCTGGATTAGCTGGTAAAAGAACCTAACTTGTGGTGGAAAATATCTCTCATTTAGTTCCTTTTTTTTTTAAGCAGCTGGTGTCAAGGTTAATGGAAAATTTTCATGATTATGGTTAATGGAAATTTTCTCAAAGTATAGTCCTGATGCTGGGAAACTGATTATACTCTCATCCTGTTTCACTTATTTTGCAGATTTTAAATTTAACTAGTTGAATAATATCCATATTCTGGGTATGTTTGAATGATGTAGTCTTGGTTGAAATTAAGATGGCTTGAATTCCGTAATACCCTCCTTGGCTTTGTATTGTTTTTATTGACTTTTAACAATATTATAGACATATTACATAGGGAGACTCTTCATCTTTCATTAAAAAAAAAAAAAACTCCATAAATATAAAACCCAGCGAGTCCTTCACTGTCAAATTGTTATTAAAGACATACCTACAATGGCTATTTTGTTACAAGAATTTATTCGGTTTCAAATTTAGTTCTGTTTATGCTCTTTTTTCTTACCTGACTTGCTGTGGGCTTCATATTCAAGATTCGCTACTTCATATTTGGTGCTATTTCTGAAATAAGATGTCATTAGATGCTTAAGAAGATAACTGGTTTTTTAGAGAAATATTCAGCCAAACTTTCTTTTCATACATCAGTTACCTTTACTTACCCGACTTCCCCATCTGCTTCTTTCCTACGGCCAAGTCCACTGCCCTTTCATCCTGCTCTGCTTATTCATTTGCACGTTTTCCCACAATATCCCATATGTTTAAAACAATTTATCATTAGCTCCTGCCAAATTCACCCTCTATTAAAGTTAAAATTTATTTAAAACTGTCATAAGTAAGTGTCCCTTTTAAGTACGTGGACTAGACTAGATGTATCCTGAAATCTGCTGTCAGTGTCTTTCGATGCACTCTTTTAATCTCATTCACTCCACACGCATTTGCTAGGCACTGACCACTCGTATAGTGTGTGTGTGTGTGTGTGTGTGTGTGTGTGTGTGTGTGTAAAAAGGGTCTTTGCTCTAGAAAGTTGAAACTAGTTCAGAATATACAGCAAAAGACGCAGGATGACTGACTAAATGTTGACATAAGGCAGCAGAGATTCTTAGACTAAAAATGTTACTTCAAAGGCTGTATTTTCCTCAGTTTTTTTTTTTTTTTTAAAGAAGAAAAATGACTTCACATTTGGACTGTATCTTTATTCCAGGCAGAAGGGATGGCACATGGACATCCGTGGTCATGAAAGTGCCAAGCAGATTTAAGATTCAGCATCTGAATCTTAAGTAAGATTCAGCATAATGTATCATAAGGTGGTATAAGTAGCTGTGGCGACCATGGGAAAGGCCGTCAGGCTGGGAATTTAAATGTGGTTGTATAGACAACAGGGTCCTGAAGAGATTTTAAGAGAGGAATTACATAATTCAGTTTGGAAGTCACTGTAATTAAAATGTAACTCCCATTCACCATTTCAATAGTAACTTCCAGTTTTCCCCCAAAGCAGATTTTCTTTTCTGATTAAAATAGTCTAATCAAGAGGCTTATGTTTGCAACCTCCATACCTTATTTTTTTAATTAATTAATTAATTTTTTTTTTTGTCTTTTTAAGGCCGCATTCATGGCATATGGAGGTTCCCAGGATAGGGGTTGAATCAGAGCTGCAGCTGCTGGCCTACACCACAGCCACAGCCACACCAGATCCAAGGTATGTCTGCAACCTCCATCACACCACAGCTCACGGCAATGCTAGATCTTTAACCGACTATGCGAGGACAGGGATCAAAACTGCATCTTCATGGCTACTAGTCAGGTCTGTTACTGCTGAGCCACAACAGGAACACCTATGTCTTGATTGTACCGTTCTTGTTTACAAGACTTCTTTCCCTATTCAGGTGGTAAAAGGCCAGTAATGACCCAAGTCCTCTGCCACCGTGTTGACCAAAGGTTGCCTTCTCTACCTTCTCTGAACTTGTATAAATTTCCCTCAGTTGAAGTAAGATAGAAGGGATTCTTTATGTGTGTGTTTTTTTTTTTTTTCCTTTCCTGAACGTAAGCCTTGGGAAGGCAGCTCCAAATAAAGGAGTTGGAAAGAACCTGTTGATTGACTCTTTCCTTAGCCTGATCAGTAGACAGTGTGTTTTAGAATGTAGCACATCATTTAGCACTGCTGTGAACGTTAAATTATTAAATGTCACTACTTCATGACAGAACAGTTTTATTCCTAAATAAACAATTTTTGAACAATTTTATTAAAAAATGATGATGAACAATTTTATTCATAAATAAAATAAGCAATTTTATTTATTCCTGGATAAACAGAATGTTCTCTGTATTATTATTCTTTGGGACATATTCTTTATTTAGGCTTTATTTCTTGTGCTTTCGTGGGTTCTTCAAATATTCCTCCCCTCATCAGAGAACACTCTCCTGTGGTTCTTTTTAATCTTTAGTTATTGCTTACTGTCTCCACAACTCTCCGGAGCCCCTTGGGTTCTTTAACTCTCCTCTGCTGAGACCTCTTTGCCTTTCTGGATGTTCCTATTCATTAGCGCTTAGATGACCTCTCACGGCCTTATTTATGTGGGTTCCTGAACTGCTCCCCAGGAAAATGTTACATTTCCTTTGCCCTGACAAGTCCTAAGAATGCAGGCTGGCCAAAGTACAGTTGCATCTCTTTCAGCTCATCTTTCAGCAGCCGACAACTCAAGCTTTAGCCTTTAGACATAGCAAATAGAACGGGACACTATGCACTGTGCTTTCACCCTTCAAAAGGAAAAGAAAAATTACAGGGACCACCATCTCTATTCTGAGGGGTTTCTTAGCCCCTCTCTTGGGGCTTGGTATGGCAGTGACACTCATAACACAGCATTAGCATGCTCCAAAGAAATTGTTTTGTAATCTCCAGCATCTCTAACTTTTTGTAGGATAAAATGTATGAGAGTTCTTTGAGTAGATTTTTGTCATCTACTTGGGCATTTTTTTCAAGGGGAAATTTTATTTTCATAATTTATTTTAATTCCCCTTAAGATCTCAATCAAAATTTCCATTTTGATTCTGTGCCACATTACTAAAGTCTATGTCATATTTAAATTATTGACATTAATCCCATGAAAAAAGTATTCCAAAAATTTCTTAAATCTTAGAAAATTTCTCTCATACTGATACATTTTCCCAGATTTTGTGGTTATCACTTAATTGGTCATTTCTTTCCATTTAACATGGCATCAGACCTGTTTTAGTACAGATTTTCCATGAAACAGTTGCCAAGATGGTGTTCATAAACATGCAAGGGTGTTATTATGTAAAAGTGCCTGCCAGAGAAAGTATGGAGGAAGGTGGAAAAAACTGGGAGAGCCATAGAGAGCAATGTATGTCTGGCCCCAGGTGAAGGAGAGAGGAAGGAGGGTTGGGTGGAAGTGTTCTGTAGTGCTTTGAGCCTAAGCACATTTTCAGCAAAGCCTCTGAGGCATCTGCAGGCCTCCCAGGAAGGAGCCTGCCTTACTGTCTCTTTCCTGTTCAGTCACTGGCTGAGCCGTCCCCATCGCTGGGCTCCTTTAGGCTGTCACAGAGACATTTGGATTGCCTGTAATATGTAGCACAGGGTAGGAAGCCACTTAGTACATGCTTTTTATTTTTTTTTCTTATTTTATTTTGTTTTGTTTTATTTTATTTTTTTATTGTTATTTCCCCCAACACAATTTTTTCCCCACCCTATAGCATGGGAACCCAGTTACACATACATGTATACATCATTTTTTTCTCCCATTGTTGTGCTCCGTTTCAATGGGTGCATAAACAAACATTGGCATTAAATTTTGAAATCTCTTGATCAATAAAAAGAGAAATGGTATAAGACCAAATATAAATTAAATTTATGCAAAGACGCTCTTACTATTACAATATGAAAAGAGAAAAATAAGCATGCATAAGGCTGGAGGGGATATTTTACCCTAATTTTTAAATTGGGCTTTTCACAGTAACTCATACTAGTTACTGTTCAGATATTACAGTGGTCTTCCTTTGGAAGCAAGGTCATCTCTTTCCTAAGGGTCGTCTCATTCCTGAGTAATTTGACTGTCAATAAATTATTTAACTTCTCTAAACTGTATAAAACAAGACCAAAATATCTCTCTTCCTTTTCTTAGGATATTCTAGTGAGGCTCAGTTTGAATTTAAAAAAAAAAAAATAGAAGATCTGAAAATGGTTTGCAACATGGAAAACACATATCAGTAAAAGTTGTAATTGTTGTTACCAAAATCTGCATATCAAACTAAAACATTAAGAGTTAGGTAATCATTTATTAAAGCTTAGAAAATCACTATAATGTTGCCCTTCTCATTGGAGGACTTATCTCCACTAGTGCCACCCACATCTAAGCCGCCATCATTTCTCCCTGAATACCACTCCAGCCTCAGACAAGAGTCTCCCTGCTCCACCCCTGTCTGTCCTACATGCCAGACTCAGTCCCGCGGTCTAGGTGTCTCTTACACCCTCAGTCATATCATGCCCCTCCTTTCCTCATTCCAGTGTCCCCATAACCACCAGACTAAGGTCCACATCACTTGTCACATAGCTCCTTCCTGTCTCTCGGACCTCATCTCTCTCTGCTTTACCTTGTACCAATTAAGCTACAGCCAGAATCGCCTTTTCTAGTTTTCTCCAATGAGCCAACCTCTTTCTCACCTATGGCCTTTCATTGTTCTCCTTGCCTAGAGATTTTGTCAAAAAGGAAAAAGAGAAAACCATCGCTAATGGGAAAGTGTAAATACGATAGGAAACAATCCGTCGCAATAGGTAGTTAATATTTATTGCCGTTTATCAGACTACAGAAAATATAGATGACAGCTAGCCAATTAAACTATGAAGGAATGGTCGCATATTCTTTCTTTCTTTTCATTTCCAATAGCAGAAGATTTTAAGATTTTTAAATCATTCAATAAGAGTCATCTTTAGTATTTCTGAAAAGAAAAGAAGATAAAGAACTGTCCTTCCTTATAGCTGTTGGGATCTCATTAGTTACCAATCATAAAATCCCAGAAAACGGAAAGTATTTTATAAGGATCAGAAACTGTGCTGCAAAGAGCAATGGAGGTTATGTGACATAGCCGTGGGTGCAGAGAAAAACATTTCCAAAAACATTTTTCATGTAAAATTAATAGATGTTAATGTAAGTGTTAAAACACTAAGCTCTAAATCCAGATTTTTGGACTTCTTCATAATTCACTGAAAACTAGAAAACGCTTCCTGGCCCTAGAACGCCTCCTATCAGTGTGTGTGGGATTTGTGTCTATAACCGCTATTAACATTAGATCAGAAAATTCACTCAAATTATCTAGGCATAGTCAATCATGGAGCATAATTCATAGTACATGTAATTTACAGTGTTTTACATTAAAACATGAAATAAAATACATTAAGAAGTTGGCCCTGTAGTCATTTTTGAAGCAGGTATTTAAAGTATCTTTAATATTGGACTTTCAGTGTTAAATAAAGGACAAGTTTATAAACAGTTCAATAATTGGACAGACTGCATATTGATTTTTTCCTTTGTTATATAATATTACCCACTTCCCTATCCAGAACCATGTCATACCAGGTTGAAGAGTGCTAGAAACATGGTCGCTGTTGTGTATTGGAATGTGGAGAGACGGAAAGGCTGTCACAGCAGTCAATAAGATCTGAGAGGTGTTGACTAATTGCCTGCTAATTACACAGTAAATTGTCTAATTAAGCTGATGGTTAATTAGGGTACGCTTGCACAGCAGTCTTGTGGAATTTGTGTCTGATGTCTGGGAAGCAGCTTGTGTAATTGGCAAACTGGTAAGGACTGGCAGAGAACATGACTGGAAAGCTCACTGCCAGTGGATGACAGAATGAGGATTTTGTGGAAACAAAAGGGTTTTCATTTTACACTGAAAGTTTTGTTTCAGTTCTGCAGCTATTCTGTAGTAAGCAATTGAGAACTAGATCTGAAGCCTACATTATGTGCCTAAAGGAGGGCTTAAAATGTGCTTAAGCATGTTAAATATGCTGCTTGTTTGGCATATATCAGCTCTGATACACTATATCACATTATACTAATATACACAGTGTGTTTTACAATTCTTCCTTTTAACATATGTTATTTCCCGTTCATGTGCAAAAAAAAAAAAAAAAATTAAGTCCCATACATCTAAAGGAAGAAAATGTCTCTTTTATGAAAATGTGAGAAGATAACAAAAATGAATGATGAAAAGACCTGTAAAAAAAGAATTTTGGGTTAATTATTTAATTTTTAAGTTATGCATCATCATGAACCAGTGGAATATGAGGCATAATGCAGATATTAGTTTGGATAGTACTATAAAGAAAAAAATTATTTGTAATGGGAGGATTTATACATTTTTACATTTATACATGTATTTTATTATTTATACATAATTGTATACATGTATACAAAATTTATACATTTATTTTATTATTTATACAGTTTTATCATACAAATGGCTTTTTATTATAATTTAATAAACTGTAAGAATGGAACATTTCAATTATCTAATTATATTGTTTCACTTCTGAATGCATGTGATTCATGCATTCAGAAATTAATATTAATTTTGTTGCCATTTTTGTTCTTTGTAGCTGAGGGAGTATAACTTTCATTTCAGAAAGTTATCTATGGTTGAAATACAGATATGAAGATTCTCCCTGTAAATAAACTAAACTAATCCACTGAATAATATAGGCTCTTTGTAAATGAAGTTAGGTACACACTTACAGCTCCCCTTTAAAAGAGACATACAAACATATGATTGCTTCTGTTTCCATTTGCCTGATTCCAGCATTTTTGAGGATTTTGAAATAAGAATTTGAATAGAACATTAGGTTGCAGTTGAAACAAAAGGTCACAGATGCACAATAAATCTTAGATTTATAGTTTTATGTTAATAAAGCAGGGGAAATTTTTAAGCATTTCAAAACTAGATTTCTAAAAGATAAGAAGGCCTTAAATTATAGCGTCAATATATTTTGCTGCTTTCTTAGCAGATAAAATGAATGTATGCATGTGACTAGATGGATGTGTGTTTTTTATTCCCACTGTTTTCCACAGAGAATTTGAAGTTATGCGTAGACTATATGTTTTTAAATAGAAAGAGAGAAATACACATTATGTACTCTCTGAAATAGCTTCGAATTAGCATTAACCTTCAAGGTATAGGCATGGCAAGTGAAAATATTTGCTGCTTTAACACAAAAGGGGTTTTTCAACTTGTTTTAAAGCAGTACTTGAAAATACAAAGTCACATATATAAAAAGAAGTAAAATAAAAATACTCTTTATTTCAAGAATAAAGAAAAATCATATTCATTCCATTTGGAGTCTTAGGTTATGAAGTCTTTATAAAGAAATTATGCAAGATAGAAGAAGAGTGAATTTACTGAAGGAATACAAGGCTAAACATTAAAATTGCTTATTTAAAGATATATCTCCTGAGGGAGAAAAATCAGATAGAGGTCAGTGTTGCAACTCCAGCCATTCTACATTTTCGATCTACTCAGTTTTTTATTTTATTCATCAGAGGGTAATGTGAGGAGTTTAAGTAATAAAAGTTTGCATTAAAAATAAATCAAGTAGATAGGTCTATCATTGTAGCTAGAGTCTTAAATAAGAATTTTTACAAAACATAGTCTTCTGGGAGTTCCCGTCCTGGCGCAGCAGAAACGAATCCGACTAGGAACCATGAAGTTGTGGGTTTGATCCCTGGCCTCGCTCAGTGGGTTAAATATCTGGCGTTGCCATGAGCCGTGGTGTAGGCTGCAAATGCAGCTTGGATCTGGTGTTGCTGTGGCTCTGGTGTAGGCCAGCAGCTACAGCTCTGATTAGACCCCTAGCCTGGGAACCTCCATATGCTGAGAGTACGGCCCTAAAAGGACAAAAAAGACAACAAACAAACAAAAAACATAGTCTTCAAAAAAACCCCTCTTTTACGTTTACATAGAAATTTCAATTTGTTCTATTAAGTCAAAATCTAGGTAGTTTCCATTTATAAATAGCTATCACAGCAATAAATTCCGTGTATCATGAGATAATGTAGTTATGTGTTGAGAACTTGTAATACTTTCATTTCTTTACATACTCATCAACAATGTTGGTTGTCTTTTTTATTACAGCCGTCAGAGTAAGGATGAAGCTATTTCTCACTTTGATATTGCCTCCTAGTATAATTGATAACTAGAGTAGTAGAAATATGAAGGCCTAATAATTGCCTTAATAGTCTTAGTAACATATTTCCACGACAACTAATTGTTATAACTAGCAGTTAATGTAGCTGCCATTTTTCTTTCTTCTCTCTTGATCCAGGAAGTGTAGTCCACTTCCACTGGAGGCATGATATAAAAGCAAGTCTGAAAATAAGAGTTCGGGGTGGACTGTAGAGGCAGCCTATGAAGAATAGCCATTTCATATGCATCCCTGGCCTTTAGGAGGCAGTGTAACAGGATGATATAGTCAAAGAGTAGTCCCTCACTGTTTGGTACTTATATCGTTCAAGGAAATGAATAAATGTTCCAGGCTAAGTAGTTGTTGGTTTTTTGGCCTGTGGAAGTTCTCAGATCAGGGATCAAACTCCCAGCACAGCAGTGACCCCCGCCACTGCAGTGACAGCGCTAGATTCTTAACCCACTGGGCTATGAGAGAACTCCCCCAAGCTGAATTTTGAACATAACTTACTAAATTCAAAGCCTAATGAGGAACACTTAATGTATACTCTTAAATATAAGAATTAAGAATATTACTCTAGGAGTTCCCATTGTGGCTCAGCAGTAACGAACCCAAGTAGTATCCATGAGGATGCGGGTTTGATCTCTGGTCTCACTCAGTGGGTTAAGCATAGAATGTTACTGTGAGCTGCAGTGCAGGTTTCACACTTGGCTCAGATCTAGCATTGCTGTGGCTGTGGTGTAGGCTGGCAGCTGTGGCTCTAATTCGACTCCTGGCCTGGAAATTCCATACACTGCGGGTGCGACCCTAAAAAAAAAAAAAAAATGCCTATTACTCTGATTCTAGTGCCCTATTTGGTGATTTTCTTCTTCCAGATCTAATAGCACAGATTATGAGAATTAACGCAAGCTCTAGTCTATGAGCTCCCATTTACAGATGAAGAGAATTAGTCTTAAATTAATTATCAGCTTTGCTCAAGTTAATTTAGATGCTGATAGAGCAGTCTCAAACCATGTACCCGCTACTCTTAGCACTGTATTTTTAATCAAATTTTACAGTTTCTGTAGTTCTTTCTTCATTTCAGGTATTGTCAAACTATGACACTGTCCTTGCTCTCAGAGAACTTAACATCTGGTGGTGAGACGCTCCAGTAGCCAATGCACGTACTTTGTAAAATGCAGTATAGGGAGGTAGAAACAAGGAGCCATAAAGATACCAAACCAAGCCGGAGGAAAAGGTTGTTATTAGAGAAAAAGGTGATACCTAAGAGGAGTTCTGAATAGTGCATATCAGAGGAAAAGGGAACATGTTGTGTCTGAGGCACATGTACAAAGTCAAGTTGAGAAAGCCCAGTGGGAGTGGGAGTTTAGCTTCATTAGAAGGATGAGGTAGTGAGAATAGGGAGAATTAGAGTAGAACCAGATAATGAAGGGCCTTGTTTGACCATTGAAAAGAGTTTAGACTTTATCTTAAAGGGTGACGAATGGTCTTTATGGGAAGAATGGCATGACAAAAATCAGATGTGCTTTTCAGAAAGATTTCTCCGGTACTATGTAGAAAGTGTCTAGAAAAGAGCCAGGTGAGAATGAGAGGATTGATAGATTTATTCCACGAGTATTTACAACAAGCTGCTCTACTTCCAAGCGCTGTGCTTGTGCACTGAGGGTAGAGTGATAAGAAACATTGCGAGGGACATCCTAACTTGATGGAATTTACAGGAGCGTTCTACTAAGGAAAAAAATGGTACTGGTCCAAGTTTGTAGCTGAAGCAATGGAAGCCTGTTAGAATGTCTAAAGGAGACCACGGTAGCAGCCTTGGTGACTGTCGGCATGAGCCTAGTGGTGGTTAGAGAGAAAGCAAGAACACCTCCTGGATCTCTGACTTGGCAGCTGTTTCTGGTTATCCGGTTCACAAAGGAAGTGAATATAGGAGGTAAATGTGGTTTCTGTGTTCTGTGCCAGTTACTGAAGTAGGACTTTTCAATAGCAAAAGAAAATTGTCAATAGGTACTTTTATTCTCCAGCTATAATTACCTCAAATATTTGGAAGGAAAAGGTCACCCTAATAGAAGAACTACAGTTATTAAAATTGAACTGAAAATGTTAGTAATTTTTCAGATGAGATATAGGTACTAATGTAGAGTTCGAAAGTTTGAACTCAATTTAATTATTCTAAAATTAGATCTAAAACTAACATCTACAGGGGGGAAATTAAATAACAGAACAGGATGTTAAGTCAATATGATTAATTGACTTGATATAAATAACTTGAGTATTGTTATGTTTATCTGTAAATCATTTATCATGGTACCAGCTGTAAAAGAAAATCTTAACGATAATGACAATGATGTGTGTCAGCCTCCCACCCGGCAGAGGTGTCATGACAAATTGTTAACAAACTGTCTTACCAGCACTTCACAGATCCAAATGCTAATGTGATAATAATAATATGATCAATAGTAATCAAATCATCAGTGAAATAAATAACTCTGATGCAGTGAAGAAGTGGAAATTTATTGAAACTTTGAGTTCGCATATGAGTAAAGTACCAGAACTCTTCATCCATTTAAGCCCATGTTTCCATTCTGACTCTTAACTTTGACCCTTAGCAAGGACTTTTAATTTTTAGGAAGAGGGAACACAGAGAAAGGCATGAGAAACATTTTTAGTTTTTTACCGTGTGGAAACTGATCTCTCTTTCTCTCTGCAACCTTCTGTCCCTCTGTCCCCCCCCCCCCCCCACTCTTTCCATCTTTCTCTGATGGAGTGCTGACCATTCATATAGACTCAGTTACCAAACCCAGAACAGTCCATACACACATATCTTCCACCCGCTCACTGACTTTCTTTGCTCAAGGCCTCATTTGTTCTCACTTGGAACATTGCATGAAACTCTTTAAATACCTAATTCCCTCTCAACAGAAACCAGTGTACTTGTTTTTAGCCGAGTTTTCCCCTCTAAAGTATATTTGGGCATGTCACTCCCCTGTCTGCCTGTAGGAGAAAGTTCATACCCCTTAGCCTGTCATATAAGGCCCTCCTCTAATCGTTTTAACTCAACATTTCCTTAATGTCCACTCCAACTTTTCACGAAAGGGAAGGTGAAGTGGAAACCCCTTTTAACCTTATATAATTTCTCAGTGCCTACATGGTCTTTTTATTATCCAATCTGCAGACTGTGCTTGTGCACAAGATTAGTAGGATGCTCACTGCTCTCGCCACACCTGCCCAAGGGCACTCTCAGGTCTCTGAAGAGGTGGCCCTGCTGCATCGTTCATGCAGTAGGCCCCCATCTGAAGAGCCCTCCTGAGTAGCTTGGGAGTCAGTTTAGATGTAACTCTCCCTGGAAACTTTCTCTTCCCTTAAAATTGGGTTCCCACAAACCTTTGGAATTCTAGAAGTGCCTGCTTTAATAGAAGAAGACAAAAATGGGATGGATTGCAGTTAATACTACGTAGCCTTGTAAAATGAAGTTGGTGAACTGTTAGCCAGATCTTTTCTCTTCTTCCTGCTACATGTTTAATTAGAACATTTTAATATTTTTAGAACTATCTCAGTACTGGATTCATCTCTCCCTCTGAGAAACTAGCATTGGTTATTTCTCGTATATATATTGTACATCAGGCATTGTGAGAGCCACATAATTTACATTTTGTCTTTTACTACCAAAAACTTACCTCAATAGGTATGACTATATGGATAAACTGAGGCTTGGCAATTACTTTTTTTTTTTTTATCTTATTTTTTTTAGGGCCACACCTGCAGCACATAGAAGTTCTCAGTCTAGGGGTCAAGTCGGAGCTACAGCTGCTGGCCTACACCACTGCCACAGCAACGCAGGTTCTGAGTGTATCTGTGACCTACACCACAGATCACGGCCACCCTGGATCCTTAACCCACTGAGTAAGGCCAGGGATCAAGCCAACACCCTCCTGGATAGTAATCAGGTTCTTAACTCGCTGAGCCACAATGGGAAACAGCCCCCCCCCCTTTTTTTTACATTATAACCATTTTTATTGAAATACAATTAATTTACAATGTTGTGTTAGTTTCAGTTATACAGCAAAGTGATTCAGTTTTATATGTGTGTGTATATACACGCATATATTTTTCTGATTCTTTCCCATTACAGGTTATTTAAAGATATTGAATATAGTCTCCTGTGCTCTACAGGAGGTTCCTGTTTATCTATTTTATGTGTAGTAGTAGTTAGTATACGTTAGCTAAACAGTTTCTGAATCTCCTTGTTCTTCGTGTCTGCTACATTACTAGGTCACAGAAGCCACTCAGCAAAGGCCACATTCCTCTCTTCTGTTTCAGATTAGGATTTTGTATTCTTCCAGATGGAAATAGGATGCCATTTATCATTTGACACATACTAATAACAATATCTTTTGTCATCACTTAGGTATAGGTTGAATTTAAATTACTGTGGGTTTTGAGGAAAGAAATGAGAAACTTGTTAAATGATTTACCTTGGGCCTCTTTTTAATGATCTTATCTTATGGGACGTGATGTTTCCCCTCTTAAATCTTACATCTTGTTTGACGATTCATTGGTTATCATTGTTTGTTTTTTTAACTCTCTGGCCCTTGTTCCGATAAAGTGCTTTACATCCCATGTATTCCTAGTTCTTGGGCAAAAATGACTCAACTCCAGCACTCACCCGGTTTACTAGTAAGGTTTTATGTTAGGTGAAGCTGATGACAATCTATTACCTGACAGGAAAGGTGATGACCCTGGGCTCATGCCTTCATTTCTTAACATTTTAAAACACTGCAAATAATTTCAGGGGCAGTTAAAAAGTTCCCTCTGAAGGGAACTCCTTTGGGCCCTGGATTTCCATGGCCTTCTTCTCTGCCTGTGTTTTAGTACAGTGGTATGAATATGAAAATCGTTAGTACTAGGGGATTATCCTCTGCCTAGTGCTCTGTGCAATATTTTAAAGGTATGCTGACAGTATAGATTATGCTGAAGTAGTAGAGCCTCCTTGGTATTACATTCTGTATTCATATTTACTATAAAATGTATTGCTATAGCACATTCCTTAACTTCCTATAGAGAAGAATGTAATGTACAACAGAGAAGTGCATTTTTTAGAAACACTGAAATGAAAGTTGTTGATTTTAAAAGACATTTTGTCACAGATGAGTGAGAGAGAAAGAGATCAAACCAGCAAGTCTAGCCAATCCAGGGTTTCATTCATGCATCTCTTCTGCTTAGTGCTTTCCCCCTCGGTATCATTAGCATTTTCATTTCGAAAAATGACAGTCTGCAATAGAAGCAGTAAAAATGTTCAACCTGTGGTTTAAATTATTGATTTTTTAGAATATTGAAGCAGTATTTCAAATGGATTTTGTTAGAGATACTTCTGGGTGGGGGGTTTCAAAGGTAATTTGATATCCAAAAGCCTGTATATTTCAAAGATGTTCCATTCTTTGAATTTCTTTAGACTGTGGTTGATTGGATAAAAATGTTTATTGTCTTCAGGATTATAAGTAGCAGATCATTGCTGCTTGAACTTGAAACATATATTTTCAGACTGTGCTCTTCATGATTTATGCTGTATGTTCAGACTATGATCAACTAGAAAAATAAATCTTCATTTGGAAACAAAAGCTGATCTTAAAATGAAGGAAAACATACCATGATTTGCATGCATAGAAGGTCAACAGTCCAATGATAGCTAATTTATTGTAATAAAGGATGCAAGATGTGGTTCTGTAAGAATGGATTTTAATGAAGCTCCTCAAATTGTGTTATGCTAATAGGGAGTAGAGTGTGGCTACAGAGATTTTCCTTAAAGTCTTTGTAAGTCTCTCACCACAGTCAACACTCGCATATGAACAGAAAATGTTTTGACAAGGAGCAGGATTACTGACTGCTGTGTGTAAGCTGTGCAGGTAGTTTGCTATTCGCAGCATGTTTCTACTTATGGAAAAAAGCTACTTAAAAAATTACATTATATCAAAATGGCTTGATCTGCAATCATTCTACAAGTCGAAGCCCTATTGAAGTCAATGAGGGCTTGGAGTGCAAATTTATGACTGTATCGAGCGTAATATGTGGAGAGTTGCATCATATTTTGTGATGTCAAGTATCACACAGCAGTGAGATGACACAAATTTGAAATAAAACCTGATATTCCCTCCTTGACAAGTGGAAATGAATTAAAAATACAGTATCAGAAGAGATCTTTTTGAGGCACTGCGACATAAAAGGGAAACATGCTACTGAATACTGAATACCTGAGAAGTTTGAACCAGCTTAAACATGCATTCCCAATGGCAGTGCTCCCATGAAGGCTGGTTGGAGAATCTGCAAATCCCAGATGTAGCACCTTTTGGGGAAAAAAATTTCATTTCAGAGTACAAAACTTCACAATCAAATCTTTTTATAGGGCTTACCTTTCTTTGTTATAATGAAGAAAATATGACAAACAATTTTTGTATTATTATAACATAGATCATCTGATTTAATTTTCATGACAGCTCTTAGAAATAAGAATGTTATATATTTTCATATTGTTTCATAATACTATAATTAAGGAAACAGAATCCCAAAGAAGTAAGTAAACTGTTCAGGGTTATACAACTATTAAATGGTGAAGCCAAGGTTCTTACCCAGCTTTACCTAACTCCAAAACCAATGTTTTTCTACTACACAACACCATCTTCTTTAAAAAAATGTTAATTTGAAAATGGTATCAGAAGTTCCCTGGTGGCTCAGCAGGTTCAGGATCTGATGTTCTCACTGCCATGGCTCTGGTTACTGCTGTGGCTCACATTTGATCCTTGGCCTGGGAACTTCCACATGCTGGGGGCATGGCCAAAAAAAAATTTTTTAATGGCATTGAAATCAGCTTAAAAAGAAAATTATGATGCAGAAAAACAGTGATCCCTTAAAGTTGCATGGTATAGGTGATATTTAACTCTTTCTTTAGTTTCAGGGCAAAGCCATTCATATCTGCTCCCCATTTTTCAGATGCTTCCCCAATTAAAAACAATTCCTGTGTGTTTATATCCCAGGAACTGTGGATGAATCAATCACCAAATCTCCATAGCAACTCTATGCAGTATATATTAATTTTAGTCCTGTACCACAGATGACCATGCACAGAATGGTTAAACCATTAGTAAGAAGTAATACAGCAGATGAAATAATATCTACCATGAGGAATTGTTATGAAAAGTCACTGAGCTGATGATGGTGATATGATGAGAGTGTACTACTACATTAGTTATCAATACTTTATAGGAAAGAAGCTGAGGCACAGAAAGGTTAGTGACTTGCCCAACCATTATCATCCAGTGGTAATGAAAATACTGTATACATGTCCTGGCATCTAGTTAGTGCTCCAAAAATATTTAATGTGTTATTATTAAGGTGTTTGTTTGGAGCAAGAATCAAAAATTTACCAAATGATGAATTAATGAATAAAGCCCACCTCTACTTTATTCCTATTCTTCAACCACCTTTCATGGTAGCACTGCCATTGAGAATGCATTTTTAAGCTGACTTAAACATCAACAGAAACTGTTATGGTTACATCTTATGAATTCAATAGCAGGTTTCTCTTTTATGACCCAATTTGCTAGGGGTCTTTGTGCAAGTTATTTCCACCCAAAGTTTTAGTCTCATTACTTATAAAATTGTTGTAATGCAGTAGTAGGAACTGTAATTTATTGAGTTTACCTATATGTCAGGTACACTTCTAGCAGGTAGTAGAAGTAAAACCTTAATAAGTGCTTAGGTCATAGTGCTAAAGAAAGGGTAACTATCATTACTGATGTATTTTGTCTTCTTCATGATAGTAGAAGAGGATTAACTAAGGTGGTAACCACAGGTCAATCCTGTGATGTGTCCCAGAGTAGCTCTGGCACATGTGACCCCTCAGGGTTAGGCTGAGCATTGCTGGGTCAGGATTTCTTGACCTTTGCTGTGCTAAATTCACCCGGTGTTTAGGATCGGGCTTTTACCTTGAGGTCAAGAAGGAAGGTGAGCCCAGATCTTTTCTTTTTCTCCTGTTTCTCTATATTCATGTGTTTTATTTTTTAGATTCCTCATATAAGTGATACCATACAGTATTAGTCCAGTTTCTCTGCATCCTTACCGTTATTTATTGTTGTCACTTGTCACCTTTATAAAGCAATGCTCCTAGGTGTGTAATTATGTCTCATTGTGGTTTTCATTTGCTCATTTGTCATCTATATATCATCTTCAATGAAATTTGTCTCTTTGTATGCCTTTTTTAACTTAGAGAACCTAGAAATCACTTTATAAGAGAATGTAAAGATACTTTTCTTAACCTTATTTCTACTGCATAGTTTTCAATTTTGTGGATATACCATAATTTTTGAAATAATAATATAATGAATTATGACATTAAACTTATACTTAATTCCAGGCATTTCTGTGTTTAAGAAAATAGTTTTAGCTTTTTATTTTTTAGAAAATATGAGAAATGGGACCTAAGAGTACACATAAAAAGATTCTTAGAAAATGCATCTCCAGGAGTTCCTGTCTTGGCGCAGCAGAAACAGATCTGCCTAGGAATGCGGGTCCAATCCCTGGCCTCGCTCAGTGGGTTTAGGATCCAGCGTTGCCATGAGCTGTGGTGTGGGTTGGAGACTCAGCTCGGATCTGGCTTTGCTGTGGCTCTGTTGTAGGCCGGCAGCTACAGCTCCCATTAAACCCCTAGCCTGGGAGCCTCCATATGCCACGGGTGTGGCTGTAAAGGACAAAAGAACAACAACAAAAAAACCAAAGAAACAAACAAAAACAAACAAAAAAAAGAAAATGCATCTCCAAAATGTGCTTATTTTTATTTAATATTTATATAGCTTATCCTATTTTCTTTTCTTTTTTATTCAGCAACTAATTATAATATAATTATATATGATATATGTAATAATTATTATTTTACTAATGCTATTTGTAACTTTACAAAAATAATAAAACAGATAATTTTTGGAGAGAAAAATCTATTCTTCATATACATTTGAACATATACACAAAAAGAAAACATTTGTTTTTTTCTAGGATTATTCAGCAAATTAGTGTTCTAAGTAATAAGTAAATCCACAGAGCCAAAGTTAAAGTCTCAATGAAAATACCATAATCTCTTTAGAATGTTAAAAATCTGGATTAATCTTAAATTCATATAAAATTAATTTGGATAAGAATAAGAGGGATGTATCTTTCTGTTATATACAAGAATATTAAATATATAGGATTCTAAATGTGATTTTTCTGAATAATGGAAATGGAATGAGTAACAGCCTGTTGTAATATTAACATCTTGTACTGATTTAGATTATTTAATTACATACTCTAGATTCATGATTGTAATGACTTAAATTCTGTATTTTTTTCATGTCATATATTAGTATCATGAAACTCAGAAGCAATCTGTCATAAAGTTTGAGAAAACTCAATTTTACAGTGTGTCTGATACTACATAAATAATGCAATAATTAGAAGTGAAAATTTTATTATTCCCTTCACTTAAAAACTATATAAATGAAGAACTAAAATAATTTCATAGTGTATTTTAATAGTTTTTAAAATTTTAAACATTTTACAGAGTTTATAAAGTTACAGTTTATAACTTTAACTGTTCCTAACCATGAACTTCCTAAATTTTCAGAGAAACGTTTTCCTTATTTTATAAATGAATGCTTAGTCAATGAACAGACAATTACAAAATTATGATGTGTCTGTATAAAATTACCAATTGTCACAGTATCTAGCTAATCGGGGCTATATCTGAATAGTAAAGACTAGTAACGTGCATATGATGTCTTACTTCCGGTTAAATGTGGTGGTTTAATCACACCTGTTAATCTAGTCAACACGTCATTTCAATACCTCAATAAAATCTCATTAAATTTTTTTCAAAATATGATGTATATTTAAAAACTTGCAATGACAACCATATCAAGACATTAAACACAGGAGTTCCCGTCGTGGCGCAGTGGTTAACAAATCCGACTAGGAACCATGAGGTTGCAGGTTCGGTCCCTGCCCTTGCTCAGTGGGTTAATGATCCGGCATTGCCGTGAGCTGTGGTGTAGGTCGCAGACGCGGCTCGGATCCCGCGTTGCTGTGGCTCTGGCGTAGGCCGGTGGCTACAGCTCCGATTCGACCCCTAGCCTGGGAACCTCCATATGCCGCTGGAGTGGCCCAAAGAAATAGCAAAAAGACAAAAAAAAAAAAAAAAGAAAAGAAAAAGAAATTAAACACAGCAGACAAAGGATACCAACAAACTATTGGAAGAAGGTAAGTGGACTAATTAGTAAGTCACTTAGCCAACTAAAGAAATCTGAAATTTCACCTTGCAAATGATTAGCAGTTGTATCCATGAGGATGCAACATGAGAAATGACCAGAAAAAAAGAACCAAGTAGAAATAGAAATTAAAATATGTGATACTGAATTTTTTAAAAACCTCAGTGAACTAACTGATTAAATAACTAAAGAGAAAAACAATGAATGGAAAGATAGGTATGAAGAAAGGAGGTGGATAATATGAAGATATATGGAGATATAGTGAGAAGTTCTAAACTAGAAAATGTCAGATTTCAAGAAAATAGACAAAATAGGGAAGAGCCAATATTTAAAATGAAAATGGCTCAGAATATCCAGAAATGTTGAGAGATTTAAATCATAGACTCAAGAAGCTCAGTGAATCATATAAATCAAATGGATTAACTCCTGCCTAGATTCATCATGATGAAATAGTGGAAGGTCAAAGACAAAGAAAACCTAAAAAGTAGACACACGGAGGAGAGATAAGGAAATCCTCTACTATGAAAGGCAGAGATTACAATAATCAACATAAAAATGTGAAATCATAGTTACCAGAGTAAATATAGGGAGCAGAGAAATAACTGAAAATCAGTGCAGAGAAGTAATAAAATTATTAGAAATTAAAACTATGATAGGAGTTACCATCATGGCTCAGTGGTTAACGAATCCGACCAGGAACCATGAGGTTGCAGGTTCGATCCCTGGCCTTGCTCAGTGGGTTGAGGATCCAGCATTGCCATGAGCTGTGGTGTAGGTCACAGGCGAGGCTTGGATCCCGCGTTGCTGTGGCTCTGGCGTAGGCCAGCGGCTACAGCTCCAATTAGACCCCTAGCCTGGGAACCTCCATATGCCACAGGAGCAGCCCAAGAAAATGGCAAAAAGACAAAACAAAAACAAAAACCTATGATAGCAGAAAGTGAGTATGTATTAGAAGAGCTGGGAGGTAAAGTTGTGAATATCTTCCATAAACCAGAACAAAATGACAAAATTGAAAATAGAAGAGTAAAGATAGGAAAAATAGAGGCTATGACTAGCAGGTTCAATATTCTAAGATCAGAGGTTCCACGTGGAGAAGTCAAAGCAAATAAAGAGAGGCTATTGTCAAAAACATAATTCAGGCAAATGTCATAGAAATAAAAAGCATGGATGCCACCAGTTCACAATGAACTTAAAAAAAACCACCCACTGATTTTATCATCATAAGATTTCTGAATACAGGCTTAGGAAGAAGATCTTATGAGATTCTAGAGAGAAAATAGGCAAGTCACATGTCAAGAAATGAAAACCCCAAAATGCAGCATTGGAAATTAGAAGGCAGTGTCTTTAAAAAGTTCAGGGAAATTGTTTTTAATTTTACACAGACTAAAATGCAGTCAGATATGAAGGGAAGACACATACCTTTACTTTCATGAACCCTTGCTTGGGAAGCTGTTACAGAACATGCAGAACATGCTGGACCAAAACAAGGGGGAAATGGAGGAGCCAAACCGGACGGAAGCAAAGGGAATTTTTGGTAGGATTGCGAAGAAAAATTCTAGCATGAGAGATGGGCAGTAAACCTTGAGAGCAATCCAGTTCAGGCAGGGAAGAGCCTCTTGGAGGAATTTTTAAGGAAACCGATGAAAATGCTCAGTTATTTGACAGGTTGGCCTTGTAGGAAATCAAATTATGAGCCATTTTATAGAGTTTCTGTGGTGTGCAGAAAGACTCAGCCTGTGATTCAGGAAAAGCTGAGTAAATGAAGAAGGAATGTGTATCCTGTGTGAGAGTGCAAGGAGAGGCCAGTACAGTGAAAGAAGGTGTATCATGGAGCACTATTTGGCTCTTCAATGACCAATATTTACACAGGTACAAACACAAAAATATTGATTGCAGATTTAATTGAAAATGTGTCCAGATATGTTGGGTGGTTGGTGGAGAATCAATTTGCATAAGAGGTAATATTAAAAGAACTAAAATCTTAGCATCCATAATGGAAATTATAGATGAAGGCAGAGGCAGGAGGGGGACTTTTCTGTGCACAAAGATGACTGGCCTACTCTCAGTACCCAGTCAACACAAAAAGACAGATTTTTTAAATTGTCACCCCTGTTAGGAGAACTAAACTTGCTGTCTTTGACTCCCAATAAACTAATAAAAATTCTTCTTTGTTATCACTAATGAAACTGGCCCACATATCCTTTATTTATCCAAACCAGTTTTTTAGCCATATGTATGGGAATGTGGTTCAGCCCTTACTTGAAGGGAAAAAAAGAAAGAAAGAAAGAAGAAACAGTGGAATTTAAGTGTATATTTTCTATTAGAGTGTTCACATGGAAATAGTATCTTTGCCTCAAGTTCTTTACCCTAAATAATCTAATGATGTTAGTCAATACTTATAGAATTGTAGCTATCTTAAACTCTAACGGAGAAAGAAAAATATAGGTGTCTATGATTTGTGCATTGATTTTAGCAGTTCATCCTAGTGGAAAATGTAATTGAACATGTGTTCAGGTGGATAATGCCACTTTAAAGGAGGAATAAGACAGTTTAATGCAATGGGAAGAACTGGATACAGTCACATATTAAAAAACCATGTAGTTCACTGATTGATAGTAAATGTTTATATATATATATATATATATATATATCCCTAGACCATTCTCTCAACAACAGCCCTGTGCTTCCTCAGTTTTTGCGGACATGTAATAGCACTTATATAACTTTCAACGCAGTAAACTTTTCCTTCCCTTGCCCGCTGCCCCCTAATGGAGAAGGTAATGCATCTGCTTTAATAAAAGGAATATGGAAAACAAATACTTTCCATGCAGTGATGATATAAGCACTTTATCACATTTTCTAGGAATATGTATGTATGCATTTCTAAATATATCTATGTATGTGAATGCTCATACATATACAGAGTGAAGGAGAAAGTGAAGCTCAAGAGTTTTCTAAGAACGGGTAATGTTAAATATTTGTTAGATAAAAATATATGCCAGTGTAGGTATCAGTTAGTTACAAAAAGCAACCAAAGGAACCATGGCTTTTTTACTTTACAAATAGTTTTAACTTTATCAAGATTTGTGGATTCTAATAATACAGTTGTATTAATACATGTGGGTTTAAACTGTTTACAGTCTACTTCTTATATTAGCATGTAAGCTCTATGAAGGCAAGTACCACATTGGTATTATTCACTCACTTTTTAAAAATGGCTCCCTAATTCTCATAATATGGATTGGGTATAGCATGATTTATTCAACTGTGGGGTTTTTGTTTTTTGTTGTTTTGTTTTTTTTTTTTGATGGACATTGGGTTTTACAAATTTTTGTCACTATAAAACATTCATATTTGGTGTCCTAGACAATTATTTCTCTATGTTAGACACCTAAAAGGAAACTCTTGATTCAAAAGTGTATATATTACCTCATTTTGAGAAACACTGAATATTAATTTTCAGAAATGTCCTAGCGGTTCAAACACCTAATAATGTAAGAGTATTGATCCTTATTGTAAATTCCAACACTGAATGTTCTGTCAGTCTTTTAAACTTTTTGACTGCCAATGTTTAAAACATAAAGGTAAGTGGTTTAACCAACAAAACAAATTTATTTGGGAATAGCAGAGGAATTGTAATCCAGGACATGCCAACCATGGCTGAACCATAGACATGTTCCAAGAACAAAGTCAAGGAACAGTTCTTTCATAGAGCAAAGGAGGGGCTGAGAAAGGCTGTTTTGGATGGAAGTTCACTGGAGGAGAGCAAGAGTTCAGGGTAGTGGCAGCTTCTCATTGGTTGAGTGTGGCCATTTCTCATTGGTGGGCTATTGCTGGGCAAGGAGAAACTCTGTATCTTCCTCCTGCTGAGATCTGCAAGCAGCAGGGGGTCCTGGTATGTGAGAGCTCCTCCCTTCAAAGCTTCCCAATTCCATTTAAAATGAGATTTTCTCTGCTGTCACACATCACGTTGCCAAAATCCTGTGGTTGCAAAATGGCATCTCCTGGTTCTCATGTGCATTTTCCTGGCTGCTAGAAAGGTTGAGCATCTTTTCACATTATTATCCATATTTAGCTTTCTTCCTCTATGAAATAACTGTGCACATTCTTTAACTTTTTTTCCCCAAGCTTTATTAAAGAGAACTGACAAATGTTGACTGTTTTTCTATTGAATCATTTGTCTCTAATATTTTGAGACTTATTTTTGTACACAAGGGATAGTAATCTTTAACAAGCAGTTATAGCATAGTTTCTTTTAGGCCTCTTTTAAAATTGTTAAACAAAAGTTTGTTATTAGCAAGCTATTATGTACACAAAGTTAAAACTCAAATAATATTAAAAATATTTTTATGAAATTCAACTATCCCCTGCCCCACCTTTTCACACTTTCTGTTCTTGCTGTTGCAAAGTGACTACTTTCAATTGTTACTATTTTTTAGGTTTCAAAAAACTCTGAGTCTAAATAATATACTTAACGTTGCATTTTCTATTGACTTCCTAAGGGTTTCATTCTCAATTATTAATATTTACCTTACTGTGTCTATGTAAATATTGCTCATTGTTGACTCAAGTTGTGTGCAATGATTATATATCCTTTGACTTACAAATGTTTGTTTTAAATTGATTTAATAATTGCACCCCTTTTACGTTTATTTTTGTACAGCTATCGTTAATTTTTCCTTTGTATTTTACCTGGTTTGTTACATATGTATAAAGCACTTTTGTCACATAAAGTTCCAAAGATTCAGTCAATTTATTCTATCTTCTGGGGACCACTCACTTCTGTTCTGCCTTGTATTTATTTATTTTAAACAACCGAGTATCAGTTTATTCAAAATATTGATTTAAGCAACTGCAGTAATGACTTCAGTCTCCACTCCTGACTGAATCCTGGTGGAGGCAACCTGCTAGACAACCTCAGAAACAGTGTGTGGGTCAATGAGTCACTTGTGGATCCTCATCCGAAAACCATCACAAATCTTAGAACCTTAGAACCTGCATGGCGTTTTCCTTGTAGTTAAGTTTTCCTTGTAGTTAATCTCAGTAAACTCATACTTCTCAGTTCTCAAATTACTTTATGCTAATTCTCCATGTTTCCTGAATCCCATTTCTTCCTTTCTTGGCTTGATCTCTTGTTTTCCTAAAACCAGTCCTCCAGAAAACTCCTCAGAAAGAGTGTATAGTAGGTACATTTTTAGAATCCTCACTGATTTAAAACTTCTAGCTTAAAAATGACTTCTCTTCAAAAATTTGAGGCATTGCTTCTTGCTTTCCAGCATTTTGAATGCTGTGATTGAGAAATATGTTTTTCAGGCAGGAAGAAATAAAGGAAAAGCAGGAAAGTGCAATAGCTATATCAGGAAGCAAAACTTTTTCAGAAATTCTCAGATTACTTCTCACTGGCCAGATCTATGTCCAATGGCCTCCCCTAGGTGCAAGGGAATGTAGAGTCAAGTCTTAAATTGGGCACATTGTCCTCTAAATGATATAGGGGTTTCTGTGAGTAAGAACAAAAATAGGAATGGCTTTTGGATAAGCAGTGAATTGTGTCCGTTGAATTTGGTTGCACTATAATTTTTATGGATAAAAACTTATTTGATATATGGGCTGTTTTTAATTTATTTGCTGTTACAAATAACACATACATACTACTTATATAGACATAATTTTATATTTTCTAATCATTCACATTTGAAATAAAATTCTGAAAGTGAAATTATTGTTCAGAAATACATTTTATTGCGCCTTCTGTTCCTAAATAACTTCTTTCAAGTTTTTCAAAGTAAACTCCACAGTCCGTGAAGTTTCCTAGCCCCTCAAGTTTCACCATACAAAGTTTTATCATTAAAGTAAATATAATAGGTTGTCATTTTAATTTACTTCTTTAACCACTAGTGAGATAAAACATTTTTCTTTTTTAATTTTTCCTATATGTTTTTATTTTGTCAGCTATTTATTTATGTCTTTTGGCCATTTTCCTTTTAGAAATTTAATCTTTTTCGTACTGATTTTTAAGCTCTTTATAATCACAGTTGTATATTTCACTCTTCCCAGCAGCTGTTGTCTTTGGATTTGGGTTGATAGTCAGGCTCAGAGACTCAGCGTCAGATTTACTTCTCTCTGAAAATGATCAAGGCCAGGTGTGTATGGCATGCAGTGTGACAGCAGAGTGCAAGTGGCATAAGTCTCTGGCACAGTTGCCAACATCCACAACCATTCTGTGCTGTGAACTTCTATAGTTACTAGAAAGAGGCTGCTCAGGTGAGGACTCTCAATTCAGAGAAACTGTCAGCTCTGGGACCCATTTAGTCTTTTTAGTCTTCTAGTTTATGACTCCTCGTGGGTGGGTCCTTAGCTCCTATCCTTTGATGTAGCTGCATTTCATAAATTAATTAATTAATGACCAAACTCATCAACCAAGTGTAGCTCTCCTGAGAGTAGAGCATAACCTCAGCAAGACTCTCATTTAATGGTTGGAGTTTGTGATGAAACCTCTAAATTCTGCCCTTAAAAAGAGATGTTTATGGAAAATAGGTAATCGCATGCACGGAGATGTCAGCTGGAAGGGGATTTACAGGCTCATTTGCCATCATCTGTCTGTTCCATCTTTATCAGTTAGTACCCCAATAGGTATGTTAGTTTAGTCTTGAATGCAGAACTTAAATCTAAGTGAGAAGTATGTAATGGGATTTTCCACAGATCCCGAAGACAAGAAACCAGTTTGCCTAAAGAAGAAAATGTAATTAAAAATTGCAGCCATCTCTGGACTCTCTTTAAAATGATTCCCCCTGAACTAATCTAACATATGTGGGGCCCCTGCAACCAAATGAATGAAGAAGGGAAAAAACAGTACTCAGAAAAGTAGTTCTGGGTAGATAATCCAGTAGGTGTCTACTCCACTATTCTCAATACTTCAGTTAAGAGGAACTCTCTAGAGACAATTGATTTCCTCTTTAAATAGCTTTGGATATTAGAAAGTACAGTTGAAATGTTTTTGAATGGCTTCTAATTATTGTGCAAGAAATTCCATCTTAAGGTGATTTCAGAAGAAGTCTAAACTCCCTTTAATGACTGTCCTTTAGATAAATGACTTAAGCTTTTATGTATCTTTTGTTTTATCTTGTCCAAGCTAAGAGTGCTTGTTTCTTTTCACTGTTTTCCTCATATGATATGATTTCAAGTCTCTTAACCATTTTTATTGTTGTTTTTTAGTGAAAGGGTCCTCTTGCCCAAAACCAAAAGCAGTACTCTGAACAGCTCTAAAAACAGTGGAACAATCACAACCCTTTTTTCTAATACCAATTTGCTAGTAGTATGGCCACAGTTTCTTTGTGTGTAGCCTCCCCCTTTTTTTTTTACAGCCACTTTGAAATAAAAGCTCCATAGTATTTTATTAAGTTTTTAAGTTAATGAACTCTGTCTTTTCTGTATTATACTTGTGTATTTGGAGTATTAGATCAAAAATACAATCCTCATTACATGCTATTGAGCTAAATTAAGTCTATCATCTGGTCCATCAACATCTCTTTGGAATTTGATTCTGTATCCAGCACACCAGTCTCTTTTTCTGACTCTAGCTTTTTTTCTTTTCTTTTCTTTTTTTTTTTGTCCTGCCTTTGGACCTCCTACCTTGGTCTTAATCTCCCTATAAAACATAGTGAAGGTAGAAAAAGTGTAATTTGCAATTGCTGGAGAAACTTTATTGATCTCATTATACACGTTTGTATCAGTGAAGAAGACATCTCAGGCTTTGCACAAAGTATTTTAAAAGGATATATCTGGCCTAGATCTTTTTCGCATTATAGCACTCACAATCTGCAGCTCAATTTCTTTCCCTTTCCCAGAACAAGGAGTGTGGCAGGTTATCAGGAGAACTAATTTAGAAATCTGATAATCCTTTTGTGGATTCAATTTTGTCCACTATCATGTGCAGCTTCAGCAAATTAGCACTTGGAAGCCCTCCTGATGACCGGAGTTTTCCCAGTATCTTTATGCAGGTGTACTACTCAGAGACATGTTCAACCTCCCCAACATGCAGTATCAATTCACCAAAATAAGACATTGCATATATAGGAACTATAGAAAAAGGGTAAAGAATGTTAACACACGGAAGAAAACCCTAGAACTATTGTGAATGTTTCTATTGTATCACATGCCATTCCAAGCACTTTATGTGTACCTTCTTTTACCTTATCCAAGATAACTTTCTGAGATGTTATCTCTGTCTTCATTTTATCAATGAGGAAAATGAAGTAGAAAGAGGTAGAAAGACCTGTTTAGATGCCATGACTAGTATGATGAAAGAATTAGGATGTGAACTCAGGTAGTTTGACTTCATTCTTTTTAACCAATACACCAGATTGCCTCTTTGTATTAAAAAAAAAAAAAAAAAGCCCTCTAAAATTTAAGGGGAATGGATGCAGTAGGTTTGAGGTAAACCACATTGACCTGTCACTTAATCTGGTTTCTCAGTCTATTGCAGTACTTCCCTCTCATCCCCTCAGTACCATCAAAACAGATTATAAAACATGATCACTCTATGTCTGCATTCAGGTCTTTGTATAACCTATCAATCAGTTACTTTAAAAAATGATGAACATGATTTGGCTGAAATTAGAGCTCTTTTGTATAGTATTAGAAAACCTTTTCCATAATCACTTAAATAAAGTGATTTTTTTTCTAGCTTATATTCTCCATCTTATCTAAGGGAACAATCAGATGCCTTACTTGCTGTGGTTCAGGTACTGGGATCATCCACATTTCTCTATGTATTAGATTTGTAACCATTTCAACAAAGAAATAAGATTATTTTGAAATTACTCCCATTACAAAATTGCTCCAAGACATTGCAATCCAATTATAAGATCATTATATGGTGCTATGGCTAGTATCTACAGTCTAGGCTGTGAACTGTTGGTAGAACTTAATTTTGTAATGAAAACAGAAATGTATCAATATTCTAATGAATGAATTTCAACATTCTCCTCTCTATAGATAGTATTAAACTGTGGTGCCTGTAACTTCTGTTTTTGCTACCAGGAAATCAGTAATAATAATACCACTTAAAAAAAAAAAATCAACCGAAAACAAAAAAAGTTTGTGAGGAAATAATGGCATTTTATTTGTCCTTTGTCTTTGCTATCAGAGATTCTCCTTAGGGCTGTTTTATCATACAAATTGTGCATCTGTAGGCCTGCAGTGAACGAATTACTCATTCTTTAGCCTTTGGTAGTCAGAACCATGAGGGTTTATTGCATTTACATTTATCAGATAAAAGGTTCCTGGAGATCTATGATGTTTGTGTAACCCTCACCCAAACTTGAAAATAATTATATGTAGTTCTACGAAACATTACAGATGTGAGTGCTGCATTTTGTTCTAATGAGGTTGATATATTAAAAGGCACTTCCTTTGTGGCATGTTTGCAAAGGACAATTCCAGCTGATAAACAGTAGTGCTGACTCTACAGAGGGCCATAAGGACGATGGAGCCAGCTCTCACGGATTTTGGAGTTTCCCAAAAACTTGTCAAAGGGCCATCATGTTAAAAAAAATATTTTGGACAGCCTTTCTCTATACATTTACACTTTAGAATCAGTTATATATTGACCAGCTGTATTTTCTATTGTTACTTACTTTTAAACAGCTTAAATGTCTTAAACTCTACTAAACCTAAAGAAACGGAATTATCTTTAATTATTTGTGGTTCACCCTTTAAAGCCTTGTAGGAAAATCAAAATGGTGCTTTGCCTCATCCTCTGTAGTCCTCTTTCGCTTCTATCTTTAATCTACCCCTTGACACTTGAGACAAGGGGTCTGGAAACTATGGCCCCTACATGTTTTTATACATCATATGAACTAAGAATGATTTTTCCATTTTTAAACGTTTTGGGGAAAAAAAAAACCAAAGGAAAAATAATATTTGTGGCTTTGTTAAAATTATATGAAATTTATATAAGTAGCAGTAAGGGGGGAAAAAAAGCTGACCAGTACTTAGAAATTCAAATATTAGCATCCATAAACACATTTTCACTAGAACACAGATTTCTTTGTCATTACATTTTGTATATGGCTGCTTTCATGTGACAGTGGCAGAGTTGAACAGTTGCGAAGAGATCGTATTGCCTGCAAAGCCTGAAATATTTATTACCTGACTCTTTACAATAGTTTACTGACCTCTGCTCTGGACAATCTTCTTGTCCTATTTAAGATTTTAAGCTTTCTCTCCCGACAGATCCCTCTCCTTTTTGTACTCCAGGAAGATCTTTTTCAGTGGCCTCCTGTCCATTGTGAGTTCAAAGGTCCCCAAGATATTGGGATATAGTAAGAAAGTATGAAATTTTTTATTTTTGGAAATGATTTATTTGGAGATGCATGGTCAAATGTTTGCTCTTTCTGATGGGTAGAAGATCAAAAATTTTAAAGACAACTGCCCTGTATATGTGTATCATAATCTCTTTTCTATAAAATATTAATGTCATGCAGGATATTGATTGGCAGTATATGGAGAAAAAGTTTCAGAGTCTGATGGTGTGTAAGATAATGAGTTACAGAAATTTTGACAGGTAGGTTTTATACTGAATATCTTAAGCCCTTGCATATGCTGAGAGTGCACTGTGAATCACCAAGAGGAGACACACTCTGATGTGTTCCCAACATGCTCTGGTCACAGAACGTCCCATCTGTAACCACATATCCCAGAAAACACCCTCGGAGAATGTTCCCTTTCATAGGATGTTTGGAGTGTTAAGTTTTACTGCACATGTGTAAGGTGATAATTGTAGAGCACTGTACAAATATAAGCTATCATTTGGAGAGGTTTTCATCCATCTTGGCACCTGAACAAGCATTTAAATGACTGAATTCATTGCTACTTAGCATATATTTATTGTTATTATTGCTTTTATTTAATTAATTAATCGTGAATATACTTAAAGTCAGAATGTGATTGCAGTCCAAAGGAGAACTGATTGCTACATTGTTCCTTCTAACCATCTAGTGATTTCTAAGACTACTTTAGCAAGCTGGTGGTAGAGTCTCAAATTAGTATTTTAATCAAGGTAATTGGAAGATTCTGATTGTAACATCTCTACCAGGAACCAATTTATTTTAGGTCAACCTAGATGAATGTTTATTTTATGGTTATATCCAGCATTTTCAACTGCCTGCCACTTTTTTGTTATGATTTTGATTATACCATTTTTCAGAATTAATAAATTTTATGATTAAAGTAATTCATTAAGTAATTTAAATGGTGAAATTCTGTATTTCATATTGTCTTCTGAAGAACGAGGAGACAAGAAAGTATACTAATTAACTGACGAATCCATTTGAGGGGATTTGTCCTGCACCCTAGTAAGGCCCCTGGCTGGGTCTGAAAATTAAACTGATAAAGACAGAAAAAGAGGAGAAAAGCATACACATTTTGTTAAATTTTTACATGTACATGGCAGCCTTCACAAGAGAATGAAGACCCAAAGAAGTTGAGGAGAGCAGGAAGCTTTAATACCTTTTTAGACAAAGAAACAATGAAATGGTGAAGAATTGACCAAAGTGGTTTGGGCTAGGTGTAGTAAGCAGTGAAGAGCTAACTAGGGAGTTAAAAGTTAGTTTAACAAGGTTTGTTTGTACAGATTTCTTGGCCCTCAATTCCCCATCTCTGGTAATGAGAATGTCTTTCCTCCTCTAGATACAGGAAAGGTTCTTTCAGCATGAGTGTTGTACGGTATGTTTCAGGGGAAAAGAGTGGGATGAAATGAGGTCACATTACCTTTCTGCTTCTACCATTTAAAACAGTTCCTTCAGCTTAAAATGTTTTCTATGCCAAGGTGCAGTTTGGGGGGTAGCATGTCCTGGATCCAATCAAAGCAAAAACTCTACCATTCAATTTCCTTTACTACAGTAATACCTAAAAAGTGGTCCTGATAATTAGAGCACTTTCTAATATTAGAGCACTTTCTAATATGAGCACTTTCTAAAGTCCAGAATTTTGTTTCTTTGTTTGCTTGGTTATTTATTCTTGTTTTATTTTGCTTTTAATTTGTAAAGCCTTTCCCTGGGAAGCTGTATTGATCACCTTTTAAATGTCACATGATTATGAAAAAAAAAAAAAAAAGAAGAAACTAGAGGGCATAGACAAGAAGTTTTTCAAATGTCCTTCAGTTTACTTGTTTGCATTTCCTCAGAAGAGACTGGTGCAAAGCAGTTTGGAGTTTAGAATAGCTTCGAAAGCATTTATTGTTCCAAGGCTAATTTTAACCTGCGATAAAGATTGCTTTTTGTATTCAGTTGAATGTGATATCCAGTAATTGTTTGTCAAGGCTAAGTGCTGTAGGACATAATGCATTTTTTTAAATGGTGTTTTGTAATTATAATACAGCATCTTTATGCTTTAATATATGAAAAAATGTTATTGAGTAGAGGTGTTAGAATTATGAGAAAGTAGACTTTAAACTTTATTATTTCAATTATTAAGTCTCATGGCTGCTTAACTTACATTTAGGGGAGTTTGACTATGTATATTTGGTCAGACAAATGATATTTTGCCATCTGATTGATTTCACAGATTCTTGGAAGAAATAAGCTTTCTTTTCTCTCCCTCATACTGCATCTTCTTATTGTAATCAGTTCAGATTGGTGGGAAAGATTCCCTAAGATAGCCAAAGTGTGTGTGTGTGTATGTGTGGCCTGAAGAGGTTTTAATATTAGTTTAATGTTACTGTTGTAGTCTGTGCATGCAGGTCAGATAAAGAGTTTTCCAGCATAGCCAGCTGAAGAGAAAGAAGAGTTTATTGAGATAAGAGATGCTGCCAGTGCAGCAGGACGACTTCCTGAGGATCAGGGAGAGCCAGCTCCGAGCACATAGCTGTGTCTGTTTTCGTAGCGCGGGGAGGGGAGAGGTCTTGGGATACCTGCTGACCTGCTTATTGGTTGGGGAAAGAGGGGTCTTAGCATACCAACTTGCTCGTTGGTCGGGAGCTTAGAAGGCTTACAAGGGCCCTATAGGGTCAGGGTGAGGAGTGGGCCACATACATTTCCTAGTACGAAGGAGTAGGCCAGGTTGCTCAAGGTCGGGGAAGGGGCATTATAATTAGATGGGTGGGGTAGTGGGTGATGATAAAGGTCTGATAGTTCTTGTCTTGGCCAAAGGCTTTGAGTTCTGTCTCCTTGAAGAGGCCTTAAAGTCCCACAATTACTTCTAAATTGACGTCATGGCTGGAAGTGTTCAGACAGCCACTTCCAATCTGAAATGTCTGCATGTTGAATTGTTTGTGGTTTTTTTGGCTCTACGCATGGCATATTGAAGTTCCTGGACCTGGTATCAAATCCAAGCTGCCACTGCAACCTATGCCACAGTTGCAGTAACACCAGATCCTTAAACACTGTGTCAGGCCAGGAATTCAGTCAGTAGCTCAGCAGCTACCTGAGCAGCTGAAGAGACAATACCAATCCCACCATAGTGGGAACTCCTGAATAGTTTATAGTTTTTTAGATAAATGGTTTTTTGCTATCCTGATCAGTGGTGGCTGAAAGTCATGGTAGAAATCGTATTATACAGCCTCATTATTTTGTTGAAGGAATGACCAGAATGAATATTTTCTAAAACATCAGTCAGGGCCATACATCAGATGATAAGGTTGAGGAGAAACATATGGATCTGGGAATCCACCAGCCGGTCTACATCCTGTCTTTTTTTTTTTTTTTTTTTCGCTGCTTCGTACATTTGTTTTACTTATTTTAAACCATTAAATACAGCATGCATACCAAAACATGTATATATAATTTAGATAATACAGTTCAACAACTAATAAAATGAATATCCTCTTTCTTATTTCACAAGATGTAGACATGTTTCTGTACCTTTGACTCTGTGTCCCCCTCCTTCCTTGTATTCTTTTCTCTTCCCTCTGGAGATAATGACTTAGATTTTGTCATAATTATTTTCTTGCTTTTGTTTATGTTTTGCCTAAATAAGTGTGCTGGTTAGTTTTGCCTATTTTTATACCTTATGTAAATATAATCACAGTCTATTTATTTATTCATTCATTTATTTATTTGTCTTTTTAGGGCCACACCCGCAGCACATGGAGGCTCCCACGCTAGGGGTCTAATTGGAGCTGTAGCTGCCAGTCTACACCACAGCCACAGCAATGCCAGATCTGAGCCACATCTGTGATCTATACCACAGTTCATGGCAACACTGGATCCTTAACCCTCTGAGTAAGGCCAGGGATTGAACCCACAACTTCATGGTTTCTAGTCGGATTTGTTTCTGCTGTGCCACGACGGGAACTCCCACAGTTGATATTTTTATGCAACTTGCTTTTCACTTCTTATTGTTCAGTCTTTTGTTTTTCACATTCCTTTTAGTTGAATTAGCATTAGTTCATTCACTTTCTCTGCCATATACTAGTTGCTCTTCATTCCTTCTGTTTAAAAACATCTATTTAATCCTCATTTCTTGAGTTATAATTTTGAAAGATATGCAGTTATTCTCAGTTAACATTTCTTCCTTAAGAAAAATAGTTCACTCTCTCTGACTTCCACTGGCACTGCCAAAAAGTTCACTATCAATCGGCCTTACCTTTTAGGTAGTCCTTTTTCCTTTGGTTGCTCTTTAAGTTTTCTCTTTGCTTTTTGTTGCTTTAGTTACTACCAGTTACTAATTTTATTTATTTATTTATTTACTTGTTTATTCATTGATGAAGTAATAATATTATATTACAATATATATTATATATATTGCAGTATTATATTAGCTTCAGATATGTCCCATAGGGATTCAGTATTTTAATGAATTACAGAATGATCACCATAACAAGTCAAGTTACCATCTGGCACCATGGAACATTATTACAACATTATATTGACTGTATTCCCCATGCTGTTCCTTACATATCCGTGGCTTATTTATTTCATAACTGAAAGTTTATACCTCTTAATCCCTTTCCCCTGTTTGGCCCATTTCCCTATGGCCCTCCCTTCCCTTTGGCCCAGTGTTTTCTGTTTATCTATGAGTTTTTTTCTGTTTTGTTATGTTTATTTGTTTTGTTTTTTAGATTTGACATGTAAGTGAAATCTTATAGTATTTCTTTTTCTCTGTCTGACTTATTTAATTTAGTGTAATACCCTGTAGATCCATCCATCTTGTTTCAAATAGTAAAATGCATTCTTTTTATGTGGCTGAGTAATATTCCATTGAATTTACATGCCATGACTTCTTTATCCATTTACCTATCAATGTATACTTAGATTGTTTTCATATCTTTTTTTTTGGTCTTTTTTTTTTTTGTCTTTATATTTTCTACGGCAGTACCTGCAGCAAATTGGAGGTTCCCAGGCTAGGGGTCTAATCAGAGCTATAGCTGCTGGCCTATGCCAGAGCCACAGCAACATGGGAACTGAGTCGTGTCTGTGACCTAGACCACAGCTCATGGCAACACTGGATCCTTAACCCACTGATCAAGGCCAGGGATCAAACCTGCAACCTCATGGTTCCTAGTCGGATTCATTAACCACTGAGCCTCAATGGGAACTCCCATATTTTTTCAATTGTAAATAATGCTACAGTGAACATTGGGGTACATATATCTTTTGGAATTAGTGTTTTTGTTTTTTTCAGATAAATACTCAGAAGTGTATTTTTCTCGACTTTTTTCCTATTTTTAATTTTATGAGGAACCTATAATTTGATGAGGAGACTCTACTGTTTTCCTCTGTACATGATGTTTTCTGTCACGGTCGTAGCAGTCTGCACTTCTACCAACATCACGCCAGGGCTCCCTCTTCTCCACATCTTCACCAGCACTTGTTATTGTCGTCTTTTGATAATAGCCATTCTGACATGTGGGGGGGTAATATATCATTGTGGTTTTGATTTGTATTTCCCTGATGATTGGTGATAATAAGCATCTTTCAATGTGTCTGTTGGCCATCCATACATCCACTTTGAAAAAAATGTCTATTCAGATCCCCTGCCCATTTTCCAGTCAACTTGTTTGGTTACTTGTTGTTGAGTTATATGAGTTTTTAATGTACTTTTCCAATATTCATCCTTTATAGGATATATCATTTACAAATATCTTCTCCCACTCAGTAGGCTGCTATATATTTTGCTGATATTTCCTTTCACTGAAAAAACTTTTTTTAGTTAGATAAAGTCCCATTTGTTTATTTCCACTTCTGTTGCCCTTCCTGAGGATCAGATCCAGAGAAAATATTTCTCAAAAATGAGCATATAGAGCATATAGCATATGTTTTCTTTAGAAGTTTAATGATTTCAGGCTTTACATTTGAATCTGTAATCCATTTTGAGTTTATTTCTGTATTTGGTATAAGATGGTAGGCTCGTTTCTGTCTTTTGCAGGTAGCCGTCCTGGTTTCCCAACATCATTTGTTGAAGAGACTGTCTTTCCGCCATTGTGTTCTTACCTCCTTTGTTGTTTAAGCGTGGGTTTGTTTCTGGGCTCTCCAGTCCCTTCCATTGATCTAATATCTCTTCCTCGAGTTTGTTGGTGCCCCTGATTCTGAAGATTGACATCTTTCGTTAATTCTATCGTATCTCTGACAATATGTGTTGAAGTATTATTTCCTCTCCTGATTCTCCTCATTATCTATGAACTCCATTTAGACTTCTCCTTAAATTCTCAATCTGTGTTTCATGTCTCTTTACCTGCATATCATGTTTGCACATCATTTGTCTTTACTACCTTTTAGGTAATTTTTCCAGATATATCCTCAGGTTGACTACTTCTCTTCAACTGTCCAAGCTCTTATTTACCCCAAACTATTAAAGTTCTTTTTTCCCAATTATTATTTTTATGTCTAGAAATTTTTTTGTATTTTAAATTTTCATGGTATTTTTGAGTTTCTTATTCTTTTATTATTCATTCAAGCCTCTCTTTTATTTTTCAAATATATTAAGCTTTATTTTATACTCCATGTTTGATAATTTCAGCATCGGGGGGGGGTTGTTTGTTTGTAGATCTGATTGAATAGCTTTATCTTCCTATTGAGTTTACCTATGATGCCTTATTTTCATTTTTACTCATTTGGTTATTAGAATTGTATTATTAACTCACATCCCTTGGAAATTTGCTTATGGGAATTTTTTGATACCTGGGGTAAAAATTCCTCCAGAGAGACTTTGGTGTTACTTCAACTAGTTTTCCGAAGGTGGCATAACCAAGAGCCACGTTTAAACCAAAGTTTTAGTTTATGGTTTGGGGACCCACACAAGTTTATATTCTTAGAGGAGACGTTTTCTTTCTCATCCAATAGTAAGGCTGAAATGGACACATACTCCACCATTGTCTGATAGTTATTTTTGATCTCACAAAGTAAGAGCATTGCTTTCTGTTGGTCCTACCTTTATTTGGAAGTTTCTTGTCTTCCTACCACCATATCTGGTCCCTGGCTTTGCCAACTTTCTCAGATGTTTGTATTCCATTAGAACTCAGGTTCTACGCCCTCTGGAACTGGCAGAAACCTTGAGGGCTAACATCGCCCCACCACTGGCTTGTCCTTGTGGATCTCTGCTTGGTTGTCACTTCTGATCTCTGAGAAATTTCCTTATTTTGACACAAGTACTGTTGTTCCTCTTTTGCTTTTGTTTTTTCATATCCTGCCCAGTATTTTTAAATGTGCTATATTGTGAGGATTTTTCTCTCAATATCTTGTTAACCATAAGGCAAAAATGGAGAACTCCTGATGCCTTTAGATATTCCCTTCCTTAAGTAATAGCCATTTCATTTATGGCAGCTTCTAGAGTAAAACCAGAGCATATTACAAGTTTTATAAAAAGTAATTTTTTTAAATATTTATCATTTTCAATGAAAATTCTGCTCTAATACTTGAATATGTTTAATAATTATTAGAACTGACTCATGCTTACACCTTCACAGCTGCTGTTTTGAGCTTTAAAAGATTTCTTCAAAGCATATCACATGATCATCTTATGAGCAGGCCAGCAGAAATTTCTAAGTTAATTACAGTTTGGCAGAGTGTATCCAAAACCTCTTATCTGAACAGTGAACCCAATAATTTAATCAGTCTGTCTGTTGATTAATCACGTTCTAATCCATCTGATATCAGCACTGAAAAAGCTCTTCATCTGTTTCTTGTAAAACTTATCTCTGTGAATGCACAGCTGCTAGGAGCTATTGGAATTAATAACTTGAATAGGAGACAAAACACAATGGATTCTCAAAGCCTGCAGAAAAAAGTTTGAACTCCTTAAAACAGTCATTCAAGACTCTCTAATCTGACCCAACTGTATGCAGTCTCCCCATCCTCATTTCCTGTCGCCTTCCCAGCCTCAGCCCATGCCCGAACTTTCACAACTTCTGCTTTGTCTCTGAAGTTGGTGAGTTGATAAATGGATGAATATTTATTTATCAAATACCACGTCAGGCATGTGCTCCATTACTTCATTTAATGTCCTACAACCGCTCTGTGATTTAGTGAAGCCATTTTGACAGATGAAAAAAAATCAAAGAGCAAATCCAATTATTAGTGTCCTATTTACAAAGTTACAAACTCCCTGCAAAAGGGCAAGAGGAAAGACAAAATGCTACACAAGTCTGTGACCCAGTGTTTCATCAGTCAGACATAAATACAGTTCAAACACTGAATCTTCATACTTGTGCAGTGTGAGAAACCGAATCCTCTAGATGTTTGACCTTTGTCTAGAAGGTGAAGACATTTGGCCCAAGGTGTGCACTAGAGAGACATGAGTAAAATTCCTTCCTATACCTTCAGTGTGTTTAGTCCTTCTTTAGTCAGATTGTAAATTGTTTTGCTGTTTATTCTAGAGCAATATGAGCTATTGGTGTTTGTTTGTTTTTACCCTACTCCTTCCACTCTGTTACTCTCCTTACATAGAGTAGCCATTCAGTTAGCTCCGTCCAGCCCAAGACTGAGAATAAGTGTACCCCAGGCCCCTTTGTGCTGACAGTCTTTAGCACACCAGCACATTGGAAAAACAGAGTTCGCAATGTGTCCTAAAACATAGGGAGTCTTAGAACTTTGATCGTATAAGATTTGGGCCATAGGAATAAGAAATTATCACAGTTGATTCAAAACTGTGGGAAACTTACTATCACTAAATGGTAGTAACTGCATATTTTCTGCAACCATTTCCTAGTGAATGACACTTTATAGATGCCCGTGTCGTATTTTCTCCTCTCTGAGTCAAACCTGCGGAGACTAGTCCTGGTGTGGAAGACTCGTGGAGGACTAGTTGCTCGGCTCTCAGTTACTCCATGAGCGTCCGCGTGAATCCTAATTAATTCTGCCCTGCTAGATACAGCTAATTAGATAGTGGGTGAACAAAGAAGCCCAGTTAAGCACGTCAGAGTCTCTGCCACCAGGAGTGGTGGGCCTGAGTGATTATAAGTTTGGGGGAGAGACTCTGCTTGTACCTTGGGACCTGTCATAGGCCTGTGTTCTATCGTAAGAACTGAGACAGAGGAAGCCCCTTGTAAGAAGAAAGAAGAATGGAGAGATACACAAACAGAAGCAGAAAGAAAACCGAGACATTTCTCACTGCATTTCCTTTCTGGGATTAGGTCATATATTCCTTTTCCTTAAAGCACATATGCTACTTCCCACCTTTTAAATTTAACTTATTCAAGTCAATTTATTTTTCTTGGAACTAAAATTGGTCCTAACTGTTATGAGATACTTCAGACATTAAGCCGCTAATAATATGATTCATATAACATAAATTTACCTGAATTCTAGTCTTGCCTTTAACACTCACTAGAGCTCTGCCGCAGTGGACAAGTCATTTTAATTTCTCTAATCCCTGGTTGTAGCATTAACAGCATAATGACAGAGTTGTGAAGATCAAATAAGATGATCCATTTGAAATATTTGTGCTATAAAAATCTAAATTATTATTGTATCTCGGTCTCAGCACTACTGTTTCTCTGATAAATTATTTTGTATTTCTACGATAACGTTGTTATTCTTGTTTACTGTGCTTTCCATATTGGATAGACAGATTTAAAGTTCCTGATGACAAACGGATAAATCTTGTCACTGTTTCAGGTTTTGGAGTGCTATCTTTATGTAAAATACGAGAATGGGAAACTGATATATTAAGAACAAATTCTCATCCTACCCATGCCACCCCTCCAAAGCAACCAGAAGAGATTATTCTGACCATTATAAATTTTATTTCGGGGAGTGATCAAATATTAATATACTTAGTTCATGCAGAAAATAAAACATTAGTGGGTTCTTTCATAATAGTGGAGTTGCACTGGAAACTGGGCCACTGTTGAATTTTATTTTACTTTTTGCTGTTCCCAGGGTAGCAGTATGCCAGATTTATAATGATGGAACTGTATTATGTAACCAGGATATTTGTTGTGAGATTTATTTGTGAAGTGAGTTTACTCTTTTATGGAATAGTGCATGGTTAAATCCCACTTACATAGAAGATGTGATATATTTTAGAGGACAATTTTTCCTGCAATGTATTTCATTTTTGAAATTCTAGCTTATAAAAACAAGTAATTAAAAGATTTTTTGACAAAAACAACCAGTTCATAGTGAAATCTTGAAAATTAACAAGGAAAAAAATATCCCTAAGATTTAAGTTATAGGTTTTCAGGTAAACTGATAAAACTTTATTGATAGCTATAACAATATGCACTCTACTAGCACAAAGCTCATTGTACAGATTTCTTATTCTACCAAGTGTTTCTGCAGTTCAGGAATAAAGCATTTTTAAAATTGCATATCACTCATACTTTTAGAAAGCCTGTGTTGCTCCTGCATCCCCAGTTTCTCCCCCAGCATCTATCTACTCCAAAAGGTAACCACTTCCCTGAATTATTTTATTCTCTTACTTTTATATTTCATCGTAGAAGTAATTTTGGATATCAGATGCTATGTATTTTTCCACATCTTGCTTTTTTCACTCAACAACATATTTTTAAAAGGTATCTGTTGTGGCACAGTAGCTGTGGTTCACTCTGTAAATTTTATTTTTCATTTTCATCTACCGTTTTGGATGCTTACTCTTTTTCAAGTCTTCTACCAAACATCTCTGCAGTTTCCTTTTCCTATTCATTGAGGCCACTGTGACTGTCTTACTCCAGTAGTAACCATGGAAACAGCATAGTTTCTTTTTTTTAAGGATAAGAGAGGTCAAGTAAATGAACTTAAACAAACAAATATAATCAGGCTGTTTGCCATTTAAATTTTTTCACTAATGTTGAAAAATCACTATCATCACTTCAAATGTTAGGAGGTCACTACACTCCGTTTTATAATGGTAATTACTTATAATGGTAATTACCTTTTATAATGGTAATATCACACAAAGCAGAGATATCACCTAACACTTCCTTATCAATAAACATCAATTTTTAAAAATCCGAATATTGCTAATGCATTGAACATTAGAACTGTAGTAATTCATCTTCTTTGTTATAGAAAATAAACTCTTTATGTTTTAACTATTCTTGAATATGTTTGTTATATGAACTCCTTTAAGCAATGTTAATGTAATTTAGCTATTAAATATTAAAGCAAAATATTATCTTATAAAATCATACTCAAATTCTAGTATTCCCAGGTCAAATGCTTTAGTAAGTTATTGCCCAATTATTGAAGCTCTAACTCTGATCAGATAACCAAAGATAATTGGTTATATCCAAATTTTCATTCATCTTCCATAATTTAAAATTTTTAACTCTAGATAAAGTTTTATCTTTAACTCTAGATAAAGTTTTTGACAAAGTGGTGGTGAATATGACTAAATTTAGGAAATAAAACCTAGAATAAAATTTATATTACTGATTTATAATTGGGTAACCATGTTGTAATTTTGGCACTTTAGTTGAATTTGGAATAAGCTGAATTTTTTAATTGCTATGATGGTAACATTTGACTAGTGGGTAGTTGACAAGTTCTCCACACTAGGTAGCTGTAATTTGGATAGTTATTAAAGGGTCTTTTTTTCTTTGCTTGAGTTAAGGAAAGAGAAAACTGACCTGTTCAGAGGAGCATTGCTTGTCATAAATCACCATAACAGAGTAAACAATCCCTTTCCTAAAGGAGGTAAAAGTTCCCTTTGATTTGCCTTGTACTTCCGGTTCAGTCTTGGTTAAGGAAGTCACTGTTAATCCTCCTGTGGGATATTTACAGTTTACCACTGGATTATAGAAGAAGCAAATAAAACAGCTCCAGTGGTGAACCGTAAATTTAACTCACAATATACAAAGGGAAAATCTCTAGTAGTAGAATTTGAAGTTTAAGGTGTCATTGAGGGAGGATATTTGAAGAAAGAGGCACTTGCTTGACTGTCCTCCAGTTCGATATTCACTTATTGACCCTCTTGATTATTGCGAGTTCCTGGCCTAATTGTTATCAGGAGAAATACTGTAAAATAGCATATAGCTTAGAATTCCTGGACTCTTGAGTTTTTTCTTACTCAGTATTGGTGTGATTCTTCTGTTTGTATCTTTTTAATTTTATGATACTAAAAAAAAAATCACCTACACATTCTCTGAATATGTGGGCACAGTCTAGGGCAGAGACACAAGAGGCAGCTGCAGCTGGTTAAGGATCTGATATCTTAACTTCATATTCACTAAACCTCAGAAATCCCATAGGTAGCCCTGGACCTAGGGATTCATATCCGCTTGAACTGGAAAAGCGCTAGAGTTGGTGTCTATCTGAATGGGGCCATTCTGTTTGGATCCTAGAGATCAGATAAACCCAGCAATTTAGGGTTAGCATTCAGGACGGTCTTAGATGCTACCTGATGATCAAGTTCAATACTTTTTTTGTCATCAGAGCTTTGCAGTAGGCTGGGATGGGGAGGGGTGGACTCGTGGGCCATCTGGCTCACCGCGTGCTGGTCCCAGGATCTAGCCATAGAGGGGATGGAGGGCTGTATTCATAGGAGTCCCTGAGGGACCAGGGAAAACAGGTAAATGGACTTACAGGAAAGGTTTAAGCAAAGAACAAGTTCCTGAAATTTTGAGTATAGGCCAAAACCACTTGTTTGTTCAGCAGCAGAATGAGACCAGCAGCAAATACCTAATAGTTCCCATGCCTCAGGGCAAGACCTGTTGTACTTCCTAGGGTTTTTAGTCTAGTTTCCTTTAAGAAACATTATTTGAACACTCACTAAAGGCTGGGCTACAAGCTGGAGATGTAATAGCAAACAAGATATAGTTCTTGCCCTTCAGAAGTTTGCACTGTACTTGAAAGTACTAACAAGAATATAGACAGTCACGATTCATGGTTGTTAAGAGTGCCAGTTGGGTAAGGCATATGTTATTATGGTGGCATGAGTCAGAGCAGCTTAAGACTTGATGGTGTTGAGAGATCAGAAAGGATTCCCAAATTGACTGAAGTCTAAGATCTGAAGAGTGAGCTGGAGCAGGGACAAGTACACAGGAGTCAATTCTGTTGAATAAGCAGAAAGTGCCACTTTCAGGGCAGGGGTCAGTGTTTAGAATAAGCCCCCTCAAAATGTGTCACTTTTGCAAGAGGGTTATTTTGAGCTAAAGGGAGTCAAGACCCTGCAGGTTTGAGAGAAACTACCATCCCTTTCTTAACTACACAGAAGGATTTAAGTTAGGTTTTCTCAGAAAAGAGCTATTTATCCAAGTGGCTCCATCTATTTGACAATATATAACTGTCATATAACTATATAGCTATATAACTACCAAACATCTGCTCTTCTTTTTATTGTCCTATAATGACCTTGCTATTCATGGAAGCTCCATGTCTTTAATCCTTTTTCTTAGATCAGGATGGCATAGACTTCATCTTGTCTTCCTTTTCTGAACCTCTCATATATATGGGATATCTGTACATATAACATTAAATTTCATTTTCTCCTGTTAATCTACCTCATGTCAGTTTCATTCTTAGACCAGCCTAGGGAGCCTAGAAAGGTAGAGGAAAGTTTTCTTCCTTCTCAACATAGGCTGATAAATTACAAAATGGTCACTTAAAACAGATACCCTTTTGGAGTTCCCTGGTGGCTCAGTGGGTTAAGGATCCAGCATTGTCACTGCTGTGGCTCTGGTCACTGCTGTGGCACAGGTTCAGTCTCTGGCTGGGGAACCACCGAATGCCCTGGGGTTGGCCAGCCCCCCCCCAAAAAAAAACAATAACAAAAAACCAGTATCCTTTCATATGTGGAACAACGCATTAACCAAGTGCCAGGGCACATGACTTGGTGAACTGAGTATGGACTCTGCTTACCTCCCTGGTCAAATTCTCCTGTGCAGAACATAGCCTGTGGCCTAGATTGGACTTATCCTGGTGAAGAAAATTAGGAGTAGGGGGTATAGCCAGCAAAGGAGGACCCCAGGGCTTTAAAGTATGGCTCTTGGAAATTGGACCATAAGAAAAAATCAGCCTAATTTGAAGGAAACATTTCTAGAATTGTCTTCTCAGACCATGACAGCAAGAGAGAACCTGTTTGGATGAACTGCACAGAAACCACCTGCAGGGACGCAGAGCACACATTTAAGCATTTGGCAAGATAGAAGTATGACCGATTAGGCTTGAGCTTCCTGGTGTGACTTGACTTGTCATTTTACCCTAACCTTATGTAACATGGTTTCAAAATAGAAAATCAAAGTAAGGCTGGTGACATTCCCACAATTACAATAGAAATGGAATAGCTTAATTAGTAAATCATTAACTGGCAGGATTCCTATAAGTAAAAATGTACATATTTAAGGTGGCTTATTGTAACATTTATACCATTTATTTTATAATATACTAATTCGAATGTAAAAGTGAATGTAAATTGCCAGAAATTAACATGCAATGTGAAGAAAAGTCCTTTTATCCTCTGCAACTGTAGCATTTGGCAGATTCAGGAATAAATAATCTTTTGTGGCAAGGGTATGCCTTATCAAACATATGCAGATCAGCACTAATTAATGCTAATTAAGGTTTCCTGTCTATCTAGTTGGAAAAACGTCCAAATGTTATGAAATCCAGTTAGTATGCCTATTACGCTAATTGTTTTATATGGGGTGGTTCTTAATTAAAATATGTAAATTGACCTTAATTGCTATATACTAATGGGGGTTCATGTTATCTCACTAAAAGTGACAAGATGGTGAGGAGGGGTACTTAAATGACTAATTCTGATAAATCCTTAACTAAATGACCTTTACTCAAAATTAATTTTAATTGGAAGTTGGCTCAAGAAACATTTTCCTTCTTAGTTTCTTTTTAGTTTTTAGTAATGTAAGAATGTTACTCTTCTTTGTTCATATAGCTTTAGAAGCAGTTGTGGATTGTTAATTACACTTAACAAGCAAGTTAATTTGACTGTTTACTGTTTATAGTTACCAGGAAGTTATTGATATCCTCATTTCAGTCTTGGGAAAAATGAGTTCTCATTGAATGTGAATTTATAGTTAGAATCATATAGGTAAGTCAACCCAGTTAGTTTGCTAGAATGTGTGTTAAAAGTTTGATGAGCCAGTAGTGCTAATATGTACTCCTCGGCTGATTTACATTAAAATTACTTTTTAGGAAAAAAGATATTTTTCTTTACTAAACATTAATTCTTATTTGACTTAAAATCTCATTGGAGACACTTAGATCAAATAGACTGAAATGATAGTCTTACATTTTACTTGTCATGTTTTTATTTATTACTTAATTGCAAACAAATGGAAATGCGCACGCTCAAAACCAATGTAAATGAATTTACATATTTTTCCACTATGCTACACTTACAGTTATAGAAAGTAAATAGAGCTAACAAATATTTTACTTTTTCTCTTGAAAGTAGTTTATGTTCAACAGTAATGTAAAATATATTAAAAATGTGAGACAGGACTTTAGTAGAATACTGTCATATGGAAATGAGCATAGAATAAATAGTTTTTCTTTGTCCAAAGATACCCAATATTTTTACTCTTTCAACAGGACATAGTGACAAATGTCTCACCCAGAATCATCCGGGGGACTACCTCTGGCCCCATGTATGGCCCTGGACAAAGCTCCTTCCTGAATATTGAGCTCATCAGTGAAAAAACAGCTGCATATTGGTGTCAAAGTGTCACTGAACTAAAAGCTGACTTTCCAGACAATGTAAGTGTGATTTAACGTCTAAAACAAAAGAATTGCCATAAGTTGGTGAATGTTTATTTAAACATCCAATTCATAGGCTTATAAATATTAATGTGTATAATATATTTTATTAAAGAATCTGCCAGTTGCTTTGCAGATGCATAGAAAGATAAAAAAGAAAGAAAAGCTCAAGAACTCATAAAAATCCACACAGTGTGAGGCTTTTTTATAAATGGGTGCCATGTAGATGGAAGAAGTATCTACATAAGCAGGAGGAAGAGAAATGAAATACTTATTTTATTGAGTTGGTTTTCACTGTATGTGGCCAGTATTTATGAAGGTGATGACCTTAGGAAGAAATTGCAGACTGTAAATCATCTTAAATACAACACTGAAGCAGAGGCAGAATTTCTTATATAGTTTAGTAATATTTTTTTTCCAGTGAGAAATAATTTGCTAAATAATTTTAACAAGTTATTCTGAATGAGTCAAGTATCTTTTATAAAATCTGTTTTTTTCTTCTGAAGTACTGTATACACATATTACAGTGAAATCAGGCTTGCATATAATATTTCATTTCTTTGTATTTTCTATATATTGCCTATAGGTTTTTAGCCCGCAGAGTGTTTTCCCATCAGTAATTGATTAGGGTTGTCCTCAGTGTCATTCTTTCATTCTCCTCCTCCCCCCCCACCCCCCTTCACCATGCTCACATATGCATACACATACATTTTTCTCCTTTGCTCCTTCTCAGTGAGCTGGTGATGAATTGAGGTTGAGGTTTGGGACAATGTATGTTTATGTTTGTAGAAAAGATTTTTCTATGTTATTCCTTCAAAGACAGTGAGAACACTTCAAGTATTCTAATGATAACTATTTTAAAATCAAATGAAATTTGGGGATGTTTGCCTACAAACTGATAAATCAGAATATTTTGAAGGAACTTTAGCTATCACACTATTGCCTAGCTCATCAGGTTTCTTTTTTCTGGTTTAGAAAGTGCCAATTGTTTCACAATTCTCTCTTATTTTGAAACAGAATAGAATCACATAGGATATAATTTACCTTCTTCAATTCAACCCTTCAGATGTGAAGGGAACTAAAAAGGCCGTCTGAAATCTATAGTTTCTGTTTATTAGGAATTTTTCACTTTCTGAGCTTGATGTTGCAATTATCTCTGTTTCACATTATGTAAATTAGCTCATAACATGAGTTATGAACTGTGCATTTTGTCAAGAATCCACGTGTTCTGGGAAGCTTTTCTTAGAATGTTATTTTCCCCATTTCACAGATGAGGAAACTGAGGCATATACAGTGAAGTAACATGCCCTCAGCTCATAGCTATTATATAATCAAGCCAGAATTTGAACTTGAAGTTTTCTTTTGGCATCTGTGCATCTGCTCATATTGCAGTATTATTTCAGGCCTTTTAAGTTGCAGTTCTGATCTGACCCCTAGCCTGGGAATTTCCATATGCCAAGAGTGCAGTCCTGAAAAGATAAAAATCAAACGAACAAGCAAAACAAACAAACAAAAAACTGAGTATTATTTACATTAATGCAAAACCAGAGCAGTATGAAATAGTCCTTCAGGGGTATTTAGATGAGCCAATGTATCTGAAAAAAATCCCTTTTTTTGGAAAGTAATTTCTACCAATAACTTATCTTAAGCTCGCCTGATACTTTCTACCCTCTCTTGAGCAGGAAAAAGATGTTATAATAATGACCTCCAAGAAATGACAGTAAGTAGACAAGAGAGCTGAGACAAAACCCTTGCTTTTTGATTCCACAGTCAAGTAGAAAGACTTGAACACATTTAAATGTTCTTTTCAATATCCCTGCAAACAATTTTTTTCTCCTATAATGCTTTTTTCTTCTGAGCAAACAATACATGCTTTTCTTGTTTCTAATTCTTTCACCATTTAGAGTATACTTATTATTCTTTTTCTGTATCCTTAGAACTAATTTCTAACATTTTTACTCCCCATATCAAAGATAACATTTTAAATACAATTAAAATGGCATTCCTGTTTGAACCCACAGAAATAATGTGTGTGCACCTAGATATTGCCATGCTGAGAGTAGAATATCCCCCACTGTTTTGGAATTACTCTGATGCCAAGCCCAATGAGCTGAGTGAAAGAAGGTGACCCTTCATTTTCCAAGTTTAATTATCACTCTCACTGGCGTTTTCCCACATCATTCTCGAGTGCGTAGCTGCCACCTTTAATGACAGGGATCAGATAATTCAACCCATTGTGGCAGCTTCTAAGCAAGGGCTAACTTTTCCGAAAAAGAAATTGTGCTGGGGGGGCATGTGGGTCAGCTGATGGCAGCAGCTAGTATCTTGATTTCCAGAGAGAGTAGAGACCACTTGACCATGAACTAGAGGAGAGAGCTGGAAAAACATCTTGAATATAAAGACGCTAAGACTCCTGAAATATATTGTAAGGGCTTGTCTCTTAACTGTCACAAAATTAATCCAAAGCCTATACTTATACCAGACTTCTCCTTGGCTTTCAAGTTTTCCTTTCATTTATCTGCAAATTAAATTTGGCACACTGATCATTGTAGTGACAATTTATTACTAAGAGTGTTTTTTTCTTTCTGAGATTTTGCAATGCTTATGATGAAATGTATTGTGTAATTAGGGCTTACAGAAATCAATTTTAAGTGAATCGTTTCATTCTCACTGTAAAATCCTTAGAAATCCTATATTTTAGGCTTGTAAAAAAGTTTACCAAAAAAAAAAAAAAAAGAAGAAGATTACTTGCCGCATTTTGTCTGAATGCACCGAATTAGCAAGCAGAGACTGACATTTTCTATCATTTGAGGCAGCTACAATAAGAGTTAGGCAAAAGATTGGGATTCAGCAGTGAATCAGTTGGTGGAGCTAGAAAAGGGCATGATGGCTTTGTTAGAGAAATTAATAAAGGAAGAACAATCGGTATGTAAATATACTTCTATTATAAGACACCTCATTTCTGCTGAAACCCTTTCTCAGTTCATTACTGCGAGATGAGCACTGCACACACTACATTCACAATTGCTCTAAAGAAGTCACTCTTCATCAGCATTCTGAAGGTGCTTTCCTGACCAGTAGCCTCTAAGTATGGAATTCTTAACCTGGTGTGTGAGCCATGGCCTCCTCAGGCACCCCGGTGAAGCCTAAAAGCCTCTTTTCAGACAATTATCTTTGAAAGGCTAAAACAAAATTCGTAAGGTTGTAAAGAACTCCTATTATACCAAAATTCTTGAAGTATTTTAAAAGACGTGATGTAGTAAAATAAGTTACTCTTTAGTAAGGCCCTAAAATACAGTCTAATGGCAGATCGAATCACTACTGTGATTTCAATATAATGGTGACTATAAGTGACACCCTGTGATATCTGCGGTAACTCTGCAACTCTGCAGGAATTTCTGTGGTTTCTGTTGGTGCAAAGTTACAGGTGTTGATAGTGTTACTATGGTCTGTTGCTTCACGATGGGGGACATGCTAAATTTCAGTGAGAGGCTAGTGAAGATAAAGATTTAATTTTTTTCCATCCAAGTTCATGAATTTCCTGTTATTTAGCAAAAGTTCTGAGGACCTTAGATTAAGAAACTGTGTCCCACATTTCTCAGTTCTCATTGCATATTAGAATCTCCTGGGGAGCTTCAAAAAATGTTATTTATAGTTCGGCCCTGTACTAGCTCAATCATTTAAGAAATTCTGACATGGATAGAGTGAATATATATATTTATATGTGTACATATTCTTAATATTCTACAAAGAATAAAAATTATTTGAGTTCTACAAAGAATAAAAATAAATCATGGCTGAGTAGTATTCCATTGTGTATATATACCACATCTTCCGAATCCAATCATCTGTTGATGGACATTTGGGTTGTTTCCATGTCCTGGCTATTGTGAATAGTGCTGCTATGAACATGCGGGTGCACGTGTCTCTTTTAAGCAGAGTTTTGTCCAGATAGATGCCCAAGAGTGGGATTGCGGGGTCATATGGAAATTCTATGTATAGATTTCTAAGGTATCTCCAAACTGTTCTCCATAGTGGCTGTACCAGTTTACATTCCCACCAACAGTGCAGGAGGGTTCCTTTTTCTCCACACCCCCTCCAGCACTTGTTATTTGTGGATTTATTAATGATGGCCATTCTGACTGGTGTGAGGTGGTATCTCATGGTAGTTTTGATTTGCATTTCTCTAATAATCAGGGATGTTGAGCATTTTTTTCATGTGCTTGTTGGCCATCTGTACATCTTCCTTGGAGAAATGTCTACTCAGGTCTTTTGCTCATTTTTCAGTTGGGTTGTTGGCTTCTTTGCTGTTGAGTTGTGTAAGTTGTAAATACTACTCAGCCATAAAAAAGAACAAAATAATGCCATTTGCAGCAACATGGATGGAACTAGAGACTCTCCTACTGAGTGAAGTAAGTCAGAAAGAGAAAGACAAATACCATATGATATCACTTATATCTGGAGTCTAATATACGGCACAAGTGAATCTTTCCACAGAAAAGAAAATCATGGACTTGAAGAATAGACTTGTGGTTGCCAAGGAGGATGGGGAGGGAGTTGAATGGATTAGGAGCTTGGGGTTAATAGATGCAAACTATTGCCTTTGGAATGGTTTAGTAATAAGATCCTGCTGTATAGCACTGGAAACTGTGTGTAGTCACTTATGATGGAGCGTGATCATGTCCGAAAATAGAATGTGTACATGTATGTGTAACTGGGTCACCATGCTGTACAGTAGAAAAAAAAATGTATTGGGGAAATAACAAGTGATTACAATTAAAAAAAATTTAAAAGGAAAAAAAATAAACCCCAAAGTTAATGGTATGTTTATATCCAAAAAAAAAGAATAAAAATAAATAATAATAAAAATGAACCATAACCTACAAAAAATAAAAATAAAACATGGAAATTTAAAGTATTAGGGTGTATGGTGCAAAACTGTCCATGCGCAGTTATCCTAACAAATATCTGTTTTCACTTTTCTAGAGCAAGTGAAGTCTATTTAGGATTTAGAGTCAGAATGCACTTAAATCTCAGCATTTCCTCTGACTTGCTGTTTTTTGACGTTCAGTCCCAACTTTTCACCAGTGTGATAACAATACCTATCCATAGAGTTTGTTGTAAAGTTTAAACAAGATATTATATTTAATGAGTTCGACACATTGCTAGCATTCACGGTTATCAATTATATTGCATAGAATGCCTTTATGCATTTAGCTTTTGTTCCTATTTAAAGTAATAATTTGTTTTTAGGAAATATTCTGAGAAGTATATTTGGAAAATTGAAGGAAATATATTTATAGCTTATGAATTATATTGCCCAATTGACTTTCAAAACATTTTTGAACCAACAGTTCATACAAAAGACACTATTTCAGAAATAATTACCAATTAAATAATTAAAGGAGAATTTACTAAATGTTTTTTAGTGGTCCTTCTGAGCTTGAATTTATTATATATCATGTAGAACATATGTCTTCTGATTCCTTTCCCAGTGTTTTATTCATTATACTTCCTTGCTTTTATGTCATTCATTAATTTGACTTAATAGCTTCTGATTAAATTAAGACAAATAATGACAGTTATTTTCTTGGTCTCAGCACAGAAGCAAAGGAAAATTAAAGTATGCTTAATTCTACAAAGAGGAACAGCCAAAATGAATCAAAATACATAATATAGCTCATAGTTATGGGATTTGTTTATGGCTCCATGTAGCCAAGTATTTTCTTGAGTTAGGGTTTTCCTAGTTCCTTAAAATAAAACATTACCTGCACTCTAGTAGGGACTGAATTTGCTCTCTCTACTATGAAATAACAGCTTGGTCTTTTTTTTACGTAAGTTAACCAGGACCACTGGTCCCTGAGAGATGGAAAACAATGGACATGAACACTGCTATTGTCCCAGAAAGTTTCCAGACTCCATTTAAGGCAACAGAAACCAGTTAGAAACAGAGATCTTTGTGCATTGAGGAGACAGAACTGAGGGTGCAGATGGAACAAGGTGCCTAGAATTCACAAGACAGTGCATCACAAAGCAGAGAGCTGCATACAGAAAGAACTTCAGAGATCTGTAGAGGGTCCCTCTTGAGTGTTAGCAGAGGAAGGGTCAGCGCACACTTTTTAGTAAATTATGAGACTACAGAAATAACTTTCTGAATGGATTACAGGGATGAGTACTCAGTTCTTACATAGATCTGGGAATAATGACTCTTCCTGACAACCAGACTTGAAAACCCTATGATTCACAAGTGACCATAGGCTGAACACTGACTTAGTCATGCCCTACAAACCTAAAAGGCCAGACCTGAAAGGATAAAAATGTATCCAGGTAATTTAACTACAACTCAGAAAAACTCAGTAATATTTAAGGAAAACAAAATATCTAGTACAAAAAAAGATAAAGTTCAATGTCTGGCATCCAATTAAAAAATAACCTAGTATGTAAAGAAATATGAAAATAAACTCAAAATAAGAATAAAATCAACCAAAACTGATGTGATGTTAAAATTAGCAGATAAGTACATTAAAACTGCTACTGTAACTATATTCTATATGTTCAAAAGCTGAATTAAGATGTGGAAAATAGATTAAAGATACAAATCAAACTTCTAGGTATGAAAACTACAATGAAAGTGATGAAAAACACACTGGAAGTTACAGAGGGCATATTGGGCACTGCAGAAGAAATAAGTAGTAAATTTGAAGATACAGCAATAAAAACTATCAAAAATGAAACAAAGAAAGAAAGAGATAGATAGAAGGAGTGAAGAGAAGGTAAACATGATTGGTGAGCTGGAGTCAACTTCAAGCAGCCTAGTGTACACTGGAATTCTCGAAATTTGAGGAAATATTAGACCAAACTTTCCCAGTTTTTCTTAAAACAAGCTTCCTCCCCCAAACAAAACAAAACAAAAAAACCAAAAAATAATAAACAAGAAACTTGATAAACTTCAAGCATAAGAAACATGAAGACAGTTACACCCAAGTAATATATCATAATCAAATGTACTAAACCAGTTATAAAGAGCCAAAGCAGCCAGGGACAAAAAGTATGTTCCCTACAGAGGAACAAACATAAGCATTACTGCTGTGGTTTATCATCAGAAACAATGTAAGCCAGAAGACAACATCTTTAAAGTGCTGAAAGACTAAAAAACAAAAACAAAACCTGTTACCCTAGATTTCAAAATTCAGTAATATAACTTTCAAAACACAGGTGAAATAAATACTTTTTCAAACAAAAAACTGGAAGAATTCATCACTGGCAAGTCTGCACTACCGGAACTGTTAAAATGTTTTAAGCTGAAGGGAAATAAGTTGAAATAAGAATCTACACCAAGGAATAAGAGCACCAGAATTTATAACTACATGGGTAAATATTAACTCACTTTAAAGAGAATTGGTTGATTAAACAAAAACTTATAGTGTGGGGGTTTATCACATATGTTTATCACAAAATATATGAAAACAATGGTGCAAAAGTTGTGAGGAAGAAAATGGAAGTATACTACTGTGAGATTCAAAAATCTTATGTCAAGTTTTACTTGAAGATAGACTCTGATAACTTAAATATGTATACTCTAAGCTCTAAGCAACCACTCAGATAATATGATAAAACAGAAACATGAAGGGTATGAGATAGATTCATAGAGTACTCAAACCAAAAGAAAGTATAGTTAAACCTGTGTCAATAATCACATTAAGTGTAAATGGTCTAAAGACCTCAATTAAAAGGCAGGTATTTTTCATATTTTACTTTATTTTATTTATTTTTTGTCTTTTTAGGGCCATGTCCATGGCATAAGTAAGTATGCAGGCTAGGGGTCAGATCAGAACTGCAGCTGCTGGCCTACACCACAGCCACATCAACGTCAGATCCTTAACCCACTGAGCGAGGCCAGGGATCAAACTCTCATCCTTATGGATACTAGTCAGGTTCCTTAGCTACTGAGCCACGATGGGAACTCCTGTATTTTTATTTTTAAAAAAGCAAAATCCAATAGTATGCAGCCTGAAAAAAAATTAAAATATGAAGACACAAATAGAATATTGAAACAATGGAAGGAGACACACCATGCTAACTCTAATCAAATAAAATCTCATATAATTGATAACAAAGTAGTTATAAAAGCAAAGAATATTATCAAGGACAAAAAAGATAATTTTATAATATTGAAAAAATCAGTTCCTCCGGAATTGATCACAATCCTAAACACTTAAGGCACTTAATAACAAAGCTTCAGGATACCTGAATAAAAATCTAATAGAACTGCAAGGAGCAATGGAAAAACTCAAACTTATAATTAGAGTTAATACCTGCCTGTCAGTAATTAATAAAACAATAGAATGAATCTATTGAAGATTTGGGAAATGCTATCAACTTACCTAATGGATATTTATAGGACACACTCTCCAATGGCAGCAGAATACACAGTCATTTCAAATACATGCATAAATTTATTATAATAGGCCATATTCTGAACCATTAAAAAGTCTCTAATTTTAAAAAATTAAATTCATCCAAAGTATATACTCTGACCACAACAAAATTAAATTTGTAGTCAAAAACAGGAATAGGAGTTCCCGCCGTAGCTCAGTGGTTAAGGAATCCAACTAGGAATCATGAGGCTGCAGGTTTGATCCCTGGCGTTGCTCAATGGGTTAAGGATCCGGTGTTGCCGTGAGCTGTGGTGTAGATTGCAGACACGGCTCGGATCCTGCATTGCTGTGGCTGTGGCGTAGGCCAGCAGCTATGGCTCCAATTGGACCCCTAGCCTGGGAACCTCCACATGCCACAGGTGCGTCCCTAGAAAAGACAAAAAACAAAAAACAAAAAACAACCCAAAAAACCCCCAGGAATATATTTGTAAAAACTCCAAATATTTAGAAAATAAATATTTATCACAATAACCCGTGGTTAACCATTGGTTATCTCAGTAACCATTCTTCATAGTAGCTTTATTTCTGATAACAAAAACTGAATGATCCAGTTGAACAGATCAGCAAATTGTGGTGTATAATACAATAAAGTACTACTCAGCAATAAAAAAGAATGAACTCCTGACACATACAGCAACATAGATTAATCTAAGAAATTACGAAAAGAAAATCCATCAAACCCCCCAAATGCACAGATTTTATGATAAGACTGTAGAAAATGTTGACTGATCCATAGTGACACAAAGTAGATTAATGGTTGACTTATAGACAGGGAAGGAGTTAGCGGGAGGGATTATAAACAGTCACAAGGAAATTGGGGAGCATGATAGATGTATTCATTATCTTGATTATGATGATGGTTTCAAAGTATATATACATGTCAAAACTCATAAAATTGTAAGCTTTAAATATATGTAATTTATTATATGTAAAATTTTGTATAATATATAGTGTACATAGAATTATATTTCAGTAAATTGGTTTTAAAAGACTCAAGAGATTAAATTTGAAATTAGAAAGGCTCTTCTCATGGATATGTCCTGGTAATTAATCCCATGTTGGATTGCATATCTAAAAACCTTTGTCATCCAGCTCTTCAATCCCTACCCATTGCCCAAGCCATCAGTCAATCGTATTCCACAAAATTTTGTAGCATTTTGATTGTATTCACTCTGATATGAAGTCATGGGAGCTTCACATGAGGTTAAAAATGACCTTATGCAGTATTAAGAAAGAAAAGAAATACTGGGTGTATTTTTAAGCTTCTGCTTTGTGGGAGATTAAAGGACTAGTGATTTGTGTCATTCAGTAAAGGACAAATCCTAAGAAAAATCCATCAAAGCGTTTTAGTCTCATTGTATATACAAGCTTTGACTGCCTACAACATACTTTTCTCAAATTCTCCTCCACTTGGTAATTTGTCAGTCTGCTTTTTTTTTCTTTTCTTTTTTTTTTTTTTAGGGCCACATTTCCAGCATATGGAAGTTCCCAGGGTAGGGGTCAAATCCGAATTCCAGAAGTAGTCCTACACCCCAGCCTCAGCAACCTCAGATCTGAGTTGCATCTGCCAGCTACACTGCAGCTTGTGTCAATTACATGTGTTGTATTAACTTTGTTACAAACTACTTAGCATATTTTACTTTTTAAAATTTTTTTTTTGCCACTGGGCGTTTTACTCTTTTACATTGTACCCTACAGGGAATATTCCAGAAATTTATTTTTCATGGGGAACGAAACAAATTTCATATTTTTCCCCTTAGGTCTTCTAAGGTATTTACTTGAAAATATTCTCTTTATTCTTTAAGGTTTTTTTTTTTTAAGGTAAATGTTTAGTACTATTTTAAAGGTTTACATATTGTACTTAAATACCTGTTTTCCTATTTCAATGATCATTTACGGTTGGGTCATTAATTCAGTTTAATCAGAATTTAAGGCTATATCTGTAACCCACAAATATGATTCAGTTAATTGTAGACCCTCTTAAAGGAGAATGGTCACGGAGATATTGGACTTTCAATTTAATCACCAGGCCACTTTGATATTTCGTCCTTAAAATAACACAAATGAAGAAAACTTTAATAGAACAAACCTGTGTAAAACGAACCCTTAAATTTACCTAAAATTGTATTCTGTGGGCTATGTCTTCATTTTAAGAATCAAAGACAAGAAAATATACATTAGAACGAGGGCCCCATCACAGGGGACTTGTGATTATCCATAGAGAAGAATGGGTGAATGAAATTCATCGGTAAAGATACAGTATTTTACCAGTCTCTTCTACCAAAAGATATTTTTATTTTTTTCTTAATATAAAAGGTATTTTTTTAAAAAAAGAAGAAAAAAACCGTAATTTTTGGCAATGAGACTATTCCCAAGGAACGTCCTGAATCTTAATGGAAGAAAAAGAAGTAAAAATTGTCAAAGATGTTTTATGAATTCAAAAGCCTGACAACTTATTAATTTTGTATAGACAGTTACAGTAAACAAATTTGTATTTCTCTGAGTTGATCTCACAGTAATCTTGTAAGGAAGACATGCCTGAATTTCATCCCCATTTCATGTTAAAATCTGATATCCAGATAAAAGTAATTTCCCAACGATACTTTCAGACTGTCAGTGGTAAAATTTCAAATTGGTAACAGTATATCTGACGTACAAACACTCACAATGGAAGAAATTTATTATTATTTTTAAAAAGTCAGGCTTCAGATTACTTAAAAATGTCCGTGTATGATTCACTTTTTCTTTTCACCTGGGTTTTCTTCCCCTTCTGGTGGAGGTGCTAATGAGCAGAGAAATGGGAAAGGTAATCAGCCAGAGGGAAGAGAAGGATCAAAGACCTAGATAATTCACAAACTGGAAAATGAGCTCCGACCTAATCAAGATTGGATTGTAAATAGGATAGAAAGAATTTATGCATCCCTGGTATTGGCCTGAATAGCATTTGTACCCAATCCAAGGAAAGTATTTGTGAATTTCATAGCTGGCTATTTTTTTCTCCCTTTGAGATTTTTTTTCCCCCTAACCTAATGACCCATTGTGTACATGAAGCAAAGAAATAACTTATCATTAAAGTTGTTTTTGAGGTAGATATTTCACTTTGCATGGTTTTAAAATGCCTAGAGCATTAATAAGGAAGGAGTTAACTATTAATACAGCTTCTTTGGGGGTTTCTGACCTATATACTTATCACCCAAAAGGAAATTTTGTGTAATATTTTATTCATGAAAAATTTAAGGAAGTAACTAGATTGACTAATCTTCCCATAATAAATAATTTAATTTAACTTTGTGCTGCTTTTTGCATTTTAATTTTTTCATACTAAGTCCTTTAAAATTCCCAGTATTAAAATGATGAAGTGTTTTGTGGATGTTTTAGTTTAAGTTGTAAATTTAGTTATAACTCTTGGGTTGCAAGGTTGGATTATAGGGGAGGTGTCAGTGTAGGAAATGAACACATTTATGGACTGGAAAAGCTATGCACACAATAAGTTTTTAGATGAACTATGGGAAAACAGTTTAAAAATCAGCATGAAAAAATGACATACAGCGGAGTTCCCGTCGTGGCACAGTGGTTAACAAATCCGAATAGAAATCATGAGGTTGTGGGTTCGATCCCTGGCATTGCTCAGTGGGTTAAGGGTCTGGCATTGCCATGAGCTGTGATGTGGTGTAGGTTGCAGATGCGGCTGGCATCCTGCGTTGCTGTGGCTCTGGCGTAGGCCGGCTGCTACAGCTCCGATTAGACCCCTAGCCTGGGAACCTCCATATGCCGCAGGAGTGGCTCAAGAAAAGGCTAAAAAAAAAAAAAAAAATTAAAAAAAATGACCTACAGCAATAATTGTTGTTCTTACTGAAACTATAATTACACTTTACATACTTAACATTTAATATACTTTCATATCTGCTGTATTCAGCTCCAGGGCTTTGTATCACAGTTTATGACTCAGAATTGTTGTGTCTGCTTAGAAGGTCCTAGAAGGTGAAAATACCTTCTAAGACCTTCCCAGTCCAAATGCCACCAGAATATATGGTTAGATTGTGACTTTGAATTTCAGACAGGACTTCAGTTTCTAGTTAGGAGATAGAAAGCCAGAAGAGATTACACTCGTGCCCTAACAATCAGAACAAGTCAAATAAACAGCAAAATTGGATTTTTAAAAAACTATCTGAGAATGCAGATTACTTTAATAAACTCAATTCCAGAAAATGATAAGCTCTTCTTGGAGAAAAGACTCATGGTGACTTTGCTTCCTAGAGGATTGCTGGGAGGGAGAGGAAGTCACAACAGAGAAAGCAGTGTAAGAGTTAAAGGCTGTTTAATGGATGTGTCAGGAATGGCAGGTTGTGTGAAAATATCAAGGAGCCTGGGCAGAGACCTTGCCAGTTTTAGAAACCAAGTCTTCCCCATGTTATTTCATTGAGTTGCCTACCTGAAGTGGGGCCAAGGCAGCAGAGTTCAAAGAAATCATCCCTAAGGGAAGCAGGACCTTCTCCATTTACAAGGCAGAGGCCTACTGAAGGCTGGGGTGGGAAAAGAGCCCTGAGAGAGATTCTCCAAGGCATTCTAGGCCTTCACCAATTATATTGTAGTCGCTTTTTTGAAGGCTTGAGGAAGGCAAGCTCAGCACAAAGATGCTGAAGCACAGAAAGCCCGTGTGAAACTAGAGAGCAAAGGAGACACCCTAAGCAACACAAAAAGTTAGCAGCTGGTCTGCAAGCAGCAAGAAATACCCCACAGTTTGGAAAGTTGGTGGCTGGACTAATCATAATAAAGAGACTCTGGAGTCTTTGTGGGGCTCAGTTCCTGAGTCCTACTGTAGAGAAAGGTCTGATCAAACCCTTGAAACATTTGAAGCCAGTGGAGAACTATATCTAGCAAAACCACCACCCAGCCCAGAATCACTTTCTGCAGATTCCTTCAACTCAGTCTCCTACATTAGCACCTGATGATAGAAGGGCTGCATCCCTTTCTGAGATAATTTTTACTTATTTAAGTCTCAGCTGTTCTTTTATGGAAATTATTTGGCATACAATAAAAAAAATATAAGACATGAAAGAAAAAAAATGTGACTCAGGTCAAGAGATTTTTCTTGCAAGTTGTCTTGCAATTCCAGAGAGAGAATTAGAATTAGCAGATGGAGCCTCTGGAATTACCATGATAAATATGGGAGGAAAAAAAAGGCCTAGTAGAAAAACATTGATGAAAAGTTGTCAGAGCATTGTAAAATATTTAAATATCCAAATGGAAATATATGAAGAATGCTTTTCAGAAATGAAGAATTCATTGGATATGCTTGAGGAAGACTGGATGTAACAGAGAGAAGAATCAGTGAAGTTGAAGACAGGGGAATAGAAATTACCCTTATTGAGAAAACAGAGAAAAATATGTCACAGTGTCTGAGATCTGCGGGTCAATATCTGATTTTTCTGACATTCATGTAATAGAATCTTAGGAAGAAATGAGAGATTCAAGCACAAGTTATCGATTCAAGTCATACCCTTTTACAGTGGCTTTCTCTGACCATGTGGAAAGCAGTGCCCTATCACAAACCCCAAAAGTACTCATTACTACCAAAATTGTTCCTTTGTTTTTTTAATTTTATTCTACCAATATTTACTAAATATACACTAAGTGCCAGAAACTATTTTAGGATATAGTGTTCAACTTAACATGCAGGTAACATACAGGGTCCCCTTTCTCAAGAAAAGTATTTCTTCTCTAGAGTTTCATAAGGATAGGGACCTTTTTTTTTCTTATCTATCCCTAATCTTGAATTTCTATAACAGTAGCTTTTGTATAGTAGGAACTTGATTAATGTCTCAGGAAAAATGAACAAATGGATTTTTTGGAAGGACAGCTCTAAGGCCCTATTTTGTGTTGTCTCTCCAAAGATTATCTGGCAAGAACTCCTAAACCTGTTCTGCTATGTATTATTTCTTTCTTTGTTATCTCTAATCCTTAGGTTCCACTTTTTCTACATTCTCCAAAGAATTGATTCACACAAAGGCGGTTTTTACAGATATAAAACATTGCATAGATGTAAACTAGAATTTTTATAAAAGGAACCAGACAGGAAGACTAGACTGAGAGAAGGGAAATCCATACTTCTATCATGCGTGTATCACTCTATCTTGTAATTATTTACATATAGGTCTCTGTACTCTCCAGATATTAGTCTCTTAGTGTTCCTAGGACCAAGCCCCAGCACAGCCCAGTTCAGTTACTTCTCTGTTACCTACAACGTAGTATTTCATTTAATTTCACATGGAAGTTGATATTTCTTAAAATTTTCAGTAATCTATAAAAATAAGTCATAAATAATGGACATATGCTGTAAAAGGTTTCTGTTTGTTTTGTTGTTGTTGTTTGTTTTAGCAAAGGATAACTGTCAAAATTCTTAAATTATTACTCTTATTTAAAATCCATGTCCCCTGGGCCATGTTGGTGGAGTCTACAAAAAAAAAAAAAAAAAAAGATGACCCAATCTGTCAGAGTCTATTAGTGATTGATGACCTAAAATATATCAGATCACACACTCGAATTCTCCAAGGGTCATATTCCTTTCTCATAGTTCTAACTAAGGAGCTTTTGTACATCACCTGTGAAGTTCTGATTTGCATTAAGATTTACTTCCAGTCGTCAGTGGAACAGCTTTCTAACCTTAGAGGGAAAGCTGATGATGATGGAAAAGAAATTGGAGTTACCATTCGTTAGCATTCTCAACAAACGTAATTGAATTTTTAAATCATAGACTCCTTGAATGCCAGAGAGTCTTCGAGTCCTTAATTATCAATCATCATGTAGCTTAATCTGTTTACTAAGAAAAATTAAGGTTAGACATATTGGTCCCAAAGTTGCACGAACTAGTGTTCAGTTTTTCCACATTTATTAAGCACATCATGCCTCTTTTCCTAAATGTATGTTTTTGGCTCTTGTCATCTTTCCTTCCCATCCCCTTCTCCCCAAAAATAAAGCACCCCTGAGAGAATAATATTAAAGCCCAGGTGTACTTCCTTTAGGATTATATGTTGCCAGTGTCTATTAGGGTATCATAATTGATGACTAAATTTATTAGTAATAACTACCCATTATTGTGCCAGGTGCTCTGCTGAGTAATAGACATACTTTATCACTAATGCCCATCACAGATTTAAACAGAAGGTATTGCTTTACTCATTTTACAAATGTGGAAACTAATCCTAAAAAATATAAAGTAAATTACCTAAGATAAATGTGCTAAAAGTAGCAAAGCCAGGAATTGAACTTCAAAACTTTTAGTCTCTCCAATGTACAAGAGAGTTACTTGTAACAATATCTACCTAATCATACCTCCTGACCAAAAATAAAACAAAAAGAAACCAAAAAAAAGGGACAGAAAAAAGAAAAAGGAAGAAATTGCAGACCACTATGATAGATATTTCTTTGTATTTAGGTTTAAGGCAGACCTTAAAATAAATTTATGCTAAATTTATTCTTTATATAAAATATTTACCCATATATTATTAATTTACTACATTTTAATATATGGACAAGTTAATTAAGTAAAATATAACATCAAATTATGTGAAATAAACCAAGTTACAAAGCATGCCAATCTCTGCAATCAGGCGTATAGTACAGTTGGATTACTGTCATTAACCCAAATTTGCCAAGCTTTATGTTATATTGATTAATAGCTTAAGCTAAATAGTTAACATTTTCACTGTGTAGTTGCATAATAATTTGTATTAGTTGCACCAAATTTTTGTCTAATGTCCATTTTTAAAAGTGCTTATTTACTGTTTTACTGAGACCTCTAAATTTTCCTGAACTGATGTTGTGATGTCATTTGCATCCTTGTAAAATTTTCTAAATTCTTTAAAAATTTAATACTCACCCAGTAATCTGTTTAACAAAATAAGCCATTTTCTCAATTCGGATTTATACTGCAACTTAATCATAACCATATGCACCCTTTGAAAAGAAATCTTTCTCACCAGTACTCACATGCACAAACTGAAAAGCACCTAAATGCAGTCAGAGAAACTTAAGGGCTTGATGGATTTTTAACATCTTCATTTTCAAACTGTATGAATCATTTACTTATGCAAGAGATGTTGCAATTTTTTTAAGGGCCTCGGGAAGATTCTGCTGTAGTTCTGCTTTTAGTTTTTGTTGTTGTTTCTTGGCTGGTTAATTGGACATCTCAGTCCTAGCTGCCAACTAGCACATGATCCCCTTGTTACTTTAAGCAGTAAGTTCAAATTCTGAAACTTCCTTGTATGAACAAAACCTGCTGCCTTTTTACATCTTCTGCTTCTACCTTATTAAGTTGTTCTCCAGTGTCTGGCACATGGTAATCACTCAAATAAATACTTGTTGGCTATTAACTTGTTGAATTTGTTTCCTTTCCAAGTTTAGAATTTGAAGAAATGCTTTTCTTTCCAAAATGATCTCAAGCAACTGGTTGAAGCTGAGATTAGAGAACCTGCAGTTTGGCAGGCGGGTAGGGAAGAGGAGCATGGGAGATAGTCATGGACTGTAGAAAATAAATGAATACATGCCGGGCCCTGGCTGGGAGTACTAGTCTTTTGCAGCTCTCCTGGCAGCTGTGTGAACTTGGGCAGGTTACAGTCTCATCCGTAAACATAGAGGTTGGGTGATGTTATCAACTGCCCTCCAAGTCCTACACTTCTGATAATGATTTAATTAAGAGGATCTCTCACTGAGGTGGAGAAACCACTTTTGTTCCAAGCAACTTCCACTGCAGTAGTATTTGTTGCAGTGGGTATTGAATAGTAGAAGAAAGAGCTTTTACATTTTAACTGAACCATAAATACTGAGTCATTTTTTAGGCATCTTTGAATTGCACATAAGAGAAGTCAGTGGGATCTCATGCTCAGAAAATGTATGAGATCATTCCAGAGGTGAATACGTACTCTTTTCAGTTCCCTACTCCATTTTAGTCATATGTAATGAAATAGTTTGATGGGAACAACCTAGAAAATTACTGAGAATTTTTATATTCAGAGGTTTTTTGACTGTTGGCTGAGTGGGCAAAGGGGCAGGATTAATATCTATTTCTGGAAAAAAAATTTCAGATGGAGGTACATTTTCAGAGAGAGATTTTTTTTTTCCTTCTTGGTTCATTGGGCAGGAAAGCTTTATCTTGTCTGTGAGGTTAACTATGGGAACAGACCACTTGCTGGGAGCTGGGGAACACACGGCAGAGAGAGGAAGGGAGAGAATGCTCTGTTAGTTTCCCGGCTAGACAGGTCACCGTTGCACTTGGGGCATGAAGATGAGGGTGAGAGTTTTAAATCAGCTGTGAAATTATTTTGCTACCTAGTGTAGAGTGAAGGATTGGGGCTATGTTTTCTTAGTAATTTCCCAGAATAGACAAACAGGAGTTTTGTGTTGTAGCAGGTATGCGATGACGGTGTAGATCCTTGGCACACAAAAATGTCAGTCGTTTGACCGAGCCGAAAAAGGAGCAGGTTTATGTTGGGTCTTGAGATAATAACCAGGAAAAAAAAATCAAGGTCCTTTTTGTCGTTTTCAATATTTCCAATATCAGAAAGCTCATCTTTTGAATGGATTTACCAACAGATAGGTAACTAAATCTAAAGACAAACAAAGGGCCAAGCCTTGGCTGTATTCTTTTCCCTTTGCCTCAGAGTATTCCAACTCAGCAGCTGTTGATAGAACTTTTCCTGGGAGTTCTCGTCGTGGCTCAGCGGAAACAAATCTGACTCATATCCATGAGGATGCAGGTTCTGTCCCCGGCCTTGGTCAGTGGGTTGGCACTCAATGGGGTCGGGATCCAGCATTGCTGTGGGCTGTGGTGTAGGCCAGCAGCTGTAGCTCAGATTCAGTGTCTAGCCTGGGAACTTCCATATGCCACATGTGTGGCCCTAAAAAGAAAAGAAAAGAAAGAAAGAAGAATAAATTTTTCTCAAATAATGTATTTTAGGATTAATTATGAACTAGTACAGGATCAAAACAACTCCTTCATTAAAAGCCTCATAAATGATAAGTTCTGCCAGCCCTGAATCCGAAATCTCTCAGACCATAGAACATCATATATATATAACAAGATCCTAAATAGTCAAAATGGCCTAAATAGTGACATCTACTGACTGAATGCCTCTTCTTATTTTATCCTATGAGTGCTGCATCATTGTTGAAGGATAACTCCCTCCAATTAGTTATTACTCAGCAGGACTTAACTTTTTTCTTTCCTAGAGTACCTTTCTCTAAATTTACTCTGCCCTCTGAAACCCATATCCTCTTACCTCCTGATAACCTTAATATTTTCCTAGACTCTTGCCTTAACTAAAATATCTCTTTCCCCTGAAGAAAGGGATCATGCTTTAAAACTCAGATAGAGTCTCTTTTTTCCCATTCTCCCTGCCTCCTCTCTGCCTCCCCATGTACTTCACATAGGTATTCTTAGGCCAGCACCCTTCTAGCTTTGCACCGCCATTTCTGGATATCTAGCCAACCTTGCCCTGTCACTGGGCCATATTCCATGAAGTGGAGCCACACTTCCTTTCCTATAGGCTTGTGGGTCCTTACTCTGCATTCCCATCTCTTCCTCCTCCTCAGCTTCAAAATATTCATAAGAGTTTTCGAGTTATGACTTTTGATCTTCATCTCCCATCATGCTGGGCAACTTTAACATCACGGTTAATGGCCTTTGTTACTATGTCTTAACTTTTTATCCTTTTTGCCATCATGCCTCACTAGCTTTCTTCCATAGACAGCTCCTAGTCTTATTCTCCCAAAGAGCTATGCCACCTCTGCCATCTTGAAAGCTGAGATTCTGCTATCTGAACAAAAGCCTGTTCCATCTATGTCCCCCATCCTCTGTGAGAGGACCTCTCCATGACTCTGTCTCCATCTATATCCCCCATCCTCTGTGAGAGGACCTCTCCATGACTCTGTCTCCATCTATATCCCCCATCCTCTGTGAGAGGACCTCTCCGTGACTCTTGTCTCCATCTATATCCCCCATCCTCTGTGAGAGGACCTCTCCATGACTCTTGTCTCTTCAGTCCTGTCTGCTCTCCATCTCTCAGCCCGCTCCAGGTTCTATGGCCCTCCCTTTCCAGACTGTATTCAGTAAACACTGATTTTAATTAATGCTTTTATTTTTAATGAAAAACAATAAAAATTATAGAAAATAATGTAATAAACATCTTTGTGTGTACTACTAAGGACTAACAAATGTTAATATTTTTAATGTTTGCTTTACTAGGTTTTTTCATTATAGCTGTGAAGAAGATACAAATTTATTTTTCAGTGAGTTGAAGCCAATAGGTATAATATGTATGGAAGCATACAGTTAAAATTCAAGCAAGGAATGAAAATTGTGAAAAGGGAATCATAAAAAGAACACTGTCAAAGATTCAATGTTTTTAGAATCAAGTGCAGAAGGATTTAACCGGAGCTGGGGATTGGGGTTAAGCCATGGCATGTTTGGATGATGGCTGTTTGTAAAATATCAAATATACTTTTATCTCCATTGAAGTTTATCTGTAATCTAGGAGTATAATTGCATATGAAAACTTAGTAATCATACACATTTGTTTTTATAAAATGTCCCTTCTAAATTTTCCTCTGTGAGTTCCCATTGTGGTGCAGCAGAGACGAACCCTGCTAGTATCCTTGAGGATATAGGTTAGATCCCTGGACTTGCTCAGTGGGCCAAGGATCTGCATTGCCATGAGCTTTGGTGTCGGTTGCAGTTGTGGCTCGGATCCTGCATTGCTATGGCTATGGTGTAGGCTAGCAGCTGCAGCTCTGATTTGATCCATAGCCTGGGAACTTCCACATGCCATGGGTGCAGCGCTTAAAAAAAAAGCCAAAAATAATATAAAATAAAGTAAAAAACAAATAAATTTTCCTCTGGAATAACGAAGAACTAGATCATTAAAGGAGATAAGAGTTTTCAAGAAGTTTTAGTTATAAAAGAAGAGTAGAAATCTCTTAATTTTCCCTTTCTCTGATACCTTTTTAGTTTTAGTAATAAAATGTTCCTGACTAATATTTAATTAATAAGACAATGTGGTAATTCTACCATCTGCTTTGATAGTTGCTGTTTTGTAGAATTCACGTGTTATACTGCAATATCTTGATTCGCCTAATTGTGCTCTACCAAAACGTTCTAAATAGGCAAATCATCAGTCTATTAAAGATATCAGATTAATAATCTATTGCATTGTATTGTTGTAAGGAGGAGCCGAGATATTTTGCATTTGTTTCTCTTGAATGAAATATTTTGGTAACATCTAGTTATCTTTCTGATGTTAATATACACTTAATAAAATAATGAATTATGTATGCCAAATGTATACATATTTATCATCTGGGGAGTTCAAATTAATTTTATCAGTTTTTTCAATGCACTACCCTAAGCATAGTTATCAAATGCCCTAAAATTTTTAAGGCAGACTTGTTATCTATGTAATTTATACTCAATAAATGTGATTCTATTGCTATAACTTTTATATTTAATATAAAGGAAAATTTAAATCTGAGAAACTGAATTGATCAGCCTGTGCATTTGGAAATTATCAGAATAAAGATAATGTGGGGAGGCTGGGGAAGACCAGCCTAGGAACTCTTTTTTTTTTTTTTTTTTTAAATTAAAGTATAGCTGATTTACAGTGTTGTTCCAACAACCTAAAAACTCTTTAATTGCTTTGTTTGTATATTATGAAAAAAGTCTAAAAAAAGGTTAATCCTCATTAAAACCATTTGGAAAAGGGTTTCATTCACTCACCATGGGCTCAAGAACCTCAAATACAACATTCAGGGGCCCACTAGGTCAGGTACTAATATCAGTGTCTGGAGAAGAGGAAGCCTCTTCTAGGTTGATCTTAGGAAGGTGACAGAAGGATCCTGGAAGAAATTAGCTCAAACTCTGTAATGAGTGTTATAGAGAATTTCACTGTCAGTATTTGCATAACAAATAATAAGTGATGCTTAGTTAGTACTATAGTCAGCTTTCATTTCCTCCTTACTATGGTTCTGGTGTTAAAAGTTTAACCAGGAGAGCCAAAGGCTCTTTCTTTCACAGTCTAGCAGGTCTTGTTTCCACATGGTATTTCTCTCTGTTATCTGAGCTGCCTGTCTGTTTTCTTTGCCAGTAGCATTCTGACTACCACTGTCAGTTGTCTCTTCTACTCATGTGATGAAAGATGCATTTCCATCCTGTGTACATTCAGCAGCACCATATTTGTTCATGAATAAACCACCCTAGCAAAAGTTCTGGACTGTTCCAATGTAACCACTGAACATCCATTATTATAGAGACTACGTTTCCTATAATACAGGTCCTTTGACTGAAGGAGTATTAAATGTTCACAGACAGCATTTTTATTAGTTTTATGAACTACTCTGAAAATGTTTTTTAAAATTATTTTTGATTATATATTTTATTGGAATTAAATATGGTAGATATGGCATAGTGTTCATTAGTTAAAGAGGTACGAATCTTGGAATCAAGATGGCTAGCTGTATTTCTGGTTGTATGTGCAGTTTTATTGCTGGCTTATAGGCAAGGTTTTGTATTCATAGGCTAATGGAAAGATAAGCAACAATGTGCATATCTTGTTTGAAAATCGGTGTCAGAGATTTTCAGTGCAAAATGCCTGAAAAGAGAAAAGGACTGGAAAGTAAAGGGCAATTTAAGCTGGAACCTGAAGTGACAATGCTGTGTTACATTGCAGAAATCCTGCAGTATGTCAAAGAGTTGGTGATTTAATTGTCTGAATGCATGATTTGGTGAGTCAGTTTAGACTAGAGCAAACTGAACCTGTCACTGAAATCACAATGGGCAAAAATGGACCTATTCAATCTGCCTCTCAATACTCCAAATTCTTCCTGGTTGTAAATTAGAGCTTCTGGACAATACATTAACTCATTCAGGTCACCAGGGTACTATGTCAGCTCAGCGCTCACAATTGCCCATGACCAATTCTGCACGCTCCCCAGCAGGAGGGAAGCAATGTCATTTTGTACTCTCTTCTTCAGGGTAATATCAGGCCTGAAAAGGAAGGAACAAAAGAAGTTGCTGCTTTCCTTTCACCCACCCCACTTAGCCATAATCATACCCCTCCTCCCACTCAGCCAGATGATGAACCAGACGGAAAATGAGCTTACAGTATGGATGTGTGCTTACCTACAGACTTGAACGAAACCAAGAATTCAGTGCTGTTTGATTCCACCCTGGAGCTGAAGAAAATAGACACACAGGGCAGAGTAGAAGAGCAAGAGACCTCTTGGGCTCCCCTAGTTCCCTAGCGAGAGTGTCCCACCATGGCTTCTCTTCCCAGAACCAGCGTTTTACCGTGGTTACCGTTCGCTTGCCTGACAGCATCTCATTCCATTCCCTCCCGCTGTACCATTCTGCAATGCTAGTCTTCATGGATGTATTTAAACATGCCTCGTTCTCACTGCACCTGGCTCTGGATATGCGATATTCTCCTGGAATTTGGCCGTTTTTTGCCCTCCCCTCCCCCAGTCAAACTCATCTGTCAGATTCCCGCTTGCTCCCTTCTGTGGGTAGACATTACATTAGGTCCCGTTATTATATTTATTTTGTTTCTGTATGTGCTTATTTGGTGACCTTATCAACCTATTTGCAGCACGCATCACAGTTTGTAGGCATCCACAAGCTTTATCTTCTTTGAGGGTTTCCGTTCCTCACTAGACCGCAGTCTTGAGGTATGTATGCTAGTCTCACATCTGTTATCTTGATTACTGTATACCTGGAACCTGGCACAGTTCCTGGCAAATGGAAGGTGCTCCGTGAATGAAGGCCCAGAGCCTGTCACTGGGCATGTTGCTCAGCCCTGGAGCATCTGAAGGAATGCCACTGACCTAAGACCACCATTTGGTTAGGAAGTGGGGCATCGCAGACCCTGATGGGAAAAGGAAAGCTTCCTGTGCCTCACCCCCACTGCGGTTTGCTGCCTTCGTGGTCCTCTCCTAGGTCAGCCTACCACACCCCTGCTCAGCAGCACGTTAGCCAAGGAGGACCGCACATGTGACCGAAGTCCCCCCATTCAGTGTTACTTGCCCTTTGAGGTTCTATCCGGTCATTTTCATGATGCCTGAATCGGGACTAAACAATTTCCCAATTAGGGAAAGCCCTCTTCCCTTCCGTCATAGAACCCTCCCTAATGTACATATTATTTGTTCAAAATGTGCATTTTCTAAGCTGCCAACAGTTCCATATGCAGATTATTTGTATTTTTATTAATACTGTAATATTATAATTTAAGAATCAGATGTCTTTTAGTTTATTCATAATACTACTTAGAACTCATGATGAGGATAATTCTCTGTCTCTCACTTTTCCCAGAAGAAGGGCCAGGAGTAGGAATGAATCAGAATTTCAGGCGTATTTGACTCAAAAACCGCTCTCAGTATGAACACAGAACTCCAGTCCCCGTTGCGTCTGTGCTGGTAGCGCCTTGCTCCTGTCCTCAGAGGCAGGTGCTTTACACGCTTTATTACCTCAAGACCTCATCTCTTACAGAAGTTCTTCCTGCTTCCACTCTTGGAAGCGTTCTTTCTGTTATTTCTTCCATCAGGTCTTCAAGGCTGAGGGAGGTTTTCACACCAGAGATAACATTTTCTCAGACCTTGGCATTGTCGCCGTGCTCTTTGAACAGTGCTTCTGTCCTTGAGGAGGTGCAAAATGTGCTGGTAACTGAAACAAAGGCCTTGTGTGTCACTTTAGGTCACAGCAGTGGCTCATACCGATACGTGGTTCATATTTGTATCAAACTAAGGGATATACATTCTTGCAGCAAATATTCATTATCCCTTGCTATGTGCTAGACACTCTTGTGTGCTGTAGATTACACAGCGAACAATAACTGACCAAAAAAAAAAAAAAGCCACCAGAAAAACCACCCTCATATTTCTTTAGTCATCCAGAGATTTGGGCAGCTACTTATTTCTTTTGTTTTCCCAGCGTCTTAGTCCTGGTGCTCTCAGGAGTTTCAGTGTCAGGCCCCAAACTTTTTCATATTATTTCAGGGAAATATAGTGGATTTTCCTGCAGATGGTTGCTCTGAACTCTTAGAAATGGGATCCTTGGTGGCCTGATGTGATATATAGACATTCTGAGAAATTAATGACTAACAATGTATTGAGTACTTCTGTACCAGACACACTGCTAAAAGTCTGGCAACGTTAAAACTCTTTCAGTGTTCACAACAACCTTAAGAGCAAGGCACTGTGATTATATCCATTTTACAGCTAACGCACCTAGAGAAATAAAGGGAATTTATCAAGTACACACAGCAAATTAGTTCAGGCTCCAGAACTCACACTCATCAGATATCAGAAGCTGTGCTGCACACCTAAAAGAGAGGTGAATACAGTAAGCAGGCAGCAAGTCCTGCTCTCTCGTTCTCAACTTAAAGGGGAAGATGAGCAAGTAAACAGGTTCGGAGAGCTATGTTCAGGTGAGAAATGCACCATGTCACATAGAGCTCTAAAGTTCTGAGAGCGTAACTGTGCCCCAAGGAGTTGGTTGAAACCACCCAGCCAGAGGCTCTGGAGTGGCATCTTGAAGCCCTAATAAGAGTTGACCCTGTACTCAAACTTTGCCGACTAAGTAATGTAGTCACATACAAGCATGAGAAAAATGTTTCACAACTGGGAACTGCAAGTGGTTCAGTGCTGCTTGAGAGCTGAATACAAATGGGCGTTTTTGGTAGCAGGCATGGTGAGTGGAGAGGTGACCCCGGACCACAGGGGCCCAATTATGAGGGCCATTTACTCTCGCCTATGATTTTCAACTCTGTCATGGAAAAATGGAGAACTGCTGAAATATTTTATTCAGAGAAATGGCACGACCCCACTTGCATTTTGGAAAGACCCTTGAGTGGCTCTGTAGAAACTCGATGGAAAAAGATCAAGAGTGGAGATACCAAAACCAGTTATCAAAGGAATGTTTAATAGTTCGGAAACCAGTATACTAGCCTAGAAATGATGCTTCTGTTTTTGATTTTCAGCCATGGAAAATGATTAGGTAGTTGACATCAGTGTGCTGCTGAGACCCAGTCTCCCCTTTTACACAGTTTCTGTATCTGGAAGGCTGACCTGCATCAGTGGGCCACCCTGTCCTCTGGATTCCACTTGGGCTTTGTCAGGGGGACAAGAGAGATTATGGGAAGGTGGGGGAGCTCCCTCCCTGCATGGTCAGTGCGGAGTGGCTGTGAATGCCACTAAATCTCAGCTCCTGCATGGTGGCCCTCTTCGCCAGCCTTTGGGTCTTGGAGTGGTAATGGCTGCCTCCTGGCTCCTCTGGTATCCTCCACTGTCCCTCATGGTTTTCCTACAGGAGCCTACACCTTTGTAAATTGCCCTTTTAGTCATCTCTACTCAAATTACCCAAATTGAGTGTGCCATCTGTTTCCTGCTAGGACTCTGATTAATATAATAGAACATGGGAAAATAGGCATTTTCATGCCCGGTTAGTGGGATTATTAATTAGTATACCCTTTCTAGAGAACAAGTTGACCGTAGCAATAAAATTTCGAATGCATGTACACTTTGACCAGAAATATCTTGATTAGGATTTTACTCAGTGGATATAATCTCAAACATGTATGTCCAAAAAGGGTTTTTGTGGTTTTTTTTAATGTAAAAAAAAAAAATTGGAAAAATATATATCCACAGAGACTTATTTAATAAATATCTAAGATAAATTTTGGAAATAAAGTTCAAGTTGCAGAATGTATGTAATATGATCTCTTTGGTATAACATACATTAAAAATGTATATTTTTAAATAGATAAGCAACATTAATAGTGCTCACATTTGTGAAAAAACAGGCCTAGAGGCAGAGCGTAGAGTTAGAGATAGGTCTTTATTCTTCATATTGCATTTTTCTACACTGCTTCAATTATCTAAACTTTAAAAAATTATTTTAATTTTTTAGAAAAACACTTTTAAATGGTAATATTGGTGCCTGTATTTTAGAAGTGTGAGAATTAGAGCCACTGTATATCTTAAGTATCTATTAGGTACCAGCTCCTAAGAAATGGGAACAACCTGCACAGGGGAGTGAACATGGAAGAGGTGGTGAATTTTAGAATCGTGTAAGAGCTGGAATTGTCAGAGTTAGTGACTGTTCAAGTAGCAAGTGTAGGACTTGTTGCATGAGGGAAATAAAGTATTATGGAATGATTCTCAGTTCTCCTTTCCATAACTGTGTAATTGGTGGCTCTGCTCACTAATGGTAGAATGTATCGGGGACAGATTTGGGGAGAGTGATGATGGCTCCGGTTTTGGGTACATAGTGTTTCTGGTGCCTATAGGATGTAAAGTTGGATTGCCCAGAAGGTATTTGAAGAAGAGCAGTTCAGATGAGCTCATGGCAAGTTGGCCCTCTCTTCACCCTGGAATATCATCGTCTGCAGTGGGGACAGTGGGAGTAAAAGTTCAAAAGGAGATTTCAAGAACCTTTTCCAGAATTCCTACTTCCACCTTGAACTTCTTCTCCCCTTATCAATATATACTCTTCTTTTCACAGTCCTTAGGCATTGAGAATGTCATTTCTTCCTGGCTTCAGCTAAAACTGTGTCCATTATTGCAATTTAATCTGCACCAGCAATCTAAGATACCAAAACAATGCGGTAATTTAACAACGCAACTGAACTGATTTCTAGCTTTCTGCTTCTTACAATGTATTTTTATACTGAGAAGATCTTTATTTTTTTCTAGTATTGTATAATTGATATATTTATATTTATGATTTTTACTTTTCTCATCATATATTCTCATGGGAAAATGTATGGCACTTTTAATGCAATCCTCATATCCATCTGAATTAGAACTAGAGGCAATTTTAATGCAAAACAACAAAGGTAAACTATGTTTTGCAGAAAGCTTGCCAGAGCAAGTAGCTAAATCAATACCTATATCTGCTTTTTATATCGCCATGTAATTATTAATACTTCATTCGTCTAAAACCTCAGAAACCTATTTTACATGCTAAAGGTTATGCTAGGAAACAAAGGAAGAAGAAGAGTGTGTTAAATTATTTACTATCCCCTTCCACAAAATATTTTTTTAAATAAAGGGATTATGGATGAGTAATGTCAAGACATCCTGCATACCTTGTCTTTATCAAAGTAAGGAATCTTTTTTGTTAAGGCATCCCAGAAAGAGTGGACTTATGGATCGGAGGGAGTGTGTTTCATATGTCCATATCCATCCGGATTGACAGTTCTCACAGCCATGAATTTCCCCAGAGAGACAGTGTTACTGCTGTCAGTGGATGGCATCATTTACGTCAATGTTCCATTATTAAATTGATAACAAGATAATTCCTCTGCTTCTCAGAGACATGACAGGGTTTACAATGGGTAGCACTGTTATTGCATGGGATTTGATGTTCTAGGTAGTTTCTAATAAGAAGCATATTTGTATTTCAATATTGAAAAAATTGAAGTGAAAACAACACAGTAAAATAAAATCAAAATTAGATGTATCAGGCAACTGAATATGTCTATTTAAAGAATATTCTTCTTCTCACTGTATGTAGCTTTGTTTCAAGGAAGTGTACTTCTTATACTTCCTTCAACCATTCAGCTGACACCATTCTCCTGCTTCGGGGCATGTATTGTAACACATTATTTTTGGAAATTTTGAAATTTACATATTCAGTTTACTATTTGTATGTAAGAAATATATGCCACACAAGTAGCACATAATTACAGAGGCAAAAGAGCTAGCTAATACTTACTGAGTTTTTTGTTTATCACTTAGAAATACAGGTATAGAAGTAGAGGTGGAGACAGGGTTAGAGAGGAAAACAGAGACATATAAAAATCAAGAAATAGAAATGCTTTTCATTTTTGTTTTTTATTTTTTGTTCATTTTAGGGCTGCTCTGTGGCATTTGGAAGTTCCCAGGTCAAGTTGGAGCTGCAGCTGCTGGCCTACACCACAGCCAGAGCAATGCGGGATCCGAGCCGTATCTGCGACCTACACCACAGCTCACAGCAACACTGGATCCTCAGCCCACTGAGCAAGGCCAGGGATCAAACCTGTGTCCTCATCAATATTAGTTGGGTCCATTACCACTGAGCCATGATGGGAACTCCTAGAAATGCTTTTTAAAATATAGCTCAACTATTCACTAAGGCAGCTATTAACCTCATGTTCCAGATAGGAAAACTGAGGCTCACAGAGATTACTAACTCACCCAGGAAATTATGAAATTTACCTAAACTGCACAGCGAGTAAATGTGGAAGCCCGAGCTCTTTTCACGACATCATGTGATCTCCCCAGCAGAGTTTAGGGACGTATGTTTCCTGTCGGTAATCAGACAAGTAGGAAATAATCAGGGAAAATAGTCGGCAAAGATCTTTCTGCACCTTCCTTAAAAAATTAAAAATTTGTTAATCTTTGTGTGGCTATATTATATTAGAGGATCAATGTTGAGAACCAATGATAGGAAAATATGAGTCAATGAGAAATCCTTCAGGCTGGGAATGAGGCCAGGGCCTAACTAAAGAAGGGATTCAATGAGCCCCTTCCAGGTGAGGCTGTCCCAGAGGGTCTGGTTTAATTCTGTCATCGCAATGATGAGTGGAGCAATGCTTTTACATTTGTTTAAAATAATGTTGGGTTTGCTGCTAGCTTTGTAGATCATGGCTCTCTAATGATTTACTGATAGAGTTATTTTTTTTTCTGTTTTACCAAGAATATTGTGACATTTTTGGCAACTGTTACGTACCACAAAAAGTGCTTCAAGATATGTACTATGCCGATGGCTTTAAAGGATTCTAGGATCCATTTCTGATGGGGGGAGGAAGTTGCTGTATACCTAAGAGCTAAAACAAAATAGTGTTTTCAAAATTAAAAAATGAGAGAAGTCTAACATTTGATGCTTGTGGATAAGGCCGATCAGAAAGTAAAGCATTTACTCAGTGTTTCTGGAAGGATCTAGTACCCCGCCCAGTCACTGGCTACATTTCCTTCACCTATTCCAAAAGTATAGCTCTACATGAACGGTTGACAAGACAGTAAGTTTCTGCACCCCATTACATGAGTGAGAGGCTAATTCATGCACATTTGGTCCTTGTAGGTGGATGGAATGATAGTTTGAAATCCTTTCAGAGCTATAAGGAATTAGGTTGCCCTCTTCGTAAAGCATTCTATATTGTGGCATGTTTTTCAGGTTCTCAACAAAAAGTGATTTAATACCTCATCCTGACAAAATGAGAACTGAAAAAGTTAATGATGCTTAAGCATCAGTATTACTGGATTGCCGTTGCTACACTAATCATTTCCTTCATCTTTTTCTAGTAAGTTAGGTGATATTAAATGCTTGTCATATCTACTAATCAGGAGTATAGCTAATGTATATAAAACATTATCCATGGGAAGACAAGCTATATAAGAGTCCCTGCCAACAAAGGTGTATACACTTGGGCAGACAGGACGAACACATACAAAATAGTTAAAGGGACATTATTTTATAAAATTCATATCTTTATAAGCTATAAATGCTGCAGGAGTAAACACACACACACACATACATATGGATACACATATACCTGCTGGTGTAACTCTATCACAGGAAAAGGATGATGCCTTAGAGATGTCAGGAAAAACATCAGTTAACAAGGCATGAGGATGCCATGTTGCTGATAAATACCTCATTGAAATATGGATAGCTCAGGAGGCATAGTTGTGTTTCTTATTGTAAGTGAAGTGTTGTTTCATCAGAGGTGGAGATTATGGAAAAATTATCTGATTAGGTTATTTAGGATGGATGGCTGCTATAACACTAGCTTAAAAAGGAAGTCCTTGAAAAATATGTAGATTGATAGTAGTTTTCCAGTCTTTTCATTCTACAAGTTTCCTAGAGGTATTTTTTGTTTGTTTGTTTGTTTTTTCCCCCTTAGGTCTTTTGTTTTTGTTTTTCCTCTACTTCCTCATAGCTTCAGAAAGGGTGACTTAATATAGAGTAAAACAGCAGTGCTACTGGCACAGAAATTTTAATTTGATAAAAAGATGAGTAAAAAGTATGGAAAGCTAATGAGTTTCTTTTAAAAAGAATGATATGTATAGTTTGATAAAGATTTTTTAGGGTGCCTTAAAAAAAGATTCATCGACATATTTATTTAAGATGAAATAAACAGAGAAAGAAGCTTACCCTTTAAATTAGACCAAAAGCCAAGGCAGGCAATAGAAGTGCTTCAGTATTACTTGCTATTAGCATGCATCGTTAAGATATAGTTTGTAAACTAAAATACTTTGTACCTAGGGAGACTTGACTCATATCAGTTTTATAGCTACAGCATATTCTGTGGAGAATGATATCTCCTCTGCAAATAAATAAGAAGACAGTAAGGAGTGGAGGGGGGCAGGGTAATTCTGTATGAGTAGAAAAAACACCATTAAGCCGTAAGCAATTTTAGAAGTTGGGCATCTTAACTCTGCCAGTTAAAAATCCAAGTTAAAGCCGAGTAAAGCCATACTTTCCACTATGGGTCCCTTCTGATGCACATCAGAAAAAAATGGCACTAGGAAACTGACACCAGACCAGAACTATACATGTCCTTTAATACATGAAATTTAGGCACTAATTTGCTTTGAGTGAATGTTTTTCTAGCAGTTCTTAGAGGCCGTAAGTGTAAGACAGGGATAATATCCCCTGTAGTGAGCTTCACAGCATCTATAGCTTATTTGCTATGGTATTTTGCTACTATGAGCCCTTTACCAGAAATTGCTTCTTCATTCAACCAAGGCTGGTAACTAATTGGTAAAAAGACTAACTGTAATAAATTATAATTTGAAAATCAGGACTTTAATTAGATAGGACAAAAAAATTAAGGTTACAATTGTATACAAGAATTTTTCCTTCCAATTTATAGAATAAATTGTGTGTGTGTGTATCTGTGTGTGTGTGTGTTTGGCTGAGTAATTCACGCTCACAGGTGGCTACTTTAGTGTAGAGTTATTGGGCTGATTGAAGGGAAGTATATGTGTATATGGATGTATATAGTCTATATATTATTTCTGTGCATACACATGTATGTATTATTTACAGAAATAATTTGGGGGAGACCTCTGGAGGAACACACACTGATGTATATTCCCAAGACCTTTGCCTCCGGTGTCCTTCCTCCATAGCGGGCCATGGTCGCCCCCTGTTTTCTTGGGGGACCATCCAGGAACTAGGGTCAGGTCTGACCCTAATTCCTGTGGAGCTTCTGCTTGGCCCTGGGACCCAGTGCAAAAATAATAATAATAATAATAACAACAATAATAATATGGGGGGCTATATTATACCTTTATCCAATGCAGTAAGTTTCTTTGGCTTGGCCGAATAATATCTGCAGAGAAATAACCTCCAAGTCATTAGCGCATAGAGCCTATAGAGTCATTAGAGGAAAGTGATTGCCTGGTCTGATTCAAGAGGCATATCCAAGAGTATCTTCAAGGAGTAAAGGGGAAAACAAACAAACAAACAAAAAAAACCTCTTGATAGTAACACCCTACCATGTTGTGAATTCTTCTTAAAGAAATAACAAAAATGAGTATTCCCAAAAGTATACTGAAGGAAATATTTAATGCTATACTGTAGCAAACAGCTCTTTACCGAGCAGAGAATGGATTGGGTTATGCTTGAGGGCTACATTTCTATCTCCTTTCCTGCCTATTAGTCCCTCATTGAACAATTTTGTCTCAAGAAAAAAAAAAAAAAAAAAGCCAGCATGATGCCCCAAGAAGCTTCCACTTAGTCTTTACAATTCCGCATTTACTTTTTTATTTAGTATAAATGCAAGAGGTTCTTATTTTGCTTTTATACTTTTTGTTCCAAATGCAAGGTCAGGAACCATTTGCCCTTTGTTCTTGGTAGCTGAAAAATGTGGCATATGGTAAACCTTTTCACTGAATAGACATTCACCATTGTGCATGTGAAAATACATTAGAAAAATTTATGTGACCTGTGGGGACATGGGCTGCATCTGAGACTACGCTCTTATCACAAGCTGTTGTGGTACTCTTCCGTGATGTCTTGTCTGGTGTGATAGGTAAGGAAACTTCTCTGTTCCTTCATTAAAAGATAGAACAATTGGAGGTGGTGGTAAATAGTTCAGCTGGTCTGAACAGGAATTTGTCTTTTAAATCAAATTATTCTAGAGGCTCTTCCTTAATATATTCTAAGTAATTACATAATCAGTGTTACAGTTTTTATAATGCTCTTTGAAAATATACAGGACCTATCAAAACACAAAGCCATTCGATGAACCAAAATTCCAATATTGTACCTTTTTCCCCAACTCTTAATTGTGTATAGTTTTGTACATTAATTCTCAAGATAAGCATATGCTTATAAATTTATTTTTTTCACAAACTTTCCAATTGGCAATTTTTATATAGTAGAAAAAAAAGTATGATCTTCACTTCATTTAGAGGACTACAAACTCCAGTCGTACAATTACTTTATTTTGAAAGTCTACTCTTCACTTATCGGTTTTGAAAATTTCAAAGATCGTATAATTATAATTGGGAGACAGAGAAAAAAGATTATGAAACAGACACCTCTTTGTTCCTTAAAAACGGCATTGACATCACATCTGTGCAGTCATGAACAAGTTGGAGAGTATGAACAGTGAGTAAGAAAAAGTAACATTTAAGAGAAAAAAAAATTAGTGTTCAAACTTTCAATGTATTATTGTGAAAAAACATCAAATTTTAAAACCTTTGGCTTTTCAGAGTTTGCTTTGGCTTCAAAATGCCGATGCATTGTTATAGACAAATGTGACTTTAACCCCACAGTTGAAATCGCTGACAGTAATACTGAAAGAATTTTATGAAATGACTACTTAGAGGATGGAAATTTGTGGATTTTCCCCCATGTGCTTTATGAGATGTATATACCCTTTGCATGCATTGTAAATATTAGTGCACATGCACTATCTTAGAAGTCTGTAAGTGTGGCTTGAATACCATTTCCTGATTTTAATTAGGTTACATTGCCTTTTGAGTATCTTCATTTAACAGGTAATGTGAATTTAACAGGGACTTTGTTGTACACTCTGTTTTATTTTTATAGTATGCAAATAAGTTCAAAATGCCACCACATTCATTATGCTGTATAAAGTTTATACCAGCAAGGTTCCAATCACTGTGAAAAAGATCCTGTCGTTATTTCTGTTGTAAATCACTATGCCAGGCTTCTGAGAAGGAACATTTTGAACTGAAATTTGGAATATAGATGAAACCCTAAGATGTTTACAGAATGTGGAAATATCTTTGGTTGATTCCCAAGTATTCACAGCATATGAAGGCAAGGGAATCATTTATCAATATTCAATGATACAATGAATGCTTTATTAGTTGAGGATCATTCATCATTATCCCGAAAGGTGAAGCATGTTAGAGGTTGTGTTTCTACTGCTGTTTGCCGAGGTACTCTTTGTTGGCTGATGTGGCAGCTCAGAATGGAGGAGGTGGAAGCGTACAGGTCCAGACGTGAAAACAGCTTCCTGTACAGAGAGGTCTGATTGAGGTGAGAGAAATTGTGGTGGGAATGGGATATGATGAAGAGGAGAGAGGAAAGCAGGAGAAGAAAGTAAAGATGGGGTCATTTCTGTAAGAAGAGAGTACGTAGGACCACTAGTTTACTCAGTGATCTAGTTTTCACTCAGCTCCTTCTCTGTGCTTGTTTCAGTGTGGGGGCTGAAGGAGGTGATCTTTGGACCTCTCGAATAAAGGGCGTGACTCCGGGCTCATACCCCACTCTTCCTTCGTCCAGTGTCGCAGCCCATTCCCACACGTGCCCCTCTGTCCTTCCCAGGGTACTTGTCCGGCCCTCTTCGGGTCTTACATGGGAAGCTTACATGTCTGGGGCTGACAGTTCTTAGAATTTTTTTCTGAGTAGGAAAGCATTTTAATCTCAATTCTGATAAAGCATTGCTAGCCAAGAAACATAATTCAATTAAAAGGTGACCTAAAGATCAGTGCCCTAGTATTTTAGTGAAATCTAAAACTAATTTTAAAATATCCATAAAAGGTGAATCTACCTCTAGAATTTGATTCTGTGGATCTCTGTTTTCTTAAATTGCATTAATTTACAAATATGCCTGCAATATGACACTACAGAGAGATCAAAGGCACATGCAAAGATGATGCTTCCTACCCTTTCCAGTGACATATTTTTAAAAGGCTTATCTGTGGATGTTTAAAACCAAAGCATTGCACTATTTCCAAATGTCATTGTTTGCACTCTAACTAAATTGTAGAAAATGGCAAATCTGAATATGACATTATTCTCCTAGTCATAGAAATAATCATTAAATTTCACCGAAAAGTATTTAATGTCAAATGTATAATGCCATGTTATGCTCAGAATAATCCCTGTGAAGTAAGTGTGGTAAGCCAAATTATTCCCATTTTATAGATCAGATGGCTGATGCTTAAAGACATTTAAATGACAGTATTTGATTCTTTATTCCACAAGTAAGGGGCGTCTACTATATGCCAGCACTGTACTGTATGTAAAACAAGATTCCTACTCTAGAAGAGCTTCCGTTCCCACTGAGGGAGAGAGATGTTAAATACATTAAATAAAATGGCAAAAGAAAAAGTGCCATGGGAAAGAAAACAGAGCCAAGGGGAATCTTAGGTGGAAACTAAAATTAAGGCGTAAAAATTAGAGTAAGTCTGCATGACTCATGACCCACCCCGATCATTGGCTCCACAGGAGAAACAACCAAGCCCATGAAGCAGCTGACTTCCCAAGAACGAAGACAGTCCCAAGGAGAAAGCTCAATTTTATGCCATGATCTCAACTGCCATCCTGGACCTATAGAACTTGGCTCATGACCCCCTGCCTATAAAACCTGATTCTCTCCCAACAGTGGGGCGGACGGGGGGAGGGGGTGTTCCTGAGTTTCTCTTGCTTGGTGCACCTGCCACTCTGCTGGCCAGTAAATCTTGCTTGAGATCTCACTGCTCTGGTCAACTGTTTTTTTGTTGTTGTTTTTTTGCTATTTCTTGGGCCGCTCCCGCGGCATATGGAGGTTCCCAGGCTAGGGGTCAGATCGGAGCTGTAGTCTCCGGCCTACGCCAGAGCCACAGCAACGCGGGATCTGAGCCACGTCTGCAACCTACACCACAGCTCACAGCAACGCCGGATCGTTAATGCACTGAGCAAGAGCAGGGACCGAACCCGCAACCTCATGGTTCCTAGTCGGATTCGTTAACCACTGCGCCACGACGGGAACTCCTGGTAAACCGTTTTTCTTTCCCCGGCGCTCTAACAAGGGATAGTTTGCAATCTTTAATAAAGTGTTACTGAGGAATAATCTGTGAGCAGAGACTGGAAGGAAGTGTGGCGGAGTGCCTGCGGATGCTGGCAAGGACTGTGCAAGGTTGAGGAAGCAGCCAGGACAGTCTCCCAAGGGTGGACAGCACGTTCCACGGTGAATTCAGTTTAAGCCTTCCTATAGAATTTCTGTGATGTAATAGCATGTAGTTGGAAAGGAGTGAGTTGTGTGTTTTTAGGAGTCTTTGACTTCTTAAAACCATTGCATTTAACAAATATTTATGGCATTTCAACTCTCCTTTGTTTGTTTATTTATTTATTTAACGACTATTTTGTGAGTTCTTACTACGTGAAGGTACCTTAGTAAACAGAACAGGCAATCCCAGCCCACAAGGGACATAGGCTAAAATAGAAGGCACAGCCTATGTCCTCCAGAAGCTACGTCCAGTGCTTATGCCACAGTACCACTACATTACACAGCAGGATTCTCTAATTGCATGCACGTTAAACACACAATCATGGTTAATGAAAGGAAAAGAGCTACATCTCATAAAATAATTACAATAGCACTTATTTACATAAAGTTTTCATTTGGTATTTAAAGTCTTTACAGAAAACGTTTCAATAATCTTTGCAACACTCACATTCTCTATGTAAGGTATTGGAAGAAATGCCCCAAATATTTAATGTAATGCATCATTTTAGGTAATGATCTTGAGAGTTTCTTTTATGATTACTTCATTTTTAACATCTTTTTTAACCTCAAATTCCTATGTCGCATTTTAACTCTATTAATTAAACTTATTAATTTATAAAGACATTTCATTACATGAGTATTTGTTATAGCCACTAAATAGAGAAAGTTTAAAATTGGAGTACAGATACTTTATAATCCATTTCAAGTGAATCCCTGTAGGTCCTGTACCAAGGCTGTATCCTTGAATGAACATCAATGCAGGCAGCATATCTTCTTTTAAATAAAAGCAAAATCAAATCTCATACACAGGTTTTATGTAGGAAACACCATTTTTGTGTACAATGAATTCAAATTTTATGACTTCAGTTGACTTACTGCAACTTCAGTAAAGAGTCAACCATGATAGAACAATCTAAATCCAGTTCAACATTATAGATTAAAGCCAGGGCCAGAATCCTGCTATGAAGACAGTGTATGGCTTACAGGTATGAAAATATATGGTAATCTTGGTATTTTCTTTCTTTCTTTCTTTTTTTCTTTCTTTCTTTCTTTCTTTCTGTCTGTCTGTCTGTCTGTCTGTCTTTTTAGGGCTGTATCCATGGCATGTGGAGGTCCCAGGTTAGGGGTCCAGTCAGAGCTACAGCTGCTGGCCTCTGCCAGAGCCACAGTAACGCCAGATCCAAGCCATGTCTGCGACCTATACCACAGCTCATGGCAATGCCAGATCCTTAACCCACTGAGAGAGGCCAGGGATTGAACCTGCAACTTCATGGTTCCTAGTCAGATTCATTTCTGCTCTGCCACAATGGGAACTCCTGTATTTTCTTACATGTACTTTTTTCCCCATTGTTGTGGCAAGTACTATAGTCTTTATAGGAATAAACTAATTTTTTAAAAAATTAATAATAAAATAACAAGAGGCCATCCTTCCTTTTATACATTTATTAAAAGTACAATAGGTGCTACGCAATGATGAACCAAATGGTAAGAAAGTAAAGGTGAATAAAAATGAGCATGTTTCTCCATTGAGTGGAGTAAGAGAAGACAGTGGTATAAATACACACACATTTGTGATACGGTGCGACAGGAACTAGAGTAGAGGTTGGTGCATCACACCGAAATACCCAGTAAAACAGAACAAAACAAAACAGTAATTCTATCTTCTGGATCACTGAGGGCAGTATGGCAGAAGTTAGCTCTCTGTTAGAATGTGAAGACTGAGTAGAAGCTATACTGTCAGAGGAGCAGTGACTCTAAGAAGGAGCAGTACCGGGAAAGGAATGGAAGACTAAAAGATCTGCTGGGCCGTATACACAGGGGATTCAGTTTGATGTGCCAAGAAGAGAGGCGGCAAGGTGATTTGGGGCCAGATTTTAAAGGGCCAGCATTGCCCTATTTTCATTCCTTGACAGTAGTTAGGAAACAGTGAATCATCTCATTGGGTTTTTCTCACTTGATCTTCGCTCTGACTTTATGGTTTCCTGGGCAGTTCCATCTGCCTATCTAGCTTAGATGGTATTTGTGGAGTTACAGTGAAATAATACATTGAGCAAGAACATAGAGATAAGGTTATTCCCTGAGAATGAAAGTAATAAAAATTGACACACATTGAATAAAATCCACCATGTATAAAAATAAACTCACAAGGTTTTCTATAAATGTGTGCTTAAGAAGCACAGAAAAATATTTCAGAGAAAAGCTACTATAGTCAGACAGTTCAAAGTTTATATTTGCTCTCATTAGCTGTACAGTCATGAATAGTTATTTAAACATCAAGTAAGTTTTTTCCTTCCTATCTGTTAATTGGGACTAATAATTTCCACTTTGTCATGATTAGAGATAATGCATATGAAACACTTAACATAGTATTTGGCACATGCAAGTGCTAGTTCTTATTGTTGTTGTTGCTAAACTTAACCACAAGTGGTATTAGTTAGCTTTGGCTGCATAACAAAACACCCCAAACATAATTGATTGAAACAACTGTAATTTAATTCACAATTCTGCATGCATGTTAGCAGTTCAGGCTGAGCTAAACTGTGTGGTTCTTCTGTTCTCAGCTAATCTCATTCCAGCTATAGTCAACTTCCAGGGGGGCTGTGTCCCAGCTGGTCTTGGCCTCAGCTGGATGGTTCAGCCCTGTTCCCTGTGTTCTCTGATCCTTCAGCAGCCTGTGCCGGCTTGATCACATGGCTAGGCAGGATTTCAAGAGAGTAAACAGAAGGGGACAAGTCCTCTTCCGGCTGTGGTTTGACACTGGCACAACATCACTTCTGCCATGTCTGTTGACTAAAACAAGTCACAAAGTTAGGCCAGATTCAAAAGGCAGGTAATTAAATCCCCAGGGGTAGCTGCACAGTTACATTGCAAAGAGGTGTGGATGCAGGGAGGGGAAATCCCTTCTTTCAAACAATCTACCCCAGGAGGGTTGAGGACACAAAATCAACTGGAATCTCTAATGTAAATTGAAAGGATAGGAAATCAATATGGTATAGTCTTGATGTAGTCAAGAGGAACTTGGAGTCAAAAGACCAGAGCTTAATCCCTGCCTCTGCTATTGATTAACTTGACCCTGGTAAAATAAATTATCTGTGCTCACCATTCTCAACATAAGGTTTTCTCAATTTAAAATTATTATGTGGAATAAATGAGATGATGTATGTGAAAATGTGTATTAAGTATTAATGTAGAAATAAATATAATGGATTCTTATTCTTTGATATTAAGTACTGCTTTATAAAATATGTGAAGTTCTTAAACCTCTTACCTTATCCCCTCTGTCCTTTTTATTCTCTTTGTAGAGATTTGCCTATATTTAGATATTATAAATGTAATACTTTATTTCACTAATGCATTACTTGCAATGTGTGTTATAATTCCTTTTCTCAGTTATTTAAGTTATCCCTTTGAGGTAAATATTTATTGGCTCCAAATTAAATATAAGGTACAATATTAAATGCTAGAGGTATAGAGATGAAAAACTGGGCCATGCCCTCCTCCCCAAACTTTGGTCATCTTTTAAAAAATGTGCAAACAACAATTTAATGCAATATAATAAATGTGATGACAGTGAAATGCAATAAGATGCTGTGAGATCACGGAAGAGGTGTGCCTGACACAGGAGAGGAAGAGTGAACAGGTAAGGCTTCCTAGAAAAGAGAACGTCCAAAAGAGTGGCAGGAATTTACTAGACAGAGTAGTCCAAACTTTGGATCCAAATGCTCAGCTGATTAGAAACCATTCTTTTAGCCCCATGTCTTAACAAACCTGTTTTCTACACGCTTCCAGCTCCACTGCCTGTGAAGTGTAACCATTCATTTCTCCCAGAGCTAAGTTGAACAACTAGAGATTCATTGCACAGAGCATAGCCCTTAACCAGTGCCCTGCGCCTTTGTTTCTGCTGCTTACCACAACTGGGGTACTCTTGGCTTTTTATTTCTAATCAGTTTCCAATAAATACCCTTGGATGATTTCACAATCAATTAAGAGTTACTTTTTTATGAAGCTTTCCCTGATTCACACAGGTACAAATAATCACTCTTCCCTTTCGGTTCTCACTGCACTCCGGTTCGTACACTATAATTATTTTTGTATCAATTTACATATGTCTCCTTTATTATACCATATGTTCCTAGAGCACAGGGACCGTTCCTTTTTCATTGAGACAAAAGGAATAGACATATGGTCAAGAGAATGCAGAATTCATGTTACATTCAGGAAGCAAAGTAATTCAGTATGGTCGGAGCAAACATTGCATTGTAGTCTTGTATAGCATATTAAGGAGTTGGATTTTATCCTGAAGTTGGATTTGAAGTAGAAGTGTGATGTGATCAGGTGTGTCTCTTTAGAAGGACCTGGCAGATGGTGTAGGCTGATATCAGAGATAGGGAGAATAATTGATAAGAAAGCTACTTCAGTAACCTGGGGGAGAGGTGGTAAAACTCTTAATTAAGACAGTCATGATGAAGAGTCAGGAACACCTGGAAGAGATATCCAACCATCCCAAGGCATAAACTAGAGCAGTACTTCTCAGAACTTTCCTACACTTGAGAATCATCTGAGACTCGAAAAATCCTGCTCCTTGGGCCTAACTACATACAAATCTTGGGGTTATTCCTTTTAATTCTGCAGGTGATTTCAATGTTCAGTCTGATTTGAGAACCAGTGGATTAGAGAGTATTTGGTAAATATTTGGATGTAGGCAATGAGAGAAATGAAGAAAGAAAATCCCCTCCTAGTTTTCTAACTTGGGACAAAAGGATAGGGTATGAGTATATTTAATGTGCAGAAAAGAGAAGATTCAGGGTGGAGAAATTAAGTTTGCTTTTGGGCAAGTTGAAAGTAGATCTAGAGGTAGTTGAATATGCGGTTCTGGCACTCAGGAGAAAGATACGGGTTGGAGGCATATGCTTCATGAGTTTTCTTCATATAGCTATTATCTGAAATCATTGTGACTGTGATATCTAATGAATGTGTATGTGTATCATGTGAATATGATATCTAATGAATGTGTATATACTAAAAAAGGGCCTGGGGACCTGGCCCCTGGAGTAGTTCCTCAGGACATCAGCATGTAAAAGGTGGCCAGAGGTAGAAGAGCCTGAGAAGGAACAGTAAAAATAGGAAAAATAAGGAAAAAAATGAGGTAGCTCCCAAACTCGTATGGAAGAGGGTTTCAGGAAGCTGGAGGTGGTTCACTGTTTCAGTGCTGGAGGGAGTTCCAATAAAGATTTAGGTTGAAAACATCTAATGTGTTTGCCAAAGTCACAGGTGGTCTAGGGCTGATCAGTAGCTGGACACAGTAGAGATGGAAACTAGATAAAGACGTGGTAATAAGTGACCAAAATGAGAGGAAAACACAGTAATTAACTGTAGTTCCTGAGTAGTATGCAGTATTTTTCTTGTGGAAAACAGCTTTGATTTGTTTTCTATGGAAATTACGCATGTGGTGTATAACTTTGACATGACTTTTCTATATTAGGAGTCATTGTATAAGCAAGGTATTTGTTGGTCCCAAAATAACCATAGAAAATGATGAATTTTAAAATAATATATAAAAGGACAACTTTAAGAATACTCTTCCCATTTGCAACCATTAAATAGCAATGGTTATATAAAACTTGAAGATCTTATGAGTTTTACTTTATTTGATTTTTTAATTGAAAATTTTTTAATCAAAATATAGCCAATTTACACTGCTGTCTCAACTTCTGCTGTATGGCATAGTGACCCCCAATCATACGTATAAGTCGTGCTTTTACTGTTCTGCCCTCAGTTTCTACATTTCAGGAAAACCAAACCAATATCACTTTCACTATATTTGTAGTAAAGTATAAAGAACATTTACAATTTGAATGTTGTACAGTTAATTATTATTTAATAAGCATGTTTTCTGAGTTTAAATGTCTTTGAAAAGCACATGTCACATGCTATTTTCCCATAAAATATAATCCTAGTAGTGTTAGGAATGGTTTTGTTAAATTGTTTGGCAAAACCTAACTTGGCTACTTATAATTTACAGTTGTTCGCCTTTGTCACATTGCAGTGTTTCCTGCTACAAAATTTAGGTTGTCTTGAAGCCGAATTGTTGACTGAATTTCCAGTGTAGTTCACAGTATGATTACAGAATACCAAAAGGTGTTTCCAACCTCTATTTTAAGCATAGACCTAAAAAGGGAAGTGCCTGGGAAGGCGATAAGATGCCTGCTGGGAACCAGTTGGAAGTTTTATGTTGTTCTTCACCTTAATTTCCGATGTACAGACTTTCTTGTAGTTGAGCTTGAAAAAAATTAGTAAGATCATCTTATTCCATAAGGAAATGAATTAAAAAAATTTTTGACCATGACTTGTGATTCTTTAAAAGTTTGGAAAGATGACAGTTGAAGCCATTTAACACTGTTTTATTGTTGTTGTTGTTGCAGAGTAAGTGTACTGTTGTTTTTAACCCTTGAAGTATTTTTCAGGAGGAAACAACATGCAAAATTTGATCCATAAATTATTATAATTGTCATTGTATATACTTTAGGCCTATTAATGTTTCATGTAAATTAGATGTTTACACAAAGAATGCACATTTTAAGTTATATTCATTAGTCAAAGTGAAAGTCAAAACTATGGAAAATTACAACTTAAAAGTATTCTGTATAAAGCAGAATTAGATATAAGAATGCCCTTTCATGGGGAGTCCCCTTGTGGCACAGTGGGTTAAGGATCCAGCATTGTCACAGCAGCAGCTTGGGTCGCCACTGTGGTACGGGTTCGATCCCTGACCTGGGAACTTCCACATGCCAACGTGCCATGGGCACAGCCAAAAAAAAAAAAAAAGAATGCCCTTTCATGGAATACATCCAATTTCAGTAACCGAAGCACCAAAAACCATCTCTGACTCTGAGTCAGTGTCTTAAACCCCTTTGCATGTCATCTAGTGCTACCACAGCAGGTGCTCAGTTTGCATATTGATTGGTTAACTGACATTGTTTAACTCTCTCACTAGACTGTGTATCATAAAATGTTGGATGTAGTTAAAACATTACATAGCATTTGGCTTTTATGTGTAAACTCATCCAATAATGTTTTAAAATATGAGTCATGAAAAGTGGAGCACTAGAAATGGCATGAATTAAGTGCTATATAGGGAAATGTTACTCCATTTTAGAAATGGTTCATTGGGTATTCACTTCTAGTAACATTTCATGATGTTTCACAATATAAAATATACATCAATTCTTTTTTTTTTTCCTGTAGGAAAAAAAGTAACCTGTCTTCTCTTGCTTGATTAGAAACCAAGCACAGTAAAACACTGAAGGTTTTCTAATCATCAAAGAAAGATTAAATTCTGTCCAGTGTCCTTTTAGTGTTAATGTCTTTTAGTGTGACTTTTTTGAAAAATCCTAATATCTTTTAATAAAGAATAAAAAGATGTTGGGGTCATTTTTATTCCTCTGAAATAGAATGTCACCACAGATTTTCACAAACCATCTCTTGGTTTTAGATAAAGATATTTAGATTGTTTAGATTTTAGCATTTAAAATAATGTATAAAGTTTTTTTCCCTTTACCTGAGAGAAAAAAGGCTTATGAAGCTATTTTTTGTCTTGTTTTTTGTGTTTTTTTGTTTTTGTTTTTGTTTTTGTTTGCCCAAACCCATGGCATGTGGAAGTTCCCAGGCCAGAGATCGAACCCACGACAGAGCGTGGACCCCAGCCACCAAGTGACAACACTGGATCCTTAACCTGCTGTGCCACAAGGGAACTCCAGGAAGTTATTTTAAAAATAAACATTTTAGTTTGGTATATAGTAATTGTCAAGACTTCCAGTGATAGGAAATCAGAATGTAACTTGAATGTTCTTAAGCCCAAAGTGGTATTTATTGGTTCATATGTGCAGGCATGTTAGTGGTACACCTGACTTAAAAGTGGCAGGAAACTCCCTCCATTGTGCATCTCTACTTTCCTCTGCCTCTGCTTTATTTTTACCTGGTGCAGCCAACCTTGGGTTGGGGTGGGAGGATTTGGTTGGTTAAGTGAGGAGCCAGCTGCTCTGAACACACTTCGTTCCAGCTTAGGGACCAAAGAGGGAAAAAAAGCCTTTATCTTTCCAGCTCCATTGAAGGACTTTAACGAGAGCAGAGAAGCTGATCACTATGATTAACCCTGTCAGGGATATTTTCCCAGCTTCTTGGACAAAGAGGTAGAATCTGTTTTAGAAGATGAGGAAAAGACAGCAACGCAGCAGTGCTTGGCTGCTCAGAGCACACAAAACCTGTGTCTGCTCAACATAATGTACTCTCCCACCTGTGGCCACCCCTCTGCAATGACAGCGTGCCCCAAATCACGTCCGTCACTGCACTCCTTGGCAGTTGGTGGCACCATGTTCTCGAGTGTTTGGGACAGCTCTCTGGGTAACATTTATTCTCGCCATCAAGCCCAATTGTAGCTCCTCATGACCCTCAGGACGTAAAAAGCAAAGGATGATTTTAGCCAATCCAGATGCAATCAATATATATCTGAAGCAAAAACAGCTTTATCAGAATAAAAATTGCCATTTACTATAAAGGAACAATACCAGTCTTTAGCTGAAAGCATCTGTCACATCGATTGTCAGTGCGAGTAAACCTTACTTCCCTGGCAGTTGGTGCTGGCCCCTGGAAGTAAGTTGTCCTCCATGGCACCCTCAGAGGGGCGCTGGAGAGGAGGGTGCCCTGCCGATTTAGCAGCCACTCCACATCTGCATGGGCATGTGAACTTGAGGATTACTTTGTCATGATTGGAGGCATATTTGGGTTTCATTTTTGTTTTGTTTTGTTTATTTGTTTTGTCTGGTCTTGCTTTGCTTTGAGTAATAAAATTCCCTAGAAACCTAGGACCATCGTTTGTCTCTCTCGCCACAGGAGAATTCATAACCGAAGCTAAAACTGCTTTTTCAGTCAGCATCTTTGGATCTAACTCTACCCTTGAAGTTTTACCAACCAGCTTGGGGACTTTGTTCCTTCCTTAAATCCTTGGATTAACCTTTTTTTTTTTTTAATGTTTGTTTACTTGACCTCGAGGCCACCGAAGACAGCAGGCCACTGTTGCCTGTCCCCAGCCTTCATCCCATTTAATTTTCTTGTCCTGTGAGGTCCTTTTTTTTTTTTTTTTTTCCATACAGGGGATACTCATAAGGAGGTATTACTCTAGTTAGTCCCAGAAGATCTGGTACCCTCTGTGGTATTCCTCCCTGGTCTGTTTTCTAACTGGAGAGTGGAGCAGAATACCCCTGAGGTCTTAGATCACGTGGGAAGGGCAGAAAGAGCATGTCTTACTGAAGATGCGTAATTACAGTAGTGACCCTTTTTTGCTTGCAAATGGGCAAGTTTGGAATTTTTGGACTTTCCGCTTTCTTTCAGCTCCTACCAAAAAGGCCATAAATTATTCTTACATTTTTCTCCCAAATTCTTAAAAGCTGCATCCTCACTGGACACAGAAGGTGAATCCTGATCTCAATCAAAATGAATTATGCATTCTTAATTTTCCTCCTCTAAGGATCGTCTGCTTTTAGATTTCTCTCTGTTCCTTTCTCTCAAGAGGAATCTGTTTGAATATACTGTTTCTCCTGGCTTCCTTTTTTCTCATCATTGTCCTACCTTTAGAAGTCCTGAGATTTTCTCAGTCACTCAGGATCAGACTCTCAGATCTCTGGATTCTTCTTTCTTAATTGGTCCTTCTGGTTCACAAGTCCTGTGTATTCTAATATCTGACTTTTTTTTTTTCCATCACCAAGACCAATACTCTCTGTAGCCCTGTGCATTGTTGACTCTGATTCATATAACATTTGCCAACAGTTTTCACCAATTGTTTATTGTTTCCCTTCTCTAAGTCCTGATGTTCGTTTCTGCTTAATCTTTAAAGGATGAACTGATAAAGCAATCCCCTGTTCCTAAACCTTTAGTGCCCTTGTGCATTTGTTCACTCAGTCTTGCTATGTGCCAAGCATCGTGCTGGTTCTTTAAGATCAAATGACGAATGGTTCAGAACAGCCCCAGCACCCATGGAGATCACAGTCTATCTATCAGGAAAGAAAAAACAGACCCAACATTAAGGATAGGCTTATTCAATGTCTAGAACGCTGGTATTCAGAACTCTCTCCAATATGATCACAACCTATTTTCTGTCTTTCTCTTTATGTTAAACGCATTCCTCTGATGTTTACAGCATGTCTTTGTTTTGTTTTGCTTTTTCTAGACAAAAGCTGTATATGTGGTGAAACCCTAATGGCTTTTAGTGGACTCTTCCACAAGACTCTGTGACTTTAGGCTTGGCACATGCTCTGTGTCATGATCTTATAGTCTTTAAATGCTAATAAATAGAATTACTGACATGTACTGTATACATATATTAGGCCAACTAAACCTAAGGTTAAAAACACAGAGTCCCAGTCAAATTACTGGGTCTGAGTACTGGCTCTCCTCCTTATTAGCTTTGTGACCTGTACATCTCAGCGCCTGGCATCTGCATCTGTAAAATGGGGAGAATAATGTTGTAAATGGAAAAGTGAGTGAATAAGGTGAAAACCGTTCAAGCAGTACCTAGCACATCATTGGAACCAGGTAACTCCTAGCAATCCTGTTATTACTTTTCTATGTAGGTAGTACTCTTATCCAGTGAGGGAGCTAAAAGTCTTGCCCAGGGCCACAGAGTTAGTGGTAGAGTTCAAGCTCTGATCTGGATATTCTGGTTTCATACTAGCAGATACTAGTAATTATTATGCTATATAACCTCTGTTATAAGGTTACCATAAGACTGTATCAAATAATCAACATTTACAAGATTTGAAACTATAATGCATTCTGAACAGCTAAGGTGTTATTATCTATACTATAATAAGACATGGCTAAAGAAGACAGTAATTTATCTGTTCCATACCTTGAACCCTTTTGCTATACCAATAATTATATTAATAAATATTTCTACATCCTTGTGTGATTTAAAGAAACTTGCACATACACAAATTCATGTAAATCCAACCATCACTATTTTAAATTGGCAAGTCAGTGCTATTATCTCCATCTTTAAGATGAGAATGCGGAGTACTCGTTGTGGCTCAGTGGTTTAAGAATCCGACTCGTATCCATGAGGACGCGGGTTTGATCTCTGACCTTGTTTGGTGGATTAAGGATCCGGCGTTGGTATGAGCTGTGGTGTAGGTCACAGATGTGGCTCGGATCTGGTGTTGCTGTGGCTGTGGTATAGGCTGGCAGCTCCAGCTCCAATTCGACCCCTAGCCTGGGATCTTCCATATGCTGTGGGTGCAGCCATAAAAAGAAAAAAATAATAAATTAAAAATAAATAAAAATGAGAATGCTGAAGATCAGAAAAAAGTAACTTGGCTCAAAGTAGTCAAAGATAGTAAATGAGAAAGTCTGTAACATAAGTCTGAAGCCCCCAAATCTCATCCTTTGCTTCACTATAATACTCTGGTATTTTTAACAATTTCTTGCAGCTAATGGGAAACTAATTTGTGTAATATAGGTTACCATTATAAACATATGTATGTAAATATTAAAATATGCTTAAGTACAAAGGCATAGCTCTTTACAGTCTTTTCTTTCTCTTTTTAAAGATTGTGATCGCCAGCATCATGTGTAGTTACAACAAAAATGACTGGATGGAACTCTCCAGAAAGGCTGAGGTAACGATTTCTTTACCTTATATTTATTTTATTTCTTCTCTTCTATTTTTATTAGTTTTATAAAGAGCTGTCATGAAAAATAACCCAATAGAAGTAAAATTGAATGGAAAATGGTAACTTAAAACATTTCTATTATAATTTGTTTACCCTGTGTTTTCATTAAAATGATGGAAATGGAAATGGGAAAGGAATCTGTTCTATAAAAGCAGTCCCTCAGATTTCACACACTGCCTAAAAATCCTTTATTCTTTGAATCCATATACTCTTTATTTGCATATTAAGCAAACTGTATATTATGATGGATGCCAAGATAAAATTTAATTCTACCTTTGAGAGTCTAACTTGATCTTACCCTGCCTTTAGGCAAACCAGTTTGACAGCGAGAAAAGAAATTTTGAATATAAAACTCTTGAATATTTAAAATATAAAAGGTTCATTTAATACTATTCTCGTTTGAATACAGACATGCATAAAATGTTGGGACAGAATGCTCCTGAATGGAACACTAGTCAGCAGGTTTTCTATAATATAAATTGATTCTTGCACAAATGCAAACAACTAACCATGTGCCTCAAATTTGTATTTCAAATAGAAAAATACATACTTAAAGCTGTATACTTAGGTCCATCGTTCTGTCTTGAAAAATACCATAGACAGCTTTAGCTGGGGTTTCTTGAAAACCTCTCGGAACTATAGAATACGAACTCTAACAATACTGTGAATAAATGACTCTACACTGTAAAACATTTCAAAGCTTTCTAGATAGTGTTCAGTAATGTTGATTGTATGTTTTACTTGGGTGTCTTAAAGCTGTGAGTGCAAACGTTATTTGTGGGACTTAGAAGGGTCAAATTAAACATGATCAGTATTGGCTTCACGGCCTTTGGTGCTGGGTCCATTTTATGCGTATTTATCCAGTTGACTGTGACATTTTACACAGAGCCCAGGCTTGGCTTGAGTTTTGCCACTTTTAAGCTGACTGTGATAAACGGCTTTATCATGCTCCTTGCTTCTCTGCCCTTCTGTAAAATAACATATTAAACTTAAATAATAACTACTTATTTTCTTCAGTAATGGGCATTAATTTTTAAATAAGTAAATTTTTCTTTTCAAAAGACAAAAGCCTTTATATTAGTGACATACTAACCAACCTAAAGATATTGTTCCCATTTCTCACATTCTGCACCTATTTCTTTTTTAATTTAATGTCTATTTTATATTGCAGTTAGATGATGTACAGTGTTGTGTTCGTTAGTCTCAGGCGTACGGGAGCATGATTCAGTTATGCGTATACACATAGCCATTCTTCTTCAGATTCTTTTCCCGTACAGGTATAACAGAACAGTGAGTACAGTTCCCTGGGCTATACAGTAGTTCCTTGTTGATTATCTATTTTATGCCTAGCAGTGTGTGTATGTGAATCCCAGAGTCTTAATTTATTCCTCCCCTTCACCTTTCCCCTTTGGTAACCACAAGTTTGTTTTTGAAGTATGTGAGTCTGTTTCTGTTTTGTAAATGAGTTCGTTTTTACCATTTTTGTCTTTTCAGATTCCATATATTAATAATACTATATGATAATTTGTCTCTATCTGGCTTACTTCACTTAGTGTGAGAATCTCTTAGTTGACATCCTTGTTGTTGCAAATGGTATTATTTCATTCTTTTTAATAGTTGAATAATATTCCATTATCCATATCACCACATCTTCTTTATCCATTCCTCTGTCAATGGACATTTAGATTACTTCCATGTCTTGGCTGTTGTAAATAGTGCTGCCATGAATATTGGGGTGCATGTATCTTTTTGAGTTATAATTTTCTGTGAATATGTGCCCAGGAGTGGGATTGCTGGAACATATGGTAGCTCTATTTTTAGTTTTTAAGAAACCTCTATACTGTTTCCTGAAATGGATGTACCAGCTTACAACCCACCAATGATATAGAAGGGTTCCCTTTTCTTCACACCCTCTCCAGAATTTATACCTATTTCTTTTTTTTTTTTTTTTTTTTGTCTTTTTGCCATTTTATTAGGCCGCTCTTGCGGCATATGTAGGTTCCAGGCTAGGGGTCGAATCGGAGCTGTAGCCGCTGGTCTACACCAGAGCCACAACAACGCAGGATCCGAGCTGCATCTGCAACCTACACCACAGCTCACAGCAACACTGAATCTTTAACCCACTGAGCAAGGCGAGGGATCGAACCCACAACCTCAGGTTCCTAGTCAGATTCGTTAACCACTGAGCCACGACGGGAACTCCTATACCTATTTCTTTAATTGCTATTTTATTTGATATCATTTTCTAAGTTCTCATAGCAATAAATAAATAGGAAAGTTAGGAAGAAAGTACAAAAGGAAAATGATTTTTTAAATGAAAAAAAAAAAAAAAGGTATGCCTTCCATTCAGTCAAAACAGTTTATGAAATCTGTCCACAGGAAAGCACTCTACATATCAAGATGTTCATTCTATAGGTGGTGTCAACTTAAAAAAAAAAATCTTCCCTGCGGTCTTGAACTATGGGCCAGCTCAGGATATATCACACGAGGGAACTGCCCCTCGGTCTTCACATTTCCCTGGATGGCAGTGATAGGCAGCAGGATTCATCACAGCTCATGTGGTACACACCCAGGAATGTTTTGTAGAGTCAGTATTTGGTTTTGTTTTTATGAACACATGCTTCAGTACAGATTAAAACAAATTCACTTACAGTAGAGGAGCCCACATTAAAATAAACCTACAAAACCAAAAAGTGTTCAAGCCAGAGTATACTGTACAACTTAAAATACATGTCTTTGATAACAAGAGGTAAAAAAGGCACAGGCACACCAGCTATTCTAGCAGGCTACGGATTTCAAGTTCAGCAAATCACTTAATGTGATAATCAGTGTATTTAAATTCAGGAGGTCCTTCTCCTTAACGTGGATTAATTCTTGAAATACGTAATAGAGAATTGAGGAAATTTACCATCAGTTCTTTACTACTATATCTGAAAACAGAAATGCACATGTGTAACAGCTGAACACATCCAGTTGTGTACTAACATGAAAAAAAGACTGAAAAATTCTATATCAGAATGAAAATTTATACAAGAAGGGATGATTATTTGTTTCACCAGAGGGTACCATTTTATTTTACTATTTTGAACAAACATTTAAGACCCAGAAGTAGTTAAAAAAAATAGAACTTATGTACCTTCTTAAAACATGGTAACTAAATGCTTAAAACATGGTAACTAAACAACTAAATGCTGTTTTTAGAAGTTAATGTATCACCTCACACCAGTAAGAGTGGCCATCATAAAAAAGTTTACAAATGATAAATGCTGGAAAGTGTGTGGAGAAAAAGGAACCCTTGTACACTGTTGCTGGGATATAAGTTGGCATAGCCACTTTGGGAAACAGTATAGAGTTTTTTTAAAAACTAAAAACAGAGTTACCATATGACCCAGCAATCCCACTTCTGAGCATATATCCACAGAAAACTATAACTCAAAAAGATACATGCATCCCAGTATTCATGGCAGCACTATTTATAACAGCCAAGACATGGAAGGAATGCCCATCAACAGAGGAATAGATAAAGAAGATGTGGTGATATGGATAATGGAATATTACTCAGCCATTAAAAAGAATGAAATAATACCATTTGCAGCAATGTAAATGAACCAAAAGATTCTCATACTAAGTGAAGTAAGACAAACAGTGAAATACAAATATCAGATGATAGTGTGTTTATGTGGAACCTTAAAAAAATTATAATTATAAAAATGAACTTATTTTTGAAACAGAATAGACTCACAGACAGACAAAACTAATTTATAGTTACCAAAAGAAAAAGGGGGAGGGATAAATTAAGAGTTTGGATTAAATATACCACACACACTACTGTATATAAAATAGGTAGTCAACAAGGACCTACTTTATAGCACAGGGAACTCTACTCAATATGTCATAATGAGCTATAAGAGAAAAGGATCTGATAAAGAAAAAATAATGTGTCTTAATCACTTTGCAGTACACCTGAAACTAACAAAACATTGTAAATTAATACAACTTCAATATAAAAAATAGTTAATGTATATCCCTTATTATCAAACACAAAGAGAACTATGTTGAACTAAAACTTCTTTTTCACTCTAACCTTAGAGTACAAATGCTTTTAATGTCTTCTTTTATGCATTCTTCAACTGTTTTTAATTTGTCTTGGCTTTTTAGCACCATAGAACAGAAGCAGCATCTGGAAGAGTTTTACGGGGCTTGTTGTCAACAATAGCATTGTTACATTCGTTTGTTTGTTTTTTGGATTTTTTTTTTTTTTTTTTTTTTTGGTTCAGGTATCTGATCACATGCTTTCCTACTTTTCTGGGATATTGATACTCTATCCCAGTTACACTGAAGGAAGATCTATGAAGCACCTACTGTGTGTGGGTTTAATTCCTGACCTGGAAACATTTTTATGCATTGAGTGCAGCTCCCCCCCTGCCGCCCCCAAATGTGTATACCACATTGAACCATACTGACAGCTCACAATAGTAGGTCTTAAATAGATGTTGAATTCATTTTAATAGATTTTTGAATCCATTTATTTCTTAATGTGTGTTAGCTTAGAAAACAGAGCCTGAGTCAAAGTTAATGTGAAGATGCTTCACTGACGTGTTCAATCGCAGAGAAGTAAGAGTGAAGGGAAGAAAAGAAAGCCAGCAGGTGGAAGGGAGAGCAGATACAGTTGGTACCTTCCAGAGCTGGCTCCAGCTTCCCAAGGAAATGGAGCCAGTGGCTTATCCGGGTGGGCCCGGGAGGGCTGTGTGGAATCCTCCTGCCTCATAGCAGCTCAGAGGAGAAGAAGGATGAGGGGTATCTGCTGTCCCTCCCTGTCTCCCGTCTCTCAGTGGCCAGAGTTTACACCCCAGGGCTGCACTTCTGTCTGCACTTTTGGGTCATGTGCTGCCCCCTTTAGGCAGCTGCTAGAGAAGGCAAATCCCGAATCACGTGGAGGGCACTGGCCTCCTGGAACTCTCACTTGGACAGGTACCGTGGAGCCTGTGACCAAGCCCCACTCTCATGCTGAAGGAGCTGTGAGAGCTAGCATTGAGGGGAGATGTGAGGACAGCCACGAGGGCCAAGGTTCCCTTCAAGCTAGTGGCAGAAGCTTGGGCAGTAAGGAAAACCATCAAACCTGAGGAGACAGAAATTGGGTGTGCTCCGTGTGTGTTGCCCGTCCACGTTTATCTCAGGAAGCCCCACTAATCTTCTCGCCCACAATCAGTCCGCCTTTCTTAAAGTGCAAAACTCTTAACTTGACCTATATGGTCTGGCCCCGACCCCCTCCGCAGTGTCACCTTGGGTTAGTTTGTTACATTCCAGCCCCCCACTGGCCCTCTTTGGCGTCTCCATCACATCTACAACTCAGAGCCGCTGCTGTTCCCTTGGCCTGCGACGTTCTCCCTTTCCTCAACTCTGAGCTCCCAGCGGGCTAACCCCCTCGTCCTACTCCTTCCAAGATCCTGTCCTCAGAAGCTAAATTGCCATGGACCTAATGAAGCTTAAGATTCAGAGCTCTTGTTTGTGCAAGCTACTTCCAAGCGCCTATACCTAATTTTGTGTTTGTGATTCTTTTTTTTTTTTTTTTTGGTCTTTTTGCTATTTCTTGGGCCGCTCCCGAGGCATATGGAGATTCCCAGGCTAGGGGCCCAATCGGAGCTGTAGCCACCGGCCTACGCCAGAGCCACAGCAACGCGGGATCCGAGCCGCGTCTGCAACCTACACCACAGCTCACGGCAACGCCGGATCGTTAACCCACTGAGCAAGGGCAGGGACCGAACCCGCAACCTCATGGTTCCTAGTCGGATTCGTGAACCACTGCGCCACGACGGGAACTCCTGTGTTTGTGATTCTTAAATTATTTTTAAAGAAGTTTCCCCACATTGTTTAAGCTTCATGCTCCCCCAAATCTGGGGCTACCTCTGCTTGTGCTTTTTCTCTGCAGACTTTAATAAAACGGTGTCAGTAGTTCTTTAACAGGTCTTCCTTAGGACAAAGCAAACTCTGGGGGTGAAGACCCCCATGCACTCCTTGATCCCTGATTCCAAACACGGGCCTTTGGTGGCCAGTGTATAGTCCTCAAATATTTGTTGACTGGGGTGAGATAGAGGCACAGACCTGGTGTTCTGTCATGTGACAAACAAGGAAGCAATTACAGAGTAAATGGGACAAGTGGCACTTTGTTTAGCACCAGTGAACTTGAGGGATGAAGATCCAGAGCTGAAGGTTTTAAGTCACTTGAAGGATTGCCAAAGGTCTGACTCGAACTGGTAGGCTGAGATAAGGAAGGCCTAGCCGGAGGCCTAGGTGTCCAAACCTGGTGGCCATACTGTTCCTAGCAGAAAGTCCAAATAAACCCCTTACAAGCCAGCTTCTTGTCATTTTTCACCTCAGTCTAGGCTAGTGGTGTGTTGTAAGGTTACATAGATGTTAAAATCAGGAAATCTCAAATACACCGAGATAAAAGCACAGAAATATGCAGGACCAGTTGGATCCTGAACAGTGACGGCGCAGTGGGACAGTATGGAATCAGGAAAGAGAGACATCTAGTCGGAGACAAAAAACAGTCCCTGACTTAGTGTCCAGTGGGGCGCCCAGGCCTGTTCAGTGTTTACCTGTTCGCAGTCTCCTTCGGAGTCGTTTCAGAGAGTCAATACTGGATGTCAGTGGTGTCACATAGAAAGTCAGCCTTGGACCATATGTTCTTTTAGAAGAAATTAAGAGGAATCCAAAAAGTGTAGCTTTCATGCCTCACCAAGGTCACACCCTCCCCACCTTGCTTGGGTGCTGACGTCTTTTGTCCCCCTCCCCGCCGTCCTTGCCCATGGAAGACCTCCCTTCCTGCTGGGCACTGATGCACCACACGGAGCTGCCTCCACATGTCCATCCTCATTGTGCTCAGGCCCTGATACCCCGCGATGGGTGTGGTTCCTCTTCAAATCTTCTTGGTCCCCTGCCTCGCTCTGCTGCAGCACGTGGGAGGAAGGGAGAGGAAAGGAGAGAGAAGGGAGAGAGCTGTGTACCTGATTTTTGTTGTACATGTTGTACAAGGGTTAGTGGTTTATGCTTCCCTCCTTTCTCTGAGAGTTTTTATAAGGTGCTTCCATGACTTTTAAAAATTACACCACAACCACTATTCTGAGAATTCTTCACAATAGTTTTCTTTTCCTCCCCTACCCCCAAGTATGGATAATTACTTTAAATCCTTTCCCAGATCAAGACTGAGGAGGGGGCAAGTTGGAGAGTCTAACTAGATGGATGGATGGACAGGTGGATGGACAGACAGACAGGAGATAGGTAGGAAGGCAGTAATTGCCTACATTCACATAGTAATTGCTACAGTCCAGGCACTATTCTGTCATTCACGTTTATTAAACTTGTTTATACGTTAGTGCAGCAAACTTGAGTTACTTGCTATTTTCCATGTTTTAGAAATGAAGAAACTGAGGTAAAATGCTGTTAAGTAATATGCCCAGATTCATAGGGCCAGTATGGGCTTCAGACCCATGAAATCTGGCTCCAGAGTCCACACTAGTAGCATATCATTCTCCTTCATGCAGATAAATGGATGATAAATAGATAACGTATGAAATTAGAAACAGCAAATTTTCTATGTCACTGCCATCACTGGGTTACTTTATTGTATAATCATTTAGGTGAGGTAGAATAAACTCTGGGCTAAGTTAAAAAGCTTGTGACGAACAGGAGTCAGAATGCATGCCCAGTTTCAGTTAATTTAACATTTCATGCTCATTCAGCAATTAAGGCTTTTCGAATGCATACAGTTGCTCGGAAATAGAATTAACTGCCTTTTAAGGTAATGTACATCCTATGACAGGAATATTCAAGTAGAGGCCAAATGAATATTCCCAATCTCTCTGTTACTTTCAGCAGGATTTTCTCCGCTTTTGAGGCCCTGTGTTCAAAGGTCTTTCCAGGTGTGTTTGGCGGGTCAGTGCTTGTGTATGTGCATAACACTGGGGACATTTTTAACCATTAGCCCCTGAAAAGACCCTAACTTGGATAGGTTGTTTAAAGTTTAGAGGCTGTAAGGATGCCACCACAGCGTTTTGTTAACACACTGAAATAACAGCAGCCTTGGGATAATGAACTCTACTAAGCTATGATATTGACTAAGAACACAGCTCTGGACTCAAAAATGGGTGGGGTCACGACTCTATTCTCATTTACAAGCTCATGTATACAACAATGAGTAAGTCGCTTAAATGCTTCATACCTTGGTCTTATCACTCGCAAAATGGGAATAATGGTATATCCCACTACTAAGAGCCTAGTACACTATCTGACACATTGTAGGTACTCAGTAAATGTTAGTTATTATGTCGTGATAGCAGATTGTAAGCTTGCACTTACATTTTAGGAAATACATATCATGTAAATATATATACAAATGCCACCTAAAGCTTATCTAAGCCAAAGTGTTATTGAGTTGAGTTGCTATTAGTTGCTGCATTTCAACTACATAAAGAAGTCTAAAAGAAATACTTGAAATAACTAAGCAATAATTAGAAAAGTATAGTATTGTATCTAATTGCAATGTACAATCTTTTAATTATGCTGGAAATTCTCACATGATGCTGCTTTGAGATAGGTCATATTATCTACATTTACACGTGACAGATGGAGGCAAAGAAAATTAACTGACTTGGCCAAAGCATCCCCAGTTCCTTAGCTGACCTAGGATTAGAGCTGAGTTTAGCAGCCTGTGCTTTGTCCAAGCTCACTGCCAAGCCAGCAGGAAAAGAAGTAGTACAGTACTTTTCAAATAACATGAAGCATTTTAAAACTGAATTAGATAAGGAAATCCAAAATAAAAGCATGTTGGAAAATTGGCTGAATGATCAATGAACTTCCACAAATGTGCAGAAGGAAAAGTAGACTCACTAATGAATAAAGGTGGGTTAGAAAGTCCACGGAGAAAGAGCTAACCAGAATTCTGTCCTGCTTAAATTCATAAAGCAGGAAAAAATAGGCTAAAATCTTGAACAATTAGGAATAAAAGAGAGACTTGAAGAAAGGCTGTTGGCCTCAAGAAGGGTCTGATATACTTGGAAAATAATGAACTTTTTAAAATGTTTTTGCATGATGTGGTAACATGTTAGATTCGAACGTCTTGTTTATTTTACTTGAAAAGAAATTGTGGCGATGGAGGAATTCTAGAAGTTAGCTAAGAATATAAAACTTGAATAGTTTAGTTTATTCACATTCCTCAAATTAAAAATTGTTTTATTGTTCTTAGAGTTTTTTTGCAGAAGACTTCTCAAGAATTTTTTGGTTCTCCAATAATTTTAAGAATGCTTAGAGCAAATTATTTTGTTCATTTTTACAAGACCCATTTGTGTACTCATGAATTAATGCGTTAAATGAAAAGGATTCCTATCTAATTATTAAATAAGACAAAATTATCCACACTTCATATTTCTCAGCATAGACTTTTAAAAAATACAATAAAATTGATTATCAATTAAAAAATATGAGAACAATAGGTGAGGTAGATTACGAGGTTCAGACTTCCAGTTACAAAGTCAATGAGTCACAGGTATAAAATGTAGTTTGATGATTATAGTTAGTCGTAATGTAACGTCTTTGTATGGTCACAGATGATGACTTGACTTATTGTGGTGGTCATTTTATAACTATGGAGATGTATAGAAGTATCAAATCACTATGCCGTCCCGGGAACTAACAGAGTGTTGTAGGTCAATTATACTTTGAAAACAAACAAACAAACATAGAAAAAGGTGGTGGGGGGGATTAGAACAAGGTAGTCAAAAGGTACAAACTTGCGGTTCTAAGAGAAAGAAATACTAGGGGTGTGATGTCCAACATGAGTGATATAATTAACACTGCCTTATATACGAAGTCATTGAGAAGGTAAACCCTAAGAATTCTCATCACAAGGATATTTATCTTTTCTCTTGTATCTGTATGAGATGATGGGTGTTCACGAAACTTACTGGGATAATCATTTTGTGATGCGTGTAAGTCAAATCATTATGCTGTACCCCTTAAACGTACGCAGGGCTATATGTCAGTTATATCTCAAGAAAACTAGAAGAAAAATTAAAAAGAAAAAAAATAAAAAAAGCCAAATACATGCGGTAAATGTGTTTTACTTTTTTACATACATAGAAAAAATAGAAAATTACACACCAAATTGTTAACATTGATTAGAGGTAGGGAATGGGAGGAGAGACTTTGTTTTTATATACTTTGGTTTAGTCTGAACTGTTACCAAAATCTTATTTTTGAATTTTCTTTAACGCAGCATAGAACATAATTAACAATGTTCCAGTTTGGGGAACTAACATACTTGAATGCTCCAAAGCATATGAAAGCAGCGTTTATAAATAATAAAAGTTAATTGATAAAAAAGAACATTGAAACTCTTACTTCTATTCATTTCCACTAGCCTGCTACATTTTTCTTTATATTGCTACTTCCAGTACCAGTTATCCAGAATTGGTAAGATTTGTTTCTATAACAATGACAGCTGTACAGGGCAAAATAAATGTGATGTTAAACAAACCTCTATCAGTCTCTGCTGTGTCCTTTGATAACCAGCCTCGTCATTTACTTCGCCTGTGCTTTGCTTTCCTCATCTGTAAAGTCGGTACCCTATTAACCCTAGGATTATGAGAGTTAGCGGTAACAAATGTAGCTCACATAGAGCAATGAGTGTCTCTTATAAGTACTCAATATATATTTGCTGTTACAATTATTGTAATATGCAGTCATTTAAGAGAGTCAGAAAATACCTCACATGACAGGTGAAGTACAGTAAACAGAATAGTTAACATTTTCAAACGTGACCTGTGTTGAGAAATCAATGGTGAAAGCCTTTCAGTACATGGATTAAAGCTTTGGCTTTTCTCTCATTTTTCTTCTCCATCTTAAAGGCCTCGGGAGCAGATGCCTTGGAGTTAAATCTGTCATGTCCACACGGCATGGGAGAAAGAGGAATGGGCCTGGCTTGTGGGCAGGTAAGGACTCAACAGCTGCGTTATGCGTGTCTGTGTGACGGAAGAGGCCCCTGTACGGATAGTTACTATACCTTAGGCAGGAAGATGGGCGGATTGGATGACTGGCTTGAGAGTTCCAGGTCTGCATTGTTTAAATATTTAGTGCTTAAAAAGTGGAAAATGAGGGAAACTGAAATTACAGCAACTGTTTAGTTTTATTGAGGAAAATATCACATTATGTGCTTGACAGGAGGTAATATCATAACAAATAGTTTTTAAAAGCGCTGAAGCAGAATTAGCTGATTTCAAATGCAATGTTCTTTATTCATTCCTGATGCTGATCCAGTTTCCCTGGAGCAATATACTGTACAAAATGCATTGTTCGTAGTGATTTTGTAGTAAATGGGGCACAGCGCAAATTGCATTTTACATTTTTTAGCATATGATCATTACTCCCTAACTGTGTTTTGGGAGTTGCAAAAAGACTTTGATGCTATTTTTATTTTTGGATACAATAAATGGAACCTTCATGCTATAATACTTTCAAAAACATAATGAATAAAATGTGGAAATATATGTTAATATCTAGAAAATACTGTGTCTTTATGGAACTAGATACAGTATTATATGTTAAGGAGCAGTATAAAAGCTTAGTGCTAAAAAGGTGAGTATTTTGCATCTAATTTAGCTCTTAAGCCTGGAGGGAAATTATGTGAATTAAATAATGCAAAATGTTGTAATTTATGACAAATCTCCTAGTCCTAGAAATTTTTCTTTTATTTCTATACCTGGCACAGGGCTTTGTACATAGTAGGTGCTCAGTTCTTTTTTTTTTTTTTTCTTCCTATGTCATACAATTATTTGAATTAAACTCCAAAACCAGAGGCCCTTCATTTGGGCAGGCAGAAATTTCTGCTTATTCAAATGAACATAGGTTGCTATTTTCATATTAGCATTCAGGGAGGATTTTAAAGTACCTTGTAAATATTTAATTAACATTCAGAGTAGATTTGTGACTTAGGAAGAAAATATTCTTTTGGAGCAGCAGGAGAGAATGGCCTAGTCCAACGTTTCCCAAGCATATCCTCTCTTCCACTCACAACAGGTCCAGAAGATCGGTAAGTGTGGTAGCGGAACAAGCCTTAGAATTGCCTGTAGAGGGAACATATCCTTATACGAAATCATGATTTTTATAAGTCAAATGAGGTAATAGTATTTCAAGATGTGTAATTTGACTAAAATGAGGAAGGTTCCTGAAAAGACATCTGAAGGAGTTAAGTTTCTCTCTTTACCACTTTCCCAGTGAATCTTAGAACCAAAACATCTTTTACTTCTCTGAATTAAAAGAGCTATGGAAAATATAAACCTACTGGCTGATTTTTAAAAGAAAGCTGAATTTTAATAAATATTCCTTGCCACAAATATGAAATTATTTTGAAAACGTTACCCAGGCTTGAATTTAATTTTTAGAGTGGACATTTTAAACACATATAAATTTTATTATATTTATAGTTGTACAACGATCATCATAACCCCGTTTTACAGTATTTCCATCCCACCCCAGCCATCTCCCTCCCCAACCTGCCTCCTTTGGTAGCCATAAGTTTTTCAAAGTCTGTGAGTCAGTATCTGTTCTGCAAAGAAGTTCATTATATCCTTTTTTTAGATTCCACATATAAGTGATAGTGTGTGACATTTAGGTCTCACTGTCTGACTAACTTCCCTTAGCATAATTTACAGGTCCATCCATGTTGCTGCAAATGCCATTATTTCATTCCTTTTTATGGCTGAGTTATATTCTATTGTGTATATGTGCTTTGCTTCATGAACACTTCCAAATGTACCTTACTGTTAAGTGTCTTAGGTGTATCCTCTCCAGAGAGTTAGCCACATACATTTTTGCACAACCTTTGGCTGAATAAGGATGGAAATGCTAAAATTTTGTAGTCAGTTATCACTAAGATTTATAAAACTCATAGAAAACATGTTCCCAAACCCATGACATCCTAGGCTGAAAGGAATGGGAACATTTTCATTTTATTTGCTAGCTTAGTTATAACCTCTAAAACTAAAACTAGTTCTTTTATTAGCCAAGTTTAGAAATTTTCTTTTGACTTATATTCTCTTATAAATTATACAATGGAAAAAATAAAGCTAATTTAGTCATTTTGCTCCAGCATAATTTAAATGATTACTCTTCCTTGGGACACATGAATTTCAACATATCAGATTGCTAGAATGAAGAATATTAGTGCATTAAAAAAAAAACCTGTCTTTTTAGAACAGACACAAACACATCTGAGGCTTAATCATTTCTTTTACCTCCTCTTCCCCTTTCTCTGCCTCCTGTTCCCATAGCCTCTTCCTCCCTCCCTAGGTTTCATAGTTTTGCACCTTTCAGTTGGTACAATGGGGAATTTGGATTCAGTGCCAGGGGACTGAGAAGCTGTTCTGATTCCTCTTCCCCATCAAGTGTGATCCTGCCTTCCATCTCCTGAAAGCTCCCTGTGTGTCAAGCACAGACCTGTGTGTATTGCCAGAGCCTCAAAATGGAACAAACAAACATAAATCAGTTCCATGGCTAGAATATTTATTTATTAGAAACACTCTCTGTACTTTCCCCATTTCTGGTGTTTCTAGAATCATAATAATTTTAGCTCCTTACGGAGAGGTAGAGCATCATAATACAGTACATTTTCCTCTCTAAACATGTTTTTTCTCCTTTATCTCAAATATTTTCTTGCAAATATTAAATAAGTGAAAATGCTGCTTTTATACCTGATTTTAAATTGCCTATTTACATATATACTTATTTAAGCTCTTTTATAAGTCTTCCCATAGGTGACTAAAAATTGTGAAATTTATGAATAGAGAAGGCTATAACCTTTACTTTATAACATATGGACATCATATATATTTATAGAATTTATAGAAATAAAGAAAAACCTCAAACTGACCTTGAGACTTTGAATTGTGTATTCCCTGCAAAGTGAAACTTCATATAAAGTCCTAACCACTTAGTATGACACTTGCTAAGTGTTTAAAGGCAGTCTCATTCTTTATTCTTTCCATCAGCCATCTATGTCACCTTGATCAAGCTACTCCCTCTCCTGACGCATCAGTTTCTATCTCTACAATATGGGATTTGAACTAGATGATCTCTGAATCCCTTAAAGCTCTAATATGCTTTGAATGCTTACATTATCAGTAGCAGACTAATATGGTTTTTTAAACTACCCATAAAAAGCATTGGTAAAACAGAAACTAAAGAAATAAACAAGTGCATATCATGTTGTTCTTTTTAAAAATATTAATATTTTCCTTGGCTTGCATAAACATCAATGTTTTATGTATTTGATAACCAATTTTTTATATCAAGCAATACTGCTCACTTTTGGTATATTTCACTTGATTTGATGACTATCCAAGTAGCAGTTGTTTAAACATGCTTGGTTCAGTAGACATCTTGTACTTAATGTGGTTAAAATAGAACCTTTGGTCTTTTAGTATGTCAGCCTGCACTTTTATAAGATTTTTTTCCATTTAACTAATTATACCCCCCCCAATAAATTTGATGCTCAAGCAAAGGTGAAAATATGTTCTAGTTTGGGTTGCATATACTCCAAAGAGTCAGAGTTATAGTACAACAGGAAATTGGTTTTTGTCTTCATTCTTCTGTTCACATCAATCCTCTGAAGTAGGATAGTCTTTATCCCACTGAACAAATTAAAAAACAAGAAGCAAAAAAATCCCTCCTGAGCTTCCATGTTTCCCAGGGTACAAATCTGGTCAATGGCTACCAGAACCTCAGATTTAATTAGCATTAACCCTGAACATAGGCAAGGCACCAAGAATAGTCTCTAATAATTTGGTATTCCAATATTAGCATTAAATATTATTACTAATCAAAAATTAATTGCAGGACTTCGTCAGCTCTCAAGTCACAAACAAACCCGAACCTACTATTTAGGTGTTTCATCTCACAGGAATAAGGGTGTTTCCTCTGATATTTTAACATTCAGATTTAAAGTTGTCTACATAAAATCTATGTAAACCTATTTCCTGTGACAGCATATTACTTTATAAACATAAGTGAACTGTAATAAATTCTATAAAGTCCAGATGAGATGGTGCCTTTTGAAGGTTGTCTTCTTTTCCAGTGTGCTAAGTGTTCATTAAGAATTGAATGAATATCCCTCTTCTGTCTTTTTAGAATTATACTGAATATTTTTACTAAAACCTCCTAACCTAGATTCACAGGGGAGCTGAATGGGCTTTGAATGGCTTTGTATTGTTGTTGTGGTTGTTTTGTTTTTGAAATTAGTACCAAAACTAAAAACAGGTGGCTAGACAGAAAAATTCTGTTCTTACTTCTCTTGAAATAAAGAAGATGAAGCCATACTTGTCTTACATGGCCATGTAGCAGTGAGGAACTAGAGCTTAATTCAGTCCCCTTAACACTGTATGTGGTACTTGTAAATAGCAGCAAACATTTGACCATGGATAAGTGCTCGTTCTCAACATGGATTTGATCAGTATGTATCTCTTTGATTCAACCTTTCAATATTGAAACCGAGCCTTCCAGGATTTTTGCTAGCCCTCTGAGTTCCTGACAGTGAAGAATCTCTAGGCTGCCTTCTTCAGCCAGCTGTACCTTTAATTCTTAGACCCTTCCTCCGTCAGCTACTAAAAGAAGAATAGTTGGGAGTGGAGGGCAGGATATGGGATAAGATGCCTTGCCTTCCCACCTTCTTATTTGATCTCCTACGGAGCATTAAAGAGGAGCAAGAGGCACAGGACTTCTAACAATTCTAGTTACATAATCCCCTTCAAATGGTTTTTGTCCTTGCCATCAAAAAATGTACATTTAAAACTTCTTCAGTTATTTTTTCACACCAGCCGTGTACCCTCTTTGCCTTGAGTCAGTGATGGGCACAGTGAAGCGCAGACCTTCAGAACGGAGAGAACCTTGGAGATTTTCCCCATTCAGAGGAAGGAATTGGGGACTGGGAAGTTATCTAAATTGGCTCAGCCTGAGATGACCCACCAGCAAGGCCCGTAAGCCGGGGGCCCTTGTCATTGACCCATCCGTTGCTCTCTCCTGTGTGTACCACTGTGCCCTTTGAGTGCATCCAAATCTCCAGTCAAATGACGAAGTCAGTCAAAGGCCCTGGGTACTTCTAGCTGAATGCCTTTGTGCATCATCATCATTATTCTTATTCCCGCTGCCTGGAATTCATATCTTTTCAACTGAAATTACTCAGATGACATCTAATTGATTAAGTGGGCATGTCTTAGCAATCAAGCACATTTTCCATAAGAAGAGAGAAATAGTGTATATGAAGAAGTTAAAGGTAGGAACTGGATGCATACTCTCATGGACTCGATAGTGACCTAGAGATTGAATCACTGTCGGTGAATTTGGATTGTTTAACTAACACTTCTAAGAAGCTACAGAGATGTTATTTACCTGGCCCTCAGGGTAGTGTTCTCATTGTTCAGTGTTTTGGATGCCATAGTTTGGCCTTCACTGTAGGTGTGATTGCTAAATAGTGCACAGCTAGTTCAGTAACAATTCCTTTGGATAGAAAAATTTCAAAATGATAGTATATAATTGGTGGGAAGACTTCTCTAGCTTTACAAACAAAGCATAGTCCTGAAAAAAGATGGCAGTGCCCTAGCATCACTTGCTGTGTCTTGCCCTCTCACAGCCCACTCCATTTATTTACATACATCTTCTGTATAGAATTTCTGAACATTGGAATGTGCAGCTCGGTCAGGGATTTCCCTGGTGGCTTAGTGGTTAACAGATCTAGCATTGTCACTGCTGTGCCTCAGGTCACTCCCTGGCATGGGAACCTCTGCATGATGTGGGCATGGCCAAAAAAAAAAAAAAAGTAGTCTTACCATTAATTTTATCATCAAGAATACATACTCAGTCCTGCCTTTTGATGGTTTAGCTAAGCAAAAACAAACAGGTGTAGGAGTGGTAAGTCTTAAAATGCTCAGTGATTTTAAATAATCACTGACTATATTAAGATCACTCAAAGCAACACTTTGATATTTCCCTGATGATCTGTGCTGTGTCCAAATTTAACTTACATAAACTCTACATTTTTATTAAAAAAGAGAGAGAAAAGGGCTTGTTTCTGTTACAATATGCCAACATTTTTCATAAAACACAAATTATTACTCTTACCCTTGCCAGAGAGCAGACATCTGTCACCAGGAAGAGAATCCAAAACTAAATGTGAGGACCACATTGCCCCAGATGTGCCAGCATTTCCCTTGGGAAATAAAACCTTGTTCCAGCGGCTGGGTTAACACACCCTCTATCTCATGTGCAGCACAAAGTCCAGGAAACACTGACCATAGCCCTGCCTCACTCTGGTCCCCATTGAATGTCTGTGGATGGGACGGTATAAAGATGCCTCTCATAAAGCCAAAGCTCTTCTTTAATTTCCCAGCGGGGTGAAAGGCAGGAACTTAGGAGTATGAGAAATCTCAAAGGTTTGAGAAAGAAACGTCAGAACCTCCCGCCCAGTGATAAAATACAACAAACTGAAGCCACAGTGACCTCTCTGGCATCTATTGGGGATCTAAGGTGAGGGTCATGGCCAAGTTAAATTTGCTTTTTGATACTGGTCCAGTATGTACCCACGAGACCTCCTCTGTTTTAGGTTCTTGGTTCCTTTCACCTCTTCTGACTCTAGACCTGTAAGAAACATAGGTGACAAAGTGCTGCCTTTTCCTGAAGGTGATGTTTAATTTTGCTCTAATCAGCGTGAAGGAATTTAAGTTCAGGCTAGGAAGTTGTGCTCGAGGTCTGTGAACTGAGTGGCTAAACATGGGATAGGCTGGGCTGGCCTCAGTGGGTGGAGCCTCTGAGACAAAACAGGTTTGGAAATCATAGCACCATAAAAGAACTTCATTCCTGGAAGAGGTCCGAGAAATGGCTGCATGGTATAAGCTTATGCAAAAGTGACTAAAATCTGCTGTTACCCAGATACGTTTTACTTATATCCTGTCTTCTCTTTTCCTTTTGGCAGTATCATTTTGGAAGTGCTTTAAAATAAATTACCAACTTGTTTATGAGAAAAAGTATCTCCGATGAAAAAGAAATATTTGCTTTACATTATGTTATGTTGCCTAACTCCTTATTTGATTTTAATTCTCAGCCATTTGCATAGACATGGGTGCTTAGATAAGTAGATAACAACAGGGAATCTGTAAGAGGCATTTATAGAACAGCCAATATTTTGCCTTAAGCAGGTTCTCTATGAGTTTTTCAATTTTAGTTATTAATGTTGGTTAATGATATAAAAATCATTATTTTAAAAATTGTAAAATTTTTGTAGAAAGCAACACCATTTAAATCTGAGATATTAGTTCTAGGTCAGGAAAGATCATTATGTTTATCTAGAATAACAAATATGCATCTGTCAGTTAAAAAAATATATACCTAGTACAAGTAAGTGGACCTCTTTGTGAATGGTTGTGGGAAAAGCATCTAAATATATATATTTTAACTTAATATTGTATTCATCATGTTATATTTCTGAAATAAAGCAGCAATAGCATCTATGTTTTTTAAAAATCACTTTCGAGTGATGACATCACAGCGAATTTGAGTTTTCTCTATATCTGTTGACTATAGCATAACTACGAACAAAAAGTACCTTTGACCTAAAGAGAGACAAGTAGGAGAGAGGTGGGGAGAGGCTATGATCGTAGTCTGTGGTATCATGCAGAGTTCTCATAGCATAATGTCACACCAGAATAAATAGGTGTCAGCAGTGCAGAATAGAAACAAAGTCAGAAACCAAAATCACTACAACAGAAATATTGACAATGAAGTGGATCCCACTAGCCTAGACTATTTGGAAGAACTAGCAAACAAAACTTGAGTCCTGCATTAAAAGCCAAGAAGTCCCAGGAGTGAAGGACACTGCATACTGAGCTAAAAAGCAAGATGGACCAGAAGACTAGTAAACACTCAGGAGCTTAGAGAATTGAAGGCAGCAAAGTTCAGATAAGCGAAGAGAGAGAATAACAGATGAGGCAAATCACAGGAAGGCACGAGAGGCACCATTCTCAAGAAGACCTTAAAATTAGGGCAACTCCTACTTCAGAGACAAAGTTTTTACACCTTTTCCCGCTGGGGTAGAAGTAATCTTTTAGACAGTCAGTTTAAGGCGTCCAGTTGGAAGTAGGTGAGCAATGTCAGGAAGGAGATGCATGGATTTCCTGACTGAAGAAGGAAAAGTGGCCCCCTCCCCTCAAAAAGTAAGTCAAAGAAATAGATTTCTCGTGGCATTTTACAGCCTAGGAATATTGATTCAAGATTGAAAACTCCATGGCTTTAGTTTCTGTCATTTGGCAGCCATGTTCCCAGAGAGCTGTCGCATCCCCCCAGAAACACAGGAGACGGTCCTTATCAAGAATCCCCGATTTTATACACACGTGAAGTCTGTCTTGTACTTGGTTACATTGCAGAAACCTTAACGACAGTCATGTTTGGAGCTGACATTTCTGTTCTGTTCTTTAATGTTCTGTTCTCAATTTATCAAGTAGCAATATGATTAGTTAATGCATACTCTGAAAAAAAAACCTTTTGTTTAAAGAGGTATTAATTTAAAGCATGACTATCAATTTTAACCACTTTGAGATATCTTAAGTATCTTTTATTCTTCCCTCATATTATTTGCTGTTTATTTTATCTACAGTTGATTGTTTGAGTGTTTACTCTTTTCTCCCTATCTTTTTGTTGTGAATGTCTTCATCTTTAAAAGTCCTCATTGATCAAATTGTCAATTCCTTTACACTTAATGTATGTTAATCACTCATAAAAAAGAGCATACAGAATTTTTCTCTTACTGGTAAGATTTCTGGCCCTCTGTCAAATGAACAAAGATTTCTCTTGCTGGTTTTCCATTGCCAATATTTTTCTTTTGTTGACTACAGCAGAAATTGGATGGCAGCATAGTAGGCATTCCACTCCTGTTTTTCCTGTAATTGTGTTTGGCCTCACGTGAGAGAACTTGATATATAAAGGCATAGTCAGTTCCTTTCACTTCTAGTGTCTATTCTTCATTCCTCTCTCCTATGTTCACTCTTGACTGTCCTTCTATATTCTACCATGTAGGTCTGAAAATTTTAAAGAAGAGCCTTTTTTATTAAGGAGAAACAGGTTCTAGAGACCCTATTTGGCACTCCCCAAATCATCAAATATTTCTATACCTTTCATTCATGCAACACATATTTAGAGTATCTGCCACGTACCAAGAATTGTATAAAATACTAAGAATATAATGATGAGCAAAAATAGACATGTTCTCTGTCCTCATGGAGCTTTCTGTTTAGTAAAACAGGCAAGTAACCCCAGAAACAATAAAGTATAACTGGCATGGTAGTCATGAAGTTGTGGTCCATGATATTGGAAGAGCAGGTAATGCGAAGTTTCTGGGTGACTCTGGAAGGTCAAGGAAGGATTATGTAAAGAAATGCTATTTGATCTGGTAACTGAAATATTTAGAGGATTTTTTAACTAAGTGCAATTATTGGGGTGGGTTAGAGCATTTCAGGCAGTGAAAATGGCATGAGCAAAAGCCTTATGGTTGAAAAAAGTCCTGTTGAAGGGCAAGAAAGGAGAAAGGGGCATTTAGAACAGATGTATCTGGCACAAGATGATATTGGAGAGGAAAATATCATACGTATCAGGCTATGTAAGACCCCATAAGTCAGGCCTTTGTAAGCATTTTGATCTTATCCACACAGCAGCAGTAGAAAGCTATTAAAAGGCTTATCAAATGTGCGTGTGTGTGTATGCACATGCGTGCGTGTGCATCTGTATGGCGAGTGGGATGGTGACAGTGGTGGAGATGATAAGATTATATTTTCATTTTGAGAGACTAGAATAGAGAAGCATGAGAATGGACTTGAGAAGACGGGAATCCCTTGCAGTAAGTGGTTCAGCGGTTTGTAGCTTAGATTAGGAAAACAGTGGTAGAGGTAGAGAAATGGAAATACCAGAGATAAGAAGTGTATCAAGCAACACTTAAGGATGGGTTGGATATGGGTTTTAAGGAAGAAGCAAGTGGAAAGAGATTCTTCACTTTCTGGCTTCTGCAGATGGAGCAATTCTGGTACTGTAAACTAAGGTAGGTATGTTAGGTTTTGTAACTGATGGCATGAGGTCGATGTTGACTTTGTGATTGTCTGGATCCAGGAAAATAAATGATGTCCTCCCCACTCTCTCCAGCATCCTCGTCTGCTCCACGGTGCAATGAATGACTCATTCTTATGCACAACAGATGAGCATTCTTTATCCATCTGATGACCTAGCCTCACACACATCCATGGTTTATAATCCCAACTATCAGGGGATTTTTACCTTTTCATTCCTGGACTATCACTGACATCTATGATTCTGGTGTTTTCAGTATACTTTTTTCTAGTCTTTTCCACTAAACTCTTATTAAAAACTTTCCTCTAAATGGAGCCATCCTTATTTTAAACAATTAAAAACTTATACATAAAACATTTTGAATATTATACATATTAGATGCCCACTCTCTCCATAAAGATGATGGATTTAGGGTAAAGTTTTCCTAGTAGATAATAAAAAAGAATTATATTTTTGAGGTGGCTACAGTTAAAGTAGAGTTACCATGATATAGATATATTCCAAGATAATAAACCTATGAAGGATTTTTATGAAGAAAAGAAATGGAGTTATTAACTTCAGTGCCCATTTATTCTCGGCAATGTGGTAGGCCTTTCTATTGGATCCCATCCACTCCTCAATCAACTTTGAGAGGGAAGATAGAACGTTATCTGTGTTACAAAGGAACTAAGGCGAGAGTGACTTGCTCTGATTGAATCCCCAGGATTAATGTTATTCTGACACATGGTGGGCTCAGTAAATATTTTTGGGAGAGATTAATAAAGGTACGAATGAATGAATGAATGAACAAATGAGTAATGGATGAATTAAGCCTTCATACAAAATGAGTTTTTGTGACTCAGCAATGCAGTTCTCGATTCTTTGTTAGTTGAGAACTTACATTTCAGATCATTTTTCTTCCCTCTAAAACCAGTTTCAATGTTCTGATTTTTGTTGTCTTTCCGCCTCAGCCATTTTAGGTTTTGTGTGTCTGATTTCTCCAATTTGTGTCTCAAATCCATTCTGAATTATATTTGCCCAGAAGTACATATTACTCACATGTACGTATGATTCACAATTCCCTGTGCCCTGGACAGGAGTCTGTCTCTTCTTCAGTTATTCCATTTTTGGAACTCACTAATCAGTTTTTTTTAAGGAACGAGCATTTTCTACATTACTGCGGGAGTTTAGAAGATGAAAGATGTCAGAATGGCTTGACCGTGACTTCCTTTTGCAGACTTGCTATCCTACATTAACAAAATCTGTACCAAGGAGTGAGGGAAGAATAAGAAAATAGGTCCCCTTAATCTGGCCCCCAGTGGGGTTAAGAACTTTATTTTCACTGCCTCCATGCCCGCCATCTAAAGGCAGACAGGCATGGATTAGAAATGCCTCGAATGTTCCCTCCTACCTTACTTGAGAGCAGATACAATCACCGACATCTGCCATGCTGTTTGCCAGGTTCAGGTTCAAGGTCTAAGTCATGTAATCCCCCCAGAATTCGGTGACGTATGTGCTGTTATTAATTCCCATTTTGCAAAGGGGGTAACCCAGAGACTGAAAGCCTAAGTAAAGTGGCAGGGTCACGGGGCAGGTAAATGGCAGAGTCAGGATCCAGATCCTGGTCATGTGTCCGACAAGCCTCAGTCGCAACCTCAGACACTACTGCCTCTCAAACAAGAATTTTAAAGGAGTAATCCCTGGCTTTGCCAACCGGAGAAACGGATACCCATTTTACTGATGCTTCTCCCTTTGAAGTTGGTGCTGTTTGTGGAAGTAATGGAAGCCCCTCTGTATAAATATTACTGAAAAGGCCATGTTCCTGAAAATGACTGGTAAAAGCAATCTGAATGATCTTTATTTTTATGTCATATTTGTTTTTCTGGATCCAAACTCATTTCTAAAGAGAAACCCTAACAGTTCTTATTGAAATCTCCAGACACAATTCAAATATCATGCAGTTTTATAGTTATGAATGTTAATTAGCAAGGACCATTTTTATTCGAAAAATCCATTTTTTTGTTGTTTAAATTTAACATCGTTCCTCCCCTAAAGGAGGCAACGTGGGATATCGGGCATTCAGAAACTGCTCCTGATTGATGGCGATTATTCAGGAGAAGCTGAAGAGGGGTGAAACCTCCCCCCCAGAGGTGCCCCCAGAGTTAATTCGCCCTCTGCTCACGTGGTGGGGAGCACTAAATATGCAGAGCATCATCCAGCCTGTAAGTGGTTCTGTCCTCGCCTGCCATCCCACAGCCCTACCCCTCTACAAAGGGTAGATCATTAAGCCATCCAGCGGTGGGGAGTATTTTCCTATAGCTGTTGCCCTTTATAGCAGCCTGGCAGCGAGTGACCATAATAAATTATACACTGTGCTGGGAGGCTGTGACACAGTGCACTGGCGGAACAGCGGGGGTGTTAGAAAATCCATTATTTGAAATTTTTGTTTCTTTTTCTTACTAGATTCCATGCTGCTCTTTTCCTGTCATCTCGTTCCTTTTTTTCGGATCTATTGTTTTGAGGGTTTTGTGTCTGACAGTTCTTTTCTACTGCCGGTTTTGTCCTTTTTGTTACCTTGTTTCTGCCTTCGTGGGCTCCCCCACCCCCTCTTCTTGGTCTTGTGTGTTGTGAGCCTCCTTCTTTCTGTCACGCAGTCATTTGCTTTACTTTTCTTTCTCTTTCTGCCTTATTGTCTCATATAAGGCAAAAACAAATTCCCTTTTTGTTGGCATTCTTTTACATGGTGTTATGTGGTTGTCATTTTCCCTTCAGGATAGATGCACTTTACTGTGTGTAATATTCATTTTAGTTCCAAGAATCCCACACACACGCCCAGAGGAGTACCGAGGCTGATGACAATAAAAAACCATCAAAGCAACTAGTAGAATAGTTCTTTAAGAACAGCGCCCACCTGTGTCTTGCCTGTAGATCAATTCACATAGAATCTGTATGTTGTTGGTCCTAATTTCAGATTATTCACTGTTTCCACCTTCTTCTGAGAGTAGGTCTAGGATTCCAAAGTGGCAATTATTTTGACAGTGTTCCTTGTGAATCTGCCTATTTGCTTTTACTTTGTTGTTTTTCCATTGATGAACGTAGCCTGAAGAGATAGCCTGGTAGTTGGAAATCCCTGGATTAAGTTAATTCATTGGTTATTAATTGAGCAACTGCTGCGTGGCAGGCATTGCGCAGGTGGTGAGGATACTGGCCATCATTAGTTTTGTTCTGCGTTTTTGCATTCTTTCGTTAGTCATGTCTCTTAGTCCCAATTTCTTTCCTTTTTCTTTTCTTTTTCATATCGTGTCATTCTGCCTTCTCCATTGTCTCCTCTTTGATCCTTTTGGACCTAGCACTCCTGTTTTCCTTAAGATTGATTTATAAATCACTTTCGAATTTCCACCTAAATTCACTGCATTAGATTAGAAAGCTCAAGATTTACTTGGCATTGAATACCTGAGAATATACCAGATTCTTCAATCTCAATTTTGAGTTGCATTTAAAAACACAGGAGTTCCCTTTGTGACTCAGTGGAAACGAACCTGACTAGTATCCAATGAGGACACAGGTTCCACCCCTGACCTCACTGAGTGGGTTAAGGATCTGGAGTTGCTGTGGCTGTGTTGTAGGCTGGCAGCTGCAGCTCTGATTCAGTTCTCAGCCTGGCAGCTTCTATATGCTGCAGGTGCAGCCCTGAAAAGCAAAACAAAGAAAGGAGCAAATAGAAACAGTACCTTCACCTCCGGTGTGACTGTGGATTTTTGTATTTGCAATTGCTGAGTTTAATTGAATTAATACGTATACTTAGTAAATGTCAATGGATTAAATCAAAATCTACAATTAAACTCTTTGGCAGTATTTAGTTCTTTGTTCCTTTTATGTGTTCTCTGTTTGCTTTTCTTGGCTTATTTTCTTTTCTCTTTTTATATACTTATCTTCTAATTTGGTTCCTCCTGAATCACCCTTGATTTTCTGTTTCTATCTCTATTATATTTTTATATTTACTGTCTCTATTTTTTTTACTTTATTGTATTCCAGGGTTATTGCTATTTTTTTTACTTGTTATTTTAAATAAGAATTGCTGTAGTAGCTCAAAAAAGCTCATTTTTCTTTTTTTAGTCATTTAAATGAATTTCTTCTATCTCTGTACTTGTATCCTTTATATTTTCAATCTCTCCACTCTTCCTCATATCTCCAAATTTCTAAAGTTTTAGCTTATTCTATGACTTTTTCTCTTTTCTTGCCACTTTGAATTCTACCCCTTAGCTTTTTTCCTGTATCAGTTTTTTTTTTTTTTAAGAAACACTGTTCCCTTTAATATCATTTTATATATGCCATGGGAACAACTTCTCTTATTTTTACTAATTTGGCTTTCAGAGTAAACTCTCAGACTTGCAATATAGTGCATTTTACACCCCCGCAAGAATAAGTCAGTTGTCCTGTCAGCTTCCAGATGCAGGTAAACGTTCATGTTATTTCCTCGTATTTCACACTTCCAATTTTTAGTAATGTCCTTCTTAGTTGGGGAAGAGAAGATGGAGGAACATTTATAAAGAGCTATGAAAATGTTGTAAAAGTGAAAGGGAGATGATAGACTGAAAGTAAATAAGTAAACGTGGTAACTAGGACACTTGCATCCTTAAAGGATGCCACGGAGAAAATAGTTTTGGTGACAGGATAGAAGATAGGAGTTCAGGAAACCTCTTACAGATGTGTTTCTAAAAAGCAGGGCTTTGGTAGCTGGTTCCACTAAAAAACAAAACTGAACCCATTTCACTCTTTAGAGGTTTATTCATCCCACTATTAAGTGGCTCCACCTTAACTAGGCATTGCTTCAGTTTTGTGTACCTTTGACATGATACACTAATTTTTACAAGTTAACAGTATCAATCTCTTTTGAATTTTTATAAGCCAGATTCCACTTACGATGTAAACATTTGGCTAAATGATAGCACTTTAAAATCAGTATGAACAGCCATCCAAAACAATTATGTGATGTTTTTATTTCTCTCATTTTGAGACTTAGAGAATCATTAATAATTGAAACTCAATTCTTCCTGTGCCTTATTTGACTGGTGCTGGTTTTAATACAAACCCTGTCATCTTTTAAAAAACCTCGCCCCCCAAAAGCTATTAGTTTATCAGTTAGTTTATTTTGCTGACCCCTGTACCCAAACTTTCAGATCACCTTGATTTTGTCCAATGGAATAGCTATCTACAAAAGTTGTCCAGTCTTTTTTTTTTGTCTTTTGTCTTTTTTTTGTTGTTGTTGTTGCTATTTCTTGGGCCGCTCCCGAGGCATATGGAGGTTCCCAGGCTAGGGGTCCAATCAGAGCTGTAGCCACTGGCCTACGCCAGAGCCACAGCAACGCGGGTCTGAGCCGCGTCAGCAACCTACACCACAGCTCATGGCAACGCCGGATCGTTAACCCACTGAGCAAGGGCAGGGACCGAACCCTCAACCTCATGGTTCCTAGTCAGATTCGTTAACCACTGCGCCACGACGGGAACTCCCCAGTTGTCCAGTCTTATATGTAGATGAAGTAAATATAAAATTGGCATATACAGTTCACATTTTGGTGTAAGTTGTAAACATAAGGAGCCAGAAAATAAGCAAAAAAAAAAAAAAGAGTTCCCTTCGTGGCTCAGTGATTAATGAACCCAACTAGTATCGATGAAGTTGCGGGTTCGATCCCTGGCCTCTCTCGGAGGGTTAAGGATCTGGCATTGCCGTGAGCTGTGGTGTAGCCCGCAGGCGTGGCTCAGATCCTGCGTTGCTGTGGCTGTGGCATAGGCTGGCAGCTACAGCTCTGATTGGACCCCTAGCCCGGGAATTTCCATATGCTGCAAGTATGTGGCCCTAAAAGGCAAAAAAAGAAAAAAAAAGAAAAAGAAAAAGAAAGTAGGTAAATTTAGAGGGCTATACTGTAGTACACTTGAGATTAGGAAGCTGTTTAACATATTTTGGGCTAAATCTCATGACTTGAATATTTAATTTCTCCCTTCTCATCACCAAAACTCCAACCAAGATTATAATAAAGTTTAATTTTATTTAGTTAAAAAGGAAGTTTCAATTTCTTCATGATTTCCTTTCTTTTTTGGTCACCCTTCCCAGTCATTATGACTTGTTTTACTTTCTTTTTTATTTCTTTGTATTTTTCCTTTTGCTTAGCATTTTTCTTGTTTGAATGTGCCTCGTGGCTTCTGATTGTCATAGAATCATCACTGTTTTTTGATAAGAATTGTAGGATTGGCCTGTGTGCTAACAATAAATAGCTCTTGGTTTTTGAGAGTTCATTATAATCCAGGAACTTTGTTAACATTTTGCATAGATTGTATTATTTAATTCTCAAACAACCCTCTGAGCTAGCGTTATCAGGATCCTGATTTTTGCAGATAAAGAAACAAAAACATAGAAAGGTTAAGCCGTTGGTCCAGAATCCAGCAGCCTGGCAGTAGCCATGGCCTGAGTCAGGGTGTCTGACTGCAGACCTGCACGCTTTACCACGACTCCACAGCTCCTCCTGTAACTGATGCCGGCTTGCATTACCTTGTTTTTCATCTTGACGTAAGAATAAGTGATTTCCTCACAGTATCCTTCTTCATCGGCAAGTCTGACGAGAGCAGAACTGTATCTGCATGGGAGGTGGGATCCTCTTGTGCTGACGTCTTGATCCACCGCCCCCTTGCCATACCGCCATGGCTCCCTTCTGCCCACCAACCAACCATGTGAGGTCAGTTTACGAGTGAAAGTGACGTTTCCCCACCTCCACTACTGAATTAAGTATTTTCTAAGGGCAGGTCCATGCCACACGAAGCCTTTTCATATCCCCCACTTTGCCTTGTACATCAGTAGTTTCCAGATAAAATATCAAAATTATAGTCCCTGGCAGATTAGCCTTCCCAAGTGTTTCTGCTGCCCAGTGTTCGTGACAGATGCGTCTTCTCACAACACAGGGAGAAGGCGAGACTTCATCCTCCCTTCAGTGGAGGCCAAATAGAGACATCGCAGTCCTTCCCAAGTGGTCTGTTTACAAGAACTTCATTCAGTTTTACATACGTTTATTGTCCTTTTTTACTGGAATTGGGTACAAAAGAGGAATCCAGACAACTTGGCTAAGCAGTTAACTGTTTATTTTGTAGAATCCAAGAATCTCGTGTACTTGAAAAGGTTTTGTGGAATTTTTAACAAATACTCCCAAAGAGCTTATGTTTTTATTTCGAATTACAATTTGACAACATTTAATCCCTTGTTATTGCTTTGTCAGACTTTTAATTGAATTATTCAAAACATGAAACAAAAGGAAAGAATTGTAGATAGCACAGTAATATTAGCAGAATCACCAGAGTGCTGAGAATTATTAAAGAGGACATTATGTTTGTTAATCGGGCATTTAATTTTGCTTCAGTTTGTTGATGGAAAACATCCTCTTGGAAAGGATTTTTTCAGAAACCGTAATTGTGACAATGCCTTCTTAACATCCATGGATATACTGTACAACCGAAAGCTGTTTGAAACCTAATCAGTCAAAAAGACTCCTCATTTCCATTTTAACTATAGAATGGCTAACCAGCATGACTGTCAGATTGGTCTGTAGTGCACGGGAAAAAGCAAGCCTTCCACACCTGGCTTCCAAAGATGGGAAGTGTTTGGAGGAAAGATTTTAAAATATTAGAGACTATAGCAAAAAAAAAGGGGGGGGAGAATAACCTCTCAACTCATTTTATGAGACAGGTATAACCTTGATATTGAAAGTTCAGTATGAGAAATTGCTGGCTACTCTCATTCATGAGCATTGATACAAAATGCCAAACAAAATATTAACATGTTGCATCCCACAAGTCTTGGGAAAAATAATTCAAAAACACCAACTCAAATGCAAATGATTTCATTGCTGTTTTTGTACTTCCATTAGGCAGGTTCCATAGTCACTCAGAGCACAGATCACAGAACTGGATTGCTGGATTCAGGTTCTGGGCATATACTATATGTTATGCAAAGTAAGTGACTTTGCATTCATTTCCTCTTCTGTACAGTGAATTAATAACAGTATTCATCCCATAGAGTTGTCATAAAGATTAAAATACATGTAAATATTTATAAGAATATAGCCTGTTTGCATATGTAATTGCAATGGAGATTCTCTCATGTCACTTTTCTTCCTGCAGTTTTCCCACTTATCAAATAAAAGGTATTTTCTTACATTCCCATAGTCATCATGATCCAGTACAGCATATGAATTATGGAGGAAGCTGATTGAACAGCTCTGCATTGATTCAGTTTTTGAGTGTGGGCGAATAGAAAGAGTATAGAAAATGCCAAGGCTATGTTGTTGTGTGAATAGAAGAGGGGGCAAAACAGAAAGGAAACTATCATTTTACCTCATCATTGATGATACTAACAAAATGTATGGCAAGATTATTATCTCTGGGTGGGAAGAAATATGCACAGGTTTAATCTTTTTTTCTTTTTTACCTATAATGTATTTTCTAAAGTGACTATTCATTATCCATGTAAGCAGGGGAAAAAAAAAAGACATTATAAAAAAATTTCTATCCAATTAATAGGAAAAAGACAACCCAATCAAAAAAAAAAAAAAAAGTATAGGCAATTCAAAGACGCCAAAGTGCAAATGGCCAGTAAATATGAAAAGATATCCAACTCAGGTGGTCATCGTGGAAATACAGATTAAACCAACACAGAAGTTCCCTGATGGCCTAGCAGTTAAAGTTGTCACTGCTGTAGTGCGGGTTCGATCCCTGGCACATGTCCTGGGCATGCCCCCCCCCAAAAAAAAAGTAAAGAAAGAGAAAGAAAGATAGAAAAAAGCCATAGATACTGAAATTTTCCACCAGTTGAGTGATAATAACCTTCTGTGCTCTTGAGGGTGTGGGCGATGCAAGCACTTTCACGTTTTGTTAGTGAGGAAGTAAATTGTACCACTCTTTAAGAAGGTATTTTGCCAAATCTAAGTAAATTCCACGGTGTGAACTTTCAGGGCCAGTAATCCAATTCTAAGAGCCTATCCTGTAAAAATCTCAGCACATGCATAAACATGTTTAATGTAGTTCATTGCAGCACTATTTATAGTAACACAAAAACTGGAAGCAACTTAAACGTCCATGTTTAAGGGAATGGGGCAGCCATGCAACAGGATACGCCGCCACTACTGAGAAGAATGAGGTGGATCTGTATGTCTCAATCAGGGAGAAAAAGTGAACAAGTTTCACCTATATTAATGCATGTGGTGTGTGTGTATATGTGTGTGAGTAAATCTATCTATCTATCTGTCTATATACACATAGAGAGCAAGCAAACAATTGAATTTTTTGTTAAATAATAATAATACATAAGTATTATATAGAGATATGCCGATGTAAACATAGGGTATGAATGAAAACACGCTAATGTGACTAGTGGTTAGAAACTCTGGGAGTGGGAAGGGGGAAATTTTATTTCTTCTTTTATATCATTATATAGGAACAGCTGTTAATTCTTGTGTATTTTAAAATATATATTGATAAGTAAGGTTTTAAATGGATATTATGTTTGAGTGCACAGAATGTGAGTCTGTAGTTAAAATAATTTTACTACCACTATTGTTACTAAGGTAGGAAATGCTATTGCAGTGGCATTAAGTCAGGCCCAAAGTTTTGCTGTCTATTGGAGAATAAACCAGGTTTATTTGGAAATATATTATTCCACTTCTAAAGTTCCTTAGGTTACTAACAAGTACAGGTTAACTTTGAGAAGAGTCTCATTTTTATTTTTTAGGACTAATGACCTGTAATAAATTATCCTAAACTCATTTATTTGATCTAGAATTCTTATCTATGAAATAGTCCCCAAAAGGCTGGTTTCTATTTAATGGGAATTATAATTTGATAGTGTTCTGTAACTATTTAATGATAATATAGCAACCAAAAATAATTTTATTATTGGAGTAATTTTTAAAAATACGATACTTGTTAAAAAATGTTTATAGTGGGTACAGCACATGAAACTTTATTTGCCATTTACAAATAGGATAAATTGGTATTAAATCATGATATAAATATAAACAAGTTGAAATTGTAAAGACTTGTAGACTTTTTAAATTTGCCGTTGCTCTCGCGAAGATTTATAATACCTTACCAGCTATTTTCTGCCTATTTATTATAGTAAGGAGACTTTATTCTTTCATACCTGCCCAGGAGAGAAAGCCATTTGTAGCTTCAGCACTCATATATTAAAGACGTTGTATGCTTTCCTTTAAAATTTCTCATGGAAGACATAAACCTAATCAAACCTTTCTCCCCTCTAGCTGGTAACCTCTGCATGAACTAAAGGGTTGAAATATTGTTTAATCATGCTACATACCACTTTTTACAGTTATGAGAAACATTACTTTGCCACGATAGAAGCAACAAAACAAAATGTTTTTACTCTGCACAAGGAGAAATATATTTTTAAATTATTTATTATTTTAAATGGCTTGATTTCTTATGAAACTGCATTTTCCTTTTCTGTATTTCCAATACCACTTTGGGGAGAAAGGCAGATTTTTAAAATGGTGACAATATGTATGCAGTCTCTGAAACACAGACCCTCATCCTGCCTTGAGACTCACAGAGGAACAACGTGCTAATTTCAGTTGGCAATCTTTACTTGATTCCTTCAGTCCAAACTCAACTATTATTAACCTTTGTTTGTGACAATTGAAGAGAATAATGGTTGAATTTGGGGCCTTTAATGTCACATTGAAATCAATAGCTGTAAATGGTAGTTGCCACAGTTCTAACTGATCTGTCACATTCAAACAAAAGAGGGCCTTTCTGGGTTCATAGAAGATAGCTGAGACAATTAAACACACACACACACACACACACACACACACACACACACACACACACACACACATGAATCTTAGAAGATCCTCATATAACATTAAGGAAATGCACTGATTCACAGTATTTTTTTAGAAGTTTGTTGCTGTTTTCTTTGTTTGTTATTGTGTGGTGTTATTTTTGTGTGTGTGGTTTTTTTCATTTATTTGTTTTAACAGTGTTTTTAAAATACCTGAAATGCTACGTTAAATGTGGGAGGTATTAACTGGACTTCATCCAGACCTCAAAAGTGGTCTCTGTCATAAAAGTAAATTGAATTGTCCTTCTTAGAGTGGTGGGGGTTGGGAGGGAACTGAGGATAAGCCCCTTCATGAGTTGGCAAGGCAAAAATTGCAAAGGCTGCTAAATAAAACCAACTCAAATCCCCATAGAGCCAGGACTCTGCCTGCTCCTGACAACCCCCTTATCATGACTTCAACTCTTAACACAAATCCATCTCATAGACTTCTGCACATTCGTCAGTGTTAAACTTGCAGTGCTCGGTTTTGACCTTGTCTTTACCTTTCTTATTTTTCTGGACAGTTTCTGGGTGCAAATTAAGGGATTTCAGTTCATGTTCTCATACATGATTTTGATAAGCATTTTTTCCAACTCTGAACCTAATACTGGTTATAATCGGCTGGACGTTGATTAATTCCATTAAGAACATAAGTCCACTTCTGCTTAGCATTGTTAAGTTGTATGAATGTTTCAGTGCTTTATCAGAAAGAAAAAGCTGTGGTAATTTTTTTCCCCGTAGAATAATAACAGGTCTCCACGTTTTATTAAGGCATAATACGAAAAATTCTTATTCACTGAAATGCCATTCTAACCATCCTTTGAAAAATTAAATTAGTTGTTCTTGGAAGTAGAGACTAAAAAGATTCACTACTACAAGAATATAGGAGATTAAAAAGAGAGCGTAGACAAGATCATCTTTTTAACTTGCCTTAAGCAAAAGTACTATTCTTTTTTCAGCTTATAATTTTGTAAGATGATTTTTCAGACTTAATTTCCTAAAATTGTTAGTTTAAGGACTCCATACCTTTTTGGAAAAAAGTAGATTATTTCTCAGAAATAAATTTGTTTACTCAAGAGGAACATAATCAGTTTCTAATGGGCCCTTTTTTTCTGCTTTATTTCTTCCTACTACTACTGTATGAGATTTTGAACTTTGTCAAATCAACTACCTGGAACAAAAATCAGTAGTGTGCTGTTAAACCAGCTCTGCAGAAAACAAACCCCTGACTTGTAGCATTTGTTGATTTCTGTGGTATAAATGCTCCCAGTCTGGCCAATTTCAAGCTACACTTGATGTCACTGAATATAGACTTGGCCTTCAGCCCACCACTGGAATAGTTAGACTTCATCTATGGCCCCTATTAGCACTACTAAAACACTGACAGCAGAAAAAGATGTGCCAGTCTTTATCAAGGAGAGGAACATCTAGTGATAAAATGACTGACCCAGAAACCAGCTGTTCTTATCAGATTATCATGCTTATCTGCTCTGAGATAAAGGAAATGAGAACTATTAACTTTGTAGGGAGAACTAAGAAGTCTTTAAGGTAAATTTCACCTTTTTCAGTGCTAAGCCAGATAACTCAAAATGTTGATTTTTAATGATGTAGTCTGTGTTCAGTGAATGAATTTAAAAACTTGAAAATTCCATGGGTTCCCAGGTATATTCTATACTCAACACATTTTTCTTTTTTTTTTTTTAATTTTATTTTCCCACTGTACAGCAAGGGAATCCAGTTATCCTTACATGTATACATTACAATTACATTTTTTCCCCCACCCTTTGTTCTGTTGCAACATGAGTATCTAGACAAAGTTCTCAATGCTACTCAGCAGGATCTCCTTGTAAATCTATTCTAAGTTGTGTCTGATAAGCCCAAGCTCCTGATCCCTCCCACTCCCTCCCTCCCCCTCCCATCAGGCAGCCACAAGTCTCTTCTCCAAGTCCATGATTTTCTTTTCTGAGGAGATGTTCCTTTGTGCTGGATATTAGATTCCAGATATAAGTGATATCATATGGTATTTGTCTTTCTGGCTCATTTCACTCAGTATGAGATTCTCTAGTTCCATTCATGTTGCTGCAAATGGCATGATGTCATTCTTTTTATGGCTGAGTAGTATTCCATTGTGTATATATACCACCTCTTCCGAATCCAATCATCTGTCGATGGACATTTGGGTTGTTTCCATGTCTTGGCTATTGTGAATAGTGCTGCAATGAACATGCGGGTGCACGTGTCTCTTTTAAGTAGAGTTTTGTCCGGATAGATGCCCAAGAGTGGGATTGCGGGGTCATATGGAAGTTCTATGTATATATTTCTAAGGTATCTCCAAACTGTTCTCCATAGTGGCTGTACCAGTTTCCATTCCCACCAACAGTGCAGGAGGGTTCCTTTTTCTCCTTTTTCTCCACAACCCCTCCAGCACTTGTTATTTGTGGATTTATTAATGATGGCCATTCTGACTGGTGTGAGGTGGTATCTCATGGTAGTTTTGATTTGCATTTCTCTTACAGTCAACGATGTTGAGCATTTTTTCATGTGTTTGCTGGCCATCTGTCTATCTTCTTTGGAGAAATGTCTATTCAGGTCTTTTGCCCATTTTTCCATTGCATTGTTGGCTTTTTTGCTGTTGGGTTGTATAAGTTGTTTATATAGTCTAGAGATTAAGCCCTTGTCGGTTGCATCATTTGAAACTGTTTTCTCCCATTCTGTAAGTTGTCTTTTTGTTTTCTTTTTGGTTTCCTTTGCTGTGCAAAAGCTTTTCAGTTTGATTAGGTCCCATGGGTTTATTTTTGCCCTAATTTCTATTGCTTTGGGAGACTGACCTGAGAAAATATTCATGATGTTGATTATACTCAACAAATTTTTCTTTCTTAGATTATGCTACTCTGGGGAAAAAAAAAAAAAAGAAGGATTCATGAGAAAAATCTAACTTGTCAAGACTTATGCATGTGGATATAAATCTGAGGATATCTGCATTAATTTAGGGTCTTTGCAGTTCAACATGACATAATTGAAGGTGTTTTTATAAACCCAGTATACATGTCTGCATGGATGTGTGGCCCCTTTTTTGGATGAAAATATAAAAACTTAAGAGCAAATGAGAGAAATGTTGACTTGAGCCAAACCACAGAAGTGTGAGTACAGCTGACTCAGGAGAAATGTGCAGGCAAGAACTTGATGCCTCAGTATCCTCTCCATCTCCTGATAGCTCTATAACTCACCTTTGTTGTCACTGTCCTACAATATCAGCAATGGGTGAAAGAGTGTGGTAGGTCACTTTTTGGTGGTTAATGCATAAATTTATTGATTTCTAATCAAAGAACTCAGTGAATAAAACCACTCTTTGGGGGAAAACCATTGAGATGTTCTTCTTGTGGCTAATTGTATGTCCAGTGTATTCACATTACTACCTGAGGAAAATTCATGCTACATGTGTTATATAATTCCACAGTTATCTGTTACATCAAGCTTGTTAATTGTGTCATTCAGATTATCTACATCCTTGATTATTTTTCAGTGGAGATCTAAAAGATCTCTATTAATATCTCCCATTATCAGTGTGTTTTCACATAAATTCCTGTTTGTTTCCTAGAGCTATAAGCTTTACATTAACCATATGTCTTATAGTTTATATGCCTTATCTTGTTTGCTACATAGTTTATTCATATAGTTTTGGGAATCATGTCTGTTACCACCGTATAATACTGTTCCTTATCTCCATTAATGCTTTTGGTCTAGATTTTCACTCTTTTCTTAAAATTAAATTGTAATACCTGCATTCTTTTACTTCTTTTTTTTTTCTACTTTAGTTATTTGACTAGATTTTTTAAACCCAATCTGATTTTTTATTTATTTATTTGCTCTTTAGAGCCACACCTGCAGCATATGGAAGTTCCCAAGCGAGGGGTCGAATCAGAGCTACAGCTACTGGACTACATCACAGCCACAGCAATGCCAGATCCAAGCCGTATCCGCGAACTAGACCACAGCTCATGGCAACGCTGGATCCTTAACCCACTGAGTGAGACCAGGGATTGAACCTGCATCCTCGTGGATTCTAGTCAGATCCTCTTCCTCTGTGCCACAAGCGGAACTCCCCAATCTGAATGTTTGTTTGTTTGTTTTATTTTAATAAGGAATTCAGCCTATTCACACATATAGAGGTAATTGATCTATTTGATTTAATGTTATTTTGTGTTTACTATTTACTTGATTTGCTGGTTTCTCCCCCCTTGTTTTCTTTTATATTTAGTTATTTTTACTCTAATATGGACTTTGATTCTTCTGTTCACAGTATGTGAAGCAGTATTTCTCAATCGTTGTATCAAGTTCAGTAATAATGATGGCCCTCTTAGAACAGCCTGCTCGCTCATTTCAGCCCTGAACGCCTCCTCCTTCAACTTCTTTTAAAAACCTTTAGGCTTCTGCTTGCCTTCTTGCCTCTACTTTCTTCCCTCCACAATTCCTGGGTTTTCCTGGATAGTTGAAAAAAAAATTTAGTTGCAGATTTTTATTAAACTTAGTTTAATAAAAAGAAAAATATATGTATATGTATTTAATTTAGAATCCTGTCTTATGACTTCTAAATCTTATAACAGTTATAGGATTGTCATCAAATAAACTAAAACAAGTTGCTTGACACTATTGCATTGTACTATTCTCCTTTCACTTCTGGTTGAATTTTGATGAGGCTGGGAGTACCTCCTTGAGTATTTTCTGTAGATAAGATAAGAGTACATGGGTGGCATATTTTCTGAATCCTTGAATGCTGAAAACTATTGTGCTCTTTCCTTAACATTTGAGTATTAGAGTGGCTGGTATAAAGATTCCTGGATCATAGTCCTTTTCTTTTAATAGCATAGTCAGATAATCTTTCTTTTGTGAAGAAAACTATTTTTTGTTCTGTGTGGAAGAAAGAATTTTTTTCATTAGCATTGGAGGTCAGACATTTCCCCTGATTATGTGGAGGTGTGTGGCTTTCTGTAAAATTAATCCTGTCTGAGTCTTGGTGAGCCCATTCATTCAAAAGGCACAAGTCTTTCTTTAAGTCAGGGAATTTTTATTCTGTTATTTCCTTGATGATAGCTTCTATTCCTTGCTCAATTTTCCCCATCTGGAACTCCGCTTCTTTGCATATTATGCCACCTTGATATTCCTCTAAGTCTCTTATTTTATTGCTAATTTTCTTTTTCCTCCTTTTAATTTCATCACCCAGACAACTAATTCAATTCTCAGCAGTCAATTTCTCTATTTGACTTTGGAATTCTGAAAATCATTATTGTCAGGTCAAGTGATTATTATTTTTATTTTCTAACTGAAGCTCCTTGAGAATACTCATTACATGTAAATTAACATTCTTCTCTATCTACTTCATTAGTTCTTCCTTAACAGCAGCTACTCCTTCAGCTTGACCTCCTTCCCACACCTTACAGAGTCTATGAAATCGGTAGTAGTTCGTCTTTGATTTCCGTAACGTGTAGGTTTTGTCACTCAGTAACAGACCAGGATATGGGGTTCTCTCGAGCAAGTAGAAGGTTGTCTCCTGAGCTACTGATCACCCTCCAGCATACCTTAACCCCTTTGCTGAGAAGGGTATGAGACCAGGTCTTAAGACTCTAGTTACAGGTGGGAGAAGGCCATTTCCTCCTAAAATATGAATGGCTGGAACAATTTATTCCACCTGTTCTCTACCGTCCAACCCTTCAAGGTCTGTCTGCCCTAGCAAGATCAGGTAGCTTCCCAGAGGACCTTGTGAAATGCTGACGGATGGACAAGACTGGAGCATCACTGGCATTTCCGGCTGAGCCCTCTCGGGTGGCCAAAAATCTGCTGTGTTAACCTCAGACTTGCTGGCATCTCTGCTTGTTCCCCTTCCCCAGTGTCAGTGAAACCTCACCCTTATTCTCTTCTCTGGGGAACTCAAAACCTCTTTTGGTGGTGAGTTATCCTGGCAACTTTCTATCTTCCCAGAATCCATTTTCACAGTTTTAAATATTGCCATCAAGTGTAAAGATTTAAAGTTATACAACTTTTCACTTTCAACCTTTATTTTGTTTGGGTTTTTTCCACTCAGTCTTATTTCCCCCACGTCTCACTATCTTTGGGTTAAAATAGCAGGTCAAAATAATGGGATCATGACGTCCTACTACTTCATCCACAAAGTTCTGTAACATATGAATACATAGCAACTGCAGTACCGCAAGAGCCACCCATTTAGAAAAGGGGAAGAAGGGAATCAAGGTATAGTTGTCAGCGGAGCTAAGCAGAGACCACATCTGCTTGCCGGTTTAGTGGGAACTCACTTGCTATGAAGTAATCCAAGTTCTTTATTTAGCCAGTCTGGCTGCCACAGGTTCAGGTCCTGTTGCCAGTTGATAGCCCTTGCCCTGTATTGACACAGCCAAGCTTGTTCATCTCTCTCAGTGTGTTCAACTGTTAAGCTACCCTTAGCCATTCTGCCAGACTTAGAGGTTCCTGGCCGTGTTGTCCTTCAAAATTCTTCTCAGCTCTGCATTAATTTCATTTAAGGCACTGTCTTAGCTGGAAACCAGTTTCAAAAAATATGTTGAGTCATGATTCTTCCATTTAGAAGAATCATGTCTCAGTGGTTTCTTAACAAAAGGCCGAGAAGCTCAGCCCATCAGCCAAGATGTCTTTTGAAGGCCTTCTGCCTTAGAGCAGTGGGAGACAGTAGGCAGCTGTCTTGGAGACCTAAGTCAATGGCTACATTACCCCATAGAGTTGGGCCCCTGTGTGGGGGTCCCAGAGAGATGCGGTTAGTACTTTCTTGGGAAAGGGAGTACACTGGGAGGGTTTGGTAGGGTCCCAAGGACTTCTGCTTCCTCATTGCTCACATTCTCCCAGGAATATTTCTTTCTAGTCAGCACTCTCCTTTCTAACCTGATAGCAGATATGAGTCCTTCCTCCATTTAAGACAAACATCTCTGCTCAAGTGCTTAATCTCAACCTTGTCTTCTTCTTTAATATCTCACTCTCTCCCTATGTTGATATTCTTCATCCCTCCCCCACTCTGGGCCCTTCCCCATCTCCTATAGGCATGATCAAAAGCCTGAGATAAAGCTTACTCCAGTCCTACTACCCTTTCAAAACACCTGTCCATTTTTTTTTCACTCCTTCATTTCCATCTAGAAAACTGTCTTCAGTTCTTTGCCATTTATACTTTCCAAACTTCTTTTGTCTGACTATCCTCTCACTCTAGTCAAAATACTATCAGAAGTGTCACCAGTAATATTTTCACAATCTTCTACCTTCTCATCTCCCGCACAGAATTTGACCTTACTTAGAATCTCTTCCTGAAATGATTTTCCTGTCTTTTAAAAATTGTACTTTTCTGGTTCATCTCCCATCTCTCTGAGCACTTGTTTCCTCCCTTTTCTTATCCATGTTCATCTCATTCTTCAGCTGAGACTAGAACTCAGGCTTCCTGGTTTCTGGTTCAATTCTCTTTCCTTGGCATTATTTATATGTATGGCACAATCCTTCATTCAAAAGCACTTCTTGAGCACCTACTAGGTATAAACATCATCACTTAATTGCTGGTGGTTTTACTGTATTTGGTTCTTTAAGTAATTTTGTGATTATTTGTTAAACATTGTTGCAAAATTTCCAAAATTGATTTAGGATCATAGATACTGTATCCCCCTGTTCAGTTTGGCTTTGAATAGTCTTCAGGGTGAGAGACACTTGCTCAAATATATCTTTCCTACTATTGTACGGTGGTGTCTGAATTATCCACCATTATTGAGTTATTCTATGAGATGGCAACATTTACCTTATTGTTTTCTGGAATTCTCTTTGACTGTTCTTTAGGAAAAATCATTAAACTATTTATAACTTCATAGACTTAGATTTATGAAACCAGTTTCCTTAAAGAGAGAAAATGAGATATAAGATAGGTCCTAAGGCATTGAATAAAGAAAATAGCCCATGAGAGGAGTTCCTCTTGTGGCTAAGTGGGTTAAGAACCCAACTAGTATCCATGAGGACTTGGGTTCAATCCCTGGCCTCTCTCACTGGATTAAGGATCCAGCATTTCCATGAGCTGCAGCATAGGTTGCAGATGCAACTTGGATCCGCCGTTGGCTGTGGCTGTGGTGTAGACTAGCAGCTTCAGCTCTGATTCAACCCCTAGCCTGGGAGCTTCCATATGCCACAGGTACAGCCCTAAAAAGTAAAATAAAAAATAGCCCATGGGAGTTAAAGGGAGGTGGAGGCCTGGGTGGCCTCAAATCACTGGGATGGACCTGGAGGAAAGGAAGAAGAAAATTATAAAGAGGACACTGTGCTGTGCCTTTGCCTCAAAAAGGCATGTGGACTACTTTTAGGAGTGCAGCAACCCTACTGTTGTATATTCCAATGTGCTATTTTAAATGTGAGAAATGGAGAGTTGTCTTTGGTCCAGTCTGCTGAACTGACCAAGTGGGAAATAATGCAGAAGACTGGGGACCCAGTGCCTCAGAGGGAGCTGTGGGAAATGAATTAGACTCGTGGGTTTTGCCACCTCTACAATTAACTCCACAAGATGATCTATTCCATTACTTTAAGAAGAAATGTGCAGATATCCCAAGGAGAAACAAAGATGATGTGGTATCTGAACAGATGACTATCTTTGACCTATGTTTTAGAAAATTGCTGAGAAAGAAGATATGAACTAAAAGTTCTCATTCAGTCATTTCTAAAGATTAGAATCACTTGTGAAACTCTTTTAAAAAGATGCATGGACGTTCCCATTGTGGCTCAGTGGTTAGCGAACCCAACTAGTATCCATTAGGATGCAGGTTCAAATCCTGGCTTTGCTCAGTGAGTTAAGGATCTGGCATTGCCATGAACTGTGGTGTAGGTCACAGATGTGGCTTGGATCCCATGTTGCTATGGCTGTGGCGTAGGCTGGTGGCTACAGCTCTGATTTGACCCCCAGCCTGGGAACCTCCGTGTGCTGCGGGTATGGCCCTAAAAAGACAAAAATAAAATAAAATAAATAAATAAATAAGTAAAAGGATTCACGGACCTCTCTTCCCTAGATTCTTCCAGAAGTCTTGGCCCAAGGAGTGTGTGTGTGCACATGCACCTGTGTGTATGTGTGCGTATCTAATTCCAGAAGTGATTCTGATACACGGCTAGTGTTGAAAACAACTAAGCCAGAAATTTGATGAGCTGAGTTTAATTAGATAAACTGCAGCCATGGAAAGAAGAGGGGAGGCTCTGTTTCCGTGTTAGGAAGCATCTTCTAATTAAATTTAGGAAGCAGCCTCTACGAAAAGCTGACAGCAGAGCTTCCTGTACATATTGCAGAGGAAAGCATGATGGAAAACAAAGGAAGTGCCCTCTCTAGAAGCTTATCACCGAAGCAGGCAACCTGTCTTTCTTTCAGAATCTACGGTTTTGATCTGATTTCCCCTCACCCTTCCACAAACCCGCCGTGTCACAGTGCTTACACGCGACTGTAGTGTGTAAGCACTACAGTATACACCCGACTTTCTTGTTCCCCATTGCACTTTTGATCACACTTGGGCCATGGCCCCTATTTCATTCCAACATCTGCCCAGTCAAGCTTGTTTGTTCTTCTCTCTGCTGATCACTCCTTCCCTAACTGACCTTTCCCTTCTCTAACCGGGCAGCAGTTTGTGCAGCTTAGTTTGTATCTTGAGCTCCTGCTTTATGCTAGGGATCCGCCACATAGCTGGTAAGTGATGGAGCCAGGAAAACGGAAGATTAGCCAATCCCAAACCCATATTCTTTTCATAATGCCGTCTTGCTGCCTCCCATACTCCCACTGGCCAATCCTGTGGCTACATGGACCCTCTCTTCCCTCTTCAACTATGAACCATGCATGGCCACAGACAGTGTTGTGCATGTTTGAAATCCATAATGTCTGTCATAGTTTTCAAAAATTAGTCAAAAAAAAAAAAAAAAAAAGACCAAGCAGCGGGACTCAGCACCAGCTGGGGTACGATTTTAGCCATGGCCCAAGCTAGCACTTGGAAGCTGAAGTTATTAAGGTATCGTAAGTCCTAAGTTTCTATGCAGTAGATTGTCAAATATAACAGTAACTTTCAGAATTCCAGTTGTGGCTCAGTGGTAACGAACCCAACTAGAATCCATGAGGACGTGGGTTAGATCCCTGGCCCTGCTCAGTGGGTTAAGGATCCGGTGTTGCCATGAGCTGTGGTGCCGGTCACAGACTCAGCTCAGATGTGGTGTCGCTGTGGCTGTGGCGTAGGCTGGCAGCTACAGCTCCAATTCAACACCCAGCCCAGGAACTTCCATCTGCCATACCTGTGGTCCTAAAAAAAAAAAAGAAAGAAAAGAAAAAAAAAGAAAAAACCCAATAAATTTCAAGAAAACTTTGCATCTTCAAAAAGAGTTCCATAATAAGCTGAATAAGCCAAATTTTAGCAATTGCTGAAGAATTAACAAGACATTATAGGAGAAAAGTAAAGCTACAAGTGCTGAGACTCAGATATTAATGAGGGATATGTTCCAAGACCTTCTCAAGTCCCTACGTACCACTATCATATGTGATTTTCCTCATAAAAAGCAGGAACGTGTAACTGAAATATTTAAATGATCCCTGAAGACCCCTAATGATTCTATAGAAACAGAACTAAAGGCATTTATAATGCTATTAACATAAATTCTGAATTGAGCACCGGCTGAAATGTTTTCAAACATCACTTTTTCTCGTTTCCCATATAGAGCATATGGTGTACTTCTTTTTTGCCTGACTCACCATCACATTGATCCAGAACTTCCATTTTCTAAGATACATCAATGTTATAAAACCGTTTTGTCTTTTCCTTAATTCCATCATGAAATTAGCTATTGGCTTTCTTCCGGGGATCACTCTACACAAAGGTTTTTGAGCAGTTAAAAAATTATTTTGTACTTACAAGTTAAATAAAAGAAAGTCAAGCCTGTGCTTCAGTGTAGGTGCTGGCTAGAAAAGCTCTTGAAGGTTAGGCTCTTTCCTAGCCAAGTGACTCACACCAACCTCAAGGCATGATCCAAATTTCTTATAAAATTATGCATTACTGTATGTTCTTTAGGGTCATTCAGAGACAGGTAATACTTCAAATGTTTAGTCTTTGAATATCAGTGATTTACCGTATTAAGAAGTAGCTTCTTTTATGTTTTTCAGTGTGTCCATCAATAATAATAAGGAATTTATTTATTCACTCCTCATTTACAGTGTATTTTCCCAGAGCTTATGATTTATATTACTGCTTACAGTATGACAGGACCCAATAAATGATACACATTTAGTCTCTGTCATATGATGTAGCACCACTATCATTTGTCAGTGACGATCCTGAATTGTCTTCATGCTGAAGTATGAAGACAGGGTACTTGTCTTGGAGCAGATGAAGATCCCTTTAAGACAGAGAACCAAACAAAGTGATCAGGCTTCTTCAGAGGTTTGCCCGTAATGGTACTATTCCCAGTCCTACTTTCATATTGCTACCACCGTTAATGTCTTTACTAAATGTGTGCGTGTGTGTCTGGTAAAACAGAAAGGGGAGAACTGATTCATATGCAGAGGAGATATGTCATCATTTGAAGGAGGCAGTTCAGACCTCGGAGCTCTAAAGAGCACAGCAGTGCAAGAGGGGTGAATCAAGGCCCGTGTTCCTAGGTATATAAGCAGAAGATAATTAACAGTGATTATCTCAGTAGCGTCTCAGATGGAATAAAAAGAATCTGGAAATATAAAACTTGAAGAGAAGAGAAAGAAAGTGTTTTTTCTTCTCATGCAAAATTGCCTAGATCATAGACGGATAGTACCGAAATTGTTCCCTTAGGGCTGTGGAGTTGTGTTTCTCTGAATTCCTGCTCTAGCATAAGCATTATAAAGCTTTAAGTAGAAACTTAATGTTTTCTTAATAAAAACAGACATTCAGTTAATCCTATACTATTCTGCATATATGTCTGAAAAAGAAAAACTACCCATCATTCTTAAACCATTCTAAACAGATGGCGATATTTAATTTGTAACAAAAACCAAATGTCATGATGCTTTGGAGGAATTACTTCAGCTTCTTAGGTCTATTCCTCTTTAGCCTGCCTGCTTGTCTGTGTATCCTCCTTCCCTCCCTTCCTCCCTTCCTTTCTTCCTTTTCTCCTTAAATCTCACTTTGTAGCTGTAACCCATTTGAACATGAGGGAAAACATTTGCGGTTTTGACTACTGGTGAGTGATCTCAGAAAACATAGCAGTTATGTAGTTTTGCGAGGAATCTGAAGCATACAATAAGGGTTGTGTAAATGAATCACTTGACGAAGAAATAGTCTTTCTACCAGCCACCTAACATCTGCATTTCAATTTCCTGTTATTGCGTTGTACATAAAACTAGGTAGTAGAAACAGGTAGTGATCAGGCAAAACATACGAACATAGCATTTGCTTTGAAGTCACATCTCATTCTAATAAAGTTTAAAGCAATGACTATTTTAGTCAACGATTAGTCCATCCACTGTGACTATTGTATACTAGTATTATGTTTGGTTCAATGGATGATATTGCATGATGAAAAAATATATATCTGACTTGGAACAACTCAAAATCTAAGAATAGAGAAAAAAATTAAAATAATTTTAAGGCACTCCAGAAGCAAAGTGATGATTCCTGTTGGTCATAGAATATACATAAATTTAACATGACTTTCACAGGCTCAGCCTAAGAGAGACCCATCCCACTGACCATACCCACAGCCCAGTCACTGTTTTCCCCCTTTTCTTCTTACCCTGCTGTAAATTTTCTGTTACCTACTTGAAACTGTATTACGTATTTATTTCTGTTTCCCTTCTTCTATTTCCCACTTGGATGAAAACTTCACGAGAACTGTAACTTTGTCTTAGTTACTGTACTTATTTACTTACTTGCTCCAACAACTAAAATAATGTTTGGATAAACATTTGTTGACTGAATGAATGGATGAGTGAATATCACCAAATAAGGGAAAGGTCATTGTGAACTGGCTTCACAACATACAGCCCACCCACTACTATGCAAATTAGATACAAATGGCTGATGATGTTCCATTAAAATCTGCATGGTTTGTTTGTTTTTTGTGGTGGTTGTTTTTTGTCTTTTTGCCATTTCTAGGGCCGCTCCTGCGGCATATGGAGGTTCCCAGGCTAGGGGTCTAATCGGAGCTGTTGCTGCCGGCCTACGCCAGCAACGTGGGATTCAAGCCACATCTGCAACCTACACCACAGCTCACGGCAATAGTGGATCGTTAACCCACTGAGTAAGGCCAGGGATTGAACCGGCAACCTCATGGTTCCTAGTCAGATTCGTTAACCACTGCACCATGATGGGAACTCCTAAAATCTGCATGTTATACAAGTTCACATGTTCACTGAGCAACAACTATAACAATGAACAAGAAAATAATATAAAGGGAATTAGACTGATCATCTTTACAGTTTATTTAGAGCTGCTGCTGGCTCACTGACATGGGACTCACCCTGATTTAATACTGACCAAACTCACAAATATAGTATAAGGTACTCTGTTAGTGTATTTGTGTTTTAAATGTTGAGTAAGATGTTTATTTAGTGACCCATTGACGCCTTGTGTCTTATCCTTACCTGTGAGTAGCCAGCAGAATACTCATCAAGCATCACTTTAATCTAAGATAAAATATCAGAAATGAAGACGGTTAACAGTGTACATTTGTAACCCTGATTACATCCAAAGAAAAATATACTCAATTTTGAATGTTCTTATGTATTAGTAGCTCTTACCATTCCAATATGGATAATTCAAAGTTAATGGCATAACCATAAAAATGAATTTATGCAGGATTCACATTGTTAGTAATTCCATATCCTAAAACATATTTTTGTTAATGCTCATTCCTAGCCATGCAGTTTTAACAAAATTCGGATTTACAACTATTCGTCTTCCTCTTTTCCCTTATTCTTTATAAGCTGTTTTAGACTATTAAGTTCATCCCATAAAATTACACAAAAATCTAGGAAGTAAAATTTGAAATTACCTCTAACCTCTAACTCACCTTGCTAAACATTTTCTTTAACTTATCACACTTTAAACAGATTAAATTTGAAATAAAGGCATAAATTAAAAAGCCCCTGGGTTTTGAAGAACTGATGCAATAAAAATAACCTAAGAGGAGCTCTATTGTGTGTGCAGTGGGTTAAGGATCCAGCATTGTCATTGCAGCGACTTGGGCCACTGCTGTGGCGCAGGTTCGATCCCTGGCCTGGGGACTTCCACATGCCACAGATGTGACCAGAAAACAAACAAACGGACAAAAATTACCTAAGAATTTGTAAATTGTACCTTTTTCTGTAAGGATTGATTGCAACATAATCACAGGAAAACTTTGGCAAAGTTTAAGGAAATTTAATTGTGTAAAATAAATATATAGCTGTCAGATGATAAGCTAAAGATTATATAAGGATGCTTTATAAAACGCATATCTGTATTTTAAGTAGTGACCTTTTGTTCTCTTAGCAGTATGTAGCCCGCTTTTGTAACTAGTGAGTCTTTGTATAACACTCCTGACATTTCAAAGTACTTTTAATCATATTATCTAGTTATATAACAAATAATATTCATTCATTCATTCATTTAATACATTTCTATTGAACAATCCAAATAGAGGTATATATAAAATCCCAAGGAAAGATGAATAAGGAAATTAATTCTCTCAAGGGCTGGAGCTAACATGTGTGAGATGAATGGGAAGTATATTGTGGATGGAGGAAGCAGTATTAATAAGTTGTGGTTTGGTAGTTAAACATGAGAGGACTAATATGACTGTCCTAACATTATATAATGACTGGTTTCAACTGCACATCCTGGTTCATATGTATAGTACCAGGTTATTGTCTGTTTCTTAATTATTTGGAAATGACTGTGGCACCAGTGTAATAGCATTATCATTTTCTCTCTTAATAGGGATCTCTGTGATATATAAGGTTCGGGGAAATCCCATTAGGAATAACATCAGCTTAGATTAAACATTGTGCAGGAACCAAATTTTACATGAGCGTACTGAGGGGGGTCCACCTATGAGTGAGCCCTGCAAGCCCCGTGTGCTCTGGGGGAGGGGGAGATGTTAGAGGCTGGCGGTTGGATTGTGGTTGCCTTTGCTTCTGTGTTGCACCAGCTGAAAAATCTGTCTCCTTCAGCTGTTATTCCCATGATAACGTACAACACCATAAGTTTCCACTAGGGTCGGGCCCAGGGCTATTGACTACTAACCCTTCTAAGGGGTTGTATCTTCTAAACGTCTGATTTTGTTTGTGGGCTTTAAAAGAATTCATATTTTTTCCATAAACACAGCACCTAGCAACAAAGTCAAGGGAATTATGAACGCTAATTACTTGAAAGGATTTAGTCCAGTGTTATTTATAATGGAACCTGGAAATACCTCAGAGTGGAAAAATTGGGAAGTAAGTAAAATAGGATATAGCTATATGATGAAATCCTTTATGCATATCAAAATAGAATTTTAAAGATGTCGCATGACATAGGGAATGCATGTGATATAATGTAAAAATGAAGGATAGGAAACTGTAAAAATGGCAAGAATTAACTTTTGAGGAAACTGTATTCTTACTCTAAGAAAATAAAAGGACATGTACTTTTTTAATAGTGTTTGGTTGTTTTATTGTAAGTAATTTTAATTTTTCTTCATCATTCAATAACTTTTAACTAAGTTTCAGAAAATTATTCCAGAAAATTATGAAATCATCCTTTTATAATCATGAAAAACTTTCTTAAAAATAATTTGAAGAAAGATTGAATGCACAAGTAGTGTATAAATTATATTAAATAGTTATTCTTTTTTTTTTCAAGGTAAAACAGAAATATATGATTGTAATTTGTATTAAGATGGGAAAGAGATTTGTGTGAATTTGTTTTCAAACATTGCGAGAAATGATTTTATTGTATTTTTCGCTGGGGATAACTTGATAGAACACAAAACCTAAAATGATTTGAACATGATTAAGTCATGATATGGGAGGACACTAAGTGTTGTACGTTTGTTAGGTTTCATATTGTCTGAGGATGGTCTAAATGACCCCTTTGTGTCCTGTGTAGGCCTCTGACTTCACTATGATATTTAATTAGCAAAGTTCATGATTTAGATCTCAGACTGTCATTGGTTCCACACTGTTGGAATTCTTAGAGATTGTTTAAACTATAACTGATTCTTTTAAAAATGTCGTACAGTCTCCCTTTCATACCTGCATCGCCTCATCACATAGCAAGTGGTATCTTTTACTGAGTCATTAGTTCTAATTTTGAAAACTATAAAATGGTAATTAATGAACATATTCTTTGCATACAGATTTTACGTCAAACACAGAGTAAGGTCTGATAGTTAAGATTAATTTTATTGTTGGTTCTTGTTGGCTGTGTGTGTCTATAAATACAACTTCTAAATCCATTGTAGTCTGCCCCCATCCCTGTTGTGTCTAGCTGTGTATGCCATGAATCACCAGTGTGGGCAATAGGGATATAATCTATTGCCTACATTCAGTCCTCATCCTACCAGGTTGCTCTGGTATATTTTATATCAAGAACCACATCTATATCCTCTTTATTGGAGTTTCTCCTCTTGTATTCTTCCTTGTTGTTCTCTTCCTAATCATAGCAAGGGTTTCACAACGACTAATTACATACCAACAACTCCTAAATCTATGACCCAGTGATTCTATGAACTTGATTCCTATAACTCTCAACTGAGTTCTTTCAGCTAGATGTCCCATAGGAACCTCAAACTCAATGTATCACAATTCATTCATCATTTTACCCTGAAACCTGCTTCTCTGTTATTTCCTCACTTGGTTGATGAAATTGCTATCCGCTAACAATGACAAACCACAGGATTATTTTTGATTTTCATTCCCTAATATTTATCCTAAAAATATTACTCCAGTTTCCTTGAAATTCTTGATTTTCACTGGAACTCCCATACCTTAGACCTTTCTTCTCTTTTAGATTGATCTCACTGCTTGCGCTGTATCTTACCCTACTCTACCCACAGACGTATGGGGAATTATATTTCTAAAACATGGATCTAAACATATGACTTCGCATGTTTTTTTTATTGCCTGAAGAATAAGGCATAGAATCTTTAGGAAGCTGACTCTAAACTCTAGTTGAACCATTTAGCCATATCTCCCACTTGCTCCCTTCATAAGCAATAGTTGTTATTTTTTCTATTGAATTCCATGATTTAGAGTCTTGTCCTGTGTTTTCCTTATCCACCTATTTCTCCATGAGCCCTGCTCCAGTCACAGCCGTTTTGTGAATCCCTCAAGATTCCGAATTACAGTTACCCTCACTAGTGGTGTCATTCTACATGCACATACTCCTCAGAAGTAAAGAAAAGCAATCACTCTAACACTGGCTTCCCACTTTCTTTCTAAACATATCAGGTAGATCACTGGGGTTGCTTTTATGTCTGTTTCTCTTACCAAAGTGAAACTGTCCCGAAAGTCTTCCTGGTTAGCTGCAGGGTAATTGCAGATGCTCAATAAGGACATGAGTTTAGATTCTGTAGCTTTTGGATTCCCACAGTCCCCATCCTTAGCAGAAAAAGGACAAAGCAATAAGAAGTAAGTGTGTCATGTTTGTGATTTCAACTGTTGTCTGTTAAAATCTAGGAATATTAGCCACTGGAAGTGTATGAATAGTCTTCTTTGTAATGCTGGATGCTGCCTTTGCCTAATCTTCTCAAAACCTAATTAAGTGCTGTAGCATCTAAATGTTAATTACATGACCTAGTAAGGTTCACCACAGTATGCTTGTTTTTACGTGGAAAAAAAATTGCAAAGTTTTAAACTATCTAAATTTAGCAGTTCTTTGGGCACTTTGCATTTGTTGGGTATTACAAAAGTAAATATGCATCTGTTTTTAATACTAATATGATTTTGTGTAGCAAGCATTTTGAAGGTTTTCCCCCCATGCAGCTTCATCAACTGTTTTATCAATAATATAGGCTGCAGGCACCTTAGTAAAGTTGAGTTTCGGATAAATGAAAGATCCTTGTCAAATTGGTAATCATGCATGTATTCAGAGTGAAGAGGAGATCGTGTTCTAATTTAATTTCAGGGCCTCAAGATATTTTTTCTTATGAGCTATATTACCATTCTCTGTTTACACATCCAGCTTTTAAGATAGCATAGCTACTCTTAATACATTTCAAGTAAAGCTTTCCTGTACCTAGGTGATATGTATTTCTTCTTTCTGCAAGGGTTTCTTGAATGATATGACAGCTTGCTTAAAATGACATGTTCAAAATGCTAAATGATTTATAGAAAAATAAAGACATACAGTAATCCCAAAGGCCGTTTATATATTCTATTGACTTTGACCAATTATTAACATCCTAAGTAATTCTAAATTTAATTGCATTTGAAGACAAAGTTAATACCTTACTTTTTTTATAATTTTCACATTTCATGGAAAGTTTCAGGTTAATTATTATGTGTTAAATAAGAACAGTTATTTATTTTTTAACTATACAGTCCATGTAGCTAAGGACCTGCCGCACCCATAGCTCCTTTCTAAAGAGCAATGACCAGAGGCAATATTTTGTATATAAGTTGTCACAAAAAAGCATGTGTCCTGGACATCTTACCACAATTCATTGGACCAGATAATGTATCTTGAGCAAAAAGTGATCGCTTGTAGACTAAATAAAAAGATGAACAGTCTGTCAGGGAGTGTGGTACCAGAACTCAGGTAGTAAGGTCACTCCACACTGGAGACTGGCTAACTGACTGTTATTGAGCTCTCTTAATTGCAAGAACAGATTCACTTCTGGAGAAGTGAAAAGGAGAATTTTTGGCGGGATACAAGATGTCTTAGAGAATCAGGCGAGACAGAAACAACAGGCCTAGAAAAGGGGCAGAAACCAAAGGGGTTCAGAAAGTGGGCAGCAAGAATTGACCAGCTAACACAAGGCCTCTGCCAGTGTGGATATGTGCCACTACTGCCACTGCTGGACACGGTCAGGAGACACTGTGCCACACACCACCACAAAGAAACTTTAGGGGCTTTTCTGATGATGAGACTGAAATTTTGGCTGGAGCATCAATTGGCCATGCCTAGAATCATGTAATTTTTTCTTGGTTGGCAGAGAATACTCTCTCTTCAATGGGTTACAGAGTGGGGTAGTTTCTGCGTCCCACCAATACTTCACACAGTGGGAATTTCCCACAAAATAAATAGGAAGGGTGTGAAATAAGAAGGATGGCATATATCTATGCCATGTACCTATAGATAGAGAGACACGAATCATTCTGTTTGTGTCAGAGGATGTCCTCTGTGAGTTTGATTTTGAAACATACACATCCTGTAGTAGAGAGCAGAAACACTGGACTGGAGGACCAAAAGGGCAATGTAGATAAAGAGAAAGGGAGTAGAAGTAGAAATGACGAAAGGGATACTGAGAAGTAAAAGCAAAGTCATCAATATCCACACAGTTTCTATCCTAAAAGCAATGGATGCCAACTCTTAAAGGAAAAACAAGAAAGTAACAGTTATTCTTTGTCCCTGGCTTCACCGGTGGGTCACCAGAGCTGCTGCGTGTCCTACAAGGCAGATGAGAGAAATACCGGAGCCCAGAGGACTGGCTCTTCCTTTGCCAGAAACATTTCACAGGCCTTCTTACTTCTCCATACATACTTGAAATAAGCCCATAATAATGGGGTAGTCTCACCGTGGTTCCTTTTTCCTTAACGAATGAAAGACTTTCAAATAGAGAAGCCCCTTTTTACACACACACACACACCTTACAATGTGTACTCCTATAAACCACATGAATATAAATAAAGAAATTGATAAGGAGTAAATTGGGTTCCGGTTGCTCAAAATCTAGCATCCATGAATTTTCTATCAAGAGTTTGTGAATTTCACATTTTGCGAAAGGTCATGTTTAATATCATTCCCATCCCGCATTTTCACACAAAGACTTTTCAATAAAGTCACCCCACTTTTAGTTATCTCCAAATCCTTTTCAGCTCAAAGAGGAAAATCAGTCTACAGAGCTGGCAAAACATACAAAGGCCAAGATATTTCTTTCCAGCTCTTATAGCAGCAGTAGAAAGAAATCCCTTAAGGAACTGTACCAACTTGTTATGGATGAGTTCCCCTTGGCTGAAACCATTCATTGCCAAGGGATTGGGGTTTTCTCTGCTATGTTATTTAAAATTGCCTCAGCAGTAATTCCTTCTTGCTTGGATTTCATAAAGTTCCCAGGACTGAGGCATGACTTCCCAAGACTCCCTTCATCCTAAATGTGTCGGCATCATGGGTGCTCCAGGGCACAAGGCTGCTTTACACTAGCCTCCTCCCTGTGTTGGTTAATCATTCACGCCAATATGGGATTACATAGACACTGAAGTTTTGTACTCCTGGTTGTTTTCTAACTCTGGCACTCAAAAACAGAGGCTAAGTGAATAGACCAACAGATGTATAAAATATCAATTGTTACACTGTTTACACTAAAGCTTTGCATTAAGAAAACAAATGACAAGCTGCCTGAAGTCTGCAAAGAATAAAAACTCCTTATTATACACTTAAATACTCACTTGCCCTTATCTAAAATGAATCCATACACAGTAGTACAAGTGACTGCTGGCACTTCATTACCCACTGAAGCCTTTTTAGTGTGTTCTGAGCAGTGATTGGGAAGCCTGCTGAGTTTCAGTTTGGCTCAGCTGGTCCACAATTTTGAACCCCTACCAGTGGTATCAGCAAAGCATGTGCATAGCCTATTTCTCCATATAGTAAGATTTTTCAGCTTACTCTGAGTAGCCTCATTAGCAAACTGGGCAACATTTTTTTTTTTTTTTTTGCATGATAGGTAATACTAACCTTGGAATCCACACATATAAGGGAAGATTAAGGTCTTTTAGGGGGCTTGGTATAAAGAATGCTGTAAAGAATAAGCCATTTTCAAAACTGTTTTAGTGAATAGGATTTTGAAGTGTCCTAATTTCTGTGAACTATGGCCAATATATGGTTCTCAAAGGGTATTTGTTTTCCTGTGTCAGTCTTGATTTGGGTGGGAGGTGGGATGATAAAAGCTAAGACCAGGGAAATAGAGATGGAAATATCCAGCAGAGGCAAAGGAAAATCACTGTGAAGCTGAAAGGAATGACTGCCTGTAACTGACCAACAAGCCCTACATCCAGTGTGAATGCAAACAGGACGTTTCAGGTCAATTCAGGCAGGCATTGGAAGCTCAAAGGGGTCTTATCCAGAAAGAAGTGGGCAAAGGATAAAGTCCAGACATGCAAGTGTTCAGGCAAGCAGGCTTTAGAGCAGAATATTAGAGGCCCAGCACACCTGGAAGAAGTTTCCAGATGACTTCTTCATGATGTTATTGAAGGAGTTGTCATTAATTTGTTTTATCAACAAGAGACGTGGGACTGGACTAGGGGTCAGCATACACTCTGATTCCCCTGGCCATACTCCCCTGTGGGTAGACCTGGCTTTTCAGGCACAAAGGTATCATCTCTTTTATCCACAGACTTTTGCACAATCATTTCCGGTATCCCACATCACAGCAGTGACTTTTCCAGCTGGTTCTGAATCAAAAGATGAAGCAGGCATCTAAACTCTCTAATGATGTCTCTGAACTATCTCTACACAGAGGACACCCAGTCACTGTCTGTTCCTATGTCCCTTAAGCGATCTTTTTCTAGGGGAAAAATTGGTCCAGTCTCTTAGTATTGGGCCCTTTCATTGTTGAGTAAACTAGGCTTGATTGTTTCTCGGACAGTCCTTCCAGGAGAGCTGGGGTTAAGATATTTAGTAGGATTTGGAGTTACTATTGTGGCTCAGCAGGTTAAGAACCCAACTAGTAATCAGGAGGGTGTGGGTTCGATCCTTGGCCTCCTTCATTTGGTTAAGAATTCAGCATTGCCTCAAGCAGTGTGTGTAGGTCACAGATGTGCTAAGATCCAGCATTTCTGTGGCTTGGCCTACACCTCCAATTTGACCTCTAGCCTGGTAACTAAATGAGCTGCAGGTGTGGCCCTAAAAAGAAATGAAAAAAAAGAGAGAGAGAGATTTGGTAGGATTCAGTTCAGCTTTCTGGAGTTTCTTTTGGTGAGATACCTGAGGGTCTTTCAGGTAAGTTCTTTTTCTTCTTAGACTTTGTTAGAATATGTCTTAATCCAATCACAGAGAGAATTCAAATCCAGGTAAGGAGTCACTGTGTCATGAGGTACCACCTTGCACCAGCCAGAATGGCCATCATCAGAAAGTCTACAAACAATAAATGCTGGAGAAGGTGTGGAGAAAAGGGAACCCTATTGCACTGCTGGTGGGAATGAAAATTGGTGCAACCACTGTGGAAAACAGTATGGAGATTCCTCAGAAAACCAAAAATAGAATTACCGTTTGATCCAGCAGTCCCACTCCTGGGCATCTATCCAGAGAAAACCATGCCTGGAAAAGACACATGTACTCCAGTGTTCATTGCAGCACTACACACAATAGCCAAGATGTGGAAACAACCTAAATGTCCATCAGTAGAGGAGTGGATAAAGAAGATGTGGTACATACACACAATGGGATATTATTCAGCCTTTAAAAGGAGAGAAATAGTGGCATTTTCAGCAACATGGATGGACCTAGACATTGTCATGCTAAGTGAAGTCAGTCAGACAGTGAGACACCAACATCAGATGCTATCACTTGCATGTGAATCTAAAAAAAGGACACAATGAAATTCTTTGCAGAACAGATACTGACTCACAGACTTTGAAAAACATACGGTTTCCAAATGAGATAGATTCGGGACTGGGGGGATGCACTGGGGGTTTGGGATGGAAATGCTGTAAAACTTGGTTGTGATGATCATTGTAGAACTGTAAATGTAATAAAATTCATTGAGTAATAAAAAAAAAGAAAAACAATAAAAAGTTGATCCCTACACACTCACAGAATCTGAGTTCAGCTTCTATTTTTCTGTTTGGTATGATTTGGGGTTCCTAGAATAGAGATTCAAGACACCTGTAGCATAAGACAGCAATAGTGCCGTGAGGAAGTCTTCTTAAGACACTCATTGGCTAGAAGGGCACGTGAAACTGAGAGCAGATGTCCGTTGACTTGACTGCTGAACAAATACGTCTTCTCCAACTTCATTACCATGGTCATTTGAGGCGGTGGATTTCTATTTGGGATTAAGATAAGATCAAGATAAACTGAAGAAATCTGAATCTGATTCAATAGGGACAAACCATGGCAGGGAAGATTTGAAATGTAAACAGTTTTCAAAGCTGACTTCCACCATGAATGTTGCCATTTGGGAGTAGAGAAATGAGCTGGTGGGCCAAAGCGTCATCAGAGGGGATACAAATAATGACTCAGAGAATACCTGCATATCAAGAATTAGCTAAAAAGTTCAGAGGGATTCTTAGACATTTATTAAAAATACAGGCTTCTGTGACTCAGTGTGCGGGAATGGGAAACCCTGATGCTAGGATTATCAGAGGAGGGCTGTGCTAGGGAAATGCTGTCTGAACGAAAGAGAAAACATCATTAAGCCCCAGTCTCAGGGAAATGGTGTTTACAGGAATGAAAAAGGAAAACACGTTCCCTTTAATTGGCAAAAATATGGATAGACTTGCCCACCAGGCCACAGGGACCAGGGACTGCGACTCAAGGCCAGGATAGGGGTGCAAACTCTGGAAAATCTTTAATATCCTAGAGGCTCAGACAGAAAGGGCCACGGGCAACTGGGAGCTCAGGGAGTCTTCAGGGGATTGCCGGGCCCACAGGCGGCACGGCTGTCTTCCAGGCAGCTCAACTATGATAGAGAACCACAGCAAACTGTTTCCCAGCTCCAGCGGCTTGTGCAGCGACAGCTCCTAATATCTACAGCTTATTTTGGCTCCAATGAAGGGAAGGGGCAGTTGTTTTCTTGTTCATAGTGAAAAGCTGGTCCACCTTTAGGAATTCTTCATTCTTCAACACAGTATTATCTTTAGGGTTCAGACTCTGTGTAAGAGGATCAGGATTAAAAAAAAGTGGGATATATTCCTTAAAAGACTAATAGTCCAGTAGAGATTAAAAAAAAAAACATGATTATAAAACACCGTGATAAATAAAAGAGAAGCACTATTGGTGTATTTAAAAGGAAGTCATTACTGGAAGTTCCCCTGCGATGCAGCAGGATCCAGTGTTGCCGCAGCTGTGGCACAGGCCACAACTATGGCACGGGCTTGATTCCTGACCTGAGAACTTTGGATGAGGCCAAAAATGAAATAAAGTAAAATAAAAAGGAGTCATATTTACTGATCTATCCTGTGCTGACATAGGATGGAAGGAACATCCAAGGGACAAGAGATGCAAGGACACTGTGGGCAGCGAGGCAGAAAGATAGGCTGGACCAAGAAACAGAACGGAGAAGACTGTATGTGCCTGGGCAGGAGAGAACACACAAGCAGTTAGTTCTTTGTCCTCTTCAACTTAAGACACAAGGGAAGGGGAGGAAAAATATATACAAAATGTTTTTTTTTCAGTGTGCGTATATATACTGCTTGTATAGACACTACATTTTCTACTCATATTAAATGTTTATTATATGTAGTTCCCCGCCCTGAATTACAAAGTGTTTTATTATGTTCTGTTTCTAAGAGTAGGGATAGTATATCGCACATTTTTAACACCATTTTTTAACGTAATGCATAGTACCCGAAACAATTGTGTATTAGCGTTATCTTGGACCCAATAATTGGAGACTTCCAGTTTTCTTCTAAGTAAGTAGGAATAGGAAAGTCAATGCTAATTTGTGCAATGTGAGCTCTGTCCATTTAACCAAATTTGATGGGTGCCTACTATGTGCCAAACCCTGTCTACAGGCTCTAAAATAATCAGAAATAAGAGAGCATTATCCGGTTCTCCTTTTTTGTACTTAGCATCCAGCATACCTTTTCCTTATGCGTGTGGGCTATACTTCCTCATAGACACTGCCTTCCTTGTCCCAGTCACCTCTGTCTCCAGTGTGGGCCAACTGCAGTGCCTCGTGGTCAGTAAATATCTGTTAAAAGGATAAAACTCACATTGCCTACAAGGCCATTGACTTTAATTTTTCCATTCAAAAATTTTCAATTTTTGAATACCCTTGGGATTTTTTTAAAAAAATTGTAAGTGAAATTGGCGGTAGTATAATTTGCTTATCATCAAAAACACATATTTAAGTGTAGAATTTGCTATTTGTTGACAGCTGTCTATACCCGTTGTAAATACTGTCGCATTCAAGATACAGAACATTTCCATCAGTCTGAAAAATGTCCTTATGGCTTTTTCCACTCTCTCTCCCACCCACAAATCCCAGCCGTAGCAACCGGTGCTCTGCTTTCTATCAGCTTAGCTTTCCCTTTGTGGAATTCGATATAAATGTGTCATACAGGATGCACTCTTTTGTGGACTTCTTTAACTGAGAATAATGTTTTCTTGATTAAACCCAAGTTTTTGCATGATTCAGTAGTTTAGTTTGTTGGGTTTTTCTGCTGAATAGTATTCCATTGTGTAGACTTGCCTCTTTCACATATTAATGGATATTTGTGTTGTTTCCAATTTGGAACTATTTTGAAAAAATTGCTGTAAACTTTTGTGTGCAAATCTTTGTGTGGGTATGTTTTCATGTCTCTTGGATATATAACTCAGAGTAGAATTGCTGACTGGATTGCTTAGTGCATGTTTACCTTTAAAGGAAACTGCCAAATGGTTTTCCAAGATAATTGTGCCGTCATTAGAATACTTAAGTCATGAAAACTGGTGCAAGGTGGACACGTGCTAAAATACAAATTAATTTAAAACATCCCCATCCCAATGCCAAGTTTTTGTATCTACTAAAAATTCTAAGAGTAGTTAACTCTTTCTTTCTTATTTTGTTGACAAGAAGGATAAATACATCACTTTTGCCTGTGACTCCAAAGCGGCATTTAGTCTTACAGGTATAAATGAAGTAGAAGCCTTTCAAAGATCTAGCTTACAATTGATTGTGGAATTTTACATTAGGGAGCAATTTTGCTAAAGAAGATGATAGTTTAGGATATGATAATGGGAAAGAAAATTAAGAAGGTGAAATAGGTACTCAGATTGATCTTTTGGGCCCCAGTTCTCTCTGTCAGAAAAGTGGACATGATAAAAATGCTAGCCACTTCCTGGCATGTCATGTGAATTAAGACTTAGGAGTTCTGTAGTGGAAAACATTTCATAACTGGTAAGATTTTTCCGTGGATTCATTGAAATGCCACCTTCTAAGAAAGCCATTTTGAAAAGATTTGTACAGAGGGAAAATTACCAGGGAAATTGGAGAAAATGTTTCTTAAAGTCAAAAATTTCACTTGTAATTTAGCTTATCAAGAAATTCTCACAGCCTCATTCTCTAGTGCTTATTCCTTTGTACAGGGCATAAAATCAATAAGATTTGATGCCATAGGTAATTGGTGGAAACACCTGTCCTACAATGGAGAGGTCACCTTGGAGTCCTCAAAAGCAGCAGGGTGTATCGTTTATAGAACCCCCTTAATGTGTAACTAGAGACATACTAGTTACTACAATTAAAAATTACTATCCTCTGGCTCAGATAGAAAGTCTTTTAAAAACTGCCAGTTTGGGACAATGGAAATTTCTGCAGCAAACAACCTATTCAGAACTACATTTTCTGGGTTTTGCTGTTGTTATTGTTGTCTGGTTTTCATGGGAATCTATTCCAGAGGGTATTGATTACAGGCAGACAGAGGACGACTCCTCATTAAGATTGTCAAAGAGACCCCATTTATCTCTAGTTTGCTTTTATCCTCTTCTTAGCACTTCACAAGTTTGGTCTGGTACCCTCACCTCATGTGGGGCACGCAGGACCACCTTTCGTTCCCCAGGCCTGTCCCTCATTCCCTTAGGGGCTTCACTGCTTCTCTGTTGTAACACACGTTCCTCCGTCACAGAAGACCCATCCCTCTGCCTCATAGCTTTCTTTGGTGATCACTAAAGAACGAAAGGGTTGGCGGCCATTAATGTGGTTGCAATGCGAGAGCTTAAAACAACAATCAAGGTAGGCATTGTGAACATCTGCTGGATGAGCTAGTAAACACTTGGTGATGCACAGCGAAATTTGGGGGACTAGACACTTTAAGACTTGTTCAAATGTTATTTTTTTCGTGATCATATACCATTTTTTTTTCAAAATTTTTCCTGATTCTTAAAAAAATTCTTTGTGATTTCACCCTTTTCAACATTATCTATCATAAAACATATTGGTATTTCTCTTAAACCCAGATATAATCTATAAATTGATGGATATATGAAGAAATCAATCAAAACTCTGCTGGGTTTTCATTTATTCTTCTTTCATTGATACAACAAATATTTTTGAGTGTCTACAATATTATATGCCTAGAAATAGAAAAGCAGTCCAGAATTGTCTTGTTTTATTTACTTTTTGTTGGTGTGGGTAATGTGAAAGTCTCTTTGCATCTGAGAGAACATAGTTCCTTTGTGTACTTTCTATAGTAAAGATCTTTTGGCGGGGGTATAAGAAATTGTCTAAAATTTGTTCATTTCAATAAGATTCTAAGAATGGCTTGGTAGGAAGGGCAATGCCATCTGATCTATCACTAGCAAATGAGAAGGTCAAGATGCAGAAATACTATTAATTGCTTTTAGATCTTGATCATTCATGTCAAAAGTGTGAGGAAACTAGGAATGTGGGAACAGTTAGAATCTATCCTGTAATTCCCCAAAGTAAACAGATCTATTTTTTCATGCTATTAGCCTTGCCACATTTCTACTTGTATTAAAATATTTCCTATTATGCCTGTCAAACAGAACTTTGCAATTTACAAAAACCATTAGTTTTCATAATAATGTTGGTTAGAAGTTTTTTTAAAAGTTCTCAGATAAATTGTCTTTCAGCTGAGTGTGAGGATTGGTAAATAGCTGGCTTAACTGAGTATGAAGACAAGTAAAATATAGCTGAACATCATAAACCTTATTCATAGACATGTAGGAGGATCAGACTGGTATCTTAAAATAGCAGCAGGCGATTCAAGTTAAGTAAGGATAGCCAAGGAACCATATTTAAAAAAAAAAAGAAAAATATTGAACAAATTTCAAATTGCTAAACAGTGGGTAAAAAAGCACTCATTTAAAGTATTCAACTAGTGAGAATCAACAGAAAAAAAGTGTGACGAATGTTCAAAGTAAATTATAAAGACATGGTGGTCAGTAGTATCGAAGGCCACTTAGAAACCTACTTCATATAATTAGTGTTTACTCTATTGGAACCAGGTAGTATTTTAAAGTTGTTTCAGCAATTCTTATCAGACTACCTTCCATGTTTTATGCAATTCAAGTGATCTTTAAATTATTGTCAAATTCCACCTTAAAGAGAGCTTTCACAAAGAACATGCAATTCATATCATCTAGAGTTACTGTCATTTCTAGGCTAAGTCCCATGGAAATTCATAACTTAAAAATGAAAGTCACAAAGATGCAACTGCCTTCATAATGCCAATGCAGCGGTTATAAATATTTCATGAACGTTGCATGGGCAGGGGCAGATCTCCATTTTCATGAGTTAGAATTTGTACAGTTAAGTCTCCAGATTTTACTATTCATAATGCACAGTATGCCCTGTAGAGCATTTCATATAGTGCTTTTTTAATATTTATGTTTAATGAAGAAATTACTGTTCTGAAAAAAGAACAAGTCAAGCCAAAGATTTCTTGTTAAAAGTCTTAGTTTTGCTGAATAGTAGCAATAACAATCAAGAGAAATTACCTCATTGCTGTATTTTAGTACACAAACACATAACTTTTAAAGTAACAAGATGACTGATCACGATACATTAAACCTAAGTGAAAAGGTTCTTTCTAAAGGTTATAACATTAGAAATCTCATCTTAAAAGAATTTAAAGGTTAAAGTTGCAAAGAGCAACTTTCTAACGTATAAAAATATTTAATTACAAATGATATACTTCCCTACTGTTTCATAGTTTAAATACATGTCTGTATTTTTCTAGGTTGTTCTTTTATTCAAAAAAAAATTTTTAACTTCCTAAGATAATATTACCAAGTTCAGTAATGAATTGCTATTGCATATTTTAATGTAATTTATCAAAGCACATTATCGGTACCTGTCAGAATAAATTTTGCACTAAAAGTCATGAAAAAAACGACTGTTGTATGTGTTGAAATCAAAGAACATTACTCCTGCTAAGTTATTTTCAATGGAAAGGATAGGTGATTGCCCTCTAAATGATACTTGTCCCATGAGAAAATAGAAGCCTGAAAAAATCACAGGGAACAGGCACAAGAAAACTTCTATTCCTTGCTTTTAAAAATGAGCATTTGATATTTTGTTTCATTTTTGTCATTTTGATCAATTCTTTCAAGTAGATGAATGTTGAAAAGTGCTGCTCAGATCTTGGTAACGTTTGCAAAAGTAAGCTAAAGTTACTGATCAGCTTGTGCATGACCTAAGGCTGAATTGCCCCTTATTAGCATATATTATATATCATAATTAGATTGATTAGCAAGTCACATCTTTTCTTTTGAATACACTTCAACAAGACTGTCTTCTAATAATGAAAACAGTAGCCTTCAGATTTCATATCACTCACCTGGGAGTCAGCTATTCAAATATTTTTATTAGGCATAAACCAATAAGGTCATTAGAAATTCTGCGATGTTTCTTGAACTTACCAGCAGACGTTTATGTTTCATTTCTGATATTATTGAACCGGAGGTGGGAAATACTTTTCCTTTCCCACTTGGTTCTTTGTAATGTTATTTTCCAAAGGCTCCCTTGAGGAATTTAACCTTTATGTGATGAATTTGCAGTTCACTTGAAGTGTGTTAACCTTAGTTCCCTAATGAGTCTGGGTGTAATCCTGAGGAGGAATTTGAGAAAGACATCATGTAGCTCATTGTCAAGTTGCATTTGTCGTGCGCGTCTCCAGCTTTGCTGTTGTTCCAGTACACATTTCGATCACAATTCTTTAATTATGTCCTATATGTAACTGACCTATTTGAACAGGATCCAGAGCTGGTGCGGAACATCTGTCGCTGGGTTAGGCAAGCTGTTCAGATTCCCTTTTTTGCCAAGTTGACCCCAAACGTCACTGATATAGTAAGCATCGCCAGAGCGGCCAAGGAAGGTAAGAACCTAACTCACATCAGTTGCCTTGGTGTGTAAGCATGGGCCTAAATTGCGTAGCCATGTCAAAGGTGTATCTTCGTCCACAAATCTGTGTGTGTATCTTTGTTTAAACACTAAGAAAAGTATTCAGTTGAGCACTTGACCTCACAAAGCTGATAGGTTCATACCTATACCCAAGCTAGTAAATGGACTCCAAACTCTGGCCTGGAACAAGAACATCTATCACTTTTCCTAATAAACACCTGTTCTACTTACAAAGAATTATGAAACAAAGTCGCAGTCACAAGAAACCACTCCAAAATGTATGACCTCATAATGTAACAGTCTAGAAAAAGCTCTTGAACCTTAAATGACATTTTTTTAAAAAGACAGCAGCTTCTACATGTGAAACATAGGAGTTCTTACGAGTATATGTTTAAGGCCGTGTACTAGGCCCCATCACTTATGCTGGTAATGCTATTTAAGCTAGTGCACTGCCTTAAACATATGCTCAGTAAGTGTCTTGCATATATAAATCATACCAGTCAATGCGTGATTTTACAAATCATAAATGCTTGTGTTCTATCCAATGGAAAGTGCATCCTGATTTGTAAAGATATTGTTAATTACCTGGAAAATAAGACTGAACACAAAACATTTGGCATCCACAAATCTGTATAATAATTGGAAAAATAAAGTGGTGGTAGTTAAAATTTTTTATGTCTAACATTTTAAGCATAATTATAGGAATGAAATTAGTGAATAACATTTGAGGGGAAGGCATGTTCTCAAGAGAAAGTAGAGTGTGTATTTTCCTGAGTTGTGTGAGTTTAATTGGGTTTTAACCATCGTCCCTTTAAGAACTGCCGTTAAATGTGGATGTGTTTTTCATAGGTGGTGCAGATGGTGTTACAGCCACCAACACAGTCTCAGGTCTCATGGGATTAAAAGCCGATGGCACGCCCTGGCCAGCGGTGGGTGCTGGCAAGCGGACTACATACGGAGGAGTGTCTGGTAGGTGTGGCCCTCTCCTCGCGTGTTTGCTCCCTTGGAAGCTGGTGAAAAATCAGGAGAACATGTTACAAGTGAGAATATTGAGTCTTCATGATCTCAAATTCTTATAACTCGTTGAGGGTCAGAATTCCTAATAGTTACGACAAGTGGAGCAGATTGAGCAAGTAACTAATAGCACAAGATAAGAGAATTCCAAGATGGGGGAGTTGCCAGTATGGCTCAGTGGGTTAAGAACCTCTGTCTCTCTGAGGATGTGGGGTTCGATCCATGGCCTAACTCGGTGGGTTAAGGATCTGGCGTTGCCACAAGCTGCTGCATAGGATCTAGTGTTGCTGTATAGACCCGCAGCTGCAGCTCCCATTCGACCCCTAGTCTGGGAACTTCCATATACTGTAGGTTTGATGATAAAAAGAGAAAGAGAATTCCAAGATAGGTTTTCACACAAATTCTACTCTCTTGTGGTCTGTGCATTACTCAGAATTTATCATTGTCACAATTGTCTCGTCAGTACTAGTAGAGGCTAATACCAAGGCCTTCTAAGGGAAAAATATAAGCACCCTGATTATAATATCATTTTTCATAGTCTGAATTAATTTCTACTCTTCCTAGAATTTTGAAATCTACCTTCTTCAAAAATCTTACTTTCACAGCCATCTCAAGACATTAAGACATTATATTTATAGATTCGGGTGACAAGATACTTGCAGACCTCACACCTTTGCACACTTTTGTCATCATAAAACACTTGCATTTGAAACAGAAAGAGAAGTTTTAATCCCAGAGTCCAGGTCAGGATCTTTGCCCTGTGCCCTCTGTTGCTGTGACAACATGAACTTGGTCTTGCAAAGACAACGCTGTGAGGTTCTTGACTGTACTGGTATGGGGATTAGTCTCCTTGGTGATAGAGACAGTGGTAAATATACATAACATAGCGGTGTCCCACTGTTCAAGAAAAGCCTTGCTGAATCAGACCAAAATGTGCTTTTGGAAGAGGCTGCATAGACACAAATAAAGCTCTTTCCATGCTGAGGTATTATGTTTTGAGAGAGTGAAGTGTGTCTGTAAGCATGACTTAAAAACAAAAAAAAACAAAACAAAAAAAAGGAGAAGAGTACATTCTGATTTTAATTGAATGCCATTCCCACAATGTCAGAAAGAGGAAGGCTGACAAGGAGCACCTGCTCAGGGTCCAGACCGAAGTCTCTTTTATGAAGAACCATCAAACAGGGCCTTAAATAGTATCATAATGCAGAATAACGTGGCCTGAGTTAGCATGTGTCTCAGAAAGAGTCGAGAGATTCCAGAGTCAGGCTGTAACATGCACTCTGTTTTCTGTCAGCCCATTTCAATTTTTCCAGCCTGCCATGTTGACAGCAGAGAATGAAGGAGGTCACAGAGGGTTCTGAACATTAAAAATTAATAAAAGAACTATTGCAGTAGTATTTTATATAAGTAACACCATTCACATTTTCTCATTTAAGCTGCAATTTCTGAATATTCTCTCATACTATAACTCAGTCTAATAAAACCACAGAATTATAGCATTAGAAAAAGTCTTTTGTGTTGCAGTCTTTTAAGCACACACACACTGGAAATTATAGCCGTACCTGAAAACAAGTTCTGCTGTACCTCAGGGCCTGTTAACATTTCCATAAAACTCTATTTCTAAGATTTATAAATTCATCTGTAAGTACTCACTTGGGCTATAAGCTCAACCAAGGCTGAGTGGAACTTTCATTTTAAACAACAAAACGTTCTTAACGTTTTTAAGGGCTTGCACCTCATTTCTAATAGGTTCTATATGAAGTCCCTTCGTATGAAACAATTTGTTTTGAAAATAACTTCTCTCCGTGTTGACAAAATTAATAGTTTTTCTCACTGAAAGCAATGTTTGTTTTAATTTAAAGGTAATATAATCTGAAAGGCAGTTTAAACAGGCAATGACAATACATTTTAGTAGAGAAGTCATTTCTGTGACAGAGTACCTTCAAGATGAGTTATAGTAAACCCTAGCCTAGCAAAACGTGTTATTAGTAATGACTTCAAATTTTAGGAGGGATGGAAATATCAAAATGGCTAAATACTGTTCCTACTTTTATCAGTTATGGCTGTCAGGACTTCAAATGCTGCTTCAGTATAGAAAATCACACAAAATACACCAGGTATTTTTTTATAGGACTTTAAAAAAAATTCCCACAGCACAATGCTAATACTTGCCCAGTGTTCTCTCAGAGCACTAGAAGGTCTGCTTTTAGAAGAGCTGCCTGAATCAGATTTTTTTAAGTGAAAGCTACAAAAGAATTCAATTTTGAATAGCCACCTGAAATACAACACGTATTTTCCATTGCCGGGGAAAGATACTTTTTTTCTCTCTCAATACTCCCTAGCTCTTTATCAGTCTTTATTGTTTTTTCTCAGAATAAGATTCCTACTATTTGAAATGAAGGTTTCATTTTGTTTAAATGGGGAAATGGTGGGGAATGTAGAATAGAACGTGTTCTGTAGAAAATGGTCACATTTCGATAATGTCTTTCTCTTAGAACACCTGAGCTAATAAGGTGACTAGCATCAATAACAGGACCTCAGCTAGGGAACATCAGTCGAGTCGAATCATTTCACATGATTAGTCCGGATTCTAGAGTATATATACTGCAGCAGTGTTTCTCAAACTTTGGTTGCCAATCATGAGTGTATTATGGAATCAAGCTTAGTGAACTGTAATAAAAAAAAATTAGTGAAATAGAATAGAAAAAAATGTCAGAATGCTTTGCACACATTTGGGATAAACACTGCTTAAACATCTTTTTTAGTTAAACACATGAGATATATATATATATATATATATATATATATATATATATTTCTGTCCTAGGTCATAATGTAAAATGCACTTTTTATTTTGGTTAACTTCAGAAACATTGGAAAGCTGCTCTTTTAGAAGGCAATTTTTGTTAAATAAAAGACATCCTTAAGCCTGTAGACATCATTGAGTGAAGTAACTTCTTGTTGAAGTTTAAAGTTTATATCAAAAGGGAGAGTTAGGTCTTGATTCCAAGGTCTCATCCTCAACTTTGTTATTTTAGAGACGGCATTTTCCAACTCCTCTGTCGATGATTAGATTGGAGTGGGGAGGGCAGTGAAATACGTGAAGCAAACTCATAGTAAAATGATCTATAAACCTGGGTTATAATAGTCGGAGAAATACCTGGCAAGATTCGTGATAGCAGTATGAGTCCATTAAAGGTGATTTCATAGTGAGAACAGTATCAAAAGAAAGCTTGTTCAGTATTCATGGGGAATATGTTTGTGAAACTACGATGGCTAATTAAGCTCTCCACCATACAAGTCCTTGGTCTAAAATGCCTAAAGAATCAATGTACTCTCCCCTCCTTTGGACCTAATACTCTAAGTTGTTACCACCTAACTTTCTTTTTTCTATGATCCGTACAGAACCCTTTTTTAACATCAAACAGCAGTTAGTTCATGTGTCACTACACAGTTGAGTAAATCATGTTTCTTTGTTTTGTTTTTTGAGGGGGAGGAGGGGAAAATTCCTTGACTTTATTTATTTGTTTAGAAGAAACACTCATCTCATCAGGAACATTATTCATAAACTTTACCTCATGTAGATTACTTATTATTTTTCCTAGTTTTAGTTTAGTGAATTTTTTCTTGGTTGAGCTTCAAATTTTGACCTTTTTCTTGACCTTGTCCCCCAATAATAATGGTATCTTAAGCTCACCTCTAATTCAGTGGTCACTGTCACCAGTATAAACGGCGTTATCCAGCTGTGGTGTGACATTTTCCCATGAAGTCCTCCCTGTGGGTAAAATTCTTTCAAAGATGGTTTAAAAAAATGAGTGCTGCATGGCGTAACTAAAGATATGTCTTTCTTGCAACTGACTTCAGGAGGATAACATTTATACATTTACAGCTGCATCAGGAGAAATAGCAGTCAAGCAGTAGGGTAGACTCATTTGAAGGAGTTTTCGTTGTTGTTCCTTGTTGTGTTTTAAATGTTTCTTTTTATTAATGAGGATGGGCATTTTCCTTAGGTTTTTTGTGATGTCATTCTCCCATACATATTTTGTTTGTTTTACCCGTTAACGCATCAACACACATACCCACATGTAGGGAAACATTCTGAAATTTCTCTACAAAGGGACTGTGAGATGATGATAGATACTTTAGGCTCAATATAATATTCTTCCTACAAAGTTGAAAAATTAACTCTTTGTAGTAAATTATTTTATTTGCCAAATCTATTTTATTTTATCAAAAAAAGGAACTTCCTATTCTCAGTTTCAAATTTTGGATGTTTGTTTGAAATTATTGATCCTGTATCAACTTAGTTAAAACAATAGAACACTATTGTTATTCACTGTTAATACTTACGGAGTTCTAATTCATCAAAGACTGCCTTCGAGATCTGATCTCTATTTCAGGAACCCAGATTTTACTAATCACCTGAAGGATATTCCAGAAGGCTAAGAAATTATTGTATTATTTATCAATAAATGATAATAGCACACTCCATAAATGCTCTTACATTCTAGAATAAATGGTGTGCGATTAGAAATCTAGCTGTGTGGACTACTGGACATGGAACACTAACTGAGCTGTCACAGATACAAGCCTCCTAAAGGTGTTTTCTTTGTAAAATCAACATAAGAAATACTAATAGAAGAAGGTGCAAGTTAGGAATCTGCTAGTAATTTGTAACTCAGTGCAGATGTAGGGCTAGAAATGACTACAAACTGTATAGTTCAGAAAACTTGCAGGAATCAGTGTGGTGACTTAAAAAAAAAAAAAAAAAAAGAATCTTAAGCATTGACTCCATGCTGCATCTTTTACATTTGTCTTTGAAGTAGTTTCTCAGGAGTTATTGGTGTTATGCAGTAACTTAGCAGTATGCACTCAGCTACTGGGCATGAAATAAGCACAAATCATAAAATTCAACTTATTATAATTATTAGCAGCTATTATGTAAAATGGAGAAGATAACAAACATACTAGATTGGAAACTCAGAAGTTTCAGTTACATTTTGGTTTGAATAACTGTTTTCACACATGCAAGCAACTGAAAATTTTGACAAGATTGCTCTAACTTCTACTGTACAGTTACAATTGTATCATAAGAGGCAATACTGGTATTTTTTAAATAGGAAGTAGTTCTTAATGGGCTGGAATTTTTTATCTGTCAATCTCATGATTACTGATGCATAAAATCCTTGTAGAAAAACACGCCTACTATCTGTCATAAAATTTCAGTTATCTATTGTAACCATCTTTATCAATAAATAAGAGCTTAGATTTTAATACTGAAATGTCTAAAATAACCTGATAAAGATAATATTTAAATGAATAAAAAATATTCATTTTTATTGTGATAAATCATGCCAAAAAGAATATTTAAAAGGAGAACCTTCCACTTTATGCTTAGTTACTTCTTTTCTTTTTTTCTGTGTATCAACATAATGCAACAAATCTAGCCTATTATTCACATGTTAAAAACATTCTTAGACTATCACAAGTTTAGCTGATCAAATTATTAAAGAACTTGTTATATAAATATATGTACTATATTTGCAGAATAGTCAAAATTGGGCATATCAAATAAAGATGCTGAATTATAATTTTCATTATAATTTATCAGTTTAGTTGAGAGAAGCTCACCATTAGAACTATTCTCATTTAAATCATGCTCATTTGAATATATTCATGTACAGATTGACAAAGAATCCCCTTTTGCCTTATATTGCTTTTCCTGGAGCCCGAGTTTCTCACTGTTTGGCCGTAGTTGGTCTATGCAGGAGATCAGAGCCCTAATAATAGATTTTTGACAGTGAGCTCGCCTGCTACCTGCCCTACACAGATCCTCACTGTTCATGTTTGCTTCATGGCAACAAAGCAGACAGAAGGAAAATGCCAAGTGCTGAGTTTGAGGTACAGCCTTGCCTTGGCTTGACATTTCAGCAGAATAGCAGTTTATGAGATGCATAATTTTTCATCTGGGACTCAGCTGCCATACTCATAGATGCTTACAGCTCATCAACGGACTGGAGCAAGGGCAAAGGTTTAAAGCAGAGATCAAGGTCTACATTCTTTCCTTAGATATTTTAAAATAACTTGTCCGGCAGCTAAATGATAAAATCAAATGCTGTTTGAGAGCTAGTAAATTCATGGGTCTCTGGATATTATATATATTCTTCTTTGTTCAAAATTAGGAAAATAAATTAATGTCTGCTACCAGTTCCTAAGAAAATATTTGATAGACTTTGTAAACGAAAGGACTCTGACAAGCATATTAAGAAAACTTACCTTTGCAGCACTGGTAATGAATTATTAAATTTCTTCCCTCTGTGTGTGTGTGTGTATGTGTGTGTATTTCATAAAGAATGACTTCAAGCTTGAAATTAATCAAAAAATGTTCTATTATGAAAGTAAAACTAGAGAGTATTGTGTCACTGTTTGAGCTTGAATTTAAATATTCACAGATTCATGCATATCTACTGTACTAAAAAATCAGTGTAGGTACACGTCAGTGACTGTTTAATTTAGAGCTACACATCTCTGTAAGCTTCAGAAACAGTTCACCATGTCACAGTCTCATACAGAACAATGGTACAGTACATTGGATTAATTAAAGAAGCCTTGCAGAGAACTGAGTTCTCAGTATGTCAAGATTTCAGTTTTATGTTAAATATTTTCTAAAGGCCAGACCCTTAAATCTCAGGGGTTGTACCAAGCAGTGAGCTGTGAATTTAACCATAGGCTAACTGCTAATGATAAGGAAAAGAGTCCTAGTTGAGGCAGCTGTAATATAGTCATTGGATTAGGCTATCAATCACTGGGCTCCCTAAGGAAAAGGGGGAGAAGACCAAACAGTGAGAAGGGAAATTAGGAAAGGAGGGCATGACTAGAATGAGATTCTTCACCATCTTTTTCCATTCGTTGGCTTAAATCCCTAAGCCTCAGACCAAACCGCTCAGCAAACTCTGGCTATAAAGCCAACGCATTTATTCCTAACATCTAGAGAACTATCAAAATGTCATTGGTTCTCAGTTGTTAAAGACCTTGAAACCCTCCAGAAGCAAATGTCCAGATTACATAATAGAAAATAGACTAAGTCTTAATTGTTGGACTTAAGATTTGTATGATTATGTATCAGATTCATGTATGTTCATAAAGGCAGTATTTCTATTTAACTTCGAAACTGTAGCCAGTTTTTACTTATGCAAGTCCTGTTGGTGAGGCGAGACTCCAGTAGATCAGTGGTTCTCAAACTTGACTGTGTACCCGTACCTGGAGGCCTTCTTAGAATACGGATTCCTGGATCCTTTCCTTTGCGTTTCTGATGCACAAGTCTGGGAGGGCCTGAGAACACTGCGCCATAGATGAAGTAGTGTTGATGTCACTGAGCATTTTGGTTTCAATAACCTATTTCTAAAATCATTTCAACTAGTGGTAAAATTAGAGCATCGTGATAGCATATAAATACAGAATACCTGCCCACAGTTAGGTATCTGAAGGGAATGGTAGTAAATAGTCTCAGAATTCATTCCTAGAAAAAGTATAGAACACAGTATTTGAGGTCTCAGAATAGAAAATATGGCACCCCATTCCAGATTAATGTTGAATACAAACCATTGTTTGTGCAAAGAGAATCCATTCTGAGTGCCACTAAATACAATTTATGGATATTAGTAGTCCTTTAAAGAAGAAATAGGTGTCAGAGATAGACAAGGGTAAAATTAAGCTCACTGCGGTGAAATATTATGTTTTTATTCTAGACTTTATGCAGATATGAACATACCACATGATAAGAGTTTTCTCCCAGCACAGGCACTTAACATATCGATGAATGTAGTTATTCTCAGACTCTTGAAATGTAGAAGATAACAGCAGTGGTAGCCTCCTATTCCCTCTTCACTCACTTCTCTCCAGTCATCCACATGCAAGGGTATCATGGTATCATTTTATCGTAAAAGGGCGGAGGTGACCACCGTTGTGGAGAGAAGCTATTTCAGTGCACAGTATTCCCTGCTGTTCGCATGATTACTCTCTGCATTGAGGGTCTTCCAGACTCATGTTTGCAGCCCATTTGCAATACTGCTCATCAGTGATGGAAACTGCCTGCAGCCTTCTTGGATGGAGGAGTGCTTGGCAGCCCAGACAGTTTATCATCATGTGAATACCTGAGGAGTTCGAAGAGGTCCTTGGGTTCCAACAGGTCCCTAAGCGTGGGGCATAGTGAACCCTTGAGAGGCCCATGAGTTACATGATCCTTTCAAGGTGCAGACTGCCAAGACGATATACCGGAGTAACAGTATAGGAAGCATTAGGATTGGAGGAGAGGAGGCAAGGGGATCTGGTCCGGCAGCTGAACTTTCTTTGCTGTGCTTTTGCAGAAAGTCCAGCAGTTTAATTCAAGTCAATTAACAAACGTTGGTTCAGAAAGTGTACCAAGGATTCCATATGCATTATGTCAGTGGTCTTCAACTTTTATGCTCAAAATATCCCCCATTTTAAAAATTATATACAGTATACTCTTCATCCACTTTGGGTTTACCTTTACAAATTTTAGCTACAAGTTTACCTGATAGCAAAAGACAGAATTCCCCATGTTCTGCAAATATTCTTTCTTAAAATGAAATTACTACAGCACAATTTTAAATAAATAGAATAGAGCCTATGTAGCACGGTGATTTTATACTCATCATCATTTATTTAAAAATACACAAACTTTAAAAGATAGTTGAAAGTTTTACATACTTTTTTCTCCCCTTGAACTAATACTTTAGATTAATTTTTCTCACTAGATTTTATTCTGTTTTCATATATTTTTAAGCTTAAACATCTTTTGTATATCATACTATGGACTTTGTCTTTAAAAAATATATGTCTGTAAATGGACATTTTTTTAAATTTCTGGATTAAGGCTTGAAAGGGTAACATTTTTTCTTTTGTATTGTTAGAATTTAAAATTTGTACTTTATCATAACAATGTGTATAAGTAATTATTTTTCAACAAGAAATTAAATTTTATTGGAAATATATTTCTTAATGAGAAAAATTACTTTAAAAAATTGATCATGTATCCATTGATGCATATTATTCCTAAAAATGTTCAGCATCCATTCTATTCTACTTTTATTTTTTAGGTATGTACACTGAAAAATCCTTGTTCATCTAGATAATTTTAAAATTGAAAGAGACTAGCCCTCAAAAGCAAAAAGCAAATAAATAAATAAATAAATAAAAGAATAGAAGGAGTTTTATTATAGTCATTTCACTCAAGTCTTGGAGCACCTTTCATATTACTAGCTAAACATTACTTAGTGATCTTCACCAAAAATAATTAAATAATTTGGTGTTTCTCATTTAATTTGTTGAAGCAGTAGCCTGAACGTCACCTGACTTGCAGAAATAGTTGTTATTCTGTGATAAACCCAACACCAGTATTTTGAATTATCATTTTGTTTGATACCTCAGAATTTTTACACCATGTGAGAATACATCCTTGCAGTATTTGAGGTCATTGTGAAATTTGCTTTTATTCTAAAGGGGAAAAGGACTGTCAAGACACAGGAGTTGGGAACAGAAGAGCCAGCATGATGTCCTGACTATATTCTTTCTCAGGCATATAAAATTTCAGAAATAACTATATGGAAACTGGGGACCTGGAAAGGATTCCTTTCAAATCAGTTTACCCATGGAATACACACTGCCACATGGAGTGCATCACTGGGTGTGCATACTACTGTGATATGGACACTAGCCTATCTCATCTCTTCACACACCTTCATCACAATGAAGCAGTACCTCGGTTTTACACTTTATGTAAACTCGACTGCGTCTCATAAAGCAGCACCAGCAATTTTAAGAAAATGTTTATGCTCAGGTTAGTAAAGTTCAGTGTATAAGTTAATATGTACTGGTAGTAGTAGTTGAATATTTATATCATTTGTGTTACTAGCAAAATGGATCAGCATTTCTGCACTCCTGAACCCTAGCCATTCAAAAAATGAGTAGCAGCTATGTGGAGTATATCAAGGCCTTTTAATCATACGATCTTAATGTGCTCAGCACTGTATTGAACCCTTTAAGCGCATTCTTATTTAAATAACCCTATGAGGTAGATACTACTGGGCCCATTTTACAGACTTAGAACTCAAACTCCAGACAGTGAAGCCATTTGCCAAAGCTTACGTAGCCAGGACATATCATACTTTGGATTCAAGCTCAGATCTGTCACCAAAGATGAACTGTTAGGCATTTTTTTTATCAACGTCATCATCCAAAATCTGCCACATACATCTAAATGTATAAATATGGTGCACTCCTTCAATTCTAATAGGCTGCAAATGTGACTTAGTAATCTATAATTTATTCTGTCTGGATTTAAAAGTCTGTAAGTGTACTTTTCTGTGAACATTGTCAAAACCAGGTCCCTTATTATCTATATCACTTCTTCTCCAAATTGGAAATTGAGTCAAATAGGAGGATTCGGGGGAAAATTCTTGAATTTATTCCAAAGAGCAACAACACAAAAATGACAGGAAGCATTTAGGTGTTTTTCTTAAAGTGTAAGCATGCAGCATTTGTTTGAAATGAAGCTGTCATCTATATAGCTATAAATAACCTTATTTGTTACTGACTTAGATACACTGTATGAGAGCTCGGTCCAGCTGTGATGCTGAGAACAAGCCTTGGATGTCCTTCTTAATTCCTTCTTTGTATTCTTCAGTCAGTTACAAATGACCATGTGTTCCTGCAATTTTCTCACCTTCTTTTTGGACAGATCCATCTTATTCCCTGGGAGTAGTACCATCTCCTTTATAATTTCAACTGAGCTTGCAAAAAGCACTATTAAGTAATTCAGAGATGCTAGTTTTTCATTAGGTGTGGAGAGAGAGAAGGACATTTTGAAAGAAAGTGGTGAGGAGGAAGAAGAAATTAGGCCAAAAAAACCTATGCTGAGCCCTTTCTGAAAGGGCAAAAGAAAACCACACCATTTCTTACTTTCCCTCCTTTAAAGTAAAAGAAGATAAATATATTAAAATAAGAAGAAGGTGAAGTTCACGTTGTGGCGCAGCAGAAATGAATCCAACTAGTAACCAAGAGGTCACGGGTTCAATCCCTGACCTTGCTCAGTGGGTTAAGGAACCGGCGTTGCCCTGAGGTGTGTGGTGTAGGTCATAGACATGGCTTGGATCCCGCATTGCTGTGTCTGTGGTGTAGGCCAGCAGCTAAAAGCTCTGATTCAACCCCTAGCCTGGGAACCTCCATGTGCCATGGGTGCAGGCCTAAAAAAGAAAAAAAAAGAAAAAGAAAAGGAAATAAGAAGGTGAAACCGTCTTAGAACACATGGCACATTACATTATGGTATGGGAAATTTTGATCAGTGTGAAATGATTTGAAAAGAGGTACATAGACATAAGTCAGGGGACATTCCTTGGACATCCTTGTTCATTTAGCACATCTGTTTAAGGTGGACCAATTTGGATTATGAGCTCCTTAAAAGTAGGAGCCATTGCTGTTTCTTCATCATCTCCTCTGCAATGTAGGGAAGTTAGAGACATATTGTTGACATGCAAGAAATACCTTTTGATTCTTTATATGCAGTTGTGTACAATTCAGAAGGTTTTGGAAATCAGACTTCCTCTTAAATCTCTGCCATCTATCTTGACTTGCTGGTGAGCTTTTGGTAACTGAGTAAGATATACTATTTGATTGTAGGCTCTCTCATTATGCACCAGGTGCTAAGAGCTTTTTCATGTATGATGTCATTTAATCATTACAACCTGCTCAGGTGGTCACAGTGAGTGAGTGGCCTGTTTTACTGGAAAAGAAACTGAGGCACAGAAAGAGCAAGTAAATTCTGTAATGCCATTCACCTGGCATCTAAGTATATTTGGATTCATGCTACCTGACTCTTGAAATTATGAATTTATCTCTGTGTTAGAGCAACTTCACTACCTCAGCTCATTCTAAATTTATTAATTTACTCCATTATGCTTTTGTAAGGTTCTTAACATATTATAGGATGAAAATATAGAGATACCCACTTTTGTATTTCTTTAACAAAAAAATTTAGATTGAAAATAATATATATATATACCACTAAGATTAATCACTGTTTAAAAAAAAATCACAGTAATGACAGGTCACAATTATACTGTAAGTGGTCTAGTAAACCTCTCAGTATTCCTATTAACCTCTGTGCTTCATGCATTTCTCATATTAATATACTGAGAAATAACACAAAGAAACATATGTACTTTTCAAGGCAGATGCCAAAGGTTTAATGGATCAAATTATTTCTGTGCTGAATTTTTATTCACTACTTTCAAACAGTTGGTCTTTTACTTTAGTCCAACGTTAAAATGGAATTATAAATTTCTGTCTTAAATGGTGTAAAATAAAACATACTAGAAATGAGTTTGGTTAACAATAATAGTTTGAGTAATTGAAATATCTTTTTGCCTTGGCCTTTCTAGCTCCCTAAATCCTTGTTTTAATAGCAGGTTTAACCTAGACGAGGGCATGGTAACATTTTTGTAGAAATAATGTGTGTGTGTGTTTTCATAGTTGTTCCTTGTCCATTATTATAAATCATTTCCAAAAGACTTTTCTTTAGGGGCACCATATTTATTTAGGTTTATAATAGAACAAGGATCCTCAAAATGTGTGATGTGATGATCGTCACCTAAGGACCTTGTTGAATATGCCAATTCCTGAGTCCAGAGAGCATCTAATTCAGTAGATCTGAAGTGCCAAGAATACATACTTTTCTCAATGAGAATCTCATAGGATTCTGAGATCTGTAATCTTCAGTCCCCAGTTTGATGGAGGGTAAAGCTTAATGAAGGGAATTTCACCATCATAAGGTATATCTTTGTATAAAAAGTTGAGGTTTTTGTTTCAAGGAGAATGAAGAGAACCAATATGTCTTTGACGGTTCAATTAAGTGACTGATCTTTCTAATAATAATTTAGATTTTAAGTGAGTAGACCCTTAGATAGACTCTCCAAAATTCTCAATAAAAGGAAGGTATGAAGACATAAAGAGTGACAAAAATTCAAAGGAACAGCAAAAAATTGACTTAGCTTTTAGCCAGTTGTCACAGCTCTCAAGCAGTTGTCACTAACTTTCTATATGGTGAGCTTTACTATGGGTATTAAATTTGGGGTGGTCTGATACATTGTTAGAGGCCCTTTTTTTTTGGCCACTCCTAATTCCTGGCCAGGTATTTCTGAGAATGTGCATATAATTAGATGTGTCAAAAGAGCTGTTTCTAAGAGAATGTTTAGGATTAACCTTTTTGTTTTTCTAAAGCAGGAGTAGATAAAAACAGAGCCAAGAAGCACTTAGCACTTTCACACCTGCTTTAAAGCAAGCAGAATTACTGTTGTTCCAGTGCCATAGGAGAGATTCCAGAATGAATGAAAACTTCATCTCTCTATCTCTCTCTGTGAGGGATGGTGAGGAGGAAGTAGCTGGAGGCAATGGCTAATGTTTAAGAGCTCTAATCTTCAAAAGCTAAGATCCTCAGGTAGAATTAAAGACTCCAAGACTCCTACTATCTGTTCACTGGGAATTATGTAGTTTTACATATATTCCATCTGTAAAGAATGTCAGAGATGAAGGCAAGGAAGAAAAGATAAAACTTTCCCACTGTCGTCTCGCAGACTCCCATGGTCTGCTGGATTCGGCCAATTTGCCTTTGAAATGTGAACATCAACACTCTGCGTACCTTTAGTCATGAAAAGAGGATTTGCCCAACCAAGCAGACAGAAAAGCCAGGGGCAGTTCATGTTGGACTGAGATGAGGAGACACAGAATGATGGGGAAATAGTTTAAGAAAGGAAAAATAATAAAAATGCAAAAAAAAATGGCAATAAAATAAAATCCAAATTGCTTTTATGATAGGAAAAAATGAAACTATGGAAATTTAAATCACTGTTGTGAAGGGTGGCCTTAAGAATTGCTCCAAAAATGTAGAGAAACAATACAGAGAAGTCAAACTCATGAAAGAGAGGTGATGACCAGACAACCAAAAATGGAATCCTTGATGAAGGTAGCAGGATGAGGATGGGAAGCAAATAATTAAATAAAAAGTACCCATCACTATTCTAAACTTACTTTCTGTATTTTAGTTTATTTAGTAGGCACTTTCCATAGTTATTCATAATGAAAAGCTTACATTTTTTAACTTTTTTTTTTAACTTTCCTAAATTAAAAAAAGTAACTGAAGAGAATTCACTGATTACTAGAAAAACTCAGTAGAGAGACTTATCTAGCATATTCTACAATATATTTTGAGTTACCAAGATAGACAGATAAAATCAGGCTAGCCACAGATAAGGTCACAATAGTACTAAATGCCAGAAGAAAATGGAGTGGTACATATTTTTAGGAGACAGGATAATCACATATCCAAACTGATAGTAATGTGTGAAAATTCTCAGATATATAAGGACTTGGAAAATATAACATTATTCTTTAAAAATTTTATTGAAGATATATGTACTAAATAACTGAGTGATGAATTACAACAGCAGTTTTCAAATTATGGTTTCTGGACAGCAGTAAGCATCACCTGGGAACTTATTAGAAGCACAAATTTTTCAGGCTGAACCCCAAGACTTACTAAATCAGAAATTCTGAAGTGTAAGGCCCGCCAGTCTATTTTAACAAGCTCTCCAGGTGATTCTGATGCACAGTAAAGTATGAGAACCATCGAATTAAATTATGAATCTGAGAATTAGAAAGCATTCCATAAATGTTAAGCTTTTAAAATATTAACCATATATGTCAGCTTAAATAATTATTGGAAGTTGAATTTTAAAATTAAATGCTTGTGTCAGAATTTAATCCTGAAAAAGAGGCCATAAGTATTAACAAAATTTTAAAAGGAAATAACTCAGATCTAAATCCCATGTTATTTTAACAAAGAAAAATTTATAAGACATAACAAAAGTAAGTGGGTGGGAATTCATGTGTGCAAATATTTTTATCCTAAAAAGGATATATTTTTTTTTAGTTTCACTCTTCGCTTAGATAATTTTAAATATATAGGTTGTAATAGCCTTTGGAAATAAGGATAATTATTATGTGAAATATGAAATTTAAAAAGAACATATGCTATTAAATACCTATCAATAAATCTAATTAAAGAGGTAAAATACCTACATTCAGAAAACTATAAGACATTGATGAAAGAGATTGAAGACAACACAAACAAATGGAAGGATATACCATCCTCATGGATTGGAAGAATTAATATTGTTAAAATGGACATACTACCCAAAGTAATCTACAGATTGAGTGCAATTCTTATCCAAATACCAAGGGCATTTTTCATAGAACTAGAACAAATAATTTGTGTGGCAACACAAAAGACCCCGATAGCCAAATCAATCTTGGGAAAGAAGAAAAAAGTTGGAGGTATCATACTTCCAGGTTTCAAACTCAAATACAGCTTTGAGTCATCAAAGCAGTATTGTACTGGCACAAAAACAGATTCATAGACAGATGGAAATGAGCCCAAAAATGAACCCACACTTAAATGGTCAATTTATCTACAACAAAGGAGGCAAAAATATCCAATATCCAGTGTGTTGGGAAAACTGAACATCTACATGCAAAAGAAGCAACTGGACTACTTTCTCATACCCCATACAAAAATAAACTCCACATGGATTAAAGATGTAAATGTAAAATCTGAGACGATAAAAGTCCTAGAAGAAAACACAACCAGTACTCTCTTTGACATTGGAGTGGATTAGCAATGAGATTCTGCTGTGTAGCACTGGGAACTATATCTAGTCACTTATGATGGCTGATGATAATGTAAGGAAAAAGAATGTATACATCTCTGTGTAACTGGGTCAACATGCTGTACAGTAGGAAATTGACAGAACACTGTAGACCAGCTATAATGGAAAAAATAAAAATCATTATATAGAACTGTAAAAAAAAAAAATGAGATGACTTCAAACTAAAAAACTTTTGCACAGCAGAAGAAACTATCAACAAAACAAAAAGGCCACCTACTGAATGGGAGAAGTATTTGCAAATAATATATCTGATAAAGGTTTAATGTGCAGATATGTACAAAGAATTCATACAACTTAACAACAAGAAAATGAACAACTTGATTAAAAATGGGCAGAGGAACTGTATAGACACTTTTCCATAGAAGATATACAGATGGCCAACAGACATGTGAAAAGATGCATAACATCACTGATCATCAGGGAAATGCATATCAAAACCACAATAAGATAGCATCTCATATCTGTCAGAATAGCTATTATCAAAAAGACAACCAATAAAAAGTATCCTCAAGGGTGTGGTAAATTGCAGTGTTGATGATAGGTAAAATGGTATAGCCACTATGAAAAACAGTAGGGAAATTCCTAAAAAACCTGAAATTACAAATACCATATGATTCAGCACTTCCACTTCTGGGTATATATCTGAAAAAACAAAAATACTATTCAAAAAGATGTATACACTCCAATGTTAACAGCAGCAATATTTACAATAGCCAGAATTTGGAAGCAACCTAATTTCCCATCCAGAGATGAACAGATAAATATGATGTGGTATATATGTATGTATATGTATATATATATATATATATATAGAGAGAGAGAGAGAGAGAGAGAGAGAGATTACTCAGCCATAGAAAGACTGAAATAATAGTATTTTTAGCAACATGGGTGGACTAGAGAGTATTAACCTAGGTAAAATAAGTTAGAGAAAGCCAAATACCATATGATCTCACTTACGTGTGTAATCTAAAAAAACAAAACAAATGAACAAACATAACAAAATAGAAACTGCAGCATGGAGAAGCAGATTTCAATAAACAACAAAACAACTATGTTCTTATAGTAAAAGACACTATTGTAAGCATGACATTTATTTCAAATTAAGTTATATGTTTAATGCAGTTATAGAATTACAATAGGCTTTTTTCTAAGACATACTAAATTGTTTTAAAGTTCAGAAGTAAGAATAAACAGGAAAAAATTCTTAGTAATATTTTCAACCAGAAGAGAAGTGAAAAAGGACATATGCAACCGATGATAATTAAGCCAATTTCAAAATTATGATAATTTTTAAAATGTTTGCTGGTATAACAATCAATGACAAACCAAAAAACAGAACAGAAAATCCTGAAACTCTGTATTCCAAAGGATGTAATATATTATAAAAGAAGACTATCATGTAAATTGGGAAAAGATGTTTTATTAAACATATAATGAACAGATAAATAATAGCTCTGGGGAAAAAATCTAAGTATATATTTTCTCCACCCTATACATGAAAATACATTTTATACTAAAAAATTAAGAATATTATGCCAGATTAAACTACTGAAAAAAGAAAAAAAAAAGTGTGAATATTTACCCTACTTGGAAATGGAAAAACTTTCTAAAGATGAAAGCTTTCTGAAAAAAAATCACTGTGAAAACATCGAATGTATTTGCATGTAATCTTAAGCATCTGTATATTTTTAAAAAAATCATGAACAAAATTAAAATATGAATGTTTGTAGGATAATAACAGTTCCTTCAGAACTAAGATTTATGCCTTGTCATTAAGCGAATGCCATGTAATATAATAGCTCAATAAAATACCTCAAGAAAAAGACTAAGAAACAACATGATTTTACCAGTAAGTTGACTTTCTAATGACGTCCCTGAGTTTATAGCATAATATCAAGTTATAAGTTAATAAAAGCAGCTCTTTGCTGGTCTGGCTTGAACCAGAGGTAGAGTTTTAAAGTTCTTTGAGCAAAAAATGGAAAATAGATAATAACACAAGAAAAAAAATACTTTTAAAATTAAATTTACAGAATATGCAAAGTAAAGCAGCAGTGAGCTATTTTTAGGTATCAAATTGGTGAAATGTTTTAAAGGACTATTTAACTCAAAAGGTGGTGGTGAAGTATATATTTTGACACTCTATTTATGGAATTGAAATTTGGTAAACATTTTCGAAAAATAAAAATAAAACATGTGTCCTTCATGTGTACCTGACCTCATTTAGGAATGGCCCTTAACTTAGCACGTGTGCTGTATTCTCTATTTCTGGATCCCATACATTCCTCATTCCTAGTATATTTACTGAATATATTTTTCTGGATCTTTGCTTAAATACTTCCTGAGAAAGAATGGTTCTTAATTTTCTTCAGTGTTTTCTTTTAGTTGTTCTAATTTTTAAGAATATGTTATCTCATATTTGAATCTTATTGCTCTCTCTTTTGGAGATTTATTATTCTGTGTTTTGGGAGATATTTTTATATCATTTCAATCCCTTAACCTATTATTGTATTGGTAGTTGTATTTTAATTTTCTTAAAATTCTTTCTTGCTTTGCAATAGTTTCTTTTTTATTGCATCCTGATCTTTTGATGCAATGCTTTCATGTTACTCTTTCTAAGAATATTGTTTGTTTTTTTCTTTTACTTTTTCTTCAGTTCTTATTTGTTTCTATTTTCCCCCTTCTTATTAATTCATTTATTTTGATTATTTGTTTTGGTTTATCTAGCTCATGTGGGAGACTTCCTGTGATGTCTAGGGATCCAGGGCTCTTTTTCTTGATTCAGTTTTAAGCTTGAGACACTGAAAGTTGATTGGAAGCTCTGAGTTTCTGAGTGAAGTTGATCAGCTATTGAGTCTAAATGTAGATGATTGTACAGTAAGCTGTCCTTTTTACAGGGGCTCACCACTGTAAGGTCTTTTGAGGTCTTTTCTCTAGGAATAAGTAGTTTCTTAAGAGTAGAACCCTCAGGAGTTCCCATTGTGGCACAGCGGAAATGAATCTGGCTAGTGTCCATGAGGATGCAGGTTCCATTCTTGGCCTCGCTCAGTGGGTTGGGGATCTGGTGTTGCTGTGAGCTGTGGAGGGGGTCACAGATGTGGCTCAGATCCCATCTTGCTGTGGCTGTGGTCTATGCTGGCAGCTATAGCTCCAATTCAACCCCTAGCCAGGTGTGGCCCTAAAAAGCAAAAAAAAAAGGGGGGGGAAGAACCCCCAAGTCTCCTATCATGGAAGCACATGTCTTCTGATAGAAAAGGAAGGGAGAATGAATGGTTCTCTCGGTGTTCAATATACAAACCCTCATTTCATTTCCCTGCCTTTCATCCTCATCTCAATCACAACTAGTGATTCCACTAGTTTCGCTAACTGGTGTACCTCTGGTGCACTTTCTCCATAAATATTAATCTCTGGTCCCTAATGGACTACGAGAAACCTGACTGCAAAGAATGCAAGAGGGAGCCTGGGATCCCATCAACTCTACATATCAGTCTTCAAAGGATGCTCCCATTTTCAGTCCCTTGTGAGCCTCACTCCACCACACTACTGTGTTCCGCAGCCCCTAGAGTTTCTGGGAGTTCCATCCCAGGAATCTTCCTAAGTTTCTACTAAGTCAGCTACTGCTTGTCCGCTCACCTTCCATCTTCCAAAATTTCTCATCTGCAGAAGATGCCTTCCTTTTCCCTTTTGTCTTCATGCCTCTGTGCTTATTTTCTTTTAATACTGACTCACTATCATTCAGGAGGGGTTTTCAGGAAGGAATGAATTGTTCCTGAATCACCGTTTCATGTGAATCTGCAATGTTTCATCATATTACGTGTTACATTTTATATAATTAAAAAACAGCCCTTTGGAGTTTCTGCTGTGGTGTACTGGGTTAAGACTCTGACTGTAGCAGCTCAAGTCACTGCAGAGGCATGGGTTTGATCCCTGGCCTGGTGCAGTGGATTAAAAGATCTGGCTTCCTCCAGCTGCATTGTAGGTCACTATTGCAGCTTAGATTCAATCCCCGGCCCAGGAATTCTCATGTGCCGTGAGTGTGGCCTTAAAAACAATTCTTTGAAAAATTCAGTATAAGAACCTTGATATCTTAGAGAGTCAACATGTCACATTATATTTTAATGGCAAATTCTTGCGATTCATTAGCTCAAGTTCAGTGTCTACCAAGATCTATAGGAAAAAACTTTATGAAATACCTTTATCTTAGTAAGAGTCTGTGTGTGTGTGTGTGTGTGTGTGTGTGGCTTAGTGTCTGTGTGTACATATGCACACATAATTAAAATTGATATGGTACTAGTAAATTTCATTGTGCAAGGAAAATAAATGATTCTCTGCACAGAATTCAGGATTTTAGATTTCTTTAGCTTTTCGCATCATTGCCAAATGACAAGAAACTGTTTCTTTTTTTCCAATTATGCACATCAAATTAGCTTGCTGCTTGTCCTCCTTTTCCTCCACACAAGTTTTGAAACTTTTATTTAGAGAGTAGCAATGGCAGGAAGTCTGCTTGGGGGTAGTAATACCACCAGGTAATTCAGGATAATTGAAGCACTGGTCAGAGACTTTCTAAATCTAGACATTGAATTAAGAACATTGAGGAGTATTTAACTAATGCGGTTTAGTCATATGCTAGTATATTATCAACAACAATTGTACATCTCTTTCCCTATCCACTCTCCTTCTGGAGTTTTTGGCCGCCCTGCCCTAAGCTGTAATGCAATAACAGGGCAGTCAGATGGTACATGTCACTTTTGAAAATGGGAACCTCAAAGAACACGGCTCTGTTATAACCTGGCACATTTCTTCTGGCTTTGAAGTCCCTGAGTAGGCATGCTTTCCTTGACATTAGATATTGTTCAAGTCAGAGGGGAATACATCTCTGAATATGGAAAAGTGTTAAACTACAATCAAAGAGAAGTTAATATTTTTTTGATCTTTGCATTTCCTGGAACAGGCTGAGTCATGAGATGAATGACAGTAAGCCCTTAAATGGCACATTAGTCAGAGTTAGCTACATAAAGTGAACTGGACAATTGCAAACTAAATACATAGATCAGCACTGCCAAAGAAAACATGTTGAAGAAAGTGCCTTACCGAGGAAACCTGGAAGAGCTATTACCCATGACTGTTCAGTTAAATTATGAAGAAAAGATCGGTGGACCAGTAGACATTTGAGCATGATCTTGATCAGAATGCACCCAAATGCTAAACTGGTCCATTACTTGAAATCAGTTATTCATATATAATTATGTTTTATTGAACATTTATTAATTGACTATTTTATAAGTATTAAAAAATTGAGTTGCTATTTTCAGCTGCTCAGCAATATAAGACCGAACAAGGCAGCTAAACTCTTTTGCTGTCACAGAGATTAACATTCTAATAGAGGAGAGAGGCAATAAATAAATAGGTAAGTAGACACTTAATGCAATATAGTGATAAGTTCTCTGAAGAAGAGACTGAAGAAGGGATAGAGGAGATACACGTTCGCAATTTTAGAAAATAAGGTGGTCAGGAAAGACTAAAACCAGGTGTGGACACAAGCCATGTTTTTACCTGCAGAGGGAAGCACAGCACACAGGCCCTGAGGTGGTGGGATGCTTGGGAGTGAGGAGCTGTGGGGGGAAGTAAGGTGAACGAGGAGGAGAGTGATTGGCAATGAGATTAGAGGGGTCACCAGAGCTCAAGTGGGCCCTCTATAGACTTGGGTTTTTATTCTACTATTTAGGATAGTTACACCATCTAATTTCTACTTTTAAATCAAATGTCACATAGCTATTGTGTGACCAACAGAATGGAGGCTGGGCGATCACTTTGGCGGCTAGTGCAGGAATTCAGGCAGAAGATGATCTTGACCTAGACTCGTGAGGCAGCAACGGAGCCAGTGGAGGGTGGGAATGTTGCAGTCAGGATATGTTTTGTAAGAAAACCAGGCTGGTGGCTTGGGTTTTGGAAATGAGAAGAAGGGAAGTTAAAGATGACTCCAAGTAGTGTGGGTCAAGGATCTTAATGAGCAATAATGGCACTTCAAGTGATGGAGAACCATGGAAAAAAACAGCTTTATGGCAGAGGAGGAAAATCAGTAGTTCATTTCGGGTGTGTTGGATCTAAGATGTCTATTAGAAATGCAAGGGAAGATGTATAGTCACCGATTGGATATTGGATTAGGAAGCTCAGGGGAAAAGAAGAGCTTAATACCTAACTAGCGGATTTTGACTGTAAACAGTTCAGGGTATTTAAAAATCATGAGACCTGATGAGATAAAATGCATACAGATAAAGAAAGAAGAGACCCAGAGACAGTTTCCACCTTCTGTGATCAGGAAGAGCAGGAGGATCCAGCAAAGGATGCTGAGAGGAGGAAGATTAGAAGGCATAGGTGGCAAGTACCACACAAGAGCTGTGCACATCTGTGGATGGAGACCAGAGAAAGAAACTCATCAAGGAGAGGGGCAGAGCAAAGGGTTTCTGGAAGAAGTCACGGTTGAGATAAATCTTCAAACTTTAGGTTTATAAATAATTGGCAGACTACCGTTATAAACTTTAGGTTTATAAATAATTGGCAGACTTACACCTTTTGAAGGGATGCACATTCTTATAGGAAATAACACAATATGTATTGAAGTAACTCAAGTAACAATTCAGAATTTTTAAAGCACTTTCACATACAATAACCTGTGTGATAAATGTTTGTGAGTATTGTTGCCCAGAATTAATAAGGTTAACAAATTTGTCCTAAGACAAATAGAGTACCAGTAAGACAAACAGAGTACCAGCAATTGAGAACAGAACCTTTGCCTTCTGAATCCTACTACGTCCCTATTCTTTTCACTCTACCTCCTGTTGAAAAGAAAATATGGTGACCACCAAAAGACCAACTCAGAGAAAGTTCTGTAGGAGCTCCATGGAGGCAGAGATCACTTCTCTCTGGAAGGATCAGAGAAGGTTTGTGGCCAAGATACTATTTTAACCAAAACTTATAGAAGGGATAGACTTCTAGGATGCAGATTGCCTTATCGTGGCATCCCAGGGTCCTGCATGATTTTGTCCCAGCCAACCCAACCTCATCTGTTGTCATCCCTTACCACTACCCCAGCTCATGATAGGCCGTGCCGAGCTACCTGCAAACACGCTAGCCCATGCTATGTCACTTCTGTATCATGTCAAGTTCTCTATTGCTGATGGACCTACAAACGTTCTGTTCCGTTAAACATGGAGCCCGTCCTACCATCAGAACCAGTCTTTCATTTGTTCTTTAAGTTACAAGCCCAGCATTTTCCTTACACTCCCCAAACACTTTAGAAGCCTCCCCCTCCTGACTACATGCAGACTGTGCATCACTCTATACGATTGTATAGATTTCTACTTCTAATTTCTAGTCTCTCTTCCTTAGACTGTGAACTTCAGGAGGAAAGGACTTACCTAGCAGGTAATTGATGCTAGTCTCACTCACTAGGGTACAGTGGTCGCTAACACTGATCAGTCCTTGCCCCCATGGAGCTTCTAGTAGAACATGACTTAGTAAGAGCTCATTGGATATCTTATTGTTGTTATTATGATCATTATTAATGAGTATATGTACTTTGTTCATATTGTTCCAAATTACTTGTACTTAGATGTATGTATCTGAGCTAATGTTTATTTTACTTATTTTAAAGTTTATTGCACTTTAAACTATAAGCTTTCTAAGATAAAAATTGCCTTAACTGGGTGGTATATAAAGTCTCCTATGAGCAAACTGGGCATTAAGTAATAATTCACAGGCTATGATGACAATAATTTAGTTTGTGCTTCCTTCAAAATAGATATTTTCTTCAACTCTACCCCTAAAATTCAACAGGAAAATTGAAAAGATAGCTCGTGAACTTGTATGTGTGTTTCATTAGACATTGTCTTAGCCCTAGAAATTATTTAGTAATAATTTTGTTCCCAAATTGTACAGTCACCAAGAAATTTGGGGGCTGCAGGGCTTCAAATAATGCAGATGACATATATCAGACAAGTAAAACACCTGCATTTTAGTATGTGTGAATTCATGCAAGAAAGAGGACAGGATTGAGAGAGCTGGATAAACATCTCACCAAAAAAAAAAAAAAAAATCAGTAAACACAGAAATCCTCCAGGAAAACTGATACGGTAATTTAATCACACATTGACAATATCTATATATTCCTAGATAAATGCAAAAGACCTTCCAATTTGTAAATAGCTTAGCACCTTCCTCAGTCCTCTTCATTGCCTGTTAAAGCCCTGGCTGATAAATACGCAAAAGCAAAGATTCACGCTATAAAGTTTTCCTGCCATTTTGCCATCACTGGGGAGGTAACTGTACTATCTTAAAAAGTGGTATCTTGTGAGAGGGAATAGTTTAGAGTGTAGATGAGGGTCAGTGTTGTCCTGTTAGCCTGTTAGCTGATTTATAAACTTCTGTGTTGATTTTCTGCATTCCTTTTATTTGGCCAAGATTTCAGGGGTCAGAAATTATTGAATTTTACCCTTAGCCTTTTTGCACCCATGGCAAACCATGTTTGAAAGGCTTGATTATGTTAGAAATTTACATTTCTAAAATTCACCTCTTTGCTGGAGATACCTTCCAACTTGCCCTGAACCTGAATTTAATGCTGAAATTCTACGTTGTGAATTTAAAATAATAGTCATCTGCGAGTTAAGTTTTGAAATAACTATTTCGTATTTAACAAAAGTGAATATCAAGGATTTCTATCTGTTTAATTTTGTGGTACCACATGTAAAATGTACTGATTTTCTAAATCTGCCAAGTAACTTTAGGGTTGAAGTTTTGCACATTGATTTCAGCTGAAATATAATTTTATAACTAATTGTCACTCTTCTTTAAAACTGATGATAAAAGTGCACTTCGTTTATTGTAATACAACTGAAAAGTTCGGTGATTGGCCACATGGGATTTATCTGATCTCGGAGACACCTTATAATAAGAAAACTTCAAAGTGTTTGTCCTTTAATATTCTGCAGAAATTATCCCCATAAGTCTGACCAGATAGGGAGTTTGTAAAGTATCTTTTCCTCGGTGAAAAAAAAAAAAGCTTGAAATGGGTAAAGATCACTGCATCATTAATCTACTTAAAGATTAACCTTTTAAACAGCCAAGATTTGTAACATACTTGTTCTTATTCAAAGTTCAATTGTGTTCAGCAGCATGGAAAGTTTTATGATTGAATAAATGTAATTATAGTATATGAAGATTTAAAAATAACTCAAGGGATTGGACAAAGTTTTCCAGTAGTTAATCATTAATGAAGATCTTAAATCTGTGCTTTAAATACAGATAAACCTAGTTATAATGATCTCATTAGTGCTTTATTAAGGTTATCTATTTTAGTTTTTGTCAGGAGAATTCAGATGGAAATGAACTCCTTAACATATTTGGAAAGGGTTGTGGATCATTTACTCAGATGAAAGACCTACTATAGCTGACTAATTGTTGTGTAAATAAAGATTAGAACTAGAAGCAACAGGATATGCTTCTAGCAAAATGTAGCCCTCTCAAAAAATCAGCTTCTGAGCCTATACTCTCTACGGTATTTTTATTTGTTTATATTAAGTTAGTCAGGAAGTAATTGAAGATGTAGTGGAAGTTGAAGAAGAAATAGAGAATAGACAAGAATTTTCCTAGGACATGACAGAGTGTCATATCAGGGCCTTTCACAGGTGTTCAAAATTTGGGTTTTTGAAAGAAAAAAAAAAAATGCCTGTTTGCCTTTGGCAAAATCTCTTGCCCTAAGTTCAAATCACAGGGGGAAAAAATCATTTTTCAAAAAGAGGCTCACAATTATCTCAGGGTACTGGTTTGCTCTTAAAAATGAACGTGGTGCTAAAAGGGCAAATGAAGCTGTGGTTGGTGATATAAACACACTTCGGAGAGAAGAATGCAGTGAATGCTGTCACAAGGCAGCATGTTTGAGATCAGGTATGGTTATTCAGGCTGCGGAAGTCCTTGCGTTCGTTCCTTGGAATACTGTGACTCAGTGGTTCACCAGGGGGGAGGCGGGGGTACAGACGGTGATTTGAGGATGGATGCAGTAGAAAGCAGTGGTAAGCAGGCAGTAAACTGAAAATGGTCTGTCTCTTTATGCCCTAGTAATTGTCCTCTATGTTATTTTAATTTTCATTATTAAAATTGATACTTTTGCAGGGCTTTCCAAACATAGGATTAGCAGAGGGTGGAGAATATGCAGATTTCTGGGAAAATATTGAATTTAAAAGGACAGCCTCTTTGATGTGTATTACAGTTTTACCTTCAATGCATATTACCTCTTCTACAATGATGAGAGGAGGCTATGATAAGTATCACCACATCCAATTGATCTCAGAAGCCTGAAAAACCTACTTATTTAATGTTTTTCTGAGCTGGTCTTTTTCTTCTCACCCTCAAAATTATCTCTGACTGGTAATATTGAAATAAACTCCTACCTACATCCATGCATTGGTTCCAGCTGAGGTCGGGAAAGGGAAGAGATTTGAGGGATTGACAAGGCCACTAATAACGCAAAAATAGCCCTCATAGCAGATCATTCCAAACTGTAATAACCTCAAAGCCAATGGATATGACACCTCAAATTATTAGCCAAACAAAGATGTTATTGTGGAAAAAGTTTTATCTGGATAATAGAGAAATATGTAAAAAACATGAAATCAGTAATTCCATCCTCAGATCTAATAACTCTTCACTATTGTGTGTGTGTGTGCATGTGTACATTATACATGTATGTTTATACACGTGCAGTTTATATTTTATCACCATAAAAACTGTATATTCAATTTTATTTACATTCTTTTTCTTAAGATGATACCATCATAAATACTTTTTCATGCTATTAGAAATTCTTCATGATTATCATTTGTAATAGTTGGAAAGTATTCCTGGATGGCCTACAATATAAGAAAAATAGCAAACACACTGAAAAGTTATTATTAAGCACTCAAAGTTAGAGCCTTTGGAGCAGGTAGTGGACCAGCCAGAGCTGTTGATAAATATATCCTTCTTGAGGGACTAATGGTGACAATTCCCAAAGAAAAGTTGGGTTTCTGCTTAGTGTGATGGTTAGTGTTATCCTACATGCTGAGCTCCCCCAACAGCTAGTAGGGACCCTGTGCTCAGCTAGCAAAGCCAACAGAAAAGCCAAATAACGAGCGTCCCTGTGACACTCTGAGCTCCCATACTTTCCTCTTCCTTCTCTCATTTAATCCTCTGAAGAATCCTAGTGAACACTTCAAGATAAGAGAACCAGGATTCAGAAATGGGAAGTGGTTGTCCATGTTTTATAATTGGATGAGGGTCTGAGTTTTAAAGGACTCTGTTGCCATGCTAAGTACGGTGCTCTCTCACTGAACAAAGCTTCTCCTCAGTGGCTCAGCAGGAAGCACACTGCTCAAAAAAGCAAATACCACCTGATCTTTTGGGACTGGCTGTGGAGTTAGAGTGGTACTCTACACTTCCTCAAAACTGACAGACAGGAAATCAGGTCTTGATCCTCCTTATTTGCACCCAAAATGAAGAATGATCTGGAATATAATCCTTTGCAAGCTACAACTTCATGTTGCCTTGAAGGCTTGATCGAGGACAAAGAGGAAAGAAAAAAAAAAAAAAAGTATGTTCCCAACTCCATCTCTTTTTAAATCAGCATTTGAGTAAGAAGCTGAGCTCTTCAGGAACTTTCTGCTGTGGGTCAGATGAATTACTCTGACCTAGATAAAACTCTGGTTTCTTACTAGTCTGCTAAAGGGAGAGCCAGAACTAGATGATGTAGCATTCATTTGAAATATTCACACAAAAGGTGAAGAAAATCCCCCAGAGGTCCCTTGACAAAGTAAAATGGAACATTGAGCTTAATTGCATGGGAAGGCCAAAGATCCAGGCCCCTGAATGGCAGACCCCAGCAAGGTTATTTAATCCGGTGCTAGGTTGCACGCCTAGAGTGTGTCTGGATGCTTCCTGTGCACTCTGTCCATGAGGCAGAGCTTTCTTCTAGCAGAGGATTCTGAGCACCGCTGCACTATTTGTCATTCCCTGGCTAGTAGTCTTCCTCAACACCCTAAGCCAAGTGGATGTCGCTGCCTGGGGACATTTATTAATACCCTTCTGAACTCAGAGGGACGAATCATACAGATTTTATAGGACAGTATCTCTCTGAAATCCATATTCTACTAAAATTATTAGGAACTAATTCTTGGGAAACTTAGATTAAGTTCTTTATTTCTGGATATCTCCATCTTATTATCTAAAAAAATCTGGTGATGGGTAATAACTTTATTCAGTACCACTATTTGTCTAAATTCACAAGACCTGAAAGTAATTTTTACTTTTACTCAAAGCACAATATATTACTTTTCTCAATAAAATGCTGTAGAATACATCTGATGCGGAGTGTTTAATTTATAAAATTCGGAGTAGAGGAATCAAACTTAACACTACAATAAAGGAATGGGGTTTTCTTAGAAAATTGATCATATACATGGAGAATACTAAAATGGTCTGGCTTCTGAGTGGCTAGTTACATGCTTGTAATTGAGCAAGTTAGCAGAAGACCAGAAATGATTTAAGAAATATTGTATTTAAAAGTTGGATGAGAAGACTAAAGTATTAAATTTATCTCATAATCAGTATTGATATTTAAAAAATACATTACAGAAAATAGACAGTGAGGTGGTTGTACATCGCAGTGACACAAATTCTGCTACCATCAAATTCCCAGAGATGGGGCTGATAATGGCAAATGTTATTCTTAAAAATATTGTCGTGGGATATGTTATATCTGGATGTTAAAGAGACTGAGTCAATTCTTTATCCTTTAAATGTATTTGCAAGAGAGCCTACTATATGCTGGACACTGTTCCAAACTCTGAGCAGACGGCAGTGAGCAGAGGTGAGGGTGGGGACAGGAGGAATAAACAGTAAGTAAGGATATTTTCAGATACTCCTGATATGAACATAGAAAAACTAGGCCTAGGTGACATAATTTTGAGAGAGAGTAAAGCTATAAGGGCTTTAGGTTGGGGTAGGGGTCTCTGAGAAATACTGTTTAAGCTGAGACTTGTAAAAATAAAGGGTGCCAATGATGCAGTAATATGGATGCCTTGAGCACTGGGCAGAGGTAAAAGGGCATACGAAAGACCTACTGTCATGAGTTTAGGAATTTAAGAAACAGCAGATACAAGTGAGGCAGGAGCGTGACGAGCAACAGCAAGAGGAGCGTGGTATAATTTATCATTAGAATTCCCAGCATCCAGTAAGACAATGTCCAAGGATAAAAGGGATAGTGAATAAGAGCTGATTTGCCCTTGTTATCTACTTGGGGGGGGGGGGAGTTGAAGTGGTTTTCTAAGAAAAGACAACACAGTGTAACTAAAAACTGTGGGTTTTATCTTTCCCTAACTAAATTTTGACAGCTGATGGAGAAAAACAAAAACATTTTTAGGTCCGGAAGCCTCAGTATGTTTGTTTGCAAGCTTTGCCTTGATCAAGAAATCTCTGATAGGTTGATAAAGGTGGAGACCCATGTTTGTAATCCATAGACCTAGGTTCAAGTCCTGGATTGTAGCTTTCGGGTGCTACCTTGTGTCCACTTGACCCATCCGAGCCTAGTTTTTCATTTATAAAATGTGGTAATAGTTACGAGGGTCAACTGACATTTAGGAAGCTTAAGTTAGGGACAATGATGGAAAGATTTGCCACTACATAAAAGTTCAAAGAGAATTTAAGAATGTATCTCAGACATTTGTCTTACCTTAGTAAAACCAATATGATAAATCAAAACTAGTATTGTTTCAATGACTCAATGGAGTTCTCAATCCAGAAATTTGTAGACCGAGAAGAGAAATGTGCCATTTATGTACTAAAAATCAGAATTGTCAGTCACAGCTGTCTATAGTTAACCAAAAAGAGCTAGATCATGGTCTGGTTGGTCTGGTTGTTTCAGCCTGATCCTCACTATTGCAGCATTGATCTGATTTCCTCTTTAGCCACTGTTTTGGATAAAAAACTAAGAGAGATGATATCAAGGCCATTTTCAGTTGTATTTGAGGACTTGACATATATGAAAATTTTGATCACCAAAAGAAGGGGATAATTTTTCAATTATGTAAAATTTATGTTTAATATTCTGTTTTGTTTTTATTTTTGCCATAATCTTCATCATACTCAGTTTCATAGAATGCTTTGTCAAGTTTAATAAAAAGGAAAATGTAGATTACTAATCTGTATCTATTAACCCAGAAGAGTCAAATAGCAAAAAGAAATGTATTATTTTAGGAAAAAATACAAATTGTAATATCATGTTTTATCCTTAATCACCAGAGAGGATGTCAGTTTTCTTTATTATAAGATTGATCCTCACTCTGTTTTCTTAAATGTAAAAAATAGTGGCTGTAGAAGCCCAGAAACCTCATTGCATCATTGTAGCAGAAGATTCTAAGTGAAGAGTTATTAAAATTGCAAACTATTTGTTTTTGAGTTTATAGGAATCATTACCCATCAACTCATCTGTAATACATTTATTTCTCAATATGGATTAACATTTTTGCAAGCTTTTTTCTATATTGTAATCATGGTGGGGAAATGCTATTTCAAACCTCAGATAAAAGCTTTATAGTGATTTCATGTGACAGAATTTTATCTCGGTTTCAAGGAATCCTAATAACAGCATTTACAATTCTTCTATGCAATTTCTCTTCTTCTTGTTACTGTAGAAATATGGAAAACACGTTCTTGGTTTAAAAAGCTGAAAGAAAAAAAAATCAACAGTTTAATCTGAGTGTTAGGAAAAGGATCACAAATCCTGCTATAGTATTTTGTATTTAAGCTAGTTTCTGTACAGGCCTCTGACATGCCCCCTGGGAGTTAACTATTGACAAGCATGCTTTGGCAATCAAGATCAAGCTTGTTGAATTAACGCAGCTCAAGTCTTGCATTGACACTATAACCCAAGACTGAGAAGTCTCATCTTACCCCATTTATTTTGGCTTTATAGGTGATACTGTACACTTGAATCAGGGATTTTCACTGTATCCTAAGTGCTACAACCGTGGATTAATTTGATTTGAGTGTATACTAGTCCTTATCATGTTCACAGTGGAAATTATAAATGAAGTGTAACGCTCATTGTTTTCTCTCCCAGCATGGATCCAGAATAAAACTGACTATAAACCTAAGTCTAATATCTTTTTTCTAACCAAAAATGTCTTATAATTTCCGCCTCCTAAAAGAGAAAAATAAGGACAGTTTTGTCCTTTATGTATCTTCTAGTTACAGTTAAGGTATCCCAAATTGCTAATTCTTTAGAGGCTGTGACCAAAAGTTAAGACAAATTATAAATGATAAAGGAAATAAAGGCTGATTATTTTTCGTTGAGACTCTTAAAACTCAAATGGCCACGTCCCAAAGACAATCGCTTTTCTAAAACTTAAAATTAATGGTCTCCAAGTTTTAGAGGAAAACAGAACCCTTTTCCATCTTCCAGGAAGTTAAAGAATGCATTTTGGTGATAACTAGGAATAGTGAAGGTGGTGGTAGCGGAGGTAAGACCTGGCATTCGCGGATGGCTTCCGGTGCAGCAGACTCTAAGGGGCGCACTTAAATGCGCTTTCTTGTTTAACTCTGGGGGGGTAGGTATTTTCACTGCCTCCGTTTAACACATGAAAAAAACTGACAGAGAGAGCTTCAGGAACTTACCTGGCCATGCTCAGTGTTTCCTAAAGCGCTTATTTCCTTTCCCATGGATACACCCACGGTCAAGGTGGTAAGTAGATTTTTCTCCTGCTCTCGCTGAGTTCCGACCACAAAAGAGGAGGCGTGTTCACCTGTAGGGCTGCCCTTCAGGGTGACGTTCTGCTCCTGTAGAGGGAATGAAAGGAAAGAACAGGGTGACTGAGGACCATCCAGGAAGGCCCCTCAAAGGGCATAACATTTTGTGTGGGTTTTCAAAGGAAGCATAGAAGAAGGCAGAGAACATTGCCGGCAGTGGGAATGGCAAAATTGACACAGAGATGGGAATACAAGTGATCTCAAGAAACTGAAAATAGTTCAGTGTTTGAGGAGTTACTGGGTAGAGGCCACATAAAACGATGCAAAGAACTTACTGAGTTTAAACCTCAAAAACATCCTTGCCAGCTGATGACTGCTAACTGAAGATAACACCCAGAGCCGGTAGGGGGATAAACAACGCGTGCCAAATGCCTGGCCTCGTCTTGCTTCTCAATTCTAAGAATGCGCTTTCATTTTCTCAAGTAAAAGCTTACTCTCTGCAGCCTTATGAAACAATTTGGAAATGACCTTCTGAAACTTTTTTTTTTTTTTGTCTTTTTGCTATTTCTTGAGCCGCCCCTGCAGCATGTGGAGGTTTCCCAGGCTAGGGGTCGAATCGGAGCCACAGCCACCGGCCTACGCCAGAGCCACAGCAACGCCGGATCCGAGCCGCGTCTGCACCCTACACCACAGCTCACGGCAACGCCGGATCGTTAACCCACTGAGCAGGGGCAGGGACCGAACCCGCCACCTCATGGTTCCTAGTCGGATTCGTTAACCACTGCGCCACGACGGGAACTCCTGAAACTTATTTTTTTTTAATGAAATAATCATTTGACACGATTTTCCTTCTTATTTTCCTGCCTCCTATAGCAAGGTAGGCTATTAGGAGAGAGATGCAAATTGTTTCTTTCTTGATGTATGGGTTCTTCTTTTGTCTTTCTCAAAGAGGGCTGTCATAGCTTCATCCCCAGTAGCAAATGTCAGTTGGTACTAAACTTTCCCAAATTTGTGCAGTTTTCTAAAATAATTTGGAATTGATGTAATTTTGAATACCTATGTTAATAATGTCTAATTGTAAAGATGACATATTTAAGTCAAAATTGTCTGTCACAGTGCCCAGCATGTAGAGGTACCCAGTTAGTTCCCCTGCGCATTCTCTCCCATCACCTTTAGATATTAAAATACCACTCAAGGAGTTCCCGTTGTGGCTTAGCAGTAATGAATCTGACTAGTATCCATGAGGAACCCGGCTCAATTCGTGGCCTCGCTTAGTGGGTTAAGGATCGGGTGTTGCCATGAGCTGTGGTGTAGGTTGCAGATTCATTTTGGATCCAGTGTTTCTGTGGCTGTGGTGTAGACTGGCAGCTGCAGCTCTAATTCAGCCCCTGGCCTGGGAACTTCCATATGCTGTGGGTACAGCCCTAAAAAGACAGAAAAAAATTAAGTAAAATAAAATTCCCTGCAAAATCTGTTCAGTACCACACACAGGAAGAACTCTGCGTATTATGCCAATGTCCCGTTTGCCACTCATCTTAGTCCCTTTAGACCAAGTCTCTACAATCTAGCAAGCATCTACTTCCCCAGGTACCTCTCAGGGATCATTTTACAGACCATCCACTCAAGGCAAACACTCATCTCTTTGTTCTGTAAAATCAATGTATGCCTTCCCACCTCCATTCCTTCCAAAAATGTCTGAAGTGTGGAATGCCCGAGGCCAATTATCTTATTTTGTCCTTTGATGATTACTCGCTCCCAGCACATCCTGGAATTCACCCACTCTCCGATTTCCTTTCAAAGTGTCCACTGTACTTCATTGGCATTTAGATAGAATGCATCATATAGGTATGTTCAGTCTACATACCCTATCTCTAGTAATGTATAACCCGAGTTAGGTTAGGGATATACTTTTTTTATGTTTTTGACCTCAAATGAATTTTCGCTTTTGAAAATAAAAATCTTTTTTTTTTTTTTTTTTACCAAGGAGGACATTCAGTAAAGTACACATATGTAGCTATTTCATAAATTGCTTAAACGTTTTAACTTAAGGTAGTTGTGAGATGAATCATCATGCTTTTAGTGATTATTAAAATGGGGTATTCTCCAGGTTAAATGACCTAGTGCCGCCAGACCTTCCAGAATACTTTCAGTAGTTCTTGAATATATTCTCTGTCTTTTTTCTTAGGTCAGTACAGAATACTGCCATGTAAGTTTTGTTACAAAAAAGATACAGGAATCTCAAAAACTAAATATTTAGAAACTGATGTAACTAGTTATAAAACCATAATTATATAAGAGAGTGTTCCTTTGTAGCAAGAAGTCTTCACATCTGTCATCCAGTGTTTTAAAGCCTATCGTACTTATTAGCTGACTATTTCTATTATTACCATTCTACAAGCAACTGCCATTCTCGAAACTGATTGATGTTTAGGAATAGAGCACATTTATTACATGTTGCCAACTTCAGAGGAGCAATCTTATAACCTACAGTGCTTTTTGAAAAGTGATGATACCTTATATTTCTGGAACTAATCATTGCTAAAGAAAGTAAAAGGGTGAAAACATCATATTTTTTTTTTCCTGTGAAGAACAATCATTGCATTATATCCCATTCAACTATAAAATGATTATAGTGTTTTATCTGCCAAGAATGACAGTGGTGAAAGGTAACTTTATGTACATCTAGAGATATGTGTACATACCTATCTATCCATATATGCCATTGTCCATATCATTTCCCCATTTTAGTCTGACGAGCCTACCTTGAACAGATGTATGGGGAGGCTGAGAATAGAAAGCAAGAATTTAAGCTTGTTGAGTTTGAATGTGAGCAAAAATTAATGATAATTGTTTTATTATTGTACTGCTCCTTCCAAATTATCGTTGTGCAGTCTTCAATCACCATTCTTTGGAAGTTCTTGCCTTCAGTCCACCACCTTGACTTTTTGCAGTGACCACACCTCACCTGTGCTGCTTGATTTCATCTACTATCCTTAAGTCACTGTCCCGTCTTGACTGAATACTTTGGTCCTTGGTTCACTGGTCTTTCTATCACTCCAACTTCTGCCATCGTCATTTAGAGATAAGAATTATAAAATACTTAAATATATGGCTAGTATATAGTAAGGGTAACAGATTTTAGCTATCATCATCATCAGAAACCTTAGAATCCAGGTTGCTATATATTTTTCAATTTCCAAAGCTATATTTTAAATGATATGGTAACTAGTATTTGTGTAACACTTTCACTATTTCAGAGCATTTTCAGAATTTCATTTGACTCTTGCAACAACTTCATGAGGTAGGTGTTGTTAGCTTTATTTTTGAAGTGATTAAAATCCAGCTCATGGTAGCTATTAAGAGAGGGAAGCGGAATTTACACTGAGGTTTTATGACCCTAAAGTCCATCGATGATTTTTCAACTGGACGAAATCTTAGCAAATGCTTTCCAGTGGTCAACATTGCCACACCTCTTTCAGTCTAGAGGACTATACATCAATAAGACATTTACAGAATCCCATTGTACAGTACACCATGCATGCCAAACCAAAATATAACGGACTCTATTCCATGTTCCTAAATAGCTCAGATGTTTTCCACCTAGATAACCTCAGATACTCCCTCAAATCCAAATTATCACCCACCCACCCAATTATCATAGTTAATGACATTAGCCTCTGGATCTCCCTGATGCCCCCAGCCTCTTACTGTGTATATCTAACTAATCACAAGGCCCTATTTGGTGGGGCTCTGTATGTGACAGGACTCCTTTATCTTATTCTCAATCTCCATAACCTTGATTTAGTTCAAACAGTTGAATTTATAGATGATGACCTTAATTCTCTTTTTTAAGTCATGTCTGCTTTACCCACTACCCAATCAGATAGCAGTGTATACTTTAAATAACATCATTTCACTGCAATTACTGGGGTTTTTTTGTTTTTTGTTTTTTGTTTTGTTTGTTTTGTTTTTTTAGTAGTTTCTGTTTTTTTAGTAGCTTCCAGTGGATTTTTTCAAAGCTGAAGTAAAAGATGTGGAGAATAGTTAATTCCACATGTTTTCACCAGCAAACAACCGTATGGAAATCTTCTGCAACAAGGTCCTTATTGCTTAATCCCATAAATTTGGGTTCATTTGTTTGGATTATATTGGCTGTGCAAAAAGGGGTCCTCAATCACAACACACTCTCATGATTGGTCTTTTCATGGGCCCCTTTTGTTTACAGATTTACATACTAGCGCATTATGTTATTACTCTGATAAGCCCAATAACTCAATTTAAGAACTAGAATGTTAGCCCATTACTGACACCCCTGCCCCTGTCTCACCCTCAGAGATAACCACCATCCTACTCTTGATGATTGGATTTTCTACGTTTTTGGTGGTTTTCTCTCTAATTTTATCTTGTGTGTTTATTTGTGTGTGTGTGTGTGTGTGTAATACACCTCAGATATGATATTTGGTTTTGCTTGGATTTGCACTTTAGACAAAGGGGATGACGCTGTATACGTATCTTTGGAGACTTATATTTTTTACTCCAACAGACTTAATTCTTAAGTGACCTTTAATAACCTCTTCACTTTCACTTTCATCTTCTTCTGATCCTTATTTAACACCACTGTCATTTATCAAGTCTAAAATACTATTCGATCTGGTGACCACTCTGCTAAAAATGATCAAGGGCTTTCACACTCTTGTAAGAAAAAAAAACCTAAAAGGCTGAGTGGAGTGTAGGACCCTTCCCAAATCAGCCCCCGTGTATCTCTCACTGCCTTATTTGAGCTCTTCTGAAAGACAAATCTGAGAGGGAAACCTGGATGCAGGTAGTGACTTGGGAGTTGGTCTCAGGAAGCAGGCATGAGGGAGGAGGGCGCAAAAGGCAAAGATGAAGCAAAAGCTGGTGCAAGATGTTGAGATGACAGTTGCAAACTCCGAGAAGTATAGGGATGGCAGAGGGTCTCACTAAATCTTCCGTTTACAGAGTGGGAAGCTGAAGCATTTATGCAGAGGTGCCCATCGCCACCCACTTGAGGGCTGTCCTGCTGTGCACTTCCGTGGGTGCAGCTGCATAGGCCTCGTAGGCTTTTGCTGTGTCCGCAGTGACCCTGGGGCACAAGGTAGAAAGAAGCCTAGCAGGATGTGCAGTGGACATCTGCCTTCTTGGGGTTACTAACAGCTGGCATTGAAGTGTCCGCAGCAGCTGCAGTTGAAATCAGAGGCCGGTGAGGAGATGAGATGTGGGTCGCAGAGGCACTGGCCGCTCTCTTTCCAGACTTGGCTCCTTCCTGTCCATGCATATCCACTGATTACTCTAGGCCTGTTCCACACCTCATGTCCCAATTACTTCCAGATCTTTGACCTTTTGCTCATGCGGTTCTGTCTGTGATTCTTTTCCCATCCTTCTCTGCCTTCTAAAATGCCACTTATCCTTTAAGACTGAGCTCAAATTATCTTCAATTAAAGATGACCCAACCAGACAAAGTACAGCGAACCTTCCTCTGAGCTGTCATAATCATTTGCTCAGGTTTCCCTGGAGCCATTAGCATGTATTACACTAAGTTATATCACTGCCTCCAAACAGAACAGCTGCTATAGTGAGCATTCAAGAAATGTCTGGCCAGACTTGCCATTGTGGCTCAGTGGTTAACGAATCTGACTAGGAACCAGGAGGTTGCGGGTTCAGTCCCTGACCTCGCTCAGTGGGTTAAGTATCTGGTGTTGCCTCGAGCTGTGGTGTAGGTCACAGACACGGCTCGGATCCCCATGTTACTGTGGCTCTGGCGTAAGCCCGAGGCAACAGCTCTGACTAGACCCCTAGCCTGGGAACCTCCATATACCGCGGGAGCAGCCCTAGAAAAGGCAAAAAGACAGAAAAAAAAAAAGTCTGACAATTTAATGGATGGAAAGTATTTGAATATCATAAATGTATAGTTCAAATGTGTATAAAATTTGTTTTTAATTTAAATTTTGTCTTCCAGTTGAATGGCTGGAACTTTCTTAAATTGAGAAAAGGCTGTTATTTTCACACTCAGACACCATATGTATATATGTGAGGGTATATAAATATATATATATGTATATGTATCTGTATATATAAAAATCTTTTAGTCTCAGTAGTAAATAACAAAATTGACTCTCTGTAATAATTCCTAAATATCAGGTTTCATTTATGCAAAGATAGAACTTTCACTTAGTATATGCAATATGTGAAAAATAATTATGAAAATTACACTATTTGAAGTAACTTATATTCTAATAATAACATCTCAAATATAGAGAATATATATAAATATATATTTTAGTATTACCGAACTTATTATTTGAGAAAAAATATCATGCCCATTTTTTGTCAAATACATTTCAAAGTTTTGCTACTCTTTAGTTTTCTCTTTTGAAATGGCAGCTATCCTTATAATATGAACTCTAAGATTTTTTTTCCTGGCATTATGGTATGTTAAAAGCATGTTCTTCATGTGTCACAATGCCCTCAGTCTCCCGGCTTCTTTTCACCAATTTTTGGCCTTGAGATTGCCAAAAAGATTGATTGGTGTTATGGACTGAATGTTTGTGTCCCCCAAAATTCATATGTTGAAATCCCAACCCCCAATGTGATGGTATTAGGAGGTGGGGCCTTTGGGAGGTCATTAAGTCATGAGGGTGGCCCCTGGTGCCTGGGCTATAAAATAACCCCAAAGGGAGCTTCAGGATATGATGTCTACTGCTATTGGGTTTGCTTGAAATTGGAAACATTTACCAGTACTTTTGTCAAGAGGTTGTAGAAACATCGTGGAGGGAAATAATTCAGTCACTATCAGACATTCTCATTTTAACCTTAAACATTCCATATTTTATAGCAAAATAAAATCTTAAAATAGGCAAAGCTGAAAGAATACATACTTAGCTGTTGTCAGCCATTGGTCAATACTAATTTCCTATATAAGCATCGTTAATTCTTTTAATTTGGATGTCTTATTTACAAAGGACAGAAATGTTCACCTGTTAGGCTGGTCCTGTCTGAAGATGAAGTGATGAGCTTGACAACTACTCAAGCTTACATAACTTCTAGACTAGGATGCAAAATAGTCTGCTCTCTTATGTCTAAGAGGCAGCAGCCTAACCCAGGGATGAAGTGTGGAGACTTTGGGGTAAAATCCTGGTGCCATCACTTAGGCATCATGTAGTGGTTGAGTAGCCTCTACTAGTTTCTCATGGGTAGGTTACTCAACCCCCTTGTACCTCAATTTTCTCATCTGGAAAAAATGGCAGAAATTAGAGCGCCCACCCCTCCACATGGCTGGAGGACTGAGTTAGTTGATATTTGTACGGTACTTAGAATAGAGCTTGGCATGTGAGAAGTGCTGTGAAGGCTTTATTATACTTATGAAACTCTGCCTTTATTCTTGGAAGCTTTGTTTCCTGGAGCCTTTGGGTTACATCAGATTCTTCTAATATGTGGAGACATGAAATAAAACATATGCTTTCTTTGTAGAAATATGACCAAAGAGCATGTTTCATTTGCAGTTTGATGCTCAGGATATCTTGAAGTCTCAAAATCAGTTTAGATAAATGTGATTTGCAAGTGAAGCTGCTGTAGGTGCTACTGATGAAGAGCCTACCACATCCACAGAACTTTACCAGGGGTGAAGCATCAAACCTCCCATTGCACCTTCTGACGCAGCCTCTCCAAACCAGGGGCTCTAGCATCAAAACGTCAATTTTAGCCTCTGTATCTTGGCCTCTTGACATGTCTTAGCAAATGAAATCTTTCCTTTGTGTCTGGGTGAGCCTTCTGAAGTAGAAAGTGTTGAAATAAATGGCTTATGACATGTATAGTGTTGAAATAAACGTTTATTTTAACACTTCATAAGTCATGAGCCATTTATTTTAACACTTTTCACTTGAAGTGTTTAAATAATAGGTTTTATACAGGGATGTGTCATACACTCTGTTTAATGTAAAAGTGAATATGTAAATATATCCATCTATCTAATCTGGATTTTACACCCTTTGACTGCCAAACAGCCTGGTTGCTATAGTTTCTGGAGTAACCCGAAATTAAACTTTCTGCTCCTTCTTTTTTAGGTGACAGTTAATTTGGTGATACATAAGGTGATTGGACATCACTCCATTAATGGGGAAATCGCTAAATACATCTTTTTTTTTTTTCAGTAAATGAAGTGTCAGTAAAGACTAGAATTGACAGTGAAATGCTTTCATAACTAGAACAGCTTTTACTAGAAAATGCCAGGGTGTTACCTTTTGTTTTTAGGACTAACAGCAACTTGTTTTCAGGATTTTTTTTTTTTTGAGCACTCTTACAAATATGTAACCTAATGCGGTGCCTAGAACCATATTAGTATGAACTTAAACATATACAAATGTTAACTTTTTGAAGTAAGGCAATGTGGGAAGCAGCACTGATTTGGGAGTCAACAGATTTGAGTGGGATCTAAGATCTTACAGTTACTATTATAAAGGCAAGATATTTAACCATTTTGAGCATCAGAAGTAATAGCTCCTAAGGATTTTTTGAGATTTAAATGATAATTAAGTTAAAATCTTTAAAAAAAACCAAAAAACAAAAAACAAGTGGCTGCACCTGCAGCATATTGGAAGCTCCTGAGCCAGGGGTCGAGCCACAGCCACTGTAGAAGCAACACTGAGTAGTTACGTTATGAGCCACATGGGAAGTGCAGGTTAAAATATTTAACAGAGTGCTTTGCTTTGCATATATTAAGACAGTTCAATAAGAGATAGCTATTATTATGGTTATTATTTCTTAATAGGAAATGGCAATTAATAAAAACAATTATAAATTCTATATTTTTATTTTATTTATTATTATTATTATTTGTCTTTTTAGGGCCGCACCTGTGGCATGTGGAGATTCCCAGGCTAGGGGTCAAATCGGAGCTGCAGCTGCCAGCCTACTCCACAGCCACAGCAAGTGGGATCCGAGCCACATCTGTGACCTACACCACAGTTCATTCACCACAATGCCAGATTCTTAACCCACTGAGTGAGGCCAGGGATCAAACCCACATCTTCATGCATACTAGTGGGGTTCATTACTGTTGATCCACAGTAAAAAAAAAAAAAAAAGTTTTATTGAAGTATAATTTGCAAGGTTGTGATAATTTCTCCTGTACAACAAAGTGACCTGGTCATACATATACACACATATCCATTCTCTCTCAGATTCTTTCCCCACATAGATTATCACAGAATACGTACTGGGTAGAGTTCTCTGTGCTGTACAGCAGGTCCCCACTGGCCAGTCATTCCGTGTACCTCAGTGTGCACATGCCAATCCCACACCCCCAGTCCATCCCTCCCACCCTAAATGCTGTATTTTTAAAAAAACTCTTTCCAATATTCACATGTTTGCGTCTTTGTTTTTTTCCAAATAATATAGACAAAGTAATTTTTTTTTAAGAGCAGGAGGAATGCAAGCACTGTATATAAGATTTTTTTTCTAAATAAACTTTTTGTTCTGAAACGATTGTAGATTCACAGAAAAGTTGAAATGAGAGTTTCCTAATACCCCTTACACAATTGCTTGTATTTTCAATTACAAGGAGCATTTTAATTTATGAATTTACCAAAGTAACACCTTGTGGTAGACAGTAATTGTGCCAAAGCCTTTGTTTTAAAGTGTTGACAATGAATCTTTTGAAGTGACATGAAGGAAACGGAAACATTGTGAGATCGGAGGCTGAGAAGATCTTAAGGGAGCGAAGCCAAGAGGGGTGTAAACTAAAGGGTAAAACTTGGGACAAACCTTATTTCTCATGATGACTTGCCACTTCTCTGTATATAAAATAGCTCCCATGGAGTTTCCTGGTGGCTCAGTAGGTTAAGGATACAGCGTTGTCACTGCCATGGCTCGGGTCCCTGCTGTGGTGCGGGTTCCGTCCCTAGCCTGGGAACTTCTCCATGCCAAGGGCATAGGCGAAAAACAACAGCAGCAACTCCCTGACAAATCTAAATCTGTTGAAAGAGTTAATTGAGACACGAAAGGGCAAATGTTTGCTTTTGCTTTCAGGTAGTAGGAAATCTTTTAAGGAATAATTAAAATCTGAGTGGTGAGAATGCTCCAGAAAGAAGACAAATACTGGCATTCATTTTCCATTTGACATTTTCCAATGTCTATAAATGCTATTGATTTCAAATTCTAAATTATTTCACTTCTGAACACGCCTTGTAGAATTATTGCAATGCTGTTTGTGTGGGCTTGTAATTATTGATTGTGACATTATACTCTCCATAAATGTGCCATTGTGAATAATTAAACTTGTTAGCATTTTGTTTGCCTACAGTCTTTAGAGTGCTAGCCCTTTTTGGCAATCACAGATAGGTTTTTCTAGCTCAGTTTGTGCTAGTTGTGGGGGTATATATCATTTTTCCTTGAAACTGTTTAGTACTTTGCCATTTTAAAATTTCAAATTTCAAGAGCCGCCCTATAACAATTTAGCTTTTAGCAAATAAAAACTCTGGGAGCCTTATGATTTGTATTCTGGAGTTATAAATAAATGAGCTTCTAGAATGCAAACAGGAGACCTCTTGCAAGCCATTTACTGCCTGTGAGCATGCCATTTCTCATGCCTTATTCTTTTTGCCTAGGGTAAAACAAATATTAGTGTTAGAAAAAATATATGCGTTGTGACTGCTGGCCCTGTTTACACCCATTGCAGATATACTTGAAAAGATTTGAAAGATTGGTATAGTCTAATACAATTTCTGTCAGCTTCTACACAATTACAGAGGGTCTCTGAGCTCTGTTGAGGAAACACTATATAGCAGTTTTGGCAAAGGTTACTGAAAAAGTCTCTCCCCTTGAGGCATGGAAACCGTGTTCTAGCCATGCCTCTGGAACTGGAGTTAGCACATCTGTGATGCCCAATGCCCAATTCTGAACAGCCCAATGCTATTTGGAATCATTAAGCACAATTTAAGCATCGGGATGATGAACCACTTATGGCAACAGTATAAACTGAATGAGCATCTATGAACGAGGAGAAACATATGCATCACATTTCTGCTTAGATATGTGCATTAGATACTGTCTGTGTATCCTTTTTTCCACCAAGTTGGTCCTGATAATAGGCTGTCTCCTTTTCATGCATGCAGAAGTTCGCTAAATGCCATTTGGCAAGGAGCTGAATCATCCGGGGTTGCACACTTGCCAGTTCAGCCTAAATATCCATGCCAGTCGACAAAGTAATGACCTCAATTTGACAAGAGCCTGAAATTTCATCAGAAAACCTAAAAAGATTGGAAAAGCAGCAAATGGGGAGAGGATATTTCATTGCGAACCCATCATAGACTTGACATAAGGTGTAAGCCAAATATTCTTTAAAGAGCCCGCTGGGAGGATCAATTTATGATTACAAGGTTTTAATGGGACTAACACCCTTGAGTGCAAGCTCTCTTATTTTGGAGAGGTAAAGATATACTCAAATAGCAATTTGGGCATAAAGTGAAGAACTAGAAACTCTCATTATATGTTAACAATATTTGTGATCAGTTGATGACATTTTTGAAATTTGGCTCCAGGGTCTTACTTAGTACAAAGTCAGCAAAGGGCCAAACTGCCTTTGCTGCTTACTGGAGCAGTGTCTTTCTACATGGAGCAGTGATTAGCATACCTGGCCAATTCAGAGGCTGTGATTTATACCTGCCTTTATATTTGCATCATTTTTGTACTCCATGTGTCCTTATTCTTAATAACCAGTGATTTGTCACTAGCAGTGTGTTTGCATTTGTGTACGTGCTTATATGTGTTATATATAACTTCTTTAAAAGCATTGCTTTTAAGAAAATTTCATGGCGATTACAAGCATTGAAGAGGCTATCAACATCATAAAAAGTGCTCCTGATGGGTCATCCTCTTCTCCACATTTCTCTTTCGTGATTTACTGCAGATAAGATCTTTAGTCCCATTTACCTTTAAAATATAAAACTCATTTTCTCATGGATGTAGTTTCTGCCCACAAATGGGAAGATGCTCTCACATCTTGTAAAAATGAGTGATCTGACCATCAGAAGATTTCTTAGAAGTGGATCTAAATGGGAGAGACTTACTTTCAAGATGGACCTTTTTTGCTACTTTCTGTATGTATTTAAATATTTAAAGTTTTTAAGTGACGTGATTTTACAGACAATACAGTGCACAGATACTAAGTTTGCAGGTGAATTAGCTTTGACAATTGTATACATCTGTAATAACTGCAGTCTGAATAAGACAGAGAATATTTCCTTCACACCAGAAAATTCCCTTGGTACCGCTTGGCAGTCAAATCTCCCACATATTATATACGTAGATCGCTGTAGATATTTATAGATACTGACTCTTCTTAGTAGACTTCAGATAAAGGAAATAATATTCATTCTCTCCGTGTCTGTCTCTTCACACTCTTACCACTTTGTAGGTGTGGGTGTATGTGGGGGTGGGGATATTTGGCTTCATTTGCGCAACATAGTATTTTTTTATATTCGTATCTGTTATTGCAGGTATCAGTAGGCAAGTCCCTTTTATTGCTGATAGTTTTCACTAAATTAATTGACTACAGCTTGATTATCCATTGATGGACATTTGGGTGGTTTCCAGTTTGGGGCTATTATAAACAAGGCCACTGTGAATATTCTTGTTACCTACATTTGTGTAGCCTTGTTTTCATTTCTCCTGGGTGAAAAATCTGGGAATGAAACGGCTGAGTCATAGAACAGATCTATGTTTAATTTTTAAAGTGATTTTTCACACAATTATCCAAGGTGATTTTACCATCTTATACTCCAGCTAGTACTACACGAGAGTTGTGCTTGTCATTCTTGTCAACATTTAGTGTTATCAGTCTTTTAAAATCTATTTTAAAATCTTAAAAATCATTTTTAAATGATTTTCACCTGTTTTCTAATAAGTATGAAATGGAGTCTCGTGAAAGTTTTGATTTTTATTTCCATAACGTGGAGTGCTTTCTCAAGTACTAACTGCCCATTTGTGTTTCTTTTTTTGAAATACCTACTCAAGTGTTGCCTACTTCAGCTGTATTCATCTTGTAATTTTTGTTTTATAGAAGTTATTTATATATGAGTTCTTTTTTCACATTTATGTGTATCAATGTAATAATTTTTATAGATTTTGACTTCTTATTTTTGTTTTACCAGTTTTTTGAGTTTTTATTTATTGAGTTTTTATTATGAGTATTTATTGAGTTAACACATTAACTCAGTTATTTTATTTATTTAAATAAAATTTATTTAACTTATTTAAAAAGTTAAATATTGAGGAGTTCCCGTCGTGGTGCAGTGATTAACGAATCCGACTAGGAACCATGAGGTTGCGGGTTCGGTCCCTGCCCTTGCTCAGTGGGTTAACGATCCGGCATTGCCGTGAGCTGTGGTGTAGGTTGCAGACGCGGCTCGGATCCCGCGTTGCTGTGGCTCTGGCGTAGGCCGGTGGCTACAGCTCCGATTCGACCCCTAGCCTGGGAACCTCCATATGCCGCGGGAGCGGCCCAAGAAATAGCAAAAAGACAATAAATAAATAAATAATAAAAAGTTAAATATTGAGTTTTTATTATGAGTTTTATCAGTTTTTTAAAATTTAGTACTTTTAATATCCTTTCTCAGAAATCTTGCTTAACTCCAGGTTACAAAAATATTCTGCTACATTTTTTCCCCTAGAAATTTTATAGTTTCACATTTTAGATTTACATCTTCAGTCTATCTTAAATCTTTTAAAAAATTTTTGTATGAGGTAAGATAGCAATTAAGGTTTCTTTTTTTTCCCTCTTTTTCTTACAAATATCCAGTTCTCTTAGCACAATTTGTTAAATTGATTTTTCTTTCCCCTGCTGAACTGACTTACTGACTTGGTCAAAAATCAATTAACTTTATATGTGAGGACTATTTCTGGATACCATCCTGTTCTATATTTCATACTATTATCTTGATACTGTAGATTTACAGCCAGTTCTGAAATGAAATAACAATCCTTGAATTTTCTTGTTCGTGGTTGTTTCGGTTATTCTAGCTAGTTTATATTTTTATATAAATTTTAGAATCAGCTTATCAGTTTATTTAAAGATATTTGGGTCTATGTTAATGAAAGATATTGGCCGATAATTTTGTTTTCTCTTAGTACACGTGCTAGGTTTTGGTACCAGAATTAAGGCCTCGTAAAACAAGTTGGGAATTGTTCCGTCTTTTTCTGTCTTCCACAAGAGTTTGTATAAGACTGGTACTATTTCTTCCTTAAATTTGATAGAATTTATCAGAGAAGCCATCTGGGTCTGCAGTTTTTTTGGTATAAATGCTTTTTTTAAATTATGAATTCAATTTCTGTGATAGTTATGAGGTTATTTTTTATTTTTATTTTCTGCTTTTTTGTTGTCAGTTTTGGTTAGTTTTATTTTGCTTGAAATCTGTCCATTTCATTTCAGTTGTTGAATTTATTGCATAAAGTTGTTCATATTGCTCCCTCATTATGTTTTTACTATTTTGAAGATCTGTTGTGATGTTACTGTTTCTTAAGCGCTTTTTACGTGATTGTCACTGTGCTCCCTGCCTTACGTAGGTTATTTACATTTGATTTTACCTAGTTCTCTTTAGGTCCATTAGATGTTCTTTCCCACCACCTGAGTATCCAGAGAGCTTCTGGTTTCTGCCTAGCTGCTTGCCTGAAGAGCATCCTTGCTTATACTCCAAAGCCCTAACGTGTAGGGGCCACATTGATATGCACATTTTGACACTAGATGACCAGTCTAGGCTCACAGCCACCCTCTGGCATGGCGTAAGAGGTTGCCAGGGTAACACATTGCCCCATGGTCTAGCAGAGTATGAGAGTTTTCTAGGTAACACTTTGGAAAATCTTGTCTAAAGTAATGTAATATTAAATTGCTTTCCCTTTCTCGATTGCTTGATCTTGTGCTCCATTTTATGCTTGCTGCAGATTCCTGCAATATTTATGATGTTTATTAAGAGTATAAGTCCATTTATGAAAATCAAACTGCGCGATACTGGCAGCAGTTGTTGAATGGTTGAGTGGAGTGGAACTTGTACTCTCTTCTGTCACACAAGCTCTCTACGTTGTAAAAAAGGAACCTTAGTATTTTAATTGTAACCTTTGTCTCTTCTGACTGATAACTATTACTTTTTAAATCAGACCGGAAAGATCCTTGTGATCTACATAAAGGCTACAGCCAAGGACATGTACATAGAATATATGTTCTCTTTAGTTTCCCTGGAGAAATATTTTTTATTAACAATGAAATAAATCTGGACCTCTTTCATTTTATTATATCCTTTGTTCAGACACTGTTAAAATTCATATGAATTCAAGAATTTTTATGGCAATTCAATATTTTAAAAAGGATTTTTAAATAAAGTATCATGTAGAAGTTGGTGATGATAGGTGAGGGAGTGCAAGAGAGGCCGTTCCTCTGCTCCCCAGACAACACCCTTCCCACCCAGATACACTGCATATACCACATCCCCACCTGAAAGACTCCTTGAGTTTTACTATGAATGCAAGTGTTTCACAAACATGAATTGTTCAAATGTAGCTGCATTTTGCTCACCTTGTCCCCAGCCCGTGCCAGAATTTGAAATGTCCTAGTTTTCAACCCCAGTCCTACCTACCCATCCTTCAAGAGCCCAGTTGACGTCCTGCATTTCCCCTGAAACCCTCCTGGGCCACTTCAGTCTTCCTGGATCATCCTGTCTTTTGAGTTTCATCAGTTCCATAGTCTGTTTCACATAATCAGGATGTGAACACGCATTGTCTGTGTTTTCATCACACCTACTCAGTCTCTTAAACCCACTGAGAGGAGATTCCTCCACTGCTACCTTGTAGCAACTGACATAGTGCTGGGTACAAGAAATATTTTTCATTAAAATGATTTCTCATTTTTTTCCCCTGTTGAAATTTAGAAAGGGGAGTTCCTCTCGTGGCTCAGTGGGTAATGAACCTGACTGGTATCCATGAGGACCCAGGTTCAATCCCTGGCCTCGCTCAGTGGGTTAAGGATCCGGCATTGCTGTGAGCTCCGGTATAGGTTGCAGACATGGCTCAGATCTCATGTTGCTATGGTTGTGGTGTAGGTTTGAACCCCCAGCCTGGGACCTCCATATGACATGGGTGCATCTCTAAAAAGACAAAAAAAAAATTTTTTAGGAAGAAATTTCATTGTCAAGTAATTGAGAGAGCGATTACTAATCATTAGAACAAACATTAATCAATAGAGCCCCTTCTTTCCAAAGTGCCTAGGCAGTTTACAGGGGTCTTTGTTTCTCAGAGGGTTCTGATATGGTCCAGCTGAAGGGGTCCTTGTCCATATCATTATCTTTAAACACTTGTCAGAATGCCATCATCAAAAAGTCTACAAATAACAAATATTGGAGAGGATATGAAGAAAAGAGAACCCTTGTACCTGTTAGTGGGAATGAAAATTGGTGCAGCCACTGTGGAAAACAGTATGAAGTTTCTTCAGAAAATTAAAGGTAGAATTACCGTATGATCCACCAATTCCTGGGTGTATATCCAAAGAAGATGAAAACACTAATTCAAAAAATGTATATGCACCCCAGTGTTCACAGCAGCACTTATTCGCAATAGCCAAGATATAGAAGGACCCCAAATACCCATTAACATATGCATGGATAAAGAAGGTGGCATGTGTAAAATGGAATACTACTCAGCCATAAAAAAGAAATTCTGCCATTTGCAGCAATGTGGATGGACCCAGAGAGTAGTATGTTTACTAAAATAACTCAAAGACAAATACTGTCATATCACTTATATGTGGAATCAAGAAATAATATAAAAGAATGTATATGCAAAAACAGAAGTAGACTCACTGATACAGAAAACAAACTACTTGTTAATGAAGGGGGAGGGACAAATTAAGGGGATGGGATTAAGAGATACAAACTACTGTGTACAAAACAGATAAGCAACAAGGATATATTATGTGGCACAAGGAATTAAGCCATTATCTTGTGATAACTTTTGGTGGACTACAATCTGTAAAAATACTAAATCACTGTGCTGTACACCTGCAATTATTATAACATTGTAAATCAACTATACTTCAATAAAAAAAATTTAAAGAACATTATTATCTTTGAGTGGTGTCCAGCCCAGAGAAGAGAACAAAACCTCAGTGCCTGCTATACAGCCAGGGTTTTAGCAGACCCTGAGGACACAGCCTTATCACAGGGCACAGAGATTTACACATGTAATTCATTGTAAAGTGAAAGACAATGAGAATAAAAGGAAAGGTTTTATGGTACAGCAGGTGCTACCACGGACACCCTGATGGTGTGACCATCCACAGTATGAACTGAGTACAGAATTTCAGAGGGAAAAATAGTCGTGGCTTTCCAAAGAACGTATATGGTCCTAGTGAATGTGAGAACTCTTTCTGATATTTTTTGGAGTCTTCAAAAAAATGCTCACTTCTAATTGCCCTGGGCTCTCCGAGTGCAAAGCCTAATTCTGATCATCAGCGTTATCATCACCGTAACAATTTTCCTCTTTCTCCTCTTCAAATAACTATTTCTGAATACACATAGACTGTGAGATTTTATGTGGTATGATAACATTTGCCCTGAAAATCCTTAAACAAAATCATATGAGAAATGTTTATACATCGAGTTCACTAGGTCCATCGTAGTTCAGAATCTCTTCACTAAGGAAATATGTGTATTTTTTAAAGAGTCATATATTTATATTTATAGGTAAATTCATTATATTTATAAGCTTAAAGTACTGCCAGAAGTATATATACAAGAAAGACTGAGGTGTATGGTAATCTGGAAATAAAGTCCTCAAATTCAAACCCATTAATTAATTTTATGGTCACATTGTGCACTAATTGCTTTACTGTTGTAATGTGTTATTTTACTACACAACCCTGCCTTTTTTATATGCATATGCTGTTAAACATTTTTTGAGCCTGAATTTTTTCTTCTGTACAAGGGGGATAATGAATATATGATGCGAGGACATAAATAATGCATAGTAATTAGCAGGGCACCTAGTATTCAGTAGGCTCTCAAAATTATTTCCTTTAGTCATAAAATGGTATAGACATTGGCTTTGAATTCTAGTTCTGTTTTGTCATATGAAGACCAATAACTCTAAAATATTGGCAGTCTCAGAGAGTTTTATCTCTGGTGACTCAGAAACACGGTATGAGGTCTCATCAGTAAATATTAGAACAGGGGAGTTGAATAACAAGGAAGAAACTGAGATTAGAACTCTGGTCCATTTTAAATGCTAAATATCGGCTGAAATCTAAAAGCCATTTATAGTTTTTTTCTTGATAACTATACTTTAAAAATTAGCACCATTTTGTTAAGTGAAAACATACATAAATATTTTTAAAATGAGGGTAAGAAAAATTCCCTACTTGCTTTTCTCATGTGGAGGTTACTGAAAAAATAATATGTGAGTATATTTTATATATTCGTAGATTCATATGTTTTTAATTGACACCAGCAAATTTCATGAATCAATTTACAAAACTCTCCATTCTTGTTTCCAAAGAGAGTACATATGTTGTTGTATGTACTATGAAAACTAAATCAAGTTGGGAACAGCAATAATGATTTATTTCAGTAACCCTCTCTCTTTTGGCTATGTGTCTTTCTTCTGTGTTAACATGTCTGCACACTGGATTTCTTTCCAAATCTGAATGTCCTTGCTGGCCATATTGAAGAATGCACTTATGGTACTGTTTCATTAAACTGCTGTGTTATCGGGTAATTGTTTAAACATAATGCCATAGCACTATCAAAAGGAAAGGTGAACTAATGGCATTTGCAAATGTCAGGGATTATCTTAACACTTTTATTATAGTTTATAAAAAAGTAGGTTCAGGGCATTTCATGGCAATTATTTCTACAGAAATTGGTTATTTAAATAAATTGCTAATTATCTGAAGATGACAGTATTGAAAATGCTACTAATGAGTTGTTTAATAAGTATAGCTTGTGGTGGCCACCTACAGGTTGAAAATAGAAAGAACGTATAGACTAATTATGCCTAGATATCACATAGGAATGTCATTTATTTTTCCTTCTCATATTTCCTTCTACACATCTAAGGAAATTTTTCTTTTCATGCCATCCTTTGAGTCACTGTAGTTAGTTTCTAAGTTTTTCATATATTATGATTTTGTTCTAAATCATACTTCACTTTGCTTCCATAGTCATCTTTGTCCTATAATACCTGAATACATTCTATCATTATAATTTATCACCCAAGCTGTGATACTTTTAGAGTAAAAGAGGATGCTATTTATAATTACACCACATAATTACAAATAAGTACAGGTATGATAAACCGGGGCTCTGGCAGGCAGACTAGGTCACGTGGTCTCTCTGGTTATATAATTACTAACTACTATAGTTTTAACCTAATTCCTAGCCCGCAATTCATATAATGCTAATATTGTTGATTTTATCATATGTGGATGACATATATTTATTAGTTATAAAAATTACTCTCTCGCTGTAACTTAAGTAATATACAAGCAATTAAAATAGGGAAGAAATATAGCATTGTGGTTAAGAATGTAGTATCAAGAATCAGGTAGACCTGGACTCAAATACTAGACCCACACTTTCTAACAGAGTGATCTGCGCGGTGAGGTGCTTGTTTCTGCTGAGTCCTATTTACACACCTATAAAAGTGGAAACACACAAACAAGAAAAACTGTAGTAATGTTGTTCGGGTAATGTATGAAAAAATACCTGGCAGTTAGAAAGCACTCAAAAGAGGAATCTCTATATTGAATATTAAAATTTCATTTTGACTCATACCTAATCCTTTTCTAAGCTGATTTCATCATCTGTTGGGAAACCACAGAGCATGTAAAATTGCTTATTACCATTCATAGTATCCTGGAATTTTGAATTGGAAAAGATTATCTAATCCAGTATTTTCTATAGGACAGAGGTCTTTTCTGTTGCATCCTACCTGCCACTACCTGCCAAATATCCATTTAGGATCAAGCAACAGGGACATCTGAATGTAGCTACTTTTGCTGTTGAATTTACAACAAATTAATTATAAAACGAGCAATAAGAAAGCCAATAGTGTGTGCTTAACCATTGGTTCTTTTTATCTGCTGTGGGAAAAATATAGATGACATTTTTCTTCATGATTATCCTTTATTTGAAGACAACTATTGGGATTACTTCGGCCAGTTCATACACACACACACACACACACACACACATGCACATGCAATACTTTTAAATTTTTATTTCAAATCAATTTTATTACATCCAAAATGGTGGAATTAACTGTACATAATAATAATATATATACACACATACATACACACATTTTATTTTTTTTAATTAATTTATTTTTTTATTATTACATCCCCAACACAATTTTTTTTTCCACTGTATAGCATGGGGACCCAGTTACACATACGTGTATACCTACTTTTTTCTCCCATTGTCATGCTCCATTTTAAGTATCTAGACATAGTTCTCAGTGCTACACAGTAGGATCTCATTGTTAATCCATTCCAAAAGCAATAGTTTGTATCCGTTAACCCCAAGCTCCCAGTCTACCCCACTCCCTCCTCCTCCCCCCAGGCAACCACCAGTCTATTCTTCAAGTCCATGATTTTCTTTTCTGTGGAAAGGTTCATTTGTGCTGTATATTAGATCCCAGATATGAGTGATATCATATGGTATTTGTCTTTCTCTTTCTGACTTATTTCACTCAGTATGAGAGTCTCTAGTTCCCTCCATTTTGCTGCAAATGGCATTATTTCATTCTTTTTTATGGCTGAGTAGTATTCCATACCACTTCTTCCTAATCCAATCATCTGTCGATGGACATTTGGGTTGTTTCCATGTCTTGGCTATTGTGAATAGTGCTGCAGTGAACATGCGGGTGCATGTGCTTTTTTAAGGAAAGTTTTGTCCAGATGTATGCCCAAGAGTGGGACTGCTGGGTCATATGGTAGTTCTATGTATAGATTTCTAAGGTACCTCCTTACTGTTCTCCATAGTGGTTGTACCAGCTTACATTTCCACAGCAGTTCAGGAAGGTTCCCTTTTCTCCACACCCCCCCTTCCAGTGTTTGTTATTTGTGGACTTATTAATGATGGCCATTCTGACTGGTGTGAGGTGGTATCTCATGGTAGTTTTGATTTGCGTTTCTCTAATAATCATGGATGTTGAGCATTTCTTCATGTGCTTGTTGTCCAGCTGTACATCTTCTTTGGAAAAATGTCTGTTCAGGAATTCATTCATTTTTACAAAGAAGACCTGAACGCATACACACATTTTATAGGGAATAGAGTTTATTTTTGGCAGATAGTGTTAAACAAAATTAAAGTTGTATATGCAAGTAATATAACTCATTCTTAATTTGGTATAAGTGTGACATATTTTGTTGCTTTCCTGTGTTCTGCTAAATCACCATAGCCTAAACTACTTCATAAAACCAATTTGCTAAATTTAGCTGTGCTGTTTTAACTTAAACTCTGATTTCAAACAAAACTTTTCATAAGCTCATTCTATCTCTGGATCCATCTCATTGTGTATGTGTGTTTAAAAGAGACAGAATCAGAGAGAAAGAGGTATACTAGTCACCCTGTTCTGGATGTATTCTAAGTATGTTAAATTTTACTTAAATGATTAGATATAGAACCAAATGTGCTCTTCTGAATGTACAGAGGGTAGCATCATCACACTTCCCATATATAATAAGTTTCACAGCACAGAATCTGAAAATGCCTAGTCCTGATTTGTTTTAGGAACATTATAAAAAGTAGTCATTTTTTGTTGCACAAATGAATCATAAATACTTTCTTTCCTAAAAGAATCAAAAACTATGGAAGTATAGATATCAAACTTGAAAGTTCCTCTTCCACCTGTTCCCCAGTGATGATAACTATTAACAGTTTAAGCTCAACATTCTGTGTTTTTACATGCCCACATACTAAATATAATCATACCTTTTTTTACCCAAAAGGGGATCACACCATGTCTATTGTTCTGCCACTTGTGATTTCTCACTTAGCCTTATATTCTAGAGATATTTCCATGTCAGTTTTAAAATTACAAACAATAATTTACCAAATAGCATAACTACTAGTGATTATTCACATTGTTTTCATTTTTTTTTTTTTGCAGTAAAAAGCAACACTTCAAGGAACATCTTTGTACATGTGACCTTGTGTCTATGAACTCACAGAATAGATTTAGCAAAGTGATGTTTCTGGCTGAGACATGTACGTTTAGATACTGCAATTGCATTATAAATCTAATAAAGCTTTATTCACTCAAATATATGCGTTTACAGTCATAGACTCAAATTATATTTTTTAAAAACGAAATGCCTTAGGGTTTCTAAATTTGATACCTAGAAGATTAATTAATACCCCTTAAGTATGAAGTCTAACACCCCTTAAATATTAAGTGTTTATCCCCACGTGTTTCTAGTGAATGTTTACTTCTCTGGTCAATTTTCTCTAGCTTCTCTCTGCATAGTAATATTAGCCTTTATACACTATGAAGCAGGCACTGTGCCAAGTGCTTTCCACAGATGGTATCGTGTAACACTCCCCATGTTGCTGTGATACTACTGTTACCGTTTGTCCCAGTTTCACAGATAGGGAAAGCGGATGTTCTGGGAAGTTAAGGAAATGGTTCAAAGCCACAGCTGTGCGACGTAATAGAGCTGAGATGTCTGCCTAGTTGGCTGGCCTTTAGAACCTGTGGTCGTAGTCTTAGGCCACAAAGACAGAGGCAAAGACAATACGAAGACCACCCTCTTCGTAGCTGCCGCGCTGCCGTTTCTCGGGAACAGCCAAAAGCATGAACTCTGATGCCGCAGAGACTGGGTGTTCAGACTTTTCAGCTGTGCGACATCAAACAAGTTCTTTGTTCAGCTTGAGTTTCCATTTCTTCACATGCAGACTAGAGATGGGAGCATCTGTCTGCACAGCACTGTGAGGGTTAAGTCACCGGAGGGATAAGGAGCCCCAGTCTCCACGTCTGTCTCTCTGGCAGGTGGAAATCGCTCTGTGAATGATCCCTCCCACTCCTTCCTCTGCCAACCCCTCAGCCTTTACAAGGGAAAAGGGATAGTCTTCATTCTGCTACTTTGAAATAAAATGCCTGGCCCATGCTGGGTGCCAAGTTACTGAATATGAATTGACTATGAACATATTGAGTATGTTATGAAACAGATAAACATTAAAGATTTGAAGACTCAGGAAAAGTTTCTTGAAATATTCAACAAAATTAAAACCATTTCATAAGAAAATTAAAAAAAATTATTGGAGTATAGTTGACTTACAGTATTGTGTTAAGTTACTTCCATGTGTACAGCAAAGCGACTCAGTTACACATATGCATGTATCCATTCTTTTTCATATTCTTTTCCCACATCCATTATTACAGAGTATTGAATAGATGTCCCCCTTTTAGCTTTTCCAATAAATCTGTAATAATAACAACATAAAACAATTGGTTTTCTTCGTCTGTTTCCCCTCTTTAAGTTTCATATCTCTAGATAGAACCCTGGATCCTTTTAGTACTTCAGCTTCTGGTGGAATTATGCTAATTTCCTCAGAGGACTTTAATCCGTGTGTAAAGATGTATTTTTAAATAGCTGTGCCTTACATATTTATCAGTATATTAGGTTCATTAATATTTAAAATTTTTCTAAGGGATAAATTTTTGGTGCTTGATTTATGTGTATTTTATAAAAATCAATCTCTCAACTCCAAAATCTTTGAAATTCTTGATTTGCTAATATTTTCTCTCTTCTGGGTGATGTTAAAACTATTAACAATTAGACAGTCAAAGTTCAATTTCTAATGAATTTGTTATCCACTTAATTCATTATATTTTAATTAATGTAAGCAAATTAAAACTACATTTTCTTTTTGTATACACAGTGAGCACAAGTGAGTATTATAACCCAATTTCTGTTTTATTGCCAGCTAGAGCTATTATCAGGGAGTTTATTGTGGACTTAGCTCTAACAATTAATTCTGTAGCAGTGGCTGTCCTAGGAGTCAAATGATTAGGGAAAAAAACAAACAGAATTAAACTCAATTATTCAAAATTTCAGTTATCCAAAATTAGCATGTGTTCCACTCTATCTTGCCCATTAAAAATGCCTTTTCTCTTCAAGGATTTAGTCATGCTAAGTAAAGCTCTGCCTCCTTACCACCAATAAACCTGAGTTCAGATGTCATCATTAAAATTCTTGCATAATGATTTAGTGCATGGACCTAAAATAAAATCTTAAATATATGGGATATTTGCCTTTGAGATTTTTACCTTTAGAGGCAATCAATCTTACCAACATTGTGACACCACTAAATGAAAGCTGCTGGAGAGGAGGAAAAGGAGAGAGAGAGATATGGGTGATTCTCCTAACATAGCAGAGGTTATAAAGTTCCATCACCATAGACATCATGCTTTCTTTTGTCTCCAATTTAAAAAAAAAATTGGTTAACTTGCATTAATAAGCACACAGCAATGACATAGAAGGCACAGAGTAAACTGAGTAAGTAAGTGTTCGCTCTGAAATCAGTTGTCCTTGTAGGTAGTACAAGTTATAATAGCAAAAACATCTGTATAATTTTTACCATGCACTAGCCCTTTATATATACACAAATTCCTTATATATATATATTATATATAATATATATAATATATATATTATATATAATATATATAATATATATATTATATATAATATATATAATATATATATTATATATAATATATATACTATAACTTAATCCTCCTAACAGCTCTGCTAAATTATTATGGTTGTATTATTTCATAGATCAAAAAACACAGATACACTGAGATTAAGAAATTTTTGCAAGGTTACACTGCTTGTAAACGGTGGAGCCAAAATTGGAACCTAAGCATTTGACCCTATTTTCTCTCTAATATTGTAACTAAGTTCATCCACAACCTCCCTTCTTTCTAGAATTTATATTAATAGTAATTATAAAATGTATGATGTTTAAATGAATGTGAAATTTTCCTAATAGAACATGTATACAGAATGAATAATTGAACTATATTATTTACCTTGAAACAACCTCCTCAGCTCAGTGAGGCTGGTGTTGCAGGTACCTGCCCTGGGCGCTGATATGGTTAGAATACAAGCTGATTAACTGGAATTGCTCTTTTCAGCTGTTAAGATTCAATTACAAGTATCTTTTTTTTTTAAAGAAGCCATAGGTGCTTATTATTTCTTGAATAGACAGATGAACAAATGAATGGATATATGAGGCCTGAGTCAAGAGCCTGTTTAAGTCGTAAATACGTTAATACTTACATATCCATGAGTAATAATACTGCTAACCGTAGCATTTTAAAAATTGCATTTAAAAGAATAAAGTCTCGTATTCTTAAGAAAAAAACGAAATCAGTTTGGTTAACATTTAATTCAACACCTCTGGCTTACTAAAATGTTTTTCTAGACCATGAATCAATCCAGTGTTATGTGAAGTTTATCAAAGATCTGTGAATTCAGCATACTGGTTTTCAGTTTAAGATGTCACTGTATGGAGGTCCGAGACTGATGAGATACTAAAAGTTAGTCTAGTCCACCAGCTTTTCCACTTGGGCTACTTTGGTACAAATCAGAACTCTTGGCAGCAATGTTAGCACTGGTGTAGTTCACTTTTTTGTTTGTGTGTTTGAAGCTGCAGCTTGTTTCAAAGTTTAGGGATGCAGAATGGCTTTTTACTTCACTGGCACATCCCACACAGTTGAAGCAGAAAAGACTTGCTGTAACGGAATTTTCCATCTGGTTACCCCCTGGAGATGAAGATTAATTTAAATTACACATTACCTGTTAGCAAATTTAAGCTTATGTGATTTCAGTTTCTTGATTTAAACCTTGTTTCCTTTAGGATGGAGTCCACATTCAATGCCTTGAACTTCTTCCTCCCTGGTCTTTGGTCTAAAATCTTTAACTACTACAGCAGTTGCAAAATTTTAAAAGTTCTTCTCTCAATAACTGTGATTCTAGAAATTTTTATGCATTTTAATTAATATATCTGCAATCCTGTGTGGTATTGATATATGTGTTTCTTTTACATCCAAAGTTTTATTTTGACATTGAACCTATTATTTCTTCATTTCTGTCATTTTAAAACTGAAATAAAATTTAGAAGGCTCCTTTATATACCTTTAGTATCCTTCCAAAAACCTTTCATGGTTGATAAAAGTCATTTTTAAAACCAGTTTCCCACAAAAATGCTGAGAACAGATAGATCGTATTTCATATTAAATCAACTGAATTATAAAGGAAACCAATAAAAATGGAATTTATCATGGAAATTAAAACTGGAATTTACTCTTACCCAGCAACAGAAGGATGCATTTCTTCATTTCTAGATTACATTTCCTTAGAGACCACAATTATTCTTAATTTTTAAAAAGATATCTTTATTGCTTTGAGACGTTTTCAAGTTCATTAGGTAAATTAGAAAAGTTTTAGAAAAGAAAGAAAAACATGAAATAGAAAATGTCCTATTGACCTAACTGAACATCTTCAAATGCCAGGGAGAACTTGCTAATGTTTTTTAACACCTGTGTAGTAATGTTGCCCTTTAAATGTAACCAGTTAAATTTTCAAAGCTGTGTTCTGGGATTTTGCCGTTTGCTGTCCATTAATATCAATTGGAATATGTGGCCAAATCTCTGTGTACCACTTTGAAATTTTACCCCTTAGTGTTAATGATAGTCTTCTAACAGTGCAGTTAGAAATAAATTATTTATCTGCGTAGCTCAAATTTGCTTTACTCTCTAGGGTTAGCTAAATAAGAAAAAAAAAAAGGAATCCCAATATTTCTTTATTACTTCAAAGTAACATGTGTGTAAAGGAGCCATCAACTTAGTATATATTGAACTTGTCAGTTATATTATGCCAAGATAGCTGTACGTCTGTCTAAAAGGTTTATTTAAGTTAACAGATTTTCTTAAAAACGCTTCTCTTCAGTGTTTACTCTTGGGTTTCTTTTTAGTATAAAGATACGTGTCTATAAATTTGTGTGTGTGTGTGTGTGTGTGTGTGTGTGTGTGTGAATTCTTGCTATGCATTCTCCTGCCCACTCTGTTAGATTTTTTTTATGATTAAAACATATAGACTAAGAAGTCACTGATAAACATTTTGAAATAGAAATAGTATCCTGATACTCAGTTTCTACGTTGCCCTAACTTGCCGCCTTGTATTTAAATGTCAATTATGGAATTCTGAGGGGTCAGCAGTCTACATTCTTACGGAAACACTATGGTCTAGAGGAAGCTTTTTTAGGTGGGGAAGAAACAGATAGTCATTTCCACAAGCATTTTTGGTGTTGAGTGCAAAAGCATTAGTTCCACATAAATTCAGCTTCATCTGAAATGAACACGATCAAAAGAAAACCACTGATTTTCATGGATGTGAAAGAATGTCTCTTGAGAGTGGGGGTTAGGGTGCTGGTGCTGGGGAGGGGGGTGTCAGCATCCTCACCACCTGAGGCTTACTTTACCATTTGCTTATTTTATTGTTTGTGGAGCCCTGCTTTGATGGATGCCACAGTTTTGCACAAACAAAAGTATTTTTTACTCAGAAAATACCTTCAAAAAAACCATTGACTTATGAGTGTACATCAGAAGTAGCCAGTTATATTATGATGTTATGAAAGCATTAATTTACTCCAGGTGGTGTTAACCCTTGAGAGTCCAAAGCAGCCTTAGTACAGTGTAACCATATAAAAATATGACCTCAGAGTGTCCTGTCCATCAATGCAGCCTTTATTACAATTAGTGAATAGGGAGTTCCCACCGTGGCTCAGTGGTTAACGAACCCCACTAGCATCCATGAGGACGAGGGTTCAACCCCTGGCCTCGCTCAGTGGGTTAGGGATCTGGCATTGCCGTGAGCTGTGGTGTAGGTTGCAGACGCAGCTGGCTCAGATCCCACGTTGCTGTGGCTGTGGTGTAGGCCAGCAGCTACAGCTCCAGTTGGACCCCTAGCCTGGGAACCTCCATATGCCACAGGTGTGGCCCTCAAAAGACAGAAAGACAAAAAAAATTAGTAAATAATGTATGGGTAATTTTTGGTTACATAAAGTATAAAAAATTAAATGCAGACTCTCTAATTACTGAATTCTAGTAAATTCTCTTTAACTTGATTGAAATTTTCTAATGTATGAAAAATTAGATTAGGCTCTCTGTGATTCATCAGATTTGGGGAAATACATGTAAAATTCAATATGGAATTTGTAAGTTCATCAGCACCTTGCTTGTTTTTGCAGTATCTCTATTCACACCAGCTGCTTTATACTTCACAGAAACATAACAGAGCTGTATGTCTGTTTATGCACTGTGTGTGATTGTTTCTTCTTTACAGAATCTGCTGTTCCTTGTTCTTTTTAAAACAGATGCTTGAGCATTCCATACAATCTTTTACACATTTCTGTATATCAAATTGTAATGTGTATGTATTTTATGCAAGAGTTCTAGAGCCACTATACCCAGTTGCATAACATGCCTGCATGCAATAATAGTATCAAAATCCTTAAAATAAGTACACAACCATTTACAAATTAACATATTTTGAAACATAGCAGTGTTTATATATTATACTGCCTATGTATATGTCCGAAGTAGAGATAAAGAAATTTGAATGTTCTCTAGTACAACACCGCCATCACAAGAGCATAAGGCAACATGCTCCAGTGGCCCATGTGCTAACCGTTGATCATTCTCATTTTCTCTAGGCATGGCCATCAGACCAATTGCTTTGAGAGCTGTGACCACCATTGCTCGTGCTTTGCCTGGATTTCCCATTTTGGCTACTGGTGGAATTGACTCAGCTGAAAGTGGACTTCAGTTTCTCCACAGTGGTGCTTCAGTCCTCCAGGTAGGACTTGTGTTTGTCTGTCCCTGCAAAAAGCTCTGTCTAACAAGTAGAGTGTAAATTATGTGACAACAAATTCTTATAATTCTCTTTTTTTGAGAAAGAGGCCATGTGAGCTCAAAAAGGCAGCACTCATTAAGTTTCTATTAGGAGTTGAGAGCAAATCTGTGGTTCACTGCCTGTCTTTTTAAGAGCTTTACAGACCCTCTGATTTGGGGGGGGGGGGGGTTAAATGTATTTGTTCACCTATTTGTTTCTAAAATCAATGAGATCAGGTACCAAAATGCATACAGTACTACTGGATAAAAAGCAAATACATGAGGAGATCTGGGTTAAAGTAAAATCTTCATTGAAAAATAAAAGTGGTCAAAGGTAAGGCCAATAGATAAAGTCTATGTTCACAAGGTGCTAGAGGGATTAACAAGCTTGACTCAGCTTCCTGGTAGCCAAAGCAAGGAAATCACTGGCCTCATAGTTTGCAAAATATAGAAGCAAATTATTTACCTTCTTGTGGTACAAAGCTGAAGGAAATTCATCCATTGATTTCATAAAGGGATACTTTGAGATGTAGTCCATTATACTCTTAATAGCCCCCTACAAATAACTGGGAAATTACTTAATTTTTATTATTTATACACTTGCTTGCTTTTATGTGTTTATGTGTGTGTCTTTTTAGAACCGCACCCATGGCATATGGAGGTTCCCAGGCTAGGGGTCAAATCGGAGCTGTAACTGTTGGTCCATGCCATGGCCACAGCAACACAGGATCTGAGCCACATCCGCGAAATACACCACAATTCCTTAATCCACTGAGCGAGGCCAGGGATCGAAAATGCGTCCACATGGATGCTAGTCAGATTTGTTTCTGCTGAGCCACTACGGGAATGCCTACACTTGCTTTTTATATTATAATGCTGTTCAGCATAAACCCAGTACAATGCCTCAGCACATTACAGCATAAGCATTTCTCTCAGGGACCAGATATGCAGGTTTGGATGATCTGACCTGGCCCAGGGGTAAAATTTTCCATATGATGACTAGGCTGTGACCTCTGAGGTATTCCTCCTTCAATGTGGCTTCTTACTACCTTGCATTGATGGTAATTGGGAAGCAGAGTGTTTAGTATCACTTATATTATCTGGCGGGAAATTAAAGTACAATATCTTGTGTTGCCAATTTGACAGTCAGAGTTAATATCCTGTTATGTCTCCTACACTGTTGATGGGAATGTAAGCTGGTGCAACCACTATGGAGAACAGTGTTGAGGTTCCTATAAATATAGAACTACCATATGATTCACTCCTGGGCATATATCTGGAGAAAACCATAGTTCAAAAAGATGCATACACCCCAGTATTCATTGCAGCGCTATTTAAAATAGCCAAGACATGGAAACAACCTAAATGTTCATCTACAGAGGAGTTGAATAAAGAAGATGTGTGGTACATATATGCAATGGAATACTACTCAGCCATAAAAAAGCATGAAATGATGCCATTTGCAGCAACATGGATGGACCTAGAAATTACCAAACTAAATGAAATTAGACGGTGAAAGACAAATATCATATGTCACTAATAAGTGGAATCTATTAAAAATGATACAAGAGAACTTACAAAATGGAAACAGACTTATGATTTTGAAACCAAACTTGTGTTTACCAAAGGGGAAATATTGGGGGGGATGCATCAGGGGTTTGGGATGGATATATACACACTGCTATAGAGTGGAGAAGCAGAGAATCACTCAAGCTACCTGAGGAAAATGAATCCTGTTGTAATCTGTATATGAATGGAAATGGGGTCTGCAAGAATCAGTGGGACAGTTCTGGGCAGAGATTGTCTCCATCTCTCTTTTGTGAGCCATGTGATTTCTCCATCAAAGGAATCTATAGTTCTGTCCACTCCTTTCTCTCCAAGCCTTACTCCTTGATTCCGCCTCCTTTGAACTTCTCTTAGCACATGGTCACCATGGGCCCACCGTACAGGTGGTCTGTCAGCTGTAGCTTCGACATGAAATACCTCACCAGCTTAATATCTTTTGGTTTGGATTTTCAGAAGAGGAAATCTGTTTGGCTCAGTTTAGCCCTTGATACCAGGCCCCATCATAAATCCCTGGTTACCTGTTGTATTGATTGGTGTATAGCAGAAACACATTAAATGTTTGTTGAATGAATTTGTTAATGAATATACTTTTATGATTTTTTTTTATCAGATTATAAAGAGGGGATAAGGGGGTCAACAGAGTATTAAAGAGTGGTTGCCAGAGCACTGCCCCTTAAGTTCTGGCTAGGAATGGCCCAGAGACTTTCCAGAGACTTTCTCAATGGATCTGTTAAAAATGTAAAGTTCTACACATAGGCTTTTATTGGTAGTAAATTACAGATTATGTATCATTAGCTTGAGTCATGTTTTTATTCAGCCAGGAAATATTTTTTAAACCAATTTTAGCTAAAGTGTGAATTAAAATAAGTGTTAAGATATATTTAGGAGAGTTATGAGTGGGAAAATCCTTGAATTTACAATTTTGGCTTGGCATTTGAATGGAAGAATGTATAATATTTCTATTTCTCTTCCAGTGGATTTTACCCTGTTCCACTCCCTAGTCCTGGATTAATCTAATCTTTTATTTCTTTACTTCTGGGCTGCTGAATATTATTAGAGAAATTCAGATAACTCTGCCAATCACATTTACTTCAAATTCACAATGTTTAATGTTAGCTTGGTCTTGGGAATTGGTGAGCATCCATTTTTATTCATCTTTTTGAAAAATTTCCCATCCCTTCAGTAGTTAGTTCAATTTTTGTGTGCCTCTCAAGGCCCTATTTCCCTCTATCATCACTCTGTCATCTTTTTGGCTATTTGTTCCCTGGCTCTATAATATTTCCCCTGAAGAATTCATCCACTTATATATCTTAAGGTGGAATTCTATTAAATTATCTTTCTATTTCTACTCAGATGTAAAGTATGTACTAAGATGCATACTTTACCAGGCATGATCAGACACATGAAATGTATCTAAATATCAGTGTGATGGTGCTGATAATACTGGAGTATTGAAAGAGAGAGTAATAGGTACAAAAATAGTCATACAAATAAGTATTTTGATTCTGATTTTCCTGATGCACATATATATAAAGTAGATAGATGAGTTCACTATTGGAATAAGCATTTCTATTCAAAGTAGCAAGCTGAAATTCAGGTTTTTGTTTGCTTGTTTTTTGCATTTTTAGGGTCGCACCAGTGGCATATGGCGGTTCCCAGGCTAGGGGTCTAATCGGAGCTACAGCTGTGGGCATACATCACAGCCACAGCAATGTAGGATCAGAGCCACATCTTTGACCTACATCACAGCTCATGGCGATGCTGGATCCTTAACCCACTGAGCAAGGCCTGGGATCAAACATGCGTCCTCATGGATGCTAGTCATATTTGTTTTTGCTGAGCCATGAGGGAAACTCCCTCAAATTCAGTTTTAAATGAATTTGATAACCATGACTTTCTATGTGGCTTTAGAAAAAGTACCGAGATTTCAAAAATGGAAAGCTGAAAATTTTTTCATAAGTTTGGTGTGATAGAACACACCTTTCTTGTTAATCAGTATCCGTCACAGATAATCATTCATTCATTTATTCATTCAGTAAATATTTTTTGAGAATTTACATGCCTCGCACTACTCTAGGAATTTGGAATACTTACTTCTGTGAATAAAACAGGCGAAAGTCCACAACCTCATGGGGCTTACAGTGAAGGCAAAGACATAATAAATGTGAAACATAAGTGTATTATCTCATGTGTAAGATGATAAAAGCTTGTGGGGAAAAAAGAGGTCTCCATGAAAAGATAACTTTTGTATAAAAAAACTGAAGGTAGGGAATCAGGGAAAATTTTATTGAATGAGGTATTGTATTATATTTAATATTGTAGTATCACTTACTTAAATTTTTGCTAATTAAGAGCTTAACTGAAATATAAAAATCACAAAATATTTTAGACTATCGTGGTTTATAAATGGAAAATGCCTTTTAGAGCTGCAGATTGCATTTTCGTGGGAAATTTTCACTTTTTAAAGCCTTTTTAGCCTTTTTTTGGGATGTATCATTTCTCCTTGGCACTGTTTATTTTTATTACCTTATTCTATAACTTGCTTTCACAAGGATTTTAACATTTCAGTGGTAAAGCATCCAAAAACCCTACCTTAAAAATGCCTCCATGAATATCAAATATAAAAACCAAGGAGTTAGCTAGATAGTAATTGAGCATTCCAGATCATTTCCCTGGTACAACTTTCGAGTAAAAATGACCATTACAGCAGAACTAGGTGCAATATTTTGGCCAAGAATAAGGTTCAAAATTAATTATGGGTCTGTATTCTTGGGTAGTTACTCTTCTTACTTTGTCAGTCAACTTCACTGGCTTCTAAAAGTGTCTTTGAAATCTCATTTTTCATCTTCTTTGATAGGCTCTTGGTAGCTAAAATATGCAAGTTAGAGCTTTAAAAAATCTAAATGAAAATTATTAGTAAATTTCAGTTACTGAAATTTATAAATACCTCTATGTTAAATTACATTCCTGAAATCTTAGTAAACTCTTAAGTTCTTAAATATTTTGAAGGGCTACTCTGAAAAAGAAGTTTGTTTCTCGCTGTCAATTAGTTACCCATGAAAGGGACTATAAATAAACAACTTGAATAATTCCCCCTTAAAACTGTTTGAAAATATTAATAAATTAACACTGGCTTGTTTTAATGTTTAGTCTGTTAGTCCCAGACCTAGCCTTCAGAGTGTATGCCCCCTTCATCTGATTTAAGTACTAGTCTACAATTTCTATTAATAAAAAACTATTTAGGGATTTGTATTGTAACCAAAACCCAGACTGAGTCAGTTTCTTTTAGTGATGGATTTTATCACAAAATGTTCACTCTGCTCTATTATATATAGATAGAGAATATAAGAACTATGCTACTTTTTTTTTCCCCACTGAATTACTGTGGGTTTCTATAATTTAATTTAATGATATTTCCATTACAATTCAATCTTTTAAAGACTTTGATTCAGAACATCAGAAATTATAGGAAGCCATCAGTTCATTCATGTACAATTATGACCTGTGCCTTCATTGAGATTGTATGGGTGGGTTTTTTTATTCCATTTCTTTTGTATGGGTTTGTCACTGAAGTTAATAGAAAATCCTGAAATACAACAGAAAGAGGAAGTGAAGTGGGCATTTGCTGAGTCCTGTGACAGACACTTACTAGAGTTATATAACCAAATCAGTTTTTTTTTTTTTTTAACAATAATCAAAGCTGCTCTGATGGAGCTAGTTCAAGCTAAATGGAATTTTTTAATGTGATCAAGAGTTGTATTATTTTACTGAAACTAGAGAAAAAGAAGTAATTGAAGCATCAGATGATACTATTTCCACATGAGTGCAAATGCCGTACCTACATTCTCTCTTGGTCATAATGCTGCGGAAAGACCTCGGTGCTTCAGCTGTATTGGTGGGACTCCTTAGAGGGTAAAAACTTGCATACTACATTCTAAATTCTTTTGTTTGTTTGTTTGTTTGTTTGTTTTTGTTTTTTTTAATTTTGGTTTGGTTTGGTTTTGTCTGGTTTTGGGGTTTTTTTTTTTTTTTCAACTTTTATTTTATTTTTATTTTATTTTTTGTCTTTTTGCTATTTCTTGGGCCGCTCCCGCGGCATATGGAGGTTCCCAGGCTAGGGGTCCAATTGGAGCTGTAGCCACCGGCCTACGCCAGAGCCACAGCAACGCGGGTCTGAGCCGCGTCTGCAGCCTACACCACAGCTCACAGCAACGCCGGATCGTTAACCCACTGAGCAAAGGCAGGGACCGAACCCGCAACCTCATGGTTCCTAGTCGTATTCGTTAACCACTGCACCACGATGGGAACTCCTACATTCTAAATTCTTATTGGGTGGATGGAAAACATATTTATCCAAAGATTTCTTATTTTTTATCTCATCTTCATTCACTCTCAAGTCAGGCTATGATATACGAAGGAAGAATAACTGATAATGTTCAGTTATTTTAAACGGCATCGGAACTCTTTCATCTAGGTAGCGTAAATTGACATATTTTTCTTTCCACCATGCAGTTTCTTATTTCCTAGCTTCAATGAGTATTTATTTTACAATGTTGAAAACAGTATTCAAGTAGGCATTTTTAAAAAAGAAACTCTGTATTCTTAGAATAATATATAGGAAAAAATAGGCTCTTAGTGTCCATTCAATGAAATTCAAATTACTGTGTCAATTCTTACATTATTTTAAATTACTTTAATGGAAGAGGTTTTAATTTTTGAAAAGCATCTTGATTCCAGTGTAGCAATGTTGTTTATAAGCAAATAGAAGAAATTAAATTGAAACCTGCTAGGCCTTCCAATGATTACATACTCACCACTTGATAGATTAACATCTAGTTTCAAAAGAAATTAATTGAAATTAAATCTAATCTTTTTGAATGACAGTTTTACTGCAAGAAAAAGTAATAGTATCACAGGATGATTGTTTTACGTGAGAAAATGACCATGAGTTAGCTAAGATGTTTACAGATATAGTCGTATGAAATTCCTGGTCTTGTATAAACTTCCTTGGCTGGTTTTTCCCTGACCCTTCCCGTATTCTTTTCCCTTTTGCGTTGTATGAAGAGATGGTCTTGCCCTGTTTTGGGACAGAAAGGCACTGCCAGGTGAGAATGATAGGAAACGAAGGGACAGTCATAGGCAGAGGTAGGTCCATAGGCCATCATCAACGTTTTGTTTTTTAAAATTTATTTTGTTTTATGATTTTTTATTTTTTCCATTATAGTTGATTTATAGTTTCTGTCAATTTCTGCTGTACAGCAGTTACTCAGTCATACATATATATACATTTATGTGTGTGTGTGTGTGTGTGTGTGTGTGTGTGTGTGTGTGTGTGTGTTCTTTTTCTCACATTATACTCCGTCATGTTCCATCACAGGTGACTGGATATAGTTCCCTGTGCTATACAGCAGGATATCATTGCTTATCCATTCCAGATGCAATAGTTTGCATCTATTAACCCAAGACTCCAAATCCATCCCACTCCATCCCTCTCCCCCTTGGCAACCACTAGTCTGTTCTCCAAGTCCATAAGTTTAGTTTCTGTGGAAAGGTTCATTTGTGCTGTATACTGGATTCCAAATATAAGTGATAGTATATGGTATTTGTCCTTCTCTTTCTGACTTATTTCACTTAATATGAGAGTCTCTAGTTCCATCCATGTTGCTGCAAATGGCATTATTTTGTTCTTTTTATGGCTGAATAGTATTCCATTGTGTATATTCACCACATCTTCTTAATCCATTCATCTGTTGATGGACATTTAGTTTGTTTCCATGCCTTGGCTATTGTGAATAGTGCTGCAGTGAACATACAGGTGCATGTATATTTTTCAAGGAAAGTTTTGTTTGGATATATGCCCAAGAGTGTGATTACTGGGTCATATGGTAGTTTTATATTTAGTTTTCTGAGGTACCTCCATATTGTTTTCCATAGTGGTTGTACCAATTTATATTCCCACCAACAGTGTGGGAGGGTACGCTTTTCTCCACATCCTCTCCAGCATTTATTTGTGGACTTGTTAGTGATGGCCATTCTGACAGGTGTAAGGTGGTACCTCATAGTAGTTTTGATTTGCATTTCTCTAATAATTAGTGATGTTGAACATTTTTCCATATGCTTATTGGCCATCTGTATATCTTCTTTGGAGAAACATCTATTCAGGTCTTTTGCACATTTTTCAATCAGATTGTTGGTTGTTTTGCTGTTGAGTTGTATAAGTTATTTGTATATTTTAGATATTAGGCTGTTTTCAGTTGCATTGTTTTAAACTATTTTCTTCCATTCTCTACGCTGTCTTTTTTTTTTTTTCCCCTTGCTGTCCATTGTAGATGTGACTCTCTGTTTAATGGGAAGCTATTGAAGAGTAACAGGGATTTAACATTTTCACAGACTGACACTATACCCCTTCTCTCTCTCTCTGCAAATGCTCAGTGGGCCCTTTCTACTTTGAGCTTCCATAGCACCTTGTTCACCATTTAATTAATGGTTTTTATCCCCCATGATTCATTTCTCCTCTCTCCTAGGGCTACAGATAGCCTCCCTCATCCTTGGTTAGCTGCCTTGCAAATATTTTTTTGACTGTTTCCAAGGGCGACGTTCTCCAAAGTGTGTTTTTATCAGCACAAATCCATCACTTCTAGAAGAAAAATATCTCCGAGCGCATGTTCTGTAAATGGTATAACATCATCATCAACTTTCTAACAACAAATACGTTATTAAATATTAATCCAAAAATCAGACTAACACAAACCCCTTTCCAGAATCATTCAGTTCCATCATGTGCGTAAAATATATATGAATTTTCCCCCAAGGGTTCAGATGAGAATAGATTGTTTGTGCCACTCTAAGTATCTTTCGCAAGAAAAAATAACAATACAGACCGCAAAAATTCTAAGTATTTCTCTCACAAGAAAAAAATGAAAATACGGGAGTTCCTGCTGTAGCGCAACAGGATCAGCAGTGTCTTGGGAGTTCTGGGACCCAGGTTTGATCCTCGGCCCTGAACAGTGGGTTAAGGATCTGGTGTTGCCACAGATGTGGCTTAGGTTGCGACTGTGGTTCAGGTCTGATCCCTGGTCTGGGAACTCCATATGCCACAAGGTGGCCAAAAAAAAAGAAAATACGGACCACGAAAAGACATTTCACAGTTGGTTTCTCCTAAGTGCCTATCTCTCTAAGGGTTTCCGTATCATGACCTTCAAGTTTGTACCTCACTCTTTTGCTTTGTGTCGGCTATCCCAGTTCTTCATCACTTTTCTTAATTACATTTTTGAGATGACTCCCATTTGTGGCTTATTATAATAATAATATTGATTTTTTCCGCCCATTTTTTTAAAATTACTTCTCTCTCTGCCATATGCTTGCTATCCTTACTCTAATGGATACAGAACAAATTTTGACATTTTTTCCAAGGTATTCCTTTGATTTTTAAAAAATATTCCTTTGATTTTTTTTTAAAATGTATCTTTATGTTTGGGGGCAGTGATTTATTATTACAATCATAACAGAACAAACTTGAGAAATGTTTATCCTCCTGACACCTGCACATGTGTGTGTACAAGTCGATTTATAGTCAATCTCATGTTTGGTCATCACCCCCACCACACACTCACAACAAACTAGACCCTCTGACGTTACCTTCTGGAAAGATCCAGTCATCATTTCAGAATGCTGGTGCATTCTGGGTTTATTCTAGTTTTCCCTTTTATTTTTCTGTCGCGATACTCTTGATTTTCTTCCTAGCTCATTTCTTTTGGATTAGATTGGAAGAGGTGTTATTTCTAACCATCTTCAAAGATTAGAAACGTGGAGGTTTGTTTGTTCATCTTCTGATCTTAGGAGAGGACGTGTCTACGGTAGAGTAGAAAAGAGGAGAAAGAGAAGGGCTCTGTTAGCCAGTAGCTAGACTACAGAACGCCACAGGCTCTGAGCCATGACTATGACTGAGCGCTGAGAACTGCTTTAAAAAGGTGAGTGGTACCCCTTCTTCATGAAGTAAGGTGGCAGCTGAACAGTACTTACTGCCTTATGTCTCTGTATTGTTGCCTAATACGAAGTTTTTTGTTTGGTTTGTCTTGCAAACCATTGTCTCAGGTTCCTTGCTTTCCGCCCCCCACCCCCGCCCCCGTCTTTTTGCCCTTTCTAGGGCCGCTCCCATGGCATATGGAGTTTCCCAGGCTAGGGGTCTAATTGGAGCTGTAGCCGCCGGCCTACGCCAGACCCACAGCAACACAGGATCTGAGCCACGTTTGCAGCCTACACCACAGCTCACGGCAGCACCGGATCCTTAACCCACTGAGCAAGGCCAGGGATCCAACCTGCAACCACATGGTTCCTAGTCGGATTCGTTAACCACTGCACCACGACGGGAACTCCATGGTTCCTTGCTCTTAATGCGTTCCTCTAAGAAACCTTGTTGTTGATCACTAGCATTTTTCAAAAATCTTTTTTTGTTCATTCTAGTATTGAAGATTCTTGATAGTAATTGTGTGCCATTGTGACGTATCCAGATCTGATTGTATCGCCATGTATAGTAAGGTGGTTAAGTGGAGCTTTGAAGTTCTGTAGTTCTTTGCTCAACTTCTACCTGCACCATTTAGTAGCTGGATAAATTTAAGCTTGTTATTTAATCTCTATAAACCTTGGTTTAGTCATCTAGAAAGAGGAAGTTATAGTACCTGTCTTATTGGGTTATTGTAAGGGAGAAAGGATGTTTAATAAGTTATAGGAAGTATCACAGTTCAGCATCTCAGTACCTCTAGTGTCTCCTTCCTGCTCCAGTCACTGATCCTGCCAAGCTTCTTGCCATCCAGCAATACCTGGCACATCAGGGAGGCTTCAGCACCATGGTTCCAGCTCTCAGATTGGTTGGAAAATGCCTATCAACTCTGATTGTACTGGTCTGTAATTATAAACTTCTAGAAGAAAAAGTACCAAGATTATGTAATTCAAGTCATGTAATTGACATTTATTGGGGGTTTCCTTGCTACAGATAATGATTTGCTGAGGAGTAAAGAAGAGGCATTCAATTTGGAGGCACATTTATTTTTGCTGTGTTATGACTTTTATACAAATAATGATTATGAAAGAAATTACAGCAAAATATCAAAGTTCTTATGGGCCTAAAATATTTTTAAAAGGCTTCCATTAGAATTCGCAACTATGTCTCCCATTTGGAAGTTTAAAAAAAAAAATCACAAAATCATAAACAATGATAAATGTAAGGTATGAGAAGTTATAAATGAAATTGCTGTCAGAACATCTCTTCAGTTCAAGTGACTTCCAATTCACAATTCAAAAGCCAGGCACAGGCCAGATGACCTCTTTCTAGACTAGGAGTATGATCAAATTCAGCACAAAATACAAGTTTATGATCAGTTCCACCAGACAGAAGACTCTTTATCAGATGAGTTTGACACAAGCATGAGGAAATCTGGATTTTGTCTGAAGTATTCTGTGCAGATAAGTATAAATATTTACTGGATTTTTGCATCTTCCTCTCACACTTAGACTCTTCATAAAAAAATTTATCTCTGAAATAACTTGTTTCCTTAAATGGTAAAAGTTTGCTCCAGGAAAGGAAAGCACATTGTCAGTGCTACCGAGTAAAATGCTTTTAGGGGAAACTTTTGCAGACTGTTCAACAAATTGTACTTTCAAATAGAGGACCAAATGGATTTCTGTTTCAGCTAAGTGAAAAAAAAATCATTCAAAAGCTGGGCTCCCTAGAAATATGTATCTGCGCATCATGTATGTATTTTATGCCATCAAAGTTACAGTTCAGTAGATTTCTAAAAGGCTTTTGAGACAGCGACATGAATTTTTACAGATTCTAATTACAAGTTAGAAGCCATCTCACTGTGGGAAATTAAAAATGGAGACAATTAGAGAAAATTCCAGTTGAAAGAAAAATGCATTATGGAAAAAGCAATAAAAGCACAAAAAAAATAGGAAAGGAAAATCACTTCTCAGTAGCCTCTATGATTCAATTGTAGATCAATAGCGTGTAGTTAATGCATTACCAAGAGAGCATTAATTTGCAATTACGGCAGGTGATCTGACCCTCCGCGTTCTATCCATTGACACGGATGACCTTTTGTTGAAAGAGATTCTGTGGTCATTATTTTAAATAGAGCAACAGAAAGGCAAAAGGAAAGTATAGGTCACTTTCAGCTATAAGTATCTTACGCAAGACAAAGTGGGGACCTTTGTGAGACACCCCCAAACAGTTCCACAGTGGAGTGTGATGTGCCTGAGCATGTTTGTACACCAGGTGGATGTCATGTGCACTCTCTGGTGGTGGGTGAAAATGATTCAAATGCCCTGAATTAAGCATAAAGTAAAATAGTCCTTCCAGAAACCTCTGTGTGGGAAGATACGAGAAATTTTGCCCCAGAAGTGTGTGTTTTGTGATGCTTCCTTTTGCGCATGCAAGTTAAGTAGCCCAGGAGGCAGGCAGTCTGGTGCCCCAAACACTACATGTTCCTGAAAGCAAGTGGACCTCAGCTCTTTAGAGACCATATTCAAATCATAAACGTGTTGCCAGGACCCAATTGGTCTTGTCCAGAGTTGTCTACCCAGGCAGCGACGTCAGCCTCAGAAGTGCCAGCTAGGCACAGGAAGCCTCAGAGAACTGCTGAAGAATGTTTCAACAAAAATGAAAGTGCGTCGAATTGCTTAGAGTGAAATCCTAGCTTTGCTGCTCATTAGCTATGTAATTTTGGCTTTATTAGATGTGTGAACTTTTTATACTTCAGTTTTATTTTCTGTAAAGTGAGGATAATAATAATTATAATACCTGCTTCGTAGGATAGATGTGAAGATTAGAGGTCATCATATGTAACGCCCTTCAAAAAGGACCTGCAACAAAGTGCCCACAGATATTAGGTAGGAATCATCACTGTTGTCGTTCCCCCCACTAGTATTTTTATGCATTGACCAAGAATCTTAAAACAAAATTTACAGCCCTCTATTCTAGCTTTTGACCAGCATGTGTCTTAGCTCAGGGTAATTGAAACTGAGCCTGAGGAGAAGATCAAGGGCTGGTGTTTTGTTGGGAGGTAAAATTTAGGGTAGCGAGAGTTAAAAGAAAATAGAAACATGACAGAGGGCTTTGAATACAAGGTCGTGTGTTACTGAGTTGGCCCCTGCTTCACGAGATACAACGGGAAGCAGTCAGCTGGCCACGCGAATTGCCTCCAGACAGACTATCAAACCCAGTGCCTAGGGACAGTCTATCAGAGGGAAAATAGAAAATTCATCTGCCATTCCCTCTGGCGTTTCTCTCCCATTGGTTAAGTCCATCCTTCTACTCTCCCATCCTTCTGGGTTTTATCCCCCTGTGAAAGCCCACTCCTATGCCCTGTAATGTGGTCCATGGTGGCACTTCATCTAATCTATTCTACACATCTGGTTATCAAGCCTGTGTATCCATAGTGACGGATAACTTATTACCATAAAAGTTATCCAGATAAAATGATGAGCAAATTCTGCCTCACATTGTGGAAAGCATACCTCCTCATATTTTTATCCATTAGCTTTACTTCTTTTTAGACAGACTATAAATGTATTCGTGTTAGTTTTGTAAAGGCATAGAATATCAGAAGTGGAGAAAAATTTCTGTCAGTAAAGAAACAGTTAAATATTATATTCATACTGTTTATGTCTTTGCTTATAACTATAGGTGGTAACACAGGTAAGTGTTAGCGTGCCATTTGATAGTGAGCTCACTTCACTCCTAGAATGAGGCACAGAAGGCTAAGCAGTTGGGTGGCCTCAAGTAAAAACTGCTTGCTGTTAGAAAATTAAATGGGTACCCGAAGACTTCCTGGAACCCAGAGAAATTGGGACAGCAGTGAACTAAGCATGGAGGAGTGATCCCTGCTGGAAAGTGGAAACTCCGGGGAAGTGCCTGGGATTGCTTTCAGTAACATTCAAAAACTGAGCCGTATATATGCCAAACACAACATATCCTCAAGTTACTAATTAGAAATATATCTGACAAGCAGATGGAACTCACGTCTCTAGAAAATGTCTACAATGGGCATTGTAGTGGTTTGAGAATGGGAATATCTTCCTTTGGTTCTTTCTTGGTTCATTCCTTGGTTGAAGCAGCAGTGATTCATTAATCATCCAAACAATCACTCAAAAAAGGAGACAAAGAAACACATCCATGAGGTAAAGAAAAGGGAGGAAGAATGGTTTTCTGGCCAAGTAATTGAGGAGTGAATATAACTTTATATAGGAAAACAACTTGTTTGTACTAGTTTTCATTTTTTTTCCATTTTATGGATAAATGAAAGCACTGCTTATATCCAGTCTAAGTCCCTGTTTTGAGTGAAATTGTCTGGTGGGTCATTCTGGTCATTCGGAGTCCTACTCATTCCAATTATATTAAGATCTTTAGTTTGATTTTTATAACACTTGACATTCTAGTGCCTGGACATTGTGAAAAGTATGTTATGCCAACACCATATAAAGAACTGATAAGAGACTACAAATAGCTTCCCAAGCCTTACTGTAATGCACAGCCAGGCAATAGGTACATTATACCTGCAAATAATAACAACATAATTATTATAATGGTTAATGTTTACATAGAGTTTACTATGTGTGAGATTCTTTTGACACATAGTAAATTAATTCATTTTTCATCCAGTAATCCTGTGAGATAGATATTTCTATTGTCCCCATTCTATAGACAGGGATATTAAATTACAGTGGCAAAGCTGTCGTCTACACTCACTACAATTTGGCTTAGCATCTGTGATTTTAACCACTATTCTATATTGACACTTTTGCCCACTAGAATGACTATTATCAAAAGACAGGTAGGGCAGTAATAAGTGTTTCTGAGGAGGTAGAGAAACTGGGGGACTGTACTGCTTGTCGGAATGCAAAATGGTGAAACTACTTTGGAAAACAGTTTGACAGTTCTTAGAAAATTAAACATAAATTTACCATACAATCCAGAAATTTCCCTCCTAGGCATCTATCCAAGGTGAATAAAAACATATATCCACAAAAAGACTTGTACCCAAATGATCATGGCAGCCTGGTTCCTAATACCCCATTGGAGAAGACCCAAAATCCCATTAGCTGATGAATGGCTAAATAAAATGTGGTACATCCAATAGCATGGTATTCAGCAATAAAGTAGCCTGATACAATAACAGCATAGATTGTTTTAACACATGTACAATTTATACTAAGTGAAGACAAGTCAACACAAAATACTGTGCTATTTGTATTATACAATCCTATTTCCATGAAAATGATCACAAGTGGCAAATCTTTGAAGACAGAAGACAGTTGCTGGCAGCTTGGGGAGGAAGTGGAAGAGTGGGTGCAAAAGGGCACTTGGGAACTTTGGGGTGATGGAAATATTTTAACACTGGGTTGTGGGGATGGCTGCACACCCCTATAAATTTCCCAAAAATCGTTGACTCGCACACATGTAATAGTTCAGTTTTGTGGTATTAAGTTATACTTTATTAATGCTCTTTTTTAAAATGCACGTACTTAGAGATAGATTGCTTAAGTTACTGTATGTAACAAATTTATGAAACATAAAGATTTGAAATCTGGATTAATTTGAAATCTGGATAAATAATCACAGTTAACCTGGAAGGAAACAAGGGGAATACCAACAATACTTTGGAGTTCTGCTTCTTTAATCTCACTGGAAAACGAGGCATAATACCTTTTGTAAAGATCCATTAATATTTATACGATTGTTATTATCTCAAATGTAATCAAATTAAATGTTTATGAACGCTGCCTAATTTAAAAGTAAGTGCATTCAAATAAGTCTGCCTAATTAAAGCATCCTTGGCAGAGGCATTCCTAGATTTCTCAAATGTGTTCTGTGCGTTAAAGGATTACAATTAGACTATTTTATTACAAATAAACAGTGATTATACTGGGTATAAATGTTTATGATGCAAGTATTTTAATTTTAAAACTATTCTTATTTAGGAAAAGTTAAATAGATTAAGGAGAGATTGGCTTTGATGGTATCAATAACCAACATCTGTGGAGAACTTCAGTCATGAGATTTATGTTATCAAACAGTGTTATGAAGTGGTTATAAATAATGTTCATTCATTCTTTGAACAGTTACTGAGTATCTGATAGGCACCAGACACAAACACGTAAGGAAAATGCCACAAATAGCGATAAGTGCTATAAGGAAAATTTAAATTAGAAAATGTGTAGCACTGGGAACTATGTCTAGTCACTTATGATGGAGCATGACAATGTGAGAAAAAAGAGTGTATACATGTGTGTGTAACCAGGTCACCATGCTGTACAGTAGGAAAAAAAATAATGTATTGGGGAAATAAAAAAAAAACAGGTTTTCTAACAACAAAAACATTTTACCAACATCTACGGACTTTATACTTGACTTCCTAATCTTATACTTTTATATTTTAGATAAAAATGGAAGTTTGAAAAATAAATAAATAAAATTAAAAAAAAGAAAGAAAGAGAAAGAAGATGTGATAGTGACTGGGTGACCAGATTGTCTGGTGGGGAAAGTTCTCTCTAGAGAGGTGACGTTTAAGAGGACAACTGAATAAGGAGATTCACCCAGCCACAGGAAAATACGGAGAACACAAAACTAAAGGCATGAATGACAAAAGGCATTCTGTGTTCTGGTGTGATCATAAAGGGCCAGTGTTGTGAGAGCATGGTGGGCATGAGGAAGAGAGGTGAGCGGGAACCAGATCAAATAGTGTTTTATCAGGTGTTACTTCAGGTGTGTCCATTTTTAGATGAGAGATGAGGCATGGCTTGTTTTAAGCAGTGGTGAAATATGATCCCATTTGTACTGTAAAATGATCATTCTGGTTGTGTAGACAATTGGGGGATGGCCAAGATTGGAAGGTGATAACTATTCCAATAAATCCAAGTGATGATGGGTTTGAATCACAAAAAGCAATGGATGTGGGGAGAAATGAAGCAGTTCACAATATGTATTTGAAGGAGTGCAACAAAACTTGTTGAGAGGTGAGACTTTTGTGGGCAGGAATAAAAAGGAATGAATAATTCCTAGATTTGGGTCTGTTGGAGAAATAGATTGTAATGAGTGAGAAAATTAAGAATGCTATTCTGGGAGTTCCCTGGTAACTCAGCGAGTTAAGGATCCGACATTGTCACTGCTGTGGCTCAGGTTTAATCCTGGGCTCCGGAACTTATGCATGCTGTGGGTGCTGTCAAAATAAAATGAAATAAAAAGCCTGGAGAAAAAAAAAAAAAGAATGCTATTCTGGCTATAGTTAAGATGCCTAGGAGACGTCTCAGTGGAGATGTCAGATGGGCAGTTTCATCTCCTTTTTTCTATCCTACTTTCCAGAGATGTACCAAGCCTCCAATGCATGTGTAACCCATAAATGTATATCTTCTCTCCCAGCTAGGAGTATATTCCTTTTCATTTCTTATGAGTGCCTGGCAGTGATTAGGCACAAAGTAGATACATGGATACATGCTTGTGGATAGAGCTGGTAAGTGCCTATATCAGTGAATGTTTAGAAATAGTAAGCATCTGGGTGTTGAATTGTTCAGAGGCAAGTTTCAGTTACCTCTTATCATTCTTAGCTCTCTCTCTCTCAATATATCTATCTCTCTGTCTATCTCACAATAGACAGACAGATAAACTCTGTAACTTTAGCTATAACTCCGTAACTCCAGTTATAACTCTGTAACTAAAGTTGAGTGTGTGTGTGTGTGTGTGTGTGTGTGTGTAGTTGAGTTCTGGAAGATAGTGTTAGAAGATGAAAAGAAATAAAAATTATAGCAAATGTATATTTTTAAATAAAGTAAATAAAAGGTCTAGAAAAACTTTTCTTTCTAAAGGGGAGGGGACTGAATTTATTAGTCTTTAAAAACGTGCTCATCCATTTTCCTAACTCCCATTTTCTTTAAATATTCAGGAAATATTGCTTCTCTGTTGTGTTGAAGTGATCAGATTTCCCATACATTTAATATTTTTGAGACTTGTGGCTCTTGTGAAAACTTTCAAACCAGATTCTCCTGGTCTGAAGCATACATATTCCTAGATAAACACCTCTCTTACTCTCTTTACTGACCCCGCCCCATGAAATCAGAGGAAAGAAAGACAGTGATGGTTGTTTGCTTCTTTTAAGCTGACAGATGTGCACCAAAAGGACCTAAAAACTTCTTGGAGTTAACAGTTTGGGTATGCAAATATAAACCTTCATTATCTCCAAATAAATTATGCTGTGTTTGTTAGAGAAGATAATATGTCTAAAGATCAAAATATCAAACCTGTTTCAGATAGCTGGCTTAATCCCACAGTGATAGACCTGTCAGATATTATAATATTTAGCATATTTCCTCATGTGGAAAATGATAGGATTTCAGTTGTCATGCTTTAAGGGCATGAGCCATAATCTCATTATCATCTCCCTAAATCAATCACTACATCCTGGATGTTCATTCCATCCTGATGATACCAGATGCAGTAATATGTATGAGGTTGGAGAAAAGTTCCATGACTCATCACTGGGCCTGAAAACAATGATGCAAGCTAAAATCAATTTAATCGCTGGTGAATTCAGTATGGCCAAACACACCACACATTGCACACGCCTGGTTTTACAGAGCTAAATTAAGAATAATGTTGCATATTCATAGGGCCTGATGTCTCTGAGACACACCAAGTAAATGTGAGTAATCTAAAGAGAGTTTAAAAAAATAAGCCATTTCTATTGCATTTCAGTGTATTATGTAATTAGGTGATATTCCTCATAACAGCTTCAGGATGTAAGCAATAGTTTAATTTACAGTGTGACATTTTATGGATAAGACTGAAGTGTAATACATATAAAATTCACCTACCCTCATTTCCCTTATTTATCTTTTCATTAATTAATATGCACATTCTAATTTATATTCGATAAGTGATTTAAAACTTGCAGTATATTGATCTTTGGAGGGGGAGCAAATCAGATTTTAGTTGTCAAAGCATGACAACCGCAGTGCAGTCATTTCTTGATCTCCACATCCTATCTTACATATTTGTCTCTGTGTGATAAGCTAATTGTTTGCAACACACATGTGATCATTTTAGTCCTGGGGCTTAACTTAGTAACTTATCTTAGAAATTAATCATCATGGAAAGAAAACTCAAAAGGCACCAGTTTTACATCAAGATACACAATTAAAAACATGAATGGTTATTCTAACCTCTGCATGAGCTCCATTATGCCGCACATATACCAAGAAAGCCTTCCTGGGAAATAATACTTCATAATTTTTATCTTATTTGGTCCTGACAACAGCTTTTTGAGAAAGGTTCATTCTGACAGATAGAAAACAAACAGTATAATCTCAGGCTGCTACAGTCAGAAGTTTTATTGCATAATAGAATTTGAAAAGAAACCAGAGGACTGGTTCATAAATTAATATCTGTAAATGAAAAAATAATGAATGAGTGGATAATTTTTGAGTAACAGAGCAAAAATTTTTTGAAGTAATTATGTCTTAAAATTGTGTTTCTTGTAAAAAAACATTTAGAATGATCTATCAGACGCCCCTGGCTATAGCTCAAGCAGAGAGAGAGAGAAGGTCCTTACTGGGAAAATGCAGCAATTTTGCAGGATATGTATTAGAGGAGGGCAAATTATCTTAAATGCCAGTATTTCCACAGATCTGTTCAGTAGTAAACTTGATTTTATACCATGAACTTTTTAGACAAAGTTGATAAATTCTGAACTTAAAATTTAAAGGATGAACTTGAACTAATCAAAGATAGAGAAAGAATTCTTGAAAATGAAAATATGGATCCTGAACCAAGGAGACAACTGGACTGGCCTGGAACTAAAAAATTAAATTAGAAAATCCAGACACAAAACAACATAGAGACCTTTCCCTTAGCGTTTCTTGGCTCTATTTTATCTGCGCTTCACTCTAGCTAAGATCTAGATTGCTGTATCTGAATATTTGAATATATATACATATATGTGTGAAAATCAGTAGTTTAGAACATTGCACACATTGGTCATGGCACTATATGTTCAAGCTTTGTTAAATGAGGTCTTTATGGAATAATAAATTACATAGTTATCCAGTTGTTATTAAAGGAGACTACCAGAAGAGAAAAATCAAATGACAGCTCCTGTCAAGATTCAGGAATCCAAAGTGGAACCAGGAGATAAGCAATAGTCCGCAAAACGGACTCTCTCAAGTTTGGCACTGAGTATCAAAAAAATACTAGAGAAATAGAGCTGCTTCTTTGCATCCTGGAAAGACAGTCACATACTAAGAAAATAGTTAATAATGCAAAGAAATTAATATTTAATGGTGCAATAAGTGACACCGACTCTAAATGCTGTCAAATATCAAATAAAAATATCTTATCATGGGTTTGTGTGAATTGTGAATTATGATATAGTTATATAAGTAGAGGGAGAAAAAAATGTATTATTGACAAGAAACAAAAGAGAATTATGCTCACCACTGAATGGTATTACTATGATCTCTTTATCTTGCTTCATTCATTGATTCATTGAACAAATCACATACCAAGCACAAATCTTTATGAGCTAAATACTGAGTACCCACCGATGAAAAAACAGATAGATCACCTATCCTTTTACCGTGTCTCCAAAAGCTGGTAAATGAGATCCAAACAATGATGACAACCATACATGTACTTTAGGCACCGAACTGGACTTTCACATGTTTTTTTATTTGATAGAATCCTCACAAGAGTCCATTTTAGATAGATGGATAGATAGATAGACATATTTATAATATATGTATATAAAATCATATATAACACAACATTTGCTTGTTCATTCATTAGTTTACTTATCCATGTTTTCACATGAGAGCCTAGGCGTCCTGTAGTAGTTAAAACTGAAAAGCAGGATTGCATAGTAGTGATGATAAAGGGGCCTAGGAGCAGATTGGCCTAGGATTTGAACTTTTGCCCTACTATCGATTAGCTGTGTGAGCTTAGTCAAGTTCCTTAATTTCTGATCCTCTGTTTACCCAGGATTACCCTCTGCTAATTGAAGTAAATAATAACCCTTATTTCATGACATTATTGTGAACTTTAAATGTGGTGCTTCAGTGAACTTATTAAGCTAAATGGTTGGAAGTTAATAAGCACTAAGTACAGTAAACCTAAAGGAATTTGAGTAAAGTGTAAAGAAATGACAGTTATAAAAGAACAGACTATTAAATATGTAAGGCATATCAAATTTTTGATATGTAAGGTGTATCAAATTTTCCCACCCTTAAGGTTTTGTCTGGCTTACAGGATTCAGATTTGGGGCAGTCCTCAATCACTATGACTGTCCTTCTTGATTCTTCTTCTGCCAAAAGACTCGTGGAGGCTGAGGAGAGGGCCCCTGTAAACCTAACATCGTCTAGATCAGGTCAGGTATTCAGGATGCTAAATCCCCGGGTTGGAGTTCCTGTTGTGGCCCAGCAGAAACAAATCTGACTAGTAACCATGAGGTTGAGTGTTTGATCCCTGGCCTCGCTCAGTGGGTTAAGGATCCAAGGCTGCCATGAGCTATGGTGAAGGTCGCAGACATGGCTCAACTCCTGCGTTGCTGTGGCTGTGGTATAGGCCTGCAGCTGTAGCTTGGATTCAGGCCCTAGCCTGGGAACCTCCATGTGTCGCAGGTACAGTCCTAAAAAGAAAAAAGAAAAAAAAAAATCCCCACATAAACAATAAAGGCCTGTGACTTCAATCCAATAGTCCAAGGCCTCCTAAGTACCTGAAGGATCAGAATATTAAGCCAAGCCTGAGGTGACAGAACATAAGTGAAACTCTCTCTCCACTCTCAACTGGGCAGGGGGACAGAGACCCTCTAATAAGTAAGGAAATCATAGATCTAATTTTGTCCAGGACACCTCTAATTTATGCTGATTGGCCTGTTTTTTTTTTTTTTTTAAAGTGTTTGAGTGGGATTTTTAAAATTTTATTTATTTATTATTTATTTTGTTTTTTTTTTTTTTGTCTTTTCTAGGGCTGCACCAGCGGCTTATGGAGGTTCCCAGGCTAGGGGTCTAATCGGAGCTGTAGCCGCTGGCCCACACCAGAGCCACAGCAATGAGGGATCCAAGCCTTGTCTGCGACCTACACCACAGCTCACAGCAACACCAGATCATTAACCCACTGAGCAAGGCCAGGGATTGAACCCGTAACCTCATGGTTCCTAGTCGGATTTGTTAACCACTGAGCCATGACGGGAACTCCTGGCCTGGTATTTTCATTAATAGTTTCTTTGTTTACTTTCAAGTGTCATCATTTGGACGGGAAATTATATGATCACCTCTAAGTATCCTCCTAAAACCCTCAGCCTAGAACTTTTACTGCCATTTGTAATCTTTCTTCAGGTTAACTGTCACATTCACAAATCATAAACTATGCGCCCTTTCAGTGAGAAATGCACAAATAAAACTACTCATTTGGTCATCGCATTCATTCATCTGTAACCATATTCCAGCAATACATCTTTGGAAACTGAAAGCCAGGCGTTTTGTTTTTAGGCTCCTGGTCTTCATTGATTTAGAGTATAAAAACCTAGCATACATTTCATTGGTTTTTCCACAAGGCCACAAACTTTCTAAGTCTCGTATTTTCCACCTGTGTAATAAAATAATTAAGAACAGTTGGCCCTTAATGTTCTTTGTCTTTAGGCCTTTCACATTTAAAAAGAACAAATCTTTTTAAAAATTACAAACCATTTTTCTTTGATTCTTCAGCCTTTTATAGGTATATACAGTGCTTTCAGCATATTAACTTGAACATTGTCAAGTTTTTTTTTTCTTTTTTTTTTTTGGTAGCACTTTATTGGTAGAGCATTCACTCTTAATCAGCTGAACTTTGTCTAACTTTTTGGTCCCAGGCTATGTCAAGACTGATTGATAATGGCTACACACAACTCTCACAAATTTGTGTTTTTATCAATGATTGATTAACCATAAAATCAACTACTGAATTGTAAGCTCTTTGAGGTAAGAGGTGAACAACATTATTTGAGATGCTATTTTCACGTTAACAACATTTTTCTCGTGGCAGGCAGGTAGTCCTCTTTTCTTGGAATGATCAATGTCTGGTTATATTGTTGAGTAACCATGTACCTTCATCCATCGTCAAGGTCCAGAAAAAATTTTCCAAGGAGTAATTTGCCCAAAAGACATTTCCTTTCTAGGCCTTATGACTTATTTTCCTCTGTCATCCAAACCACTGTGGTATTTTAGTAAATGATATTGTAAGTCAAGTTTTCACAGCTGTGTTGTCTCTGTTGAAAAAGAGAGATTGCCTAAAATTATGGATTTGAGTCATCTGACAGCTATTGTTTGGACATTTAGTTTCCATTTCTTGTCCCACTTTTATCCCTGGAGGTGCTGAGCTTGCACAGTGCTACTTGAAACCCTTGCACCACCACCTGTGTTGCTGCAGAGTAATTGAAAATTACTGTGGTAACTGATGCGGCACCACGGCAATAGCCTGGGATGGTGAGAAATTTTTTAGTAGAAAAAATCCTACTGCTTCTGAAGCAAAAGCAGCCAAGCTTCCTCAAACTGCAGCCCTAGCCCCTAACCAAAGCATGGGCTTCATGGGACCCTGATGTGCAGAAGACTCCAGCTCTCACCTCAGTCTTTTGAGTCTTATATTTATGTCTGTGGGGAAGCAGGGCCATCAACAGCAATGTCTTTGAAGAGGCAGGAAACCAGCCACCATTCTTTGGCCCTACATGGTGTGCCTGGCTCACCCATTTTATCTCTAGCCCCTCATAAAAGGTGGGCAGAGGTGCTGTGTCTCTGTGTGGTTCTTTTTTGATCGTTATGTCTTAGTTCAGGTCATAATTGAGATCTGAATCCTGTTGCAACTGACTTTGTAAAGGAGAGATACAAGGAAGGGTTCAGAGACAATCTCACCTGCAGGGCACATCCCTTTGACTAATCAGCCCAGGCCATCTTCAGTCAAGTTGTGTCATCAACAAGTGCAACAGAGATCAGTCCCATGATGCTATTGTGAATAGTAGTGGAGTGGGTGATCCATTACCTGTGCTGCTTTGAAAACATACTTGTAAAATAGTCAAATATATTCTGATCCGTGAAATCTGGTCTGGATCCTGCTTTTATTGGAAACACTTTACTCTCTTTAGTCTGTCTTCGGCTGAATGGGGGTTAAGAAATTAATCAGATAGAGAATGACCCCAGGTGGACATTGAAATATAATCTATCTAGCTCCATAAAATTCCTTCTCGATGGGGAAGAGGGGTATTCACACACTTAGAATTTATCAAGAGAATATGTAATTTAAAAGGCTAGATAAGAAGATGAGTAAAGCAATTAACAACGAAATAGATGATATACAAAAACAAAACAAATTAAATGATTCCCAAACCTTTAGGATTTATCAATGAGTAGCAATTAAAGGATACCTTGGAAAAAAATTAATAAGTTGAACTGCATATCCATTGGGCTTTTTCTGAGTTGAACCTTTGAAAAACAACATCTGTGGGACTATTTGTTTGTTGTTCTTTTTTTCCCCAATCCAATTTGCTATGATCAGAACATAGAAAACTGAACTCAAAGCCAGATTTCTTAATAAGATGGCATTGGGACAGCTCTTTTACGTAGTGATCCTGTGCAGTTTAGTAGCAAAGCTGAAATAAGTCCTCTTCTTTTGGGAAAAACAAGATGGTATTCTGCTGAATGCTAGAATTTTATCACTTTGAAAAAAAAAAAAAAAAGCTGCTTGAGAGACCTAAGAGTATAAAAGCATTTGAGATCTCAGAAGGAGTTTAAATCAATGCACTGCTACAGTTACAGAGCAGATGAAAGAGCCTGCTGTCTCAATTGCCAGGAAACTACTTAGAAACTCTCACTTTGATTTCTTCACGTAGTCCGTTACATTACTGCTAAATGCAATATACAGGGACATCACAACTTTGATGTTGTACAGCTCCAACAAATGGAAACTAACATGATAGAACAACTAAGATTTGTGGTTTTATGTGGATATACAAATATATCCCTGTCTCGCTCCCTATGTGCTGTGTATCTCCAGGGGCTTTTTCACCTATAAAAAAATTACAATTTTGGTGTTTTATTCATGAATTCTAGTAAGCAGCGCCGTGTTTATGTGTACCAAAACCTCATAGGGGGATATTGTTATTCTGAATGATCACTTTCACAGTATGTACTGTACACCCGTTTCAAAAGCACAATGTACATCTGTTTGCCAGTCCTGGTCAGAACTCAATTCAGCGAGGAACTGCTGACTCCCTGGCTACAGAATATCTGATGTTTTTAATCAGTGGGTGTGGATGGATGGAACTGGAAACTGTTTTTCGTCCAACAGCAGGAGAGGTCTGTTTTCCAGTTCTAGTCATACACCTTCAAGTAGTCCTTCCATTATTAAGATCCTACCTTATAAAAAGCTGTGCATTTCTGCCATTATTCATTAAATGATTAATCTGACATCATTTTGCAATAATGTGCCTCTTCTTAGGAAAATTATAAATAGGAACCTCTTTAGCTATGTAAGAAAATTAAAAGATTTTGAGATTCACAGAAATAAGATAAAAGCGGAGGAGGTCAGATCTAAATCTGAGCATTGACTCTACCACCTAATAATCATTTGAGTTGGGGCATAGCATTCAGTGTTTAGTTTCCATTCCTTCGCTCACTAAACTTTTAATAGCACCTCATCTGTCTTCCTCTGAGAACTGATGTGTGTACTAAGAGATGATACTTAGAGGGGCACTGCCATAGCAAGAGAGCTTCAGGCCAGGGGAGAGACAGCATGTCTCCAGCTGTGTTTGACCAGGGACAGTTCATTTAACCTTTCTGGACTCCTCATCTGTGAAACAAGGAGGCTGGTCTGAAAAATGTCTAAATTCTCTGTCTTTGGAAACCCTAAAGCACTATGTAAAAATATTGCAGGTGTTTTACAATATTTATCGAAATAGATTAGTAAAGGGGGATCATTGAATCTTTTTTTATTTCATGATTTTTATTTTTTCCAGTATAGTTGATTTATAGTGTTCTGTCCATTTCTACTGTACAGAAAAGTGACCCAGTCATACATATATATATACATATATTCTTTTTCTCACATTATCCTCCATCATGTTCCATCACAACTAACTGGATATAGTTCCCAATGCTATACAGCAGGATCTCAGTGCTTATCCACTCCAAATGCAGTAGTTTGCATCTATTAACCCCAGACTCCCAGTCCATCCCACTCCCTCTACCTCCTTCTTGGCAACCCCAAGGCTGTTCTCCAAGTCCATGAGTTTCTTTTCTGTGGAAAGGTTCATCTGTGCCATATATTAGATTCCAGATATAAGCACTATAATATGATATTTGTCTTTCTCTTTCTGACTTACTTCACTTAGTATGAGAGTCTCTAGTTCCATCAAATCTCTTTTTTTTTTTTTTGTCTTTATCTGGGCAATTGTCAAGAACTGGATTGATAATCCTTCTTATTCAGTGTTTCATCTGTCAATCATGTTCACAGGAATATTCTTGAACTTTTTCCAGCCACATAAGACTCTGTTATTAGTGTATTCTGGAATATGATAAGCACTGCAGAGGAATTCCCATTTTTGCTGAAATGCTGTTACTCTCCAATATGCCTCTTACTAATGAATTTCTAAAAACTTTGAAACTATTTTGGACTTAAATTTAAACATATATTGTACCTGCATATAGCTTGATGGCACACATTTCTAAAACTCTGTCACAGAATTCCTGTCATGGCTTAGCAGTGATGAACCTGACTGATATCCGAGAGGATGTGGGTTCAATCCCTGGCCTCGCTCAGTGAGTTGAAGGATCCAGCGTTGCTGTGGCTGAGGTGTAGGTCAGCGGCTACAGTTCCAATTCAACCCCTAGACTGGGGACTTCCATTTGCCATGAGTGCAGCCCTAAAAAGACAAAAAAAAAAACTTGTCACATTTTATAATATCATGTGAAATGTGCACTACTCTGTTACACAAAAAGCATGCCAACCCCATGGTGTTCTACCTCTATAGAACTCTTCTCTGCCCAATTATTTTTCTGAGATTCGTATTTTTTTTTCTATTTCAGACAGATATATATATATATTTTTTAAATTGTTATTTCCCCAATACAATTTTTTTTTCTACTGTAGAGCGTGGTGACCCAGTTATACATACATGTACACATTTTATTTTCTCGCATTATCACGCTCCATCATAAGTGTCCAAACAGAGTTCCCAGTGCTACACAGCAGGGTCTCACTGCTAATCCGGGATTAGTATTTTTAGTCCAACTTAAATTCTGTTTGCTAATTTTCTAGTACCTTGTCTTTCACATTCCAAGGAATTGGACTTTTTCCTTACAGGTAAAACTTTGCACTTTGACCTCTACCAGGCACTTTAATTTCTAGATCACCCAGTAATAACTTTGAAGTTAAGCACCATTCTGTCTGAATGATGCTAAAATTCACACGGCAGTTCCACCTACATGACACAATCGCATCCTCACAGGAACGAAATAGATGTTATCATCCACTGTTTTCAAATTGGGAGGTGGGAGAAGAGGACTCAGAAAGCTGAAAGGCTAGCCTCAGTCACACAGTGGCTGAAGGACAGGGTTGGGCCTCAAACATGTCTTCTGACAGCAAAAACCAGAGCTTTTTTGAGATCATTACTTAATGCAAATGAAAATAAAATCCACGACTATCTTTTGCTGCCTTTGACCAAAAAAGTATAGATTTTAAAAACTGTATTTTGTCTAACTCATGCGCTAATGATTTTTTATTCTACAAAATTTACTTTCGGTGCTAGTCCAGCTTACTAAGTACTAGCTACTAGTTTATACACTTAAATACATTGCCTTTTACTTTCCTATGTGCTAAGCATTCAATCCCCACTTTTAGGTGAAGAAATTTGCTCACACAACGGCAGCTAAGCTGTAGTTTGAACCTGACTCGGCCTCGCTTCTGCATATGTACTCTTAACCCCTAGGCTATACTACTTACTATGGCCAAAGAAAAAAAAATATTCAATTAGACTTTAAGAAATAGTTCAAGTTCAGGCTCTTTCCATTGTTAATGTAAAAAGCCTCTTCTATCTCCTGCCAAACTTACAGTTTTATCCCAAGTATTGAAAGCAGTAATGTATTTAAAGGAGATTTTTAAAATATAAATCACTGGAAGTTGGTAACTTACTATTAATATATTTAATCTCATTTAATGAGAAATAATGAGAAAAGAATAGCACCTCACAACCCTCTGTCACCTCCCAGGTATTTTTACAGTTGCTGAGCATAGACAGGCTTCCATTAAATGTGCCTGCATCTCAAGTGAAAATTCAGGGCACTGTGTCAGACCCCTGGAGGAGACTGTTCAGTGGTCACGGGAGCTTTATGGCACACCTCACATCCTGCCGCACAGGGGGCCACCACCTACCCAGCCCCTGCACAGAACTGGTCGTGCTGAGAACCCAAGGGCCCCCATTTAAAACAGCTCACTGTAGGGAGATTCACGCTTATGGAAATAATTAATGGTGGCAATGATCCTTATAATGGCACCTGATGCCCTGCTGCGAAGAAAGATAAACCAGCCTTCACCATAAAGAACTTACAAATTATCCTGAGCAAACATGTTAACAGCTATTAAGAGTCCTAATCAGAGCTGTTAAACAAACAATTAAGAGATGTCATATAAAATACACCCATTTAGGAACTGCAGCTACATGTTTGGAGTTTTAAAAGGGAACCACTTACCTTTGAGCTAGAGATAAAGTCATCAGTGCAGGTTAGGCAAGAACAAGGCACCTTTCTGAGCAAATCCATTTTCCGAGCATCAAATCCCATGGACAAAGCTCTAGTCCCAAAGGTGTGCTTTCATTCTAAGATTTATTTCAGGTCTCATTACTATTTACTCAAAAATTACTCTTGTTTTTGCAGATGTGACATATTATTATGAGTAGTGCTTCTTTAAAGAGCCACAGAAGTGTTGCTTCAATCTAATAGTAAAAATCAAGAAATTATTTGTCTGGAAGAACTTTGCTTTGTAGTGAGCATTTTAGGACGAGCTGAGATGCATCCCTACCTGTACGTAAATCCTTGCTCCTCTAAGCGTATCAGCACCACCAACAATATCAGCACCACCTGGGAGCTGGTCACAGACACGGACCTACAGACCTACAGAAATGGGATCTTCATTTGAATATATGTAAAAGAAATATCTGTGAACGTTTCTGTTGTAAGAAATACTCCCAGAAAAATTAATGTTTAATTTTACAAAGAGTAAAGATGAAGTTACTCCACCTTAGGAATGTATATAGTGTGACATTTGCCTTATGATGAAACATATCTGAAGTGGCCCCCCTCTGCACACATGCCTGATGGTGGCATCCAGGGTTTCCAACCTAGCATACCATCACAGCCATGCTCGGTGGCCCTCTGAGAGTCTCTCCTCCCTCTTCAAGTTCTGTGTCCTCTTTGCACACTCAGTTTAGCTCCCAATTATGTGGAAAACTAGCACTGTAGAATAAAGAACATACAAGAGGATAGGGAAAAAAGGCGTCTTATCCTTTAGCCATGCCGTGTTCTTCCATGTTTGAAGTTCTTCCAAAATACACCAGCGCCACTTGGCTGAGTCTCCTCTATACAAATTCTGCTGTGTTTGTGAATTAAGAAGTAGTTTCTCTGTTCTTACCATTGGGAAAATCTGGGGGGATTGAGATTAAACTTTACTCTTCACACGCTGCCGCACATCTATAGTCCTTTTAGCTGCAGGTTTTCACGGCAGTCGTGAACATCCCATAAATTACATGATATGATTTGATTTTCAGAATCTGATCTCTTATGTTCATATGGTGAACTATTTCAAGACTACAGTTAAAGTGTACCCATTAGCATATACTACAAAAAATGGAATCTCACAGTGAACAGAGAAGATTGAGTAAAGCATCCGTTGACTTCTACAGTTAAAAAAAATCCTTTGGAGGAAATTATAATGATGTTCTTTATAATTGTTCAGAAAAATCAACTCTAAGAAAGTCATAGCAGCTCTCATTAATGCTCACATTGTTCCTCCTGAGAAACGTACTTTTATGTAATATAAATGGACTTTGTAGAAGGTATTTTTGTTCATATTTAGTGGTTACTCAGTGTTCTTTCTACTCTGTAATAACATACATCACTTCACGGTAGGAAATGGAGGGGTTTTATTTCCGCTTTTTGGTTTTGGTTTGTTGTTTTTACTCATACTATACAAATAAGAAGTAAATAAAACAGGGACATTGACAATTTTCATCTAGGAGTAGAGATTTTTCAAAACATAGTTATATTGGGGTTGAAGATTATTGATCATTGTGTGTGTGTGTGTGTGTGTTTGGTTCATGGAACAGTTGAAGGAAAAGATTCTTGTAGTTGCATGAAAAGAGTTTTTCCTCGTTGAATGTCTAAACCTGAGTCACCCCAGACTGCATGATCATGAACTACGTAGTATGATCCACTTTCTAACCACCTGGCCTACCTGGGGCAAGTCATTTGTATTCTGAGTCTCATTTCCCTCATCTGTAAAATAGAGCTAAAAATTGAACCCACCTCTTGGCGTTATTTTGAGGACCAAATGGTACAGTCCATTCAATACAGTTAACAAAGCGTGTGAGCCATAGTAAGAACTCACCTCGCGTTAGATCCTACACTGTTTTGTTCTCATCACACTGTCATTCAGCCAATTTTGATAGAAATTTAGTATATAGAAGTCATTCTGACCTATTCTGAAAGGTAAAATGACCACATCCCCCTAAAACATAGCTGTTTCCATCCGTATAAAACTCAGATTCAGAGCCCTCTTACCTACCCCCCCAGCTCCTCGCTTTCTCTTACTTGAGCCGTCTTCCTTCTCGGGAGCAGTCTGTCTCCATCTCTTCAGTTCCTCAGTTCTCACCCATTCCTCCATCACCGTCAGATGGCTCCCGCCCTGTGGCAGAGCTTCTCCCCCGCAAATTCAGGTGTCGATCAGAGTCTTTGACGCGTGTATCTGACGGCCGCTCTTACGCTGATGTCGCTGACCTTCATGCAGCACTTGATGTCTTCTCAGTGTCACTCATGATCTTCCTTAGTCTTCCTTCTCAACACTCATGCCCAGAATTCTACACTCGGCCTTCTTTTTCACATCCTTCGTGAAGTCACTGCCATTTCTTGCTGAGAACTCTTAGGTATGGTTTTTCCTGCCCCTTTTCTGTCTCTGTCTACTTCCCATTCCCTATTCTGGACCCCCCTAGTGTGTTTTCAATAAATTTTCTCAACCAACCTAATAACAGCTAGGATAGTGTGCTAAGCATGAGGAGACAGGAAAATGTATTAATTAAAAGACCTGGAAGGCTTTAAGAGACTTTGAAATAGAATATTATTTATTCTCCTATTTTCAGGTATTTCTTCACCTACATTTATGTATGACGTGATTTTTCTTTATTGGCTGCCATGACCAGGCACTATGATATATACTAAGAATTTAACATCTGGGAAAATTGAGATAGAACATCTGGAATAGAAATGAGCTTTGCTTTGTTTTGTTGTTTGGATGGTTGTTCCTTTAGAAAGACTTGAAATATGGATGCGAAGAGGTATTGAATTCTATGTGGTAAATTTTGAATTTGAAGTGATGGAGGGCCACATGGGTGAAGAGCTCCTACTGACACTTGTAAATGAGTCCCTGGAGTCTATGTATGGTATTGAAATTGGAGAAGTATCTTTGTAAATAATCACTCCAGAAGTGTTTTTCTAAATCCACTAACTTGAAGCTCTAACTTAAAATCTAACACAGATTCTCAAGTATACTTTTATTGGAAGGATCCTAATTTCTCAGATCTAACTTTCCTTAACTCTAGAATTAAATCCCTATTTTTCTAACAAATGGTCACTCACATAAAAAAAAAAATCTCTCCAGAATTATGCATTCATTCAGTGTAATACTTATTAAGAGCAGAACAAGTGACAGACTTTGGGCTAGTCAGTGGGGAGAACATGGTGACCAAAATAAATATAGGTTCTTCTCTCCTGAAGCTTCAGTCTATTGGGGGAGGGAGCTGCCAATCAAATCATCTTGCAAGTGTTAGAAGTCAAAAATGCATGAGTAAAAGCAGGCCTTCACCTTCTTTAAGGCCTGTTATGAGTTCCTGGAGGCCTCCTTGAAGAAGTGATATTTACCAGGAGACTGAAGACGGGCCCTTAGCCATATGCCAGAGGGAAAGCACTTCGAGGCACCAAGATCTTAAGAGGTTTTAAGGCCAAGAAAGAATGTGGCAGATTTGAGGAAAAGGGGAAAGACGTAGGTGATTGGAGCACAGTGAATAAGAAGGAAAACAATAGATGAGGCGAAGAGGTCGGCGGTGGTGCGTGTGCCGGTGGAGTTAACTGATCGCCAGCCCTGCAGCCTCATGTGGCTGCCTCCAGACCTGAGAACTACTTCCGGGCAGTGCATCTCAGTGAAGGGAAGGTGAGAGAGTTAAAACATTCATCCTTAAGATGTGCCAAATTTAAATCCTTGGGAATTCAACTCATTGGACCTAAGTCTTTACAGCCTTACTGACTATACCTGACAAACAATAAACTGCACGTGATTAAAATGTACAAAATGATGTTTGGAAATACGTACGTGCCCATGAGACCATCACATCAAGTCGATGAAAGCATGCCTTGTCTCTGAAAGTTTCCCTGTGGCCCTTTGTGGTCCTTCCCCTCCCTACCGCTCCCATTCTCTCCAGGCGGTGACTGACACTCCGAGCTTAGAACAGTGCCTGTATTCCATTTAGAAAGGATAAACAGGTCCTACTGTACAGCACAGGGAACTATATCCAGTCTCCTGGGATAGACCATGATGGAAATCGATATAAAAGTGTGTGTGTGTGTGTGTGTGTGTGTGTGTGTATGTGTGTGTGTATACCCAAGTCACTTTGCTGTACAGCAGAAATTGGCACATTGTAAATGAACTATATATTTTTTTAATTTTAAGAAAGAACAGTGCATGGCACATAAATTTTGTTGGCTATGTTAAAAGTGAGTCTGTTTAGAGAATTAGCTCTTTTTTCATTTTTTAAAGTTTTATTGAAGTATAGTTGATTTACAATGTTGTGATAATTTCTGCTGCATAGGAAGGTGATTCAGTTATACATGGGCACACATTCATTCTTTTTCATATTCTTTCCCCATGTAGATTGTCACAGAATACTGGGTAGAGTTCCCTGTGCTATACAGTAGTTCCCTGTTGGCCAGTCATTCTGTACCACAGGGTACGTATGAGAGTCCCAAATCCCCAGTCCATTCCTCCTCTACCCCCTTTCCCCTTTGGTAACCATAAGTTTGTTTTCAAAGTCTATGTGTCTGTTTCTATTCTGCAGATAAGTTCATTTGTATCCTTTTTTTAGATTCCAAGAATAAGTGATACCATATGTTTGTCTTTCACTGTCTTACTTCACTTGGTATGATGATCTCTAGATCCATTCATGTTGCTGCAAATGACATTATTCCTGCTTTTTATGGCTTAGTAATATTCTATGGTGGATATGTACCACATCTTTTTTATCCATCCCTCTGTTAATGGACATTTAGGTTGCTTCCATGTCTCAGCTGTTGTAAATAGTGCTGCAATGAACATTGGGGTGCGTGTATTATTTTAAAGTTATCATTTTCTGCACATATATGCCCAGGAGTGGGATTTCTGGATCATATGGTCGTTCTATGTTGTTTTTTGAGGATCCTCTACACTGTCTTCCATAGTGGTTGCACCAATTTACATTCCCATCAACAGGGTTCCCTTTGCTCCACACCCTCTCCAGCATTTATTGTCTGTAGATTTTTTTTTTTCCCCACTGTACAGCAAAGGGGTCAGGTTATCCTTACATGTATACATTACAATTACATTTTTCCCCCACCCTTTCTTCTGTTGCAACATGAGTATCTAGACAAAGTTCTCAATGCTATTCAACAGGATCTCCTTGTAAATCTATTCTAAGTTGTGTCTGATAAGCCCAAGCTCCCGATCCCTCCCACTCCCTCCCCCTCCCATCAGGCAGCCACAAGTCTCTTCTCCAAGTCCATAATTTTCTTTTCTAAGGAGATGTTCATTTGTGCTGGATATTAGATTCCAGTTATAAGTGATAGCATATGGTATTTGTCTTTGTCTTTCTGGCTCATTTCACTCAGTATGAGATTCTCTAGCTCCATCCATGTTGCTGCAAATGGCATGATGTCATTCTTTTTTATGGCTGAGTAGTATTCCATTGTGTATATATACCACCTCTTCCGAATCCAATCATCTGTCAATGGACATTTGGGTTGTTTCCATGTCTTGGCTATTGTGAATAGTGCTGCAATGAACATGCGGGTGCACGTGTCTCTTTTAAGTAGAGTTTTGTCCGGATAGATGCCAAAGAGTGGGATTGCAGGGTCATATGGAAGTTCTAAGTATAGATTTCTAAGGTATCTCCAAACTGTTCTCCATAGTGGCTGTACCAGTTTCCATTCCCACCAACAGTGTAGGAGGGTTCCCTTTTCTCCACAGCCCCTCCAGCACTTGTTATTTGTGGATTTATTAACGATGGCCATTCTGACTGGTGTGAGGTGATATCTCATGGTAGTTTTGATTTGCATTTCTCTTATAACCAGCGATGTTGAGCATTTTTTCATGTGTTTGCTGGCCATCTGTCTATCTTCTTTGGAGAAATGTCTATTCAGGTCTTTTGCCCATTTTTTCATTGATTGATTGGCTTTTTTGCTGTTGAGTTGTATAAGTTGTTTATATATTCTAGAGATTAAGCCCTTGTCAGTTGCATCATTTGAAACTGTTTTCTCCCATTCTGTAAGTTGTCTTTTTGTTTTGTTTTGGGTTTCCTTTGCTGTGCAAAAGCTTTTCAGTTTGATTAGGTCCCATGGGTTTATTTTTGCTCTAATTTCTATTGCTTTGGGAAACTGACCTGAGAAAATACTCATGATGTTGATGTCAGAGAGTGTTTTGCCTATGTTTTCTTCTAGGAGTTTGGTGGTGTCCTGTCGTATATTTAAGTCTTTCAGCCATTTTGAGTTTATTGTCTGTAGATTTTTTGATGATGCCATTCTGGCTGGTGTAAGATAGTACCTCATGGTGTAGTTTTGATTTGTATTTCTCTAATAATTCGTGATGTTGAGCATCTTTTAATGTGTTTTTTGGCCATCTGTCTGTCTTCTTTGGAGAAATGTCTACTTAGATCTTCTGCCCATTTTCTAATTGGGCTGTTTGGTTTTTTTTTTTTTATATTGAGCTGTATGAGTTGTTTGTATATTTTGGAGATTAATCTCTTCTCAGTCATTTCATTTGCAAATATTTTCTCCCATTCTGAGGGTTGTCTTTTCATTTTGTGTATGTTTTCCTTTGCCGTGCAAAAGCTTTTAAGTTTAATTAGGTCCTATTTTTAAATTTTTATTTGTTATTTTCATTACTCTAGGAGGTGGATCTAAAAGACACTGCTACAGTTTATGTCAGAGAGTGTTCTGACTATCTTTTCCTATAAGAGTTTTATAGTATCTGATCTTATATTTAACTTTTTAATCCATTTTTGAGTTTATTTTTGGTTATGGTGCTAGAGTGTTCTAATTTCATTCTTTTACATGTAACTGTCCAGTTTCCCCGGCACCACTTATGGAAGAGACTTTCTTTTGGAGAATTAGCTCTTGGTTTAATGTTTGGTTGGTTGCTCCATCTTTTCTAGGTATGCAGTGCTGTTCAGAATCAGGATTTCACTGTCATCCAAGACTATTGCACTGGCCTCAAAGCCTTGCTTTATCTGAAAAGCATTGAAGAACTACAAGGCTGGGATGGGCAGAGTCCAGGTACCGAGAGTCACCAGAAAGGGAAACCAGTTCCTCGTATTGCTGAACTCATGGGAAAGGTATGTGGTCACCTCTCCTGGGTTGTCCTTGAGACCTCTGCTGTGGTCACTTTCTATTTCAGATCTTATTTGCCCTCCCACAATCTCACTAACAGAGGAAACACAGTGCCCATTGGATGTGATTTCTACAGTGGAATCATTTTGAAGGAGACTTGATTACAACTGTATGATAGGTCTGTGAGTTACATTTTCATGAAAGCAATATAATGCAAGGTCATATAAAAGAAAAAGATTGAAGTTTACAGTGCAAAGTGCCTCCAAATTCTTGCTTACTGTGGTGATGACTGGCATTCCTTCCAGTGGGAGGCTGGAGATTTCTTTATTCTTTAACAAGCTCTGGAAATTATAACATTACCTTTCTATTTTCAAGACAATCAAATCACTGGAGCCCTGAATAATATGATGAAGTTTTTAAAATTAAAATCTAATCAGTATCTTTTGTAACTGTTTCTGCTATGTGGTTAAACCTGGGCTCAAAAGGTTATGTCCCAACTTTCTCACTAACTGCTATTTTCGGAGAAATATACACTACATTTACATTTTGTATAATACAATGATTTTAGCAAATCTTTTCTAAAACAACATTCAGCGTTTCGCCTTTGTATTTCCTTTGTATTATTCTAAATAGACAACCATTGTCAGAAGACGTTTCTTGAGTCCTGAATGAGGGGAGGAAAAAATTATAATTCGTAGTCTTTTCAGCTTGTCACTACATCAATAATTAACTTAAAAAAAAAAAGAGAGGCAAGTATAAAAAGATTCTTTAAGGAAGCATTTAATAATTCAAATGAATCTTAACTTGAAACAGGTCACATGAAAAAGAATGGAAAACAAAAACCCTGGGTACTCTGCCTTGGATGGCGGGGTTAGGGACTCAGAAAGAATAAGCGAAACATTATAGAATTACTTAGATATGACTAGTTTTAATGGAAACTGTCACTATTCCTCTTCTAACAGATAGCCAAAAAGAAGGGCTTCTTTGAGAGTAATGTGTATGACTGCAAGTCCAGTAGTGAAAAATAAAAGGGAGAAAGGAAGAAAATCTTACAGCACGGATTCTAGGAAAATATCATGATGAATGACTCCACGAGTGGCAATCAAATAGAAAGGCTGGACGACATTAATATTTATAATATTGTAATTAGCGAGATGGTGCCCAAGCAGCATTATTAGTGTAGCTCATCATATTATCATAAACTGAGTCTGCAAGTATTTAGACAGTGAGCATTCTTGCCTTTATCAATGACCATCCATATCCTGAGATTGTTCATAACTAGAAAAACATTTACGAATAACTCTCATCCCATGTGACTCTATCATCAGTTATTTCTGACGTGACAGTTTTGATAGTTTATGACCGTCCATAAAAGCATTGTCTCAAATATATGCAGTCACCATGCGAGCTAAAATGGACGTGGCTGCATTGCATGATGCCGTTTTGTCTTTAAAAGACTTCCACACTCATTTCAAAATGTACATATTCAAATAAAAGATGGATAATGGTGGAGACACTTGTGTCAATGACATAAGTGGAAATTGATTTTCTGATCCTTTGAATCTAGATGCAGACTTTATTTTGGTAAGCCCAGCCTTCATCAAAATTGTAAGTGTAATTTTCAGCATTATCATTTGTTAAAAAGAAATTTTTGCCTGTGTGATCATATTAGTGATTCATTTCTCATCACTAAATTGAGGAACAACCAGATGGTCTGGTAATAGATCTTTGCTCTGGAGTCTCTGGTGAGGGCTGACATGACTCAGACAATAGGTGACTTTCCTCCTCAGGTTAATATCCCCAGTGGTGAGTCAAAGCGCTCTGGAGCCAAGGTGTGTGTGGCTTCCTAACTGCTTCCTAGCATTGCTGGTATGTCTGGGGGGGGGGGGGAGGAGTGTGTCCCCTTTAAGGTAACTCATATTATATTCTCATTAGCTAAAGAATAGGATGCTGCCTCTTACTGTGTTTGCATGCTATAGGGAAAACAAGAGAAAATGCAGACCTTTTTTAGAAAGTCCCATTAGAAGCAGCTGGATTTTTTAGACAGGAAAGATTTGTTTGGAAAGTACAATTGTTACTCTGCTTAATCTTTTGCTCAGAGGTCAGGCTAGAATAAATTAAAGTAGAAATTTAGAAGAAACCAATTATAGAACAGTGTTTGAAGATGGAGAGAAAATGAGACTTGAGCCATGGTAACAAGGATTTGGCCGAATTAGTCATGTTATCTTTCAAGTAATTAGTACATTTAATATATTTTCCCTATGCATACCTCACATATTAATTGATTAAACTTCCTAAGCAATGTTTCTTCGGGTGGCTTTGGAAGAGCAAGAAGTCAGGCATTTATAGTTTGCTCTGATCTTCTGGTGCGCGTTGCGTAAATTTGTGTCTGCAAGCTGGAGAGTGGATTCCAATGGAAGAGCAGTCGCCTTCTCTGCTGTACCACAGAGAGGTTGATCTCAGACTCGCGGTGCTTAAAAGTCATCTAACATGCTTATGAAAATGTGGCTTCCCAGGCCGCACTTCTAGGTCCTGATTTAACTGATCAGAGGTGGGTCCAGGAATCTGCATTTTAACACTGTGATTCCGGTGGAGGGATAAAAGCATCCTCACTGCCAAGAAAGATGAAGAAAAGAATAGCAACCGAATACAGTCAGAGATTGAGAAGCTATCAGTGGACACAACAAAATCTTGTCTTGTTGGAGAAAGCGGGTAAGGAATGATTTTGAGCTGGAGGAAAAATGAAATAGAGAGTCAGGAGAGGAAATGAAGCAGCACATCGGATCCTCAGTGTTCAGTGGCTGAAGACATCTGTTGAAGAACCAGAGGCAGAGAGAGTTAGTTCGGCAGTTGAGTCCAAGACATGTAAGCAAAAAGAATTGTGAGGACAGAGACAGTTCGTTATCAAAGACATAGCAGAGCACGTTGTTATTTTATACTGAGTTACCTCAGTCCCTGCTTCTACCTGGTGGAAATCTGCCAAGTCAATAAAAATGGAATGATGGCTTGCTGCAGATGGCACAGTGGTCACTCGCAGAGTTCCGAATAAGACAGTTAGGTTTCCATGATGCTTCCTTACTTACTAGCTAAGCAACATGGACAAGTTAATTAATCCCTCTAAATCTGTTTCTAAAACTGTGAAACGAGGGTAACCATAATTCAGGTCCACAATCTCTCATTAACTATTCTGAAATCCAAAAGGCTCTGAAACCAAATGTTTCACATAACTCATGTGGCAGCAAAGCAAACCTGGCCAGAACGGATGTGAGGCTCTTTCTAATCTTTCTTTATCCCTCTTAGAGTGCACAGATGGATGTTCACTACAGAGAGACCAAGGTGTTTGCGTCCAGGTTACCGCCCCACACCTTGCGGGAGGTATTAGGTAAAATGTAGCATGTGGACCATGTTAATTTCCTCAAGTCCAACCAAATCTTCTGAATTCTGAGATACATTTGGCCCCCAGGTATTTTAGATAAGGGGTTGTAAATAATACTTATATGAGAATATAACTGCAATTAGACCTTTGAAATTCTTTCAAGTTGGACGCAAACTTCTCTGGAGTCCATTGAGGGACATGAGACAGATGTAATGTTAGTATTAGGCATTGTTAGGTGTGGAAATAAGAATTATATTGAGATTATTTGCTTGAGAAACTGAAAGAAATTGGATGCTCCACTATTAGAACAGAAAATTTTACAATCAGAAAGCATGGAAGGAAATAGCTATACTTTTCTGATCCTGGGATGAGTGCAGGATTCCTAAGCAAGAGCTCTTGAAAGGGAGAACAGCATAGGACAACACTATTGATTGCTTGGGGTCTACGTGCATTTGCACATGCTGTTCCCTACATCTGGAATGTCTTTCCAGTTCACCAAAGAGAAATTCTCAAAGCATCTCCTCCTCTTTGATTTTTCTCTGACTTCTACACCAAAATTAATTTCTCCTTCTTCAGCCTTAGGTACAGCAGGCATCACACAGCATCTGAATTTTCGCATGTCTGCTTCCTCTACCAGGCAGTCTTCTTCATCTTTGTATCCTAATTCCTGGGTGCCCACTGATACTCAGTTAGGGCTTAATAAATGATGCTTGCATAAGTAAATGAATGAATAAATAAATGTTGCAAGAAAAAAGCTAACTGGTAGAATTAAATATTAGTAATCAGGGACTTAAGCCATCACTTTGCCCATTACATAAGAAATGAAAAGAATGTAAGAAAAATAATAACTTTGAGCTTAAAGTCCCTTTTGGTGTCTAAGTCTAGGTTAGCAAAATGAAATGGAAAGAAGTCAGGGTGGAAAGAGTGGGGTAGGTAAGTGAGTGACCTTTATTCCTTCTTGGCTTGGCACAATGGACCTGGAGTGTAAGCTTCTTGAGGATTAGACCACTTACTGTGTCCCAGAGTCTGGCCCAGTGTCCACCATGTAGGAGCAACAGTGTGGTAGCTGAATTGCTAGAGGATATATTGATCACTCTCTCTCTCTTTTTTTTTTTTAAGATTTATCTTAAATGTCACTTCCTTTGTGAAGCCATTTGTAATTCTCTCCCTCTCCCTTGGGAAAATTGAGTCCCACCTTTCTCCTACAGCCCTTTGTTCATATAACTGATGTTACAGTTATTACATTATCTTCTAGTTACATGTCTTCTTTCCCATCACTGAGCTCATTATGAGCATCTTGAAAACAGAAATCATGTCTAATTTATACTTGAATTTTCAAGCACCTAGCACAATGCTATGTGTTTATAGAATTAAGTTGCACAGACTATCTGTGGTGTCCTTATTTAGAAGGAAAAAGAAAGCCAATTTATAATTAAAATTCCAACCAGGCCCTTTCAAGAATAGCAGGCATTTTAGAAAAAAAAAAAAAAAAGTAAACGTGCCAAATTACTTTCAGCGGGTATTAAAATATGATGAAATACATATCAGTGATATTAATAAGTGAACATAATGTGTACTCATTTAAAAGCTTTCATTAGGCTAAAGTCAGAAAAAGTCTCATGGTGCTTGTATGGTGACTCATAATACAAGGTTTTATTTTGTTGATAGAAACCAAAATCGGTGCATCCATAGGACTAAATGCATCATTCTTGTGTTTTTAAAACCAAAAGCAATGTGACTCTATAAAACTACTCTTACATGGTTGTGTCATTCTATAGGCAGGTGTCTACTTATTTGTCTCTAGTGTGGTATCCAATACAGAGAATACCAAGTGTTCACAAGGAAAATAGAATGTCAGAAGCATGACCGTCACAAAAGTCCTAATAATAGCAGAATGAGAAGGGGCATCTCTTATTTGCCCACGACTTTAGAAATGTCATATCTTCATGCTGTTTAATTGTCCGTGCTTTTTATTTTTTCTAAATTGACACATAATTTACATAAAGAAAAAAATGCGCGGATCTTCGGTGAACCATTTGGTGAGTTTTGACAAATGATGCACCCCCAGGAATGTCTTGCTTCTAACAAAATAAGGAACATTGCTAGCACCTTGAAGATTTCCTTATGTCCTTCCCCAGTCACTGTCTGTTCCTCCTTCGCACCACCAGAAGCAAACACCATCTAATTTCCATCAGCAGTATTATTTTGTTCATATTCTTTAGCATCCTATAGTTAGGTTCCCAAAGCATGCATGATTTTGTGGTTACTCTCATTCAGCGCAGTGTTTCCAGAGATGCATCCATGTTTTTATGGATGTTAAGTCCATCATTTTTTATTGGTAAATAATATTATATTAATATACCACACTTTGAGTATTCACTCAAAATGACAACTGGTCAGTTTTTACTCTGCCAGTATTATATCTGAAATGCACATTTAAGCATAACTGGGTTTCTGAATACATATTTTCACTTCTCTTGAGTAATACCTTAGGAGTGTAATAGCTGGATCATAGGTGATATATAGCTTTATAAGAAACCTACAAACATATTTCCAAAGTGCTAGTACCATTTTACACTCTTACTGTGGATCCCAGCCAGCATTTAGTACCCTCAGTCTTTTTAATTTTAAACATTTTTAGTATATGTACATTTGTATCACATGATAATTTTTGTTTTCATCTCCCTGAAAATTAATGATGTTAAACATTTCTTGGAGTTCCCATCGTGGCTCGGCGCTTAGTGAACCCTACTGGCATCCATGAGGTTGCGGGTTCAATCCCTGGCCTTGCTCAGTGGGCTAAGGATCCAGCGTTGCCATGAGCTGTGGTGTAGGTTGCATATGTGACTCGGTTTCTGAGTTTCTGTGGTTCTGGTGTAGGCCGACTGCTACAGTTTCGATTGGACTTCTAGCCTGGGAACCTCCATATGCCACGGGTGCGGCCCTAAAAGACAAAAAGACAAAAAACAAACAAACAAAAACACCATTTCTTCTTATCCTTACTGTCCATCTATATATCTTCTTCTGTGAAGTGCCTGTTCAAATCTTTTGCCCATTTAAAAGTTGGGTTTATTTTTTATTGAATTTTAGGAGTTCTTTGTATATTCTAGGTACAAGTCCTTAGATGCAGAAAAAGCATTTGACAAAATCCAGCATTTACTTGTCACAAAACCTGAGCAATCTGATAAAGGAAATTTCCCCAGTCTGATAAAGGACATGTACAAAAATTTCACAGCTCATATCATATGTAATTGTGAAAAATAAACTTTTTAGCCTGAGATCAATAATTAGACATAAATGACTATGCTTACTACTTATAAACAATATTCTACTGGAGGGCCTAACGAGCGCAGTAAGGACATGAAAAGAAATAAGTGGCATCCAGATTGAAAAGAAAGGACTAAGACTATCTCCATTTGCAGATAGTAGTGTTGTGTACGTTGGAAAATCCTAAAGAACCTATAAAAGCCCCATTAAAATCAATAAATAAACTTAGCAGAGTGTCGCAATGCAAAGACAATATTCAAAAGTCTGTTGTGGAGTTCTCGTTGTGGCTCAGTGGTTAATGAATCCAACTAGGAACCATGAGGTTGCAGGTTCGATCTCTGGCCTTGCTCAGTGGGTTAAGGATCCGGCGTTGCCATGAGCTGTGGTTGTAGGTCGCAGAGGCAGCTCGGATCCTGCGTTGCTGTGGCTGTGGTATAAGCTGGCGGCTACAGCTCTGATTGGACCCCTAGCCTGGGAACCTCCATATGCCGTGGGAGTGGCCCAAGAAAATGGCCAAAAGACAAAAAAAAAAAAAAAAGTCTGTTGTATGTCTACATGAACAATGGGAAACAATGAACATTCAGAAAATTGAAATTTAAAATGCTGTTTACAATGGTATTTAAAAACTACAGAGTACTTAGAAACAAATTAAAATATATGTAACATCCATCCACTGTAAGCTACAAAGAATTGCTGAGAAAAATTAATGAAGAAAAAAATTACTGGAGAGATAGGTTAATATGTCAGTTCTCTCCAAATTGATCTGTAGATATATGACAATCCCAATCAAAATCCCAACGCATGTTTTTGTAGAAGTTAACAAACTGATTCTGAAATTTACATTGGAACTGAACGATTGCCGAGAATAGCCAAAACAGTCTTGAAAAAAGAACAGACTTAGAGGATTTGAAGGCAGATATGCCTTCAAGATTTTCTATAAATCTGCAGTAATCAAGCAAGTGTGTTTTAGTGTCAGGATGGAGAAATAGATCAATGGGATAGACAGAAAGTCCAGAAGTAAACCCACACATACACACTCCATTGATTTTTGATAAAGCTACCAAAGCAATCCAGTGGAGAAAGGAAAGGTCTTTCAATAAACCGTGCTGGAATTAACAGATAACCGTGTACATATGTATGTGGAATGAACCTCATACTTTCCTTACAACAGGACCCAAAAGTAATTGTAAATATATCATGAATATAAAAGTAAAAGGTAAAACTGCAAAATTTTTAAAGAAAATAGAAGTAAATAACTTTGTGATTTGGGGATAAAGGCAGTTTTTTTAGATAGGATACAAAAAGCATTAACCATACAAGAAAAAAAAGGTGCTAAATAGCACCTCATCAAAATTAATTTATGCTCATCCAAAGGCAAGTTAAGGAAATGACAGTCTAAGTCACAGAGTGGGGGGACATCTCCATAATACTTACATCTCACAAAGAACTTGTGGCCAGAATGAGTGCGTGTAATACTTAATAAATGTCAACAGGGATCTGAACTTAATCTTATCCACAAGTATACAGAGCTTAACAATGAAAAACCCATGATGCCGGACTTGTCTGTGGACTCTTCCAGCTAACTCCCATCCACAATAACTTATTTTTGCTCTTTTCGCTAATGACCACTTGCAGAGCTAGCCCAGAAAGGAGAGAGCAAGCGAGATGAAAGCTACTTGCAGTTCTCTCTTGGGGGTGGGGGGGTGCGGTAGGCACATTATAATATTAGGGAAGTTCCAGAGGACATTTCTCATCTCTGTCAGTTACTTGGGTAATGATTGACATAGAAAGAAATATTATTGAGGCCACTTTCTATAACTGTAGCCAGAGTGCATGAGGCAAAATATTTGTTACTGTTTTAGTTCATCTCACAGGACATGGACATGGCAAAAAAAAAAGAGCAGCAGTTCCTAGAAGTTCAAACCTTCCAAAACTACCAAACCAGAGTCTATTACATATATATTATAGGGACTTATTTACATTTCTAAATATCATCAGATGGTTTGAATAATATCTTAGGAAGAATGCTGAAATGCCAACCATCCTTTAAGAATAGGGCAGATGGGAGTTCCCGTCGTGGCACAGTGGTTAGCGAATCCAACTAGAAACCATGAGGTTGCGGGTTCGGTCCCTGCCCTTGCTCAGTGGGTTAACGATCCGGCGTTGCCATGAGCTGTGGTGTAGGTTGCAGACGCGGCTCGGATCCCGCGTTGCTGTGGCTCTAGCGTAGGCCGGTGGCTGCAGCTCCGATTCAACCCCTAGCCTGGGAACTCCATATGCCGCGGGAGCGACCCAAAGAAATAGCAAAAAAGACAAAAAAAAAAAAAAAAAACCATTGTTAACTTTGTAGAGTCAGCCAAAAAAAAAGAAAAAAGAAAAAAGAATAGGGCAGATGCCTATTTATAAATAGCAATTCGTCTTAGAAGCGAAAAATGTTGGATAAGATTTGATATTCCCCCTTGTAGTCCTGAGTGTCTCATTATCTCACTGAGGTTGAGTGATCCCACAAAGTAGCGTGATGCTGCGGTAAAAAAAACACAGTGTTTGCAGTCCAGCAGTCTGGGCTTGAATCCCAGCTCAGTGTCTTACTACTGGGTACACTTGGACCAGCCACATGAATCCCATAATCCTCCTTCCTTGAAATGGCAAAGTGAGATGATAAGACCAATTTCACAGGTGCTTTCTGAGGACTAGAAATCATATATGGGAAGTGTGTAGCATGTAGCAGTTATTCAGTGCATGGAAATTATTGTTATCATTAGTTCTAACATAGGCAGCTAGATAGATTAGGGATAGTTTGAAAATGTGATATATTAGTGTCCAAAATATATGGCTCATACTAAGCGAAACATAAATATTTGACCAGAGCTCTCTGCATTGATTTCATCTATCTTTTGTATAAATTTTCCAGCTGATATTTATACATTATCTTTATACATTCTTTTGGCCTTCTATGGATAACATGCACTTCCTAGGCTAGTTTTGTTTTATCTGGTTAAAAGGTGGCATCTCTGTCCTTCGAAGATCCCCTTTTCATACACACACAACAAAGCTCCTAAGCAATTCAGAAGTGTTTGTTTTCCAGGTAACACAGAGAGATAAATGTGTTCCTTTGGAATTGGGGCAATACACTGACATAAGTGGTTCATCACTGGTCCTAGAAGAGGTGGAAGGGAGGGGCCTACTGCTGTTGCCAAACCAGAGTAACAATATCAGAACCTAATATGAACCATTAGGGGAGGCGCCAGTAGGCGCCTACTGGTGTTATGGAAAGAGACAGTGTTGCGTTGCATTGTTTATACCTAGAATAGTCTGTGCCCTTACACACCTTCCCAGCTTGTTTTCTCCCATCTTGGGTAAGTGGGTTCATTTCACAGGGCAACATGACCATTTGGTAGCAGTTGCTGGGAGCCCTTTGTAGAGACTTCTAACTCAGAGCCAAGCCCAACAGAGGTATGTGATCCATTGGCAAGGTCTGCGTGGGCGACACGGGACAAGATGCTGCAGAATATGGCCTTGCGCCTCCTGGAGGGCGGAGCACCCACAGCTTGCCTGGTTTAGGGATTTGGGCAGCAGTGAGCTCTTGAATTTGTAACCACTGTACCTGCCTCATAGCAGTCTACCATTGCCTGCCCGAAATAAAATATAAACCATACACCATGTTTCCTGTGGTGCCAGCATTCCATCATCCTTTAAAAAATCGTGACTCCCTATTTCTTCTCACTCATTAAATTGATATCCAATTGCCAAGTAGAAATGAAATTATTCCCTTTGTCACTTTCATGAAAGTAAGTGGTTAAGTATAATTCCTCATACTTCATCAAATATACTACTTTAATCAGAATGCACCCATTAATATTAATTATATACTTAGAACTTGTATAAAAGTGCTTTTCATTTTCAACACAACTTACCCACATTAATTCTGATGATACTTTTAAGCCAGGAAAAAAATTAGGATTTTTCTTGTTCTGGGTGGGAACTAAGGATTTATAAAGAAACCATTGCTAGAAGCAGATAAAAGAAAATTTGAATTCAGATACTATCCTTCAACTCATCTCCTCTCCTCCTTTCTAAGAACTCTACAGAATCAGTGAACATTTATTGCAAATCAGTTAGCTTTGTTTTTAATCCTGATTTTATGGAGTAAAACAAAATATCTCTCTGCAATTCTGAGCTGTGCCCCAGAGATTCTCCATGAGAAGAAAATAGATGTTTGTTATATCTCTGTTTAAACTCATCTGCCCACTGGAATAAGGGGAGTATTGAATAAAAGATATAATTTTATGGTCTTAAAGGAGTCATTTTGATAATGCAAAGAGTCAATAGAAATTCTAATTATATTCAGCTTTCTGTCAATTTATCCTAATCTAAGATTTGAGGGGAAAAATTAAATGTCTGCTATTTGAAATTTAAAAGGAGGATCAGATTCAGCCATTCCCCCCAAAATCAAACAAGATAAACCATAGTTTTGGGGTTTGATTTTGTATTTTTACCTTTGAAATTTTATGGATTGTAACTGCTATTGTGTAATGTGTTTAAAACCCTGGAAGTTTAGGGAGGATAGGTCAAAGTACCTTAAGTTGTTCTGAATAATTGGCAGTGGCCCAATTAACTAAATCTGTTTAGATACCTAGATGAAATATCTATCCTCTTTCCTCTTCTCCTTAGCAACCTGATTACCCTGTTTGGTTGTCCATATTGATCTAATTAACCACCTAATCTCTAAATAACCCCTCCATTTCATGCTATATAGATATTGGAGGGGAATCTTGTTAGTGTCTCAAATCTATACCCTCCATTAGTCTGTGCTTCATGGCCACCAGTGACCCTAGAAATACGTTTGAGAAGATGTGACTACAGCCTGCCCAGAGAATATGACTCGTGCTGCATAGAGAATCTTTTGATTTACATCTTCAGGCTCTGTTTGTGAAGTTGCCTCACAGACTAGAAGTGCCCTGAGCCTCACTCCCAGCAACTCATACCAAGCTAGCTGGTCTGCTGCGAATTGTTCCCAGCAAACCACGTCAAGACCATGACTCTTGCACCTCTGTTGCTGTGTATCTTTAAAGTGTTCTTCTTGTCTTTCCTACTTACCAGTCTTATCCTATTTCATCTCAAGCTAGAGTGCCTTCTCTAGATCCTCTACTGGGCGTTACTCTCCACGTGTGCCCAGTCTGTCCAAGGTATGGAATGTCACCCCTCATTTTAGGGCTACCTAGCCGTTGATCCTTGAAAACCTAAATGTACCAAATGTTACCTAAGTGTTTCTTTACATTTCATCTAGGTCTCAAGTGAAACTAATGTTTCACCTAGGTCTCAAGTGAACACTAATGTGTTTTCCTGAGCAAATACAATTATTTCACTACTACTGTATATAATCTCCACGGAGATATAGAACAAGTCCTTCTCTGTTCATCCCTGTGGGGCTTGTGGTCAGCATTGCTGGTGCTCACTCATGCTCCCTGGTGCTGGAGGAGAAGTGGACCTCCTTGCCCCTTGGATGTTTCCTGTGCGTAGGGGACTCGCTTTCCTTAACGCAGTGTGAGTGATGTGCGTGTGGTGTGTGATGCAGGGTGGAAGCAGCTCAGAGCTGGCACTCGTTTCTCTAAATCCCCTTCCTTGGCCATAGCGAACTCGGAAGTCTCGTGGATGGCCCGGGATCCTGAGGACTTCCCGAGGTACGACAGGCTTTTTTTTTTTTTTTTTTTTCCAATGAGTGAGAACTCAACTTGTGTTACGTCACTGGCATTTCGGGTGTGATTATGACCAGAGTACAACCAGCCTGTGAGGATTAATACAGAATTGCAAGTCAGTTGTAGCTGTTGCCAGAGGACTGAGAGTTCTGCAGCCCTTTGAGAAACTGGAAAAGGGAAGAGCTCATCTTTGGTCAACTTCACTTTCCTCTCTGCGCCTCCTCCCCCGAGCGGCTTCCCGTTACATCCCTCCAACCCGGTCTGAATTCTTGGCCAAACACCTGAAGATACCAGAGAGCCTTTCTCTCCAAACCATACAGCAAAACACTTACTACTGCTCTGCACCTGGTTTTAAAAAAGTTAAAGAGAGCCAACCATTGGCTTTAACCCAACTGAGGAAACTGGGCAGAGCATATGCCTGTCACGTAGGTTCTTCCTTGTTAGTCGGAAGGCCTTGGGCAACGTCCGTACGTCCTCTTAGCTACCATTTCCTTGTCCCCAAACGTGGGATAATGATAGATATCCCATAGGATGGTTGGGAAAAATAAATAACTGGGTCTGAAATGTTCCTTCCTTTCACAGGTCAGATTCCAGAAAATACCATCTCATTCTTTCCTTGCTTTTTTAATCTCCCACCCTTCAAAATTAGATTTCTACCTTCTCCACCTCCCATATCACTGAAACTGCTCCCATTAAAGTTCTGTGATTTAGTGATCACCACGTCCTGTAATTTCCCAGTCTTGCTTTTGCTAGATCTTGTTTACATTCAGCAACTGACCACTTCTTCCTATTTGAAATTTCTTCCTTGATTTTTAAACACTCTTTTCTCCTGGTTTCTCCCATACTTTTTATCAAGAAATTAGACAATTAAAGAGTGACTTATATAATATAGTGTGAGAATTACTGCGACATAGAGATATGCAGGGGTGATGCGGAGTTTGAAAATAATCCAAGATAATCTGAAACTAAGGTCTAGCCAGTGTGGGAAGAATACCCCAGGCTAAGGCAGAAAATACGGCAGAGACTTGGGGGCAAACGGCATTCCTGGGTGTGAGGAGAACCGTCTTGGATGTAATCTTTTAGGACCTGTCCCCCGTCTTGGGCCCTTAAATACTAACATTCCCCTGTCCTTGGCTCTTGCATTACTGCATGTGCTCATCAGACCCAGAAGCCAGTTTTGCTCCCCTTGCTGTTATCGTCCAGATTTGTACTCTCAGAGACCCCCCTCTGGACCCCACCCCTTGGACCTCTGGACCACCCGTCTATCCAGCTTTCTAGTGAACTTTGCCACCAGTAGCCCAGTTCAGTGCTCTTCCTGCAACCTAGGAATAGAACAACGGTAGTGATTATCCCTGACAATTATATAAGCACTTTATAATTTACAAAGCACTTTGGCATACATTATCTCACCAGCTGCTTCCTTAATGTAATAGCAGCAGTGGGCAAAAAACCGTGTCACTGCCAACAGTGCTTTTCTGACCTTGGTCTCCCAACCCCACCTACTAGAAACATGAGAGCAGCTGGATGGGAGCTGATTAAAGGCTGCAGGCTGACCTTGTTCAGGGACCAGGGGAGTGTGACAGCAGTGGTGGCCACCTCCACCGTCTCTATCTCCGGAGGTTTCGTGGCAAAATCTCGGAGGCTGCAGCAGGGCAGTGAGGCTTCTCATGGGCTGCCTTAAGCACAGACTGTGGGGGGCAGGCGTCAGCTTGAGGGAGGTTAAGCACTTACCCCCTCTCCCCCTACTTTTCTGATTTCTCATTTCTTTCATGCATTAACTATCATTTTGAAAGTTTCAGTGGGTTAATTAAATTCTTCTAGTGTTGATGCTAAGAAAGCTGAAACATTTTCAGCTGAGACTGACTCTACTCAAGACATGGGCTCCACTGATGTTTGTTCAGTAACACTCCAAGATGTCACAGGATTGCCGAGAGAACATCTGAGAGCTGTAATGAGCTAAAAGTCAAGTACAGGGGAAAATGTGTTCCAGACTGCTGCAGATGTTCTCAAATCAAATCATTTTTCTGTGAAATGCCATATAGAATATTCAGCAGTTGAAGGATGCAACATGAAAGGACAGTTCTATTGCTTTGCACTGTGTTTAAAACATTTATTTAGCCTAAATGGTATGAAATGTGGTGGGTTTTCTCACTTTGAATCAATTAATAAGAGATACACTTGATTCTAATGACCATCAAGGATACTTTCCCTGGGCAAAGGAGGACTGCGTGAGCTGGTTAGGTAGAACCCAAGACCTGGAGAAGGACAGGAATTCTGTGGCCCCACTCCTTGGCCATTATTCTTTGGTGAGCCCTTTGGCACCAAAATTGAGCAGACTTCTGTTTAATTAATTCTCTACTGTTCTGATAAGCCTGTCTGTGATGCTGTATTGATGGTGGTTCATTCTGCCCCCACCTGGGAAACCCAGAGGAAGCTTAGCAGGTGCAGGTCCAGGAAATGTTTTGGTAGGTGCATCTTTTGTCATCACCAACGTATATTCCATCACACAAGTGGCCTGCACACCACCATAGTTTAGTAGCCTGGCCTGTGATTAGGAATGATAGTCTTCTAAGTAAAGGACAGAACTAGGTAAGAACTGATGAACCCGGGCAAGGAGAAGCAGACAAATGCTTAGGCATTTTGTTGCAAAGTGCCACAAAGCACCACAATGAGATACCACTTCACACTCACTACCGTGGCTACAATTAAAAAGAGTGGCAGCATCAAACGCTGGCAAGAATATGGAGTGATCGGACCTATTTACTTTGCTAGTGGAAAGTGTTACAGCCACTTTGGAAAAGTCTTGGGCACTTTCTTTGACAAGGTGATTGGCAGCTTTAGGAGGTATAACTTCTCTCCTCATGCCCAGGCACTTACCCATAAGCACCCAAGCAAAACCCACAGTAGGGGAGGAGGAGGCAAAAACCTCAGTCCTAATTTATTATAAATTATGTATGAACCCCGGGTTGTTTTTTGTCCTCTTTTATGTCTTGGTGCATCTGCTGCAACAAGTGCTGGCAGTTCGGAAAGCCCAGCCATGTTTTTGAGCTTCTACTTAAACCTGATAAGACTGGGAACTTAGGGGTCTTTAGCCACAAAAGGGAGGATCTCTGGGCATGTTCTGGTCAGTGTCAAGGTGAGGGAGGGAAAGAGAAAAGTGGCGTTATCCGGGATGGGGAAGGGCCAGCTCATGCCTCACTAGCTAACATGAGGTGTTTATCCAAGAGAATTAAAAACAAATCTCCTTAAAGTTTGAAATTGATGAATTTCAAAAACATTATGTTAAGGGAAAGAAGCCAGACACAGAAGAGTACTTACTAAAGAATTCCATTTATGTGGAATTTAAGTATGGGAAAAATAAACCTATGTTATTAGAAATCACAACAGTAATAAGTGGAAATTGACTGGAAGAAGGCACAAGGGAATTTTCTGGAGTGATAAAAATATCCTACAACTTGATTAGGGTCATACTTTCATGGATACATTTATTTATCCAAGCTCCTCCAACTATGTACTTACAATCTGTGCATTTTACTGTGTATAAATATACATAAATACATTAAAATTAACTTTTCGAATAGTAAACCACTAACTCTGAAAGAAACTAGAGCACAAGCATTCAATAATATTTCTAGGGACAAAGTAAGACATATCGTACAAGAAATACTAAAGACATTTTTTATATCCCGATTACTTTTAATCAGGAATCCTTTGGGAACCAAAAACCTTATGAATTTTACCATTGGAAAAGAATGACGGGTACCTAGGTAACAATCGCGGCTGGAGACCAGCTTAAAGAAAATGGATGGCTGGGGGCATAAACAAACACATTTCCCTCTGCCGACTTGCCTGCAGCAGCTGGGCGTGGAATTGGAATACTTGAGGCCTTGCATCAGGGAGGCTGGCCAGGGCTTAGAAATCAAGAAGGGGAACATCCGGCTCCTTGAGGAGTGACTCAGGTGAGGGATGCGGCAACACAATGCAAATGAGAAGCTGCTTCATAAAGATGGAAACTCTGATTAGGCCCTTTGGTAGGCCTTCAGCTTGCTCTGCTTTGTAAGATCAGCCAGTGCCTGCAGCCTCTGTTCACAAAAGCTGGCCTTGCCCAAGGCCACAGCTCCCAGAACAGAACCTTAAATTGATTGCTGATAGAGTGTTACATGCGGGGCTGGGCTCTTTTGCCCTGACATCCTACCTGCCCTTCTACAAACAGACCCAGTGGGACATTTGCCCAGAAGTGTAAGCCAAATACCTTTCTAATGCTTTAACGTATGCATTGACATTTTGTCTTGTAATAGCACTATTATTAGTGGATAATAAAATTATAACACTTGTGAAATTAAAGACAAAACTCTTGAGGCTGAATTTCCATTCACACAGGCACATTTTTTTTTGCATTTGATGGGGGCGTTACTATGGCAGAAGTTGTAGAGAGTTCAAAACTATATTTTGATTCTTTTTTTTTTTTTTAAGTTTCTGCTTTTGTGCTTCCTATTATCTGAGACACATCTCCTAAAAATTATGACTGGAGGCAAATATCACATATCTTTTCTGAACTCATAATTTTTGTGACAGGTTTGATTTGGGGTACTAATTAGAATTTATTTTATGTCTCTCTGCCTAGCTCAGAAGCTTTAATTTGAGTTTGGCTTTTAATCATTTAAATATGTCTCTATTTATTCAACAAATATTGAGTGTCTGTTACATACTAGTTATTATGGTAGATAATTGAGATTGAGTGATGACCAAGATAAACCCTTTATCATCAAGGGATGGTCAGTTGCAAAGAATAAGAAGATAGCAACAAATTCTTTAAATGCTTTCCATAACTATTTACACATATACATAAATACATACATTTACATATATGTACATATACCCTCATTTTTTTAAAAGTAGATGCTGAGGCTTCAAGAGATTTAGTTGTACTAGTGGAAGCAGCATACACACCCAGCTCTGTTTATTGCAAAAACTGTGCCTTTAACCACTAAGCTACACTTCCGTTCAACCCAACTGCTGCCATGAAATTAGAGTTATAGAAGCAGAAGGAACAAGTGTCCATCTCAACCTCAGAGATTAGGAGCAATGGGGAAGGGACAGATGAACTATGTCTTGATGAAAACAGTCCTATAAGTTTTATGTAAATGTGCTCATTAATTCGAATCTGTACTAGGCAATGGCTGTGGCCAAGTGATCACTTGTGAACATTGCTGCATTTTTATTTATAGCAGAGAAAGAGTTACAAATCTGTTAGATAATTAATTCCATCCCTTGATAGGGCACAAACTTCATTCTTAGCTTGTGCTTTTGGGTGCTGTTGTCTTTTAGCATAAATCCCATCAAATCTTTGTGAGTTTTGCTTTTACATTTCCTTCATCTGTGACGAGAAGATTCTATTAGCAACCCTGGCACCTTCCATTAAAGTCTACAACTTCCAACTGCCAGGAAGGGATAATGAAGTGATAAATTTAATTTGCTACCAAAATATGTAAGGCAGAGATATCTAAGTGAATTTATAGCGTTAGCTATGTCTTTCCTCTTAGCATTAACAAAAGTTTTATGGCAGGTTATCAAAATCAGTGCGACAAAAACAAATTTATATGAATTTCCACACGCAGAAATCAGATCTATAACTCTGTATCAAATCATGTCTTTCCCTCTCCTCCTCTGCGTTTCTAGGTTCATCAGACTCTAATCCAATGACTTTTAAGTTCTTTACTTATTACTTGAAGGATGTTAAAAAAAAAAAAAAACCTGTTAGCCAGACTAAGACACACTTTTTCTCATTAATATATGTACTTTGGAGTTTATGAAATATGCATCCCTTTCTCCTACCCACTACTGCAGACACGAAGGGTTGTGAATAAAGATAACAGCATCATCTACTTGCAACTGGGACAAGGAGGCTGCTTCGAATTCTATGGGACGCAAAATCTTCTTTCACCTGATTTCTTAACCCTTGTGCCATGGTCGTAAACACGACTGCCTAACTTGAAAACTTCCTCATATATTCTCTAGACGTTAACATTCCCATGTCAGGAATCCCTTTGGTCAGTGAACTTCCTCTTACACGGTCCCATCACCCTGTGTCTTGGCAGCGGGATCAGTCTCGTTATCCCAGGGGCCAGTGATGCTCCTGAACTGCACCTGCTGAATGCCCAGTCTGGCTAAGTCCTGCTTCTACCATTCAGTGATGTGTGTGTTCATCTTGGAAAACAGACAGGCTGTGAGAGTCAGCGTGACTTCAAGGTTATTTGCCCAAAGAAATGTAGAATTAATAACTACAACGATGTGATAACAAATACGTTCGAGTGGTTGTCGTGTAGTATTGTTTTGAGAGCTTTGTATGTTACCCACTTTAATGCTTGCAACAACCTCTGCAAGGTTTGAACCATTCTTCTCTTTTTCCTGCTGCGATAGTAAGATGTAGGGAGGTTAGGAAAGTTGCCCAAGTTCCCACGCTAGTCAGAGCAGAGAGGGCATTCTAGCCCAGGTGCGTGTGCTCACAAAACCTACACATTGCCCACTGTGCCTCACTGCCTCTGCTCACCACCCTGTGCAGAGACAGTCAGTGGTTCTAATGCGTTAGATTTGATGCTGGATTGACGGATAGCAGATTAAGATTCTCCTCATCTGTGGGCAAAGTGATGGACTTTGCATGTCCCTCCCAGAGGCCCGTGGGTAGTTGGTTTTACTAGGAATCTCACACCCCCTGCCTGTTCACCTGTATTCAGTGGACTCAGGACAAACCATTCCCTTTGGAGGCACATCACCTCCTTCCTAGGCCCTTAAGCACCGGCATCAAGAGCTTTGGCCTCATTGCCATCCTGCCCACAGGGCCGATCCTCACCAGGTACTTTCTCTTTCCTGGCAAATGTTGTGAGCTCCTCTATTCCTTCTGTTCTATCGCTTTATTTTAGATTAGTTGACTTTTAGCTCTTCTATATCAAACCCAGTTTGGGTTATGAACTTAATGTATTTATATCTTTTTAATGAATCTTGTCCTTTTTATCTGCTGATTTATGGCTTTAAACGTGTTTGAGACAAAGACAGCCAGAGAGTAATGGAGAAGGGAGAGGCTTCAGACAACGGGGAGAAGCCTGGGCCCCGTGGTCTGAGTGGGCTCGCTCTGTCCTCTCCAGGGCCGGGCCTCTCCTTCAGCAGCTGCAGTGCCTGTCTAGATCAGTGTGGCTGTCTGGCTGGAGGCCCAGCCAAGCTCTGAACATCGCCTTCTTTCCCTCTTATCTCAAATCTTACATGAAATCAGCCATCTAGGCAGTAACTGGGTATTTGAATGGACTTTAAACTCTGCTATGGGAAGCAGAGTCTCCTGTGGGCTTCCAGTGCCCATCACTGTCCAGGGTACCAGGCAGTGATGATTCATACTTAGGGGTAACCAAAGCCCTGCATATACCTGCCAGGAACGTGAGAACATTTTCATTTTACTCAGGGATAACCTCCCATTCATGCAGTCCTTTCTCGAGTATTGTGAACCAAAATTAAACCCAGGTGGTGCCTGAGAGTACCCTAGATCTGTGGGGGGGGTTCTGTCCCCTACCTTTACAATGCTTGTCTGCTTCCTGAATTTACTCCTATAGGGTTCTCTCTGGAATTCCTACAGGACACTTGGCCTTACACTTTTGCACATAAGAAAAGTTCCCCCAAAACAATTACAATTTTTATTCATTCCTTATTTTTTATTTAGGGTTACAAGATGTAGCATACCAGAGCTGGGGTGGGGTGAGGTGAAGGGGCAGCAGGATTTGGGCGTGGGTGGTGAGCTCCAAGGTTGGCTTTGAGGCAGTTTCAGGGTGGTGAGCATACAAGGTCAGGCAACAATCTCAGACAGAGGATAATTATGCATACAGCATGAGTCATGCCACCAGTTCCCACTAGCGAGTGTTTTTGAGGCTTTCATGTATTATGCCAAATGTGTGCAGAATGCAGGTTAGAACAGTATAACTTGATTCAGCAGTGACTAATGGCTGCAAGTTAAGAGTAGAGTTTATTGTATGAGGAAAGTGTGCAGGGTTTCAGACATAACCCTGTTCATCCCCCCTCCCCGCCAAAGGATTATCACCACAGGCATTTGTAAGCACCTTTTCATATGAAGGGCATTTCCCCCAAATGTTTGCCTTGGAAAGAAATGGATGCTCCATCTAAGACAATGTAAGGCGGGTGCTCACATGTGGACATTTTGAGTTAGAAAGAGTAGAGTAATGTGGATGATATCCAGCTCATCTGTAATCCTGGTTTTTTATGTAGAGCTTCCAGGTGGAAATGGCAGTGAGCAGACCATTTCTTAGGAAAGTGAATATAAAATTGTTTACGGGAGGCACAAAGTTAGCAGAACTACTCAACTCCTATTTTGTTTCCATTTTCTCCGCTAAGAAGGATCATCTCAAACTGCGAAGAGTAGAACAAACATCAGGAAATGGAAATTGAAGCCCTCTTTCTATGTGAGCAAGTTTAGGCAGGTCGTCCTTAACCACTTCAAACCCAAGTCTCCAGTCCCAGAGAAACTGCATCTAAGGAATGGAGAGGGCTTGAAAACGTGATCAAACGCAGCTACTGGTCACCTCTGAAAAATCGTCACACAGGGAAAGGGCTGAAACTTTGAAAGTGCATTGATTCTACTGAAGGGGAAAATTGTGACTTCTGAAAATTTCTGAATATTCAAGTTGAATTTGGTCCCTTATAAAATGTTTAAACTCATTTAGTTTTAAACATGCATGTAATTGTGAAAAAGAGAAAGTAAACTGTTCTCTTTTGGAAGCAGAATTTGTCTAAGGTTGTCTAAAACAATACTCATGAGTAAGGGTGGGGAGAAATGAAAACTGGATAAGAACAATTCATGCCAAATGAACCTCACTCCCTTTTTAAACCCATTTCTAGCAATAGGTGGCCCTTGTTTAACAGTCTTGGCCCTCACCAAATACTGTGTGCTGGGCTGCATGTGTTTCTTCAGTTACCCCGTTTACTCCTCAGAACAACCTGTGAAATAGGTCTTACTGATAGCCCTGCTTCACGGATGAGAAGGCAGAGTCTGGGCTAGGGGATAACTGAGCTGGGATTTGAACGCAGATAACAGGACATCAGAGCCCATACCCTGCACACCCTGTACCATCCTACATCCCTCTCAAAAGAGAAGAACAGCTTTTGGCAAAATTTCCCCAAGGCATCTGACACTTGACCGTGCTAGCCTGTTGCACACCAGGGGGATCCCAGAACAAGAGAAGTGCTAGTTAAGCCTCCTCATAGTCTCATTTCCCTAAGAAAAAAACGCTTAACTTACTGTTTGGAGACTATCACACTTACAAAACGTTTTCATAGTCTAAGAGTTCCTCACAGTTACGATTAGAATCTGTGGACTGAAAGAAAGAATTGTGACTTATCATGCACCTTGGAAATCTGTCATCCAAACTTGAAAAGATACCTGTCAGTACACAATGATATTTAATTAAAGCAGTATGCTTATGAATATTGAATAAGTACTGGACCTCTGAAAGGAAGGCCTAGAAATTTTCCAGAGATGAGTAACGAAAAACTACAAACTTGTACATTTCAGATATAATTACTTGAAAACACAAGGTGTGTCATCGTAAGTAGCTGTAATGTATCTTTATGCTGTGATATAAAAGGTCTGCTTTGCTAAACAGACTATTAATATAAATACATTTCAAGAAACTGTTTAACCTACTCAAGATAATTAACAGCTTTCAAGTATGCTATGAAAATTCATGTGAAAACCAACAATGAATGTGCTGCTTTAAATGAGCACTTGTTAGCAGTTTCTTCCAGTGGATGTACCTGAAAGGGCATTTCTTTCCCCATAATCTATAATTCAGACTTTTCACCAATTCGCAAGCACTCTTCACACAATTCGTCCAAATTAGTGAGCGTTTACTGTAGACTTTTATAGAATTTAGAGCGCACCATATTCCCTGTGGATATAATTTGATCTCAGTTATGTCGTCGTTGTCTTAGTCTCTCTGCTTCTACCAGGAATCTTTCATTAGTTGCTTACTTATCTTACTCTAGGGACTCAAAGTAATTACGTCCAAGAATTGTACCGTGTCAAGAAGTGGTAACTTACAGGAAAAGGAGTGATATGGGCTCTAATTTTTAAATCTAATACTAGGACACTAAATAAATCATGGAGTGTATAAATATGAGGTAGATGTCCCTCAGAAGTGTTTATTGTGTTCTTACTGTGGATAGAATAATGCTGTTAATCTAAAACCTTCGATAAATGTAAATTTTCCGTTGGATGTCCCCTGAAGGGAAAAAGAAAATTCCACTCTAGAAACTTGATATATAAATCTGTTCATGAAGTGCTTCATCTAAAGCATATTCCGTTTTTTAATAAATATGAACTTTAGTTATCAGAAACATTCCCATTTTCTAATTTAACATCAACATACCCTCTAATGTTGTTGAGAACATTGGTGGCAGTAAAAACTACTAAAAATAAAATACAGGGATATTTTCCACGTTGTTCAGATAATATGGTACACAGGTAATATCCCTGTATCTGCATTTAATTCTGATTTTTTTTTTAAACTAACTTCAAAGCACATTTTTTGCCCATTTGGCAAATTTCTGGATTCTTGCTAAGGTCTGGCGTATTCTCAACACAAAATGTAATTCCGGGCAGATAATTGCTGGTGTCTCTGAGTGGGGAGAATAGAGAAAGTTGAGAAGGAACAGGTAGCGGGGTTGATCAGCTGCCAGAGACCGAGGGATCACTACAGGTAAACCACTGACCATGTTAAGGAAACCCTAAGAGGAAAGTGATTTTTTTCTCATTCGAATGAAGACTCGGTTTCGTACAACAACTTTTTAACCTTCCACTTTAAGACTGGAACTCAGGGGACCAGAGGCAAGTGAATATCACAACCTTATTGTCTCAACCCTGTTTCCAAAGGAGGGTCAGCCCATCCTTCTGATACCATTCACATGGGATTGGAGGGGTGGTTGTTTTCTTTGCACTTGGAAAGTCTCTTGAACGTCACATGGTTTTAAATTTCATGTTGAATTTTAAGTTAATAAAGGGAATACTTCTTTAGGTGCCAAATATATAGCTCTTGCTTGACTGGCTTAGAAATACCCTCACCTCCCTCAGGAATGCATATGCTTTCAAAAGGTGAGAGTTCTTCTTTATAAAGAGTCTTAATTTATTAGAACATTGAGACTGTTGTTTCTTCTACTTCTATCAGTGTAGAATAATGGTGCATTGCCCTCCCAGAGCTTCCAGGTTCTTTTCTGTGACAGAGCTTCTAACATTAAAAATGAAATTACTCAAAGATAGTGGCTGTTTGTATCGTTGGGCTGTTTGAGACCTTCCCTGCAGCTGTGTCGAAAAGATGCTTTATTTAAGGAAAAATCCTTGGAGAAATTAATTGATATGAGCCAGAAGTTGTTCAGCCAATTTAATCGCTAATCTGCTGTTGTTTCTAAATTGCATGAGATACAGAAGGAAGTCTGCCTGCCTCCAAATCAGCCAATTCAAGATGGGAACACAGGATGAATTTAGACCACTGTATGCTAAAATGCCTGCTTGAAATTAAACAGGCTTTGCTTAGGGTGGGGATGAGGGAGAGATTGGCCAAGTTGTTAAACATGCTAATTCACTTCTGAGGACATTTTGCCAAGTTCACTAAAGCTATCCTGAAGCTATTTGAAGAATTAACTGGAGAACAGACAGTGACCAGGTCCAAATTTATGTTTTCAAGATTTTTTAGAAACTGGGCTTTGAAAAAGAAAATGAAAGCAGTAATTAAAGTAAGGCCTTTATTCAGATACCACATTATTGAATCCCAGTAAGGTACAGTCTCTTCTAGACAAAGTAAATATTTGGGGTGGTACCCTTCCAGCTACGACTGAATCTATGTGCAAGGCTCTTTGAAATTCGAACGCTCAAAATATGTGGCAATACAGGAACACTCAAGTACCAATGAAGCTGTAATTGAGTTTGAACCTTGGGCATGAGAGGGGGTTGATAGAAACAAGTTAGTCTCGTGTCACCTTTTGTTTCTATTTACGGAGTTAGACGGTCTCTCAGAATCCACTACCCCATCATTTGGCCTTCAAACTTCTGCAGGACCTCTAACCTACATTTGTCGGGTGGTATATTACAGAGGCATCCATTTAGAACTGTCTTATCATTATAGAAAAAACACAGGGCATTAGTTCAGTGGGGATGTGAAACTAATATTCTACTGTGAGTAGAGCAGAGAAAACATTCTGTCTTGCATTTCAAGTATAGCTTCCCAATCAGGCTATTCTAATATTCTGAATAGCTAAAGGAGAAAAGTTGCTTGTTATTTTTCCTTTATCACCTATTTTTGTAAAATAACTTTCTGTCTTAATTTCCTATCTTTTAAGTAGACATTATTCTAAAATCGTCTTACAAAGCCTAGCCCTCCACTGTATAATAACTGTGGAGGAATCAGTTAAATATGTGATATTATAAATATAAAACTATGGGTTATCACAATAACTCCTGGCTACAATAATAAAATGTCATTTCTTCCTCAGTCTAATGGTGTCAATAAGGAAAATTATGTTCTTTGCTTTTCTCCAGGATAAAAGGGAGGGAGAGAAAGAGAGAGAGGGAGAAAGTGAGGCAGGAAGGGAGGGAAATGGAAGGAAGTATTAGAATTTATTTTAAGTGGCATGGCAACTGAATGATATTAGTTTTAATTATCTAATGGATAATTCATTTTTACAGTACTCTTGTTTAGCATTCTGTTAATAGATTAGAAAGGAACAAGATGCATTTCTGGTTCATTTTTGTTATTTTCCCATTTTTCCATATCCCCTTTTGGTCCAAGCATATTACAAATTTAGCTTTCAAATTTTTCCCCAACTTGTCCTCCACATAATTTTAAAAAATATTGTAAACCTTCAGAAATCATCTATCGAATTTATACAGCTTAAGCTTCTCTGCACTTCTTAAATTTATGTATATATATATGCATCTCACTAAATTTGGGCACTGTTTAGTTATTATTTCTTCAAGTAGCTTTTGTGTTCCATTCTTTCTTTCCTCTTTTCTGGGACTCAAATTAAGTATGTGTCAGACTTTGATATTGTTCCACAAGTCAATTGTTTTTTTTCTCTATTTTTCAGTGATAATTTCTAATAATTTTCCTTCATGTTCACTGAGTCTTTCTTCTTATACCATCTCCATTATGCTGTTAAGCACAGCTAGCAAACTTTTTTTTATTTCACATGCCCCATTTTTCAGTTTTTTTTAAAAAATGTCATTTCATTTTTATAGCTTTTCTTTCCTGCAAGATTTCTTATCACTCATCAGCATTATATTTTTTTATATCCTCAACATAGTTATAATAGCTGCCTTAAAATCCTTGACCTCTAATTGCAATATCTTGATCATCTCAGAATTGATCTGTATTGACTCACCTTTGTTGAGAACTGGCACAGTGTCCTACTTTTTCATATGTCTGGTAATTTTCATTGTTTCTGGGCAGTGTGAATGATATGTTTTAGAGATTCTAAACTCTATTAGACTCTAGTATATGCTACCTAAGAGTACTTATTTTTGTTTCAGCAGACAGTTAACTTATGTGAATGCAAACCCCAAACTCTGTCCCTTTCACACTTAGCAGCAGCTGAAATATCTTTCCAGTTATTTCAGCTTTAGTTGAGCTGCTTGAAGCCTACCAAGCACATGTAGAGCACAGAAGTCAGGCAGAGTTTTGGATCAAGTACAGATGCAGAAATCAGTGCTTTCTGTAGCTTTCCCCTTTCCTAGATATTCCCACAGTTTCACTGCTTTGGTGGCATTGAACTCTGGTTTCTCAACCAGTAACACTGCATTTCTCTCTGAATGTTAACCTCCCAGCGTGGTGCCATCCGAACTCACCCTCAACCAAAAAGGATAGTGTTGTTCCTTCCAAGTGTCAACTTCCAGTTTCTGCCTTCCTTCAGTCATTCTTTAGTGCCTTTGAATGGCTTTGTAGGTGTGTGTATGTGTGTGTGTGTGTGTGGTGACCTACCTGCAAAAGTCCAGCACAAGTTACTTTGCCATTACGAGGAGTGGAACTCTCCAGAAACCATCTGTAGCCAGTGAGGAACCTGAAGAATCCTCATGAAAATAACATGCCACCTAGATATTAAACTCTCTGAAAGAGCAAATTTATACAGTTTGAAGACTTAAATGTTTTCGGCTATTGTTGTTTTTAAATTCTCATCCAATGTACTGCTGTCTCTAAATCAAAGCACTGAATTCCGTGGTTGTGAACAACTTGACATGATTTGTAGAAGCACAAAAGCCCCCGGGGAATTGGACTTGGTATTGCTCACTTTTAAGCTAATAAAGAGAAAACCCTACAATCAAATGCACTGAAGGGTATAATTGGTGCAATACTGCTTGCTATCAGTGTACTTTTCAGGGTCATTTTTGTTAACTGTGGAATGAAGTAAAACATTTGTAAGCACCCAGCACTTCAGTAAGAATATATATGGTTACCCTGAGCAGTCGAGTCCAAATACGTGATGCCTCCTTATTATAGAAGCACCTATTCAACACTGCTCATTGTAAAGAATCTTATTCTCTGGTTGCAGATATACATCACCTGAAATCAAGCCATGGCTAAGAAATATATCACTTTCAGCTCCATGTACCATTAAGGGTGAATAAAAGTGTCAAAAATAAAGGAGAGCTTATACACATATTACAGGTATGGGGATGCTTGTACAACTTGAAAATATATCCATCAAGAGGTGTGGGCACTTTTCACTGAAAGTGAAATATTTCAGAAGTGATACTCCAGTCTGTGCTGCGGAATACATATTTCCAGAGCCTGGAGAAATATCAAGCTTCCTTTTTTCTGTCTCATGTGCTCTGGCTGACTGCTTGTAATCATTGCTTCTTCATTCAGTCACTGCGGAAATGAGAGGGACTTTGTTGTCCTGTATAGAAAATTGACTTAATGATAGGAAGAATCAGGCATTTGTTTTTCTCAGGGGTCGGTAATAAAACTTATTTGAGGAATAAAATCCCACATAAGTAGATACACCCCCCCCCCCCAATAAGCAGAAGGCAAGAGGATGGTAACAGATTGAAAATGGGTCTCTAAAGTAGTGGACAGGTAGAAGAGGTGGCATGTGTTTGAATGTGAGCAAACACTACGTAATACAGCTTACCATCAAGAAGGGTTTCAAAGGACCAAGTAAGCAATTTCTTACCCAAAAGCAGAAGCTTAGATTTGAAAGCAGGGAAAACCAAATTCTAATCCCCTCTTAGGTACGAACTTTATTGAAGTACGAACTTTTCTTTTCCAAAGTCAAATTCGTTTCAAATAAGTCCCGTGTGTAAAAACATGAACATTTTCCTTAAAACTTTATTTGACATCCATTAGGTTATTTATGTTATTTGCATGAACCAAAATTGTCTGGATAAATGCTACTCAAAGTGTGGTCCCTGAACCACGTGGAGCTTGTTTGAAATGTGGATTCTCGGATCCACTCCCAGATCTACTGAATCACAGTCTGTGTGTTAACAGGATCCCTAGGTGACTGATGTGTATCGTAAAATTTGAGAAGTAGTGGTACAGATAATACAGAAAATTAAAATCTTGATGTAAGAAGCATCTCGTATGTCTTATTTAGTGACATGATTGGAAAGTGAGGTCAAAAGGACAATAAGGAAAGTCGTAGATGTCTATACTTTGAGAGCTACTTTCATTTCTCAAAAAATGCTAACTTGAATCTAAAAGAATCTTAGGTTACAAATAAGGAAGACAAAAGAATCTATAAAGAGATTACAAACAAGGAAGAAGAAATGAAGTGAAACCTGGTGGAATTTAAGATACGAATCTGTGAAATAATATTGCCAAGTAAGACATTTAATAGACATAAGTTAGAAGACAGTATTATCAGAAGACCGAGGGCTGGGATGAAAGTGAAGAACAAATCATAGTAAAATCAGGCTTTCAGTGTGGTAGGGTAATAAAAACAACTAATGTACTTTGGGACTTCCTACCCAGATACACATCATGGCAGAAGCAGATAATGGTTCTTTTTTAATGACTCAGGTGAAGATTCAAAGAAGATATTTGGACACAAAAGCAGAAAGGCTCATGCCTCATACAGGATCCAGAGAACAACAGGTTATAAAGTTTGACAGATGAAAAGAATTAGGAATCATTTAAATGCTGGTTCCAAGGTCAGACATCTGACAGCACATGTAAATATGAAATGTGAAAACCCTTTGATTTTTATGAAGCATGAAATGTGAAGTCTAGTAGTGAAATTCAAACAGAAAAATATATCCCAAATATTAATACACACCTCACATACTTAGGAGTGCTCAACCCAAGTCTGGGTGTGTTCAACTAATTAGGCAAGGTAAGCATTCTCCCAAACAGAAAATAACCAGTTGAGGCTAACTTCCCACTCCATTACCAGGTCTTTTGTTTTTGTTTTTGTTTTGTTTTGTTTTGTTTTTTAGAGCCACACCTGAGGCATGTGGAGTTTCCCAGTTCCCAGGCTAGGGGTCAAATCAGAGCTGTAGCTGCTGGCCTCTGCATCTTCGACCTACACCACAGCTCGTGGCAACGCTGGATCCTTAACCCACTGAGTGAGGCCAGGGATCCAACCTGCATCCTCATGGATGCTAGTCAGATTCATTTCTGCTGGGCCTCAGTGGAAACTCTTCCATTACTAGGTCTTGAGAAAAATTCAGTCTAATCCAGTTCTAGTTTGTTCCACTTCTGGGATGACACGGGCAAAACACATCAGCTTACCTAGGACACGGGTACCAAATTATCTAGACACATGGTCTGACTACCATTTTCACCATGTTCAGCAGCATACAGCCCGGCCTGGGTTCTCCAATCATGCCATGTCACCACATTGTCCACAGACATGAGAGTGGCGGGAAAAGAGTGCGGAGAGAGTTATTAGCTGTTACCCTCTTTTCCCCCATCGGAACCTCGATCTTGTTCTTCTGCATTGTAATTTTGCTCATTAGCCTCTAAACTAGTTTTGTTACAGTAGGAATGCAAAAAAAAAAAGTTTCTAAAGAGATTGTTATCAGCTATCATCAAATTAAGCTACAGTATATACTGCAGGTTTGTCCTGCCAAAGAATACATCTACTATATGAAAATCAGTAGTTAGAGCACAAATAAATAAGTGGCTGATTACAAAAGATTTTCTCACATTTCAGAAGGCTTCTCCGTAGGGTTTCTTTTAAAAAACGAACTCCTATAGTGTTTTTAAGTGTTTTACAGATCATTAAGTACATGGCAGAGGGGCAATGAGAAGGGATTTCTAAATTTAATGAACTAGGAAGCGCTCAAATTGAGGACAGATAAGAATAAAACAAGTTATATTTAAAATTCTACTTTATCAGTGCAAAGATATAAAAAAATCATCTAAATATAAACTTTAAAAAGTATCCATTTCTCAGTCATGCTATTCCCGAGAGAGTAACAACTTGACAAAAAACTGATAGTGTTAAATCATATAGATAATTATATATTTTTAATACACATGAAATATTATGGGTCAATATCTATTAAATGTGTGCCTATGGATATATGTAATATATAATAGCATATATTTTATATTAAAATCTATTAAATATGAGTGTCTATATATGAACAGGTAGTACATACTATCACCTAATAGATATATTAATAGATATTAAATAGGTGCACGTTTACATGTGTGTGTTCATAAATACATATACATACACAACTTAACAAAGCAGAAACATAATTCAGACTTCCTATTAAATTCCTTGCAATTTAATACTGACATTGGCTTTGCAAATCTCATTCATCTGAATATGATGTAAACCAACCATATATTCGCTCCCAACTTTTAAACTCTTGTTTTTTATTTTTTAATGATTTTTATTTTTTCCATTATAGTTGATTTACAGTGTTCTGTCCATTTCTACTGTACGGCAAAGTGGCCCAGTCATACATATATGCATATATTCTTTTTCTCACATTATCCTCCATCATGTTCCATCACAACTGACTGGATGTAGTTCCCAGTGCTATACAGCAGGATCTCAGTGCTTATCCACTCCAAATGCGGTAGTTTGCATCTATTAACCCCAGACCCCCAGTCCATCCCACTCCCTTCCCCTCCCCCTTGGCAACCACAAGTCTGTTCTTCAAGTCCATGAGGTTTTTTTTTTCTGTGAAAAGGTTCATTTGTGCTGTATATTGGATTCCAGGCATAAGTGGTGTCAGATGGTATTTGTCTTTCTCTTTCTGACTTACCTCACTTAGTATGAGAGACTCTAGTTCCATCCATGTTGCAGATGGCATTAGTTTGGTTTTTTTGGGCTGAGTAGTATTCCACTGTGTATATATACCACATCTTCTTAATCCATTCATCTGTTGATGGACATTTAGGTTGTTTCCGTGTCTTGACTATTGTGAATAGTGCTACAATGAACCAACTTTTAAACTCTTAAATCTCTTTTAGAGATGGTTTAAGCAACGGAATATGTAAGCCATATCCCCAGAAAGTTTGGCTGAAATGGCATAGTGTTTTTCTACCAGAAGTGTTGAAAATGCTTCCTATGACATGCTTTGCAAAGTTAGCAGAAGGAGTTTCCTGAATATACCATTTTGAATATCCTCAACTCCATTTTGATGGGAAATTAAGAAGTCATTATAATTAATACTTTATCCATAAAATTAAATCAGGCTAGAAAAAGATAGGACTTAAATAACTATAACATTAACTTAATACCCTTCTTTTTGCTGGGGAAAGGTTGAAGAGGGCTTAATAAATAATACTAGGCAGATTCAGATAATGTACCACTATAAAACATTTTCATGAATTATTTTAAGACTTCCTCAGGGATTAACTTTTTGCTATTAAGTTCTTCCATGGGAATAGTAGAATATATTCATTAGAATTTTTTATTTTTTATTTATTTTATTTTATTTTGCTTTTTATGGCCGCACTCGCTACATATGGAGGTTCCCAGGCTAGGGGTCTAATTGGAGCTACAGCTGCTGGCCTATACCACAGCCACAGCAATGCCAGATCCAAGCCTTGTCTGCGACCTACACTGCAGCTCATGGCAACGCTGGATCCTCAACCCACTGAGCAAGGCCAGGGATCAAACTTGCCTCATGGTTCCTAGTCAGATTTGTTTCCGCTGCACCACCACAGACACTCCTCATTAGAATGTTTTTAATCTGGGGTTCCCGTTGTGGCTCAGAGCTAAGGAACCTGACTAGTATCCATGAGAATGAGGGTTCGATCCCTGGACTTGCTCAGTGGGTCAGGGATCTGGCATTGCCATGAGGTCTTGGTGTAGGGTGCAGATGTGGCTGGGATCCCATGTTGTTGTGGCTGTGATGTAGGCCGGTAGCTGTAGGTCTAATGCGACCCCTATCCTGGGAACTTCCATATGCCACAGGTGCAATCCTAAAAAATAAAAAAAAATTTTTTTAAATGTTTTTAATCAAAATGCATTTTATATCTGCTATATTTGTTAAATATGGAACAGTAAAATAGAAAGAACAGGAGTCTGAAGATACGGATTCTGACTCTATTTTTAGCTGATTGCCTGGTCATAGGTAACATTTCTGAGCTTCAGTTTTCTCATCTAGAGAATGGAGGTAATTAAATCTTCCTTTACTGATTTCACAGAACTATTATAGAGAATCAAAAAATGTTTTACATATGTATAATTTATTTATATATGTATATAATACATATGCATGTAAGTATAATATATATAAAAGCAAAACAGATACATTATAAATATACAGATAATAAAAAGTGCTAAATGAGTAAGGTGCTATATAAATATATGCAAAGTATTTTAATGTTTTGTACCACATTCAGGTTATAAGAGGGAAACATCAGAGGAGAATATTATAAGAATGTAACGATTTTTTATTTTGAGCCTAAGATAGCTGGATTTGATATCAATATTAACTTTCCGCGCATGTAGTGACTTAGCTTTGTTGCTTATCTTATAACAAGAGTCTATAATCCTAGCATAGTTTTATTCTTTTGACTTTATTACTTAGTTAAAGCTAGTCATTATACTTCTAATGTTTCCAGACCAACAATGAAAACAGTTGAACATAGTGCAGTGAATATTGCTATGAAAAGCATTTGTCATAATAGTGTCCTAGAACTCCAGGAAGCTGCAATATACCCTATTTGTGTGTAGTTTCTTACAAACAGCCCTGGTTCTATTTGAAGTCAAAGAACAGAATGGCTAGTGAAAAATAACAGATCATTGTTCTGAAATAAAATAGGAAATGGGAAAGAGAAGGCCCTAGAAAGAAGCCTTATATCTCAGACCATACAAGAATCATGAAAGCAGATGATGCAGTACTGTACTTACTTCTAGGTCCTATTTTGTATAACAGAAATAGATATTAATAAATACTTATTATCTTAGGCCACCATGAGAAGTTCCATGTATACCCAAAGCCACGTATAGGCCTCAGGCTCAAGGCCAGGCCCTGCCCCTGGCACTCTTACTGGCTCTGTGACCCTAGTAGGTTACCCAACCTCTCTGAGCTTCACTTCTTTGCCCGTAAAGAAGGAGAAATTCATTTCCACAGGATTAATGCTCACAGAAGTATTAGTTGTTGTTACTCAAGAAGGGGCCACCTCATTTTCCTCCAACTGTAAAAATTCAGCCAAAAGAAAAAGTCACAAAGAAGAGAAACTTTTGCCCTCAGTGAAGAGGAGAGAAAGGACCTAAAATACCAGAAATAAGTCACATGTAGGTGAGGATTAATGAAGAAAATATTGTCCCCCTCTTCAAAAAGTCACAAACAGTCAAGTGTATTGAACCAAAAGAGCTGTGTAAGCTGCACGGAAGCAGACAGGGGTCCCAACCTTGTGCCTCTGGACATGCAGAGCCCCAGCGGTGAGGGCAAGTCAGTCTCTCCTGGTTTTAGGCTGCATCCTGCAGACCTGCAAACCTAGCATCCAGATGAAGAAAGATCCTGGAGAGGTGTTCCCATCGTGGTGCAGTGGAAACAAATCCGACTAGGAACCATGAGGTTGCAGGTTCGATCCCTGGCCTTGCTCAGTGGGTTGAGCACCTGGTTTTGCCATGAGCTGTGGTGTAGGTCGCAGACAAGGCTTGGATCTGGTGTTGCTGTGGCTCTGGCATAGGCTGGCGGCTACAGCTCCAATTAGACCCCTAGCCTGGGAACCACCATATGCCACAGGTGCAGCCCTAAAAAGACAAAAAAAAAAAAAGAAAGAAAGAAAAGACCAAAAAACAAACAAGCAAAGATCCTGGAGACAGTGACAGAGACATCACCAGATTATTGGACAAGGGGCTCCTACATGGCTGATGCAAGAGCTCCTGGAGCAACACTCCCCCACCCCCATATATAGTAGGCAGTAGGCAGGACGTGGCAGCAATCATAGGCTGCCATTTCTAGGGGGAGGTGATGTCAGGTTGGCTCATCAGTTACCAGGGAAACCAGCATCCCTCAGAGCCCCTCTGGTTAAGGACCATCACAAGGGCAGATATTTTCCTTTAATAAACCAGCAGGAGAGCTATTCTGGCCAAAGGATTAGAACAGTCACTAGCTGGGGCAGGGCACAAGCACATTCATGTGAGTAAGGCACAGGTGAGGTGGGTGCAGGTCACAGATGTGGCTCGGATCTGGCATTGCTGTGGCTGCAGTGTGGACTGGCAGCTGCGGCTCCAATTCGACCCCTAGCCTGGGAACTTCCATGTGCCGTGGATGCAGCCCTTACAAAAAAAAAATGTATGCTTAGGAGAATATATGGACTGTGTGGCTCCTTTGGTTTGGGTATCAGGGGTTCTCTGAGGGCGTGATATTTGAAATGAGATCTGAAGGATGAGAAGGAGCCAGGGAAGCAGCATTCCACTGGGAGAGAAAAGCATCTGTGATTCAGTTTAATAGACTGAAAGAAGGCCTGTGTGGCCAGGTTAGAGAAAAAGGGTGAAAGCGACACCACATAGGATTTAGAGAGGCTGGCAGTGGCCACAACAGGTAGAGTCTTATTGGCCATGAAAAAGAATTTGGATTATATTAAATGTGCAAAGAGAAGCCTCACATGATTTTGCCCAGGGACAATGATATTATCTAAATTTCATTTAAAATGCATCATGGCCCTGCTATGGGAACATAGAAAATGTGCAAAATCGGAATCAGAGAGATCGGTAGGAGAGTGTTATCAGGGCCAGCTTCATGGATGTGTGACCTGTGTGTTTTCTCAAGACGCCATTCTTCAGAAGAGTTTGCTCTTGGTTTAATATCCCTCTAACTCCAGCTTGACATTCTTAATACCTTTTAAACAATAAGCTTTGCACCTCTCTTTTGCACTGAGCCCCCAAATTAGGCAGCTGGTACTGGCTGTCATAGAAATCTTGTCACAAGATGATCGACTAGGATGATGGCACTGGGGTAGAGTAAAGTACTCGCTCTCTACCAGGGAAATGCAGTCGGAAGCCAGTATCATATTGCCACCAATATCAGCTTTCAGTTTGGTCTGCGTGGAGTATTTTAATTGTTTGTGCAATTTTAGCTCATGGTAACACATCCCATCCATTTAAAAAAGGCTAGTTTTCAAAAGATTGCAATTTTTGTTAGCACATCTGCATATTGTGTTTCTGTAACAGAGAGGACCTCTGAAGAGGGTGAAACATTTAAATTCACTCCTTTATTCCATTAATATCTGTTGAGCCCAAAGTACATGAAAGGCTCTGTGCTGTTAACTTAGAGTGATGTGGGTATTGCCTATCGAGACCTTATCATTTAGCTGAAAAGTAAGACTTAAAGAGCTATCATAATAGGAAGGATATACGAAATGAACATAAAAGAAACACAAGCAATGCACTATAAAGGATCCATTTGTGTAAAAGGATCATTAGAAGTTTTATCAAGTGTTTCTACTTATTTAACAGCAGTTCAATGATTTTTGTCATGACATCAGAATGTGGAATGACATTATTGTGACATTTCATTTTAGTTAAAACCAGATATTTCAGGGATCTCATCGTAGACATGTCTCAATATGTAGTAAGCCATAAGGCAGTTCTGGTATATTTGAAGATTCCATTTAGAAGATAAATGTTATGGAGGTCATTAAATAAAAAAAGTTCAGAATACTTCTTATTCCCTACAAAATGAAATAGAGCTATAAGTAAACTAATTCTTAGTATTCATTACCAGACTTCAAAAACTAAAACCAGAATTTTGACCAGTAGATGAAAATCTGATGAAATTAAGAGAGAAATGAAAGCATTCTGGTGGCTGTGCTGCAGCGCCTCTGTCTTCAGTTTAGCAAGGTGCACAGACTACAGGCAAATGTGAACGTTTTCTCTCTAGTAGGGCGCTCCCACCAGGGAAAAGCCTAGTGTAATGAGCAGACTTCAAAGCAGATGTCCCAAAGGAAAACACACACACACACACACACACACACACACACACACACACCCAAACAGAAGACACTTGGGCAATGGAGAGATGTATTAGTGCCCCGGAGACAGAGACCTCTGGCACTGAAGAGCTCAGCTTGTCATGCATCACAGCTTTAGGGCTCCAGACATTACACCCCAGGACGTTTGTTACACTTTCAGGCTCCGTGATTCGACCGTGGGCACAGCGTCTAGCGTGTATCTCCTGAGACCACCTCAGGGCTCTGGTTTGCCGTGCACTCATCTTCCTTTTCAGACCTGCACCTATAGAATAAAGGAGTTGTGCCCTCCCAAGTGCCTCACACTTGTAAACACGAAGGCAAAAGAAAATGCCTAGCGACTTGGGCTCTGCAAAGTCACATAAATAGACTCACGCTCTTGGTCGTGATCACCTCAAAGTAGAGCTCAAGACGGTCACCAGCTCACCAGTCACTGAGCCTGAGACAAGGCTCAGAAGAGAGAGGCATGAATGTAAGATGAACTGGTGGGCTGACAGAAGACACATATGATGCAACTTGGGAACTACGTGTAAGTCCTACTGTAGAAATATTTTGGAAAGAAGAGGAGCCATTGGAGCAGCCCATTTATTAAATTTAAATATCAATTTAAACCTAGTTTAAGTTTGTAGGACCTCTCTCCTGCTCTTCAACTGTAGGCTTTCTCCTCCTAGCTTCTCCCTCTCCAGTCTTCTCATATATCTCTGCTAGTTTACTCTTTCCAGAACTCATTTTCCTGTTCAGAGACTTCCATGACACTACTTGATCAATAGTTGTAAGGAATTCTTTCATCTGGCATTCAAGGCTGTGTGTGATACCACTGCAACCTGATATATACATCTTGCCTTTGTTATTCCTCTGCACAGACAGTATTACCTCTGAGCCAACTGGCCCCCACACTTGCCCTGCCCCTTCCTGTCACAGCCTCAACGTCTTGGTTTATAGCGTGCAGTGCATCCCTCCGACTCTGTTTTCCTTATCAAATGAAACTCTCCTTATTTTCAAGAGGCCATGACTTATTTCAGGAAGCTTTGTGGTTCATGTTGCCTCACCAGCTAGGATGCCTCTCTCCTCGGAACTAAGGGATCATCTTTACCTATATTTTATACATATATTAACATTTACTGTGTGTGTAACTATTTGTTTGAGTCATTGTGGTACTTGTCTTTAAGCATCTCTCCACCTCCAGTCCTGTATAAAAACACCACGAAGACCATACTTGTATTTTTCTCTGTCCCTCCTGGTGCTTGCTGATCATAAAGCAAAGGTTCAATCAGATTCGTTTAAATGAGTGGTTAGGAAAGAGTGGAACAGTAGATTCCTCTCCCTTTTCCGAGATTGTCCTCCAGTCATTGTACATCTACCTAGACTTTATGGAGAGTCCATTTGGCTAAAGGCAAAAACAAGAACAAAACCCCTGCATATTTAATACCGACTGCCCAGAGTAACAGAATGTGTTGCACTGCCTTTGATCATGGTGAGTTTCTTACGCATTTGCCAATCCAAGAACCTACAGTTGGCATAATCACGGAGGCCAGTTTGTTTGTGACAAACCTGTTTTTTTATGCCTTCAATTTTTGTTACCCATCTCCCTATCATGCTCAGAAGAGTTCTGGCTCAGATAATAAATTATACGGTCACTTTCCTTAAGGACTATTTTTACTGACAGGTGAAAAGACTTACATGTTGTATTGGTTTTCTTAAACTGGCTGGTATGGAAGCTTCAGGTTAATCTAAAAAGCAAACCAACCAACAGACAGACAAAAAAAGCAAGAAAAACAAATAAAAAATCTAGGGAAAAAAAAAACAAAACAAAAAGCGGAAACAAATCCCAACGGCTAAGCCATTTGAAGTGGGAAAGGATAAAACATAAGGCTTCATATCATGGGGAGAGATTTTCTCATCCTTTTTTTTTTCTTTTGTCTCCAAGGAATTCTTCATTAGACTCAATTTAAGCCTTGAGTTTGAGGTTTTATATTCTCTATTGGTAAGCACACCTATTAAAAAGCAATGTATTCACATAAACTCCCTGGCATCAGCAGGCTCTGTGTATTCACCGTTAGCAGTGGATTCCATGCCAGGAGAACCTGACTCCTGGTGCAAAAGGATTAAAAAAAAAAAGTCTAGCAATGCCAAAAAAAAAAAAAAAAACCTACCACGTAATTCTTTTCTGTACTCCCTGGTTTGTTTTCCTTAGGAAAACGGTATGGTTTTACCCTGCAGCACGCATTCATTACTGTGATCTTTGACTGGCAGAGGCAGAGTAATAGGATGCATATTTTAGTGCTTATTATAATACCCTGTCCAAAAACAACTTGACAAATTTGTGATTTCGACAATATCTCATTTTGCTGGCTGCAGTGCTCTGTGATTGTCTGGCCCACGTGGCTTCCAGATTATGCATACCACCAATACTTCTCATTAAAATGGCCACAGTTCACCAGTTTCGGTAGCTTGGAACGAACTTGGAATGAATTATTATACAACAAAGAGGCTGCTGTCATGCAGAACAAAAGACAAGCAAAAGAGAGCTTTGGCTTAATGAGGCTAAGTGAGTGTCTCCCCTGCATCACAGCTACTTGACGGCCTTTGAGCATGGATTTTTTTCTCCACAGGCCAAAACCTTTGGTCTATTATTTTGTGTTTATGCACCTTGCGGCTAATATACATTTTAATATGCTGCACATGGAGGAAAAAAAAATCAGCCATTAGATTAGAACATGTGCACTCCCTGTTAAATTAATGACAACCGAACATAGAGATAAATTTAGGTTTTCATATTTAATTATAGCACACTGCAGTACGTTTAGCAAGGATAAATTGCACTATTATTATGCTTCATTTTTTTTTTGACATCTTCTATTAACAGTGCACACTTGCCCCACCACCACCACCCTGTACCATACTAACATCTCGGCACATCATCCTCCCCTCAGCATCACTGAATCTTAGCCACCACGTTGAAAGGTATATTATTTTATTTGTTAAACTTACTGAGAGAACGAATGCAACCTTGGTATATCTGTAGAATGAATAAGAATGTAACTTGTAAGAAAAATGAGACCTCGTCCTAAGACTACTGCACTTGTCACTCCTCTTTGCTGCATCGGATTGCAGGGAGGGACCCAGGTTCTCTCTTTTTCCGATCTACCAAAGGGGTAAAGCACAGCCTGTGACTCCAAAGGTTGCTATTTCACTGTGACTCAAAGGACCTCTGCATAAAGAAGCCATCCTAACCATCTCCAGAGAAGCCCAATAATTTTGTCACTCTTTGGAACTTTTTTGATTTTAGTCTGTGTGTTACAGAAATGCGAACACTTCAAGTAATGAAATAAATACCCAATTTCAGTGGTCTTCCAAAAAATTAACGAAGCCAGGAATAGAGATCATGAATATTGCTGGTCATTCTTCCAAGGCCACCAAAGCAGGAACGGATTGTTAACATGACAGAAATGTCAAAATGGACTTTTCGTGTAGAATGACCTGAGGACTTTCAGTTCTTTCCACTGGATACTGTGACTTTGCCTTCCATTGATTGAGTGTATTTGTTCCCTGTTATGTCTGGAACATATAGTTTAGTTTACCTCATCTGCCAGTTAATAGAGTTCCGGTTGGTTGCCTAGAATGTAAAAGATTCTTCCACTATATCTGTGTAAAGCAGAAAGGAAAAGCACTTGCCTTTGTATCTCTATTAAAGAAGCATATCTATTTCTTTTTATTTATTTATTTATTTTATTTTTAGGGCCACACCTGCAGCAGATGGAAGTTCCCAGGCTAGGGGTCAAATCGGAGCTGTAGCCACAGCCACAGCAATGCCAGATCCGAGCCATGTCTGAGACCTACACCACAGCTCATGGCAACACTGGATCCTTAACCCGCTGAGCAAGGCCAGGGATCAAACCCGCATCCACGTGGATACTAGTCAGGTTTGTTACTGCTGAGCCACAGCGGGAACTCCTGAATACCTATTTCTTATCCTTCTGCTTAAATAGTCACTTGAATTATCAAAGGCCTTAAGGTCAGAATATTCTTCCAAAGTCTGAGTGCCAAACATTCAGCTCTGGGGTTATCTTGAGACAATCATTTATTGGATATTTATTTCCTGCCGATACATTCCAGGGTTTGATGACCAGAAAAGCAAAGCAAGAATAATGATTACCATGTAAGTGAGGTCTGTAACTGGGGCTGCTTCATGCATCAGAGGGACCAGTCACTGTGTGCTGGGGGACAGTGCCCCTTGATGACACAGAGAAGCTGCTTTAACACCCTAATTAAAAGTAATTCTCTTTGCCCAAATTCTGATAGAGTAAAATTTGCAGGATGACATGTAAGGAATGGCCCTACAAAGATGGGTTGTAAATTTTACTTTCAGGATGCTTTTTTGGTTTATAATTTTACTCACCTTGGAAACTAAACCTGTCAGATAAAGAACAGCTAAGTTGCCTGGTAATATGCTAGAGTAAAAAAAAAAAAATGCTTATGATTAGAAAGAACTATTTTTAACGTGTGAACGCTTGATAAACTTAAATTCTAAGAAAGTCCCTGCAGCATCTAGATGAAGATTATAATTACAGTTTTATGGATGTTGACACTGAATCACCACATAGAAGGGTCTCGCTAATTAGTACGGTCACTGGATGGTGCTCAAATTCCTTACTCAGGAGTCTACGTCCACTCATCCCTGAGGTTTCTGTCCACTGTGGACAAGAGAATCAGTTATCCAAATCACTAATAGTGGGCATCAGATCACTTTTCTGGGTTTATTTGCTTGGCAGTCAAACAGTTTACTCAAATTGGACAGACATTCTCAGTTCCAAATACTCTGGCCATTAGATATTTCAGTGTGTTTAAAGCAAATGCTGAAATGCTCCACTTCTTATATAACTGTTCCACCAAGCAGGATTTCAAAAATATACCTTGTTATAAAACCCTTGGTAGAAATGGAAATAACTCCTTTTTAAAAATAAATATAATTATTTAAAAATAATGTATACTCTGCTTTAGGAAATGCTCATATTAAGTAAAAAAACAAAGCAGGAAACCAAATTATACCTACATATAATTACAGCTTTGCCCACAGGAAAAAAAATGAATATGTGGATAGAAAAAAAAAGAGGACTGTGGTGCTGTCCGTGTATTACCTGGCCTTTCTCAGAGCAGACCTTCTGGATGATGCTGCTTTCCTTCCTTTTCTTTTCCATGTTTCCTCCATTTCCCATAGTGAACATCTATTTTTTATGGTGACAAAGTCTAAAAATGAAAGGAGTAGCTTTAGAAAGTTTTGTATGAGCCTTTAAAGACTATTGATCAAATATTTCATCAAAATAGCCCTGGAAGAGCCAAACTTAAAAGAATCAAGACTATTCAAGGGCCGAAAAGCAGAACCAGAAAGGGCCTAAAGAACTGGCATCACTCAGCTTGTGGAATGAATTAGTTTAGCCAAAAAAGAAAAGCTGAAGAAAAACTGCTACTTTTCATTTTTAAAAAGGATTATTATGTCCAGTGGTTTGGGGTTTTTTTTAAGGAGTGCAGTATTATTCTAAGTCTTCTCCTGAAGAAGGGAAATTAAACCAATCAGAGGACGTTAAATCTGACAGAAGTTCTGCTCTCCTGAGAACGAGCTATTTGAAGAGAGCTGAAGAGAAAATCCCTAGAATCTTTTCTCTTTCGTTTGTCCCCCTCTCTTTCTTTCCTTGTGTCTTTGAGAAAAACGGGAGACGTTCGTGCATCTGTAATTCTGAGTGTGGAGAACTGTATGGAAGATGTTAGTTTCTCTTCCCTCCCTGACGGTGTGTGGTTTTCTTCAAAATGCATTCACCAGAATTCTCGTTAGTTCTTCCCACATCACAGCAGAAGCACTTAGTGGAGTCCTACCGAAGATGGATTTACTTCTCCTAAGTGTGAGGTATGATGATTTTTTGCCAAAAAGAGAAAAATGAGTCCAGGGTTCGCTGAGTGCAAGTGGATTTGAAGATCTCATCGAAACTGATTCTATTTCAATATGTTTTAATTTCCATTAGCATCTAAATTCCTATCCTCCCTGCACTATACAGTGATGCTCTGAAACTGAAAGTACCCCCAAATCTATTCGGGTAGACCCCGCGGAAGCCAGCAGCCAATGAGGACCCCAAAGCCCCCTCAGGCCTGCCATTTGACTTGAGAGTCCCTGAGGAGTTCTTTTTTTTTTTTTTTTCTTTTTTCCAGCTTTTTTGAGGTATAACTTACAAAAGATTGTAAGATATTTAAAGTGTACAACGTGATGATTTAATATTTGTATACACTGTGAGAGGATTTCTCCCACCGTAGAATTAACACATGCATTGCCTCACATATTTACCTTTTTAAAATACTTTTGTGGAGTTCCTGTCATGGCGCAGCAGAAACGAATTGAATCAAATCCGACTAGTATCCATGAGGATGCAGGTTCAATCCCTGGCCCCGCTCAGTGGGTTAAGGATCTGGCATTGCCGTGAGCTGTGGTGTAGGTCGCAGACATGGCTTGAATCCTGCGTTGCGGTGGCTCTGGTGTAGCCAGCTGCTGTAGCTCCAATCCGACCCCTAGCCTGAGAACCTCCATATGCCTTGGGTGCGGCCCTAAAAAGCAAAAAACAAAACAAAACAAAAAACAAAAGAAATCACAAACAAAAAGCTCGTGATGATTTAGGTCTTACTCTCTTAGCAAATGTTACACAATACAGTGTTATCAACTGTAGTCATCATTTATAGATTACAGTGTCAGACTTTATCTTATAAAGGTGCGCGTACCCTTCTATCATCTTCTCTCAGTTTCCTCCACCACCCCCAGCCCAGCTCCTGACAACCACTTTTTCTACCCTCTGTCTCTAGCCGTCTGACTTTTCTTTTTCCTTTTTGTGTAAAGTTCATCTGTAAGTGATACCATGCAGTGTTTTTCTTTATCTAGCTTATTGCACTTGGCCTCATGCCCTCCAGGTCCATCTATTTTGTTGCAAATGGCAGAATTTCCCTCCTTCTCATGGCTGCATAATATTCTATTACATGTACGTGTATCTACATTTATCGCATCTTCTTTACCCGTTTACCCATTGGCAGACACTAGGTGTTTTCATGCCTTGGCTCTTGTGGATACTTCTGCAGTGAATATGGGAATGCAGGTATCTCTTCAAGAGCCCCTGAGTAGTTCCCAAATGTGATTTTAGAATACCCAGGATGCTGGCTTTTGGTGGGAGGTTGTGGATAAGCACTGCAGCTCCTTGGCCTAGGAGTCACCCGCCCTCAATGACTGTGCTGCTTCAAAGCGAAGTTCACTTGGCACAGAAACCTCTGGCCACCCAAAGTCATTCTTCATTCAGCTGAGATAACTATCAAAACCCCTGTTAATTGCCAACATTGTCCTAGACACTTGGGGTACATCAATAAAAATAAGTCCTACCCTTGTAGAACTTATATTCGAGAAAGGGGGCATAAAATGAACAATAAGGATAAGGAATGATGGTATGTTAGCAGACAGGCCTATGTAAACGGAGAAATAGAACAGGGCAAGGGAGTCGGGACACAGGTTGCTGTTCATTGAGACAGCGCCATTGGAGCACAGAGGTGAAGGATGTGACGGGTAAGCCACGTGGGTGCCCATGAGGAGAGTTCCAAGGAGAAGAAACAGCCAGTCCAAAAGCCTTAAGGAGGAGCCAGGAGCAACATGATGGAAGAGAAGGATGATAAAGTCGGGGGGGGGGGCAGGCAGAATGGAGCAAGCTTGCCCATCGTCGTGACTTGACTCGGTTCCCTTCTAACTCAAGAACCTGTTAGCCACCTTCAGTGCCCTTCTGCCCAGTTGTCCACCCAAGCTTCACAGTGCAGCCTGGTTACCAAATCCATTATGTGCCAAGAACTGAGCTCGAAAGTAAAAGTACTCCCCTGTCTGAAGCCAGGTGACCATGGTAGCACTTCCCATTCCACACTAGTTTGGATTACAGTGACAGTGTTTGCAGGTGTAATACGTACTCCGAGGACAAATTTCCCTGCCTGCCATCTGTTTGAAGACCTGTGTGACTTAAGGCCCTCTCTCAGCTCACACTTAGGTTCACTTTTATCATGTAACACAAAACATAATTCCGTGATTATAGGGGGAAAAAATAGATACTACAGTCTCCTGAATGCGCTGCACTTTCAGAAAAAGCCAGGACCGTCTCTATTCTCTCTTAAACCCACTCAGTTCCTTTCTTGCTTTTAGATAAAACCCTGGGTGGATCCCAGAGCTTTGCGGGTCACTGTCAGGCATTAGAGTTAAAACCAAATTCTAGGGAGAGATGTTTGAAATACTGAAAGTCCAAGATTTTTAAAATCCATGCATAAAACCCATTCAGTGGGTCTGGCACTGTTTCATTGTTCTGTTGCATATCTGGAAGTTGCATTATTGGGTTTTTCATAATGTTTTGACTTTTCTTAGAGAGATTCATTTTGTGAAACCACTTTGAGAATAAATATTTTTATTTTTATGACTCATTCTCAGAAGAATGAAAAATACTTTGCAGTGTCCTAAAAATCCCATTGACTCGATAAGTTGTGATTAAGAAGGTCCTGTTGTAGCATCAGAAATGAGAAAGAAGCATATGAGGCCCAGGACTTGCTCAGCACCAATGAACCAGAGCTGGCCTGGGTCAAAGCAGGACCAATGAAATTTCTGGATTCCTAATTGGAAGCTATCTCAGGAAATTAACTTACATTTGAATAACATTTGTGAATCCTCAAAGCCTGAGAAAAAATACACAATTGTGGCAGAGTTCTTTTTTTCAAAAGGACCAACTCTGACAAAAATTTCCAAATTTCTGAAAAAAGTTAAAGTGGAATCACCTTGGTATTATATTGTATGGTGAATTTTACTATATTACTGCCCACAAATTTTTGTTGGGAGCGTGACATGCATCTCACCAAGTCAGCCATGTGACTAGAATCAGTGAAAGCTGGTCACTGCTACTTCCTAATAACCCAGGAGTGATCATAAAGCCAGACCGGCTCTTGGTTTTCTAAATCCCTGGAAAATGCATTGCTTTAATTAGCAGACACTAACTTGAGTGACTCCCCTAGAGACTCCCAATTAACTGAGCTTCTGGACCAGCGTCATTAGTACTTCTCTCTTATTCGTTCATACATCACACACACACATACACACCCACATGAAATCAACAGACATTCTCAACACTTCGTCACTCGAAAACCCAACCCAAATGAATATTTTCCGATAGTAAAATAAGAAAGAATGAAACGAATGCGGTTTATTAAGCAAGTAATCTGGGAAGCAGCACACCGCACAATTGCTCACCAGCTCACCAGATTATATCTCCTGCTGTGTTCAGTCACTCCTATTTAAACTTCTAACCAGATGAACTCACCATGCCCCCTACTGCTTAGGAGTGATACTACCACCGTGTAGCAGAACTCGGTGGTGCGCTCCAGAGAGTTATTCCCGGCCATATGCTATCGCTCAGAAAGCTTGTTGAACAACGTTGTTTGTCTCCCCTTGGTCACCAATGCCAGGATAAAGCGTGGAGTCATGCTGGCAGGAGAAGTTGCCTCCAGTCGGCAACAACAAACAAGTTCCTTATTACTGACCCTACCATCTGTCCCAGTTTCCACGTGCCACCCTCACATAGGAACAGGTTTCAGCCAGGCCACATTCATTGAGCAGCCAGCATCCACCAGTAGGGTCCGCTTGAATGTTCAGATTGCATCTGTGCTTAGTGCCATACCTCACTAACCTCCTTCATCCGGGTTGAAAAGTGGTTGATGGAGGCTGAAAAAAAAAAAAATCTCTGGAGAGTTCTTCTGCCAATAAGACATGGGTTCACTCACTTCTTGGATCAGGGATGGGTACTTAGTGGAGCCATTAGGCTCTTTGTGGGAAAGGCAAGATGTAGGCGGCCCCTCCTTTAGGTTAAAATGTGCACCTACCAAGACCACGCTGCTTGTAGGCAGTGCGTATGAAAGGAGTGCTGCCTGGTGCATGAACTGTTAGACCTTTAAAAATTGTATAAAATAGCCAGACACATGCCCAAGATGAAGTCATTTCCTAAAGGCTCATTTTATAAAGAGGTAGATGATCCTACATGCTCTGCCATTGTAGTCTCAATATAAATCAGTTTATCCCTGCTTGCAGCATATCTTGGATGCTCAAAATATCACATTTGGTGACAAGGATTAAAAAAAGCAGTGCTCTCAAACCAGCACTACTAAAGTAAGTGCGCCAAGAGCATGTTATGGAGACACTGACAGAGATACAGAGCAGGCAGAATGTCTACAGAGGAGCGTGGTGAGAGAAATTGTCTTCTCCTGTTAATGCCATTACGAGGAAAGCTTAGGGAAAAGGTGTTCTATTAAGTGTCTGTGTTATTTAAAACTCCTCTTCCGTCTGGAATCTAATGCTACAAGATGTAGCAAACGGTCAAGCTTCAGGAGAGATGATATACTTGGAAGGGCTGATGGCACCCCAAGTATCGGCCATTGTACAGTGACTTAAGATCTAGCAACCACATCAAACCCCAGGCTAACTCAATACGACTGTTTTCAGCCTCTCCAAGAGGGATGACCAAGGGTGCTGAAAGCATTGTGGGGTTGTGTGGTATGGCATTAGCTGGGACCCTGCGTCCAGGAGAGTCAGCTCTGGGAAGACACGGCCCTCTCAGCCTTTTCAGATGGCCCTTGGCCACGCAAGTCTCTCACGCACTGCACGGAACCATGACACCAATAGCTGAACAGAAAATCTGCTTCAAATTGAACTACTTCCTTGGCACCTGCCATATTATTCCTTAGGCTTCATCGGCAAAACTAACAGGTGATCACCTTTGGCAAATCTCACAGTTATGGAATGAAGAGCTTTGTTAGCTAAGAGTTCCTCTGATTTGTGTGCCTTTTAACTATTAGGGTGTTAGCGGTCCATTTTAGCTTTTCTTCCTGGACCAAGACTGTGTAGCACGCTACCCTTTACTGGTGCGGGAGATGGCATCAACAAAGAAAGAATCCATTCTTCTCACAAACCTGCATTCCCACACTCTTCCCAGGTCCCCGTATCACACACTTTCTTTGCATTGACATTATTTGGGGGGAAAATCAGACTATTCCTCCCCAATTTGTCCAAATACTTGGTGTTTTTCTTGAATTTCTACACTATTTGTGACTTTAGTCATGCAGTGCTGAGTGCGAATTCCCATTCAGTGGGAAAAGGCCTAAGTGGGTAGGGATTAAGAATTCTGTTAGAGGAAGGTTAGCGTAGCCCAGTCTGACTTGGGAAAAATATCTCTACACATCGAAAAAGGAAAGCCTGTGTAGTAATGGGTTCGTGAGGCAGTACAGCGATGACTACAGTAATGAGTCAGGAAGGGCTCAGCGGAATCTTGAACTAAGCCTAGGGCCTGCTGCTCATTTTCTCGTCTGTAAAATGGGAATAATAATACTTATGTCAAAGGTAATTGTGGAGATCGTATGATATAATGACACAAGTTTAACAGGGCCTGGCACAGTAAGCACAGTAAGTTGTTATTTGTGTCATGATTCCAAGAACTTTTAAAGCTTAGAGTTTTATGAATGGAGATTCTAATCGGGTCATGCTTGATTTCAAACCTCAATATTTATGCACGTCATTCTTATTGTATAGATGCAGAAAGTAAGTAAATGGATTGGCCTCAGATGGCTCGACTGGAAAATGAGAAGCCTTAATTCCAGTCTTGACTTTCTCATGCCAGCATGTTACCTCTGCAAATGATAGAAACTCACTCCCTGGGTCTTGGTTCTCTAATCTCTGAAATGTAGGAACTGGACTCTCTCACAGTCACTTCCAATTTAAAGAATGATGATCCTGGATATACTCTCCGTTAAATATAGAAAATAACCACCGTCCATTGTGGGGTAATTTGAAAGTAACTGAAAGCCTCTCTCAGCTCAATAGTTCTGCTATTAACCCATCATCTTTTAATAAAAATCTCTCATTAAAAATTCTCTCTAGATATCCTCTTTTAAAAGACACCTATCAATCAATCATGCTAGTCATTGGGTACCTATAAGTGAAGGGTATAGAAGGCATAAAACAAGAAATGCTGTCCTGCTGTAGGACCTTGAAATTTACTTGGAAAAAAAATCACACCACCGTTTTTTAAAGATCAACATGTAATAAGGGTCAGATGAGGAAGAGATAATACATATTTGCACTCATGTACTTAAACGCTTTTTAAATCATCTTATAGATTTAAAATCTTTAAGACAATACAATTTTTAAAAAATTTAAGAGTGATCAGGAATCATTTAGGAAGTAAGCACTTATATCAAAAACCAAAAATAAGCTGTACTCCCAAACCAGGACACCAAGTTTAGCTCTAAACTTAATGGTAGCCAAGAAGCTAAAGAAGCTCATAGGTTTTACAGTGCTTGATGAAAGGGGATGTCTCGGTCTGTCTTAAGAGACAGCCACTAAATCCTGGGAAACTTTGTTATATGGATCCATGTTTAAGAAACATTCCTTGCTGTAATGTACCATACCTAAAACTGCTGTTTTGTGGAGATGTGAAAAATGTCCTTCAAATACCTTTACCACATCAAGTCCTAATGGAAGCTAAGGATTAGCTAAGTCAACTCTGTAGACGTATGTATGAGTACAGCTAAACTAATCAACCTTAGGATTATTGCTTCATGGTGACCACACTTAACGCTTAGAGAAACCCAGGAAAATGGTAGATTAAGCTGCCCTTTAAGCTGATTTTTTAAAATATCAGTTATTTCTGAGACACTTTTTAAATAAAAAGATGTAATAAGATTCTGCCTAGAAGAAGTAACCCACTAGCCACTATTTACCTTTGTGTAAATTATTCTATCAGTCTTTCATCACTTACACCCTCAACACCAGAGTACTACCAAGGATTAGTACTATCAGGATTAGTTCTACCAAGAGGAGATGTGTGTCAGAGGCAGTATGGACATACTGCTTCCCTAAGCCTAAGACGTCTTTGAAAAAACTACATTCTGCTTGTCCTGACAGAGCTAAGCAAAACTTTCTAAAAGTATGAGGCAATTCTGTGCCATATCAACAACCACCACCTCCTATAACTGGTATCAAAATGGAAAATCTGAATAGTGAACATCTGCTTATACTTGAAGATGTATCCAAATGACAACCCTTTCCAGAAAGCCTTTATTAACACCGTTTGCCCTTTATCTCCAAAACTAGGTAAAAGAGTATAAATATTTGTTTAATCCTTCTAACAACTGCAGGAGATATGACACTTTTTATTGTCACTCTATGTATGAGGAAAGTAGTACAGAAAGAGGTTAAGTAACTTGCCCCAAATTATCCAGCCTGTCGGTAGCAGACCAGAGAATCGTACTGAGCCAGTCTGGCTTCAGAATCCATGCTCACAATGCTATGTGATGATACAAGATGCAGTCTTACTTTAAACAGATCGTTTACCAAAGGGAAACAAATATTTATACTTGGATTTAATGGAACAGGTTTTTTTCATTTTGGAGATAGAATGATAACTTCGTTTAAAAATTGAAGGTGATATTCTTCTCATTTCTTGAAAACTTATGATTAGCCCAGAGCCAACTCTATAAAGCTCCAGTTTGGTCAGAAGTCATTACCTAGAAGATAAGGAAGTTATTATCAGTGATATTTTCAATGTAATTAGTCCTTAACAGTCTCTACTTACATAGAATATAATTTTAAATTTGAAGTAGCACCCAATATGTATAATAAGTTCTATGAATTCTGTTTCATATAACGGTGGGAAAGATTTTTTTTAATTAAAATGTATTATATGATAATGTATAGTAGTAGTTCCATAGAAAGAAACTAAAATATCTCATACTATACACCAAAGCAAATTACAAAAGGATTAAATAGTTAGATATAAAAACAAACCAATGAACAGGTAGAAGTTAAAACGGAATATTTAGGGAGTTCCCATGGTAGTTCAGTGGTTAACTAACCCAAGAGGACACAGGTTCCATCCCTGGCCTTGCTCAGTGAGTTAAGGATCCGGTGTTGCCGTAAACTGTGGTGTGGGTCTCAGATGTGGCTTGGATCCTGAGTTGCTGTGGCTGTGGCGTAGGCCTGCGGCTGCAGCTCTGATTCAACCCCTAGCCTGGGAACCTCCATATGCCTCAGGTGCGGCAGGCCCTAAAAAACAAAAAAACAAAACAACAACAACAACAAAAAAAAAAACAAAAAAAGGAAAAAAAACCTGAATACTTAACAAACTTCTGTAGGTAATTAATTTTTAAAAGTAACAGAAAGGAAAAAGATACTAACAAATAGATTTCTTGGTATACTAGCTTTTTTATAAACTTAAAAAAAAACCTTAGAAAATTAACTACAATATTCCTGTAGGTTATAACTATCAAAAAGCAATTTAAAAATAAAGATAATACCAACAATTAGAGAATATTTATTTATATAATTGTAAATTATAATTTATAGATTTATCTGCATAAATTTAAAAACCTATGTATATGATAGATTTTTCAAATTATAAAGGCTAGCAATAGATTTAGGGAAAGTATAATAAATGTGGCAGAGTTGATTATTTTAAATAAAAGTTTAAATTAAAGTTTTAAGAAAAGTACCTTTATACCTTTATAGTCAAGCAATTCACAAAAGAAAGTACAATAATTATGTTTTCAAGCTCATTGGTTTTTGAAAAAAATTTAAAGAAAAATCAGGTCTCATTTTTATATCACATGCAAAATAGGCAGAAAATTGCATTTATGTATATTAAGACAACATCAAGTATCACGTAACTGGCAATCTCAAAAACTTGAAGATTTTGGAAATAGTTTCAACTCTTTGGACAAGAAATCCTATAATCTAAGGACTGAATTAATTTTAAGGAAATATTTCCGAATACTCTTTTTTTGTAAAAAATGTGCACACAAGTTCATTTCATTATTTAATAAACAAATAGCACTCTCTATAAAAACTTGGAAGCAACATGGAAATTGATTAAGTTATGGCACAGCGTTGAATAGAGTATTTCCGTTTCTAGACAGTGATCTGGCACACTCCACATGCTAAGATGCAAAATGAGCAAACACGCTCTGAGTCATTTACCATCAGGATGACCTGCACAGGAGAAAGAGGGATCCCCCCTAAGAAGGAGAAAAATTTTGAGTGCTGGACTTATCTGTGCGTATTTTCTTTTACTTTTCTCCCTGTGTCAGTTTTTTTCTTTACCTTTATAATTGAAAAACATAGGAATAAATTGTCTTCTGCATATTTTTTATGCTGTAAAGATTTCCTTGTTCTTTTTCATTTCCTATCCTAGTAAACTGTACTATAGCCAAATTAATGAATGTGGGATAGATTAGGGCATTTTCTATATCACTTAAGGGAAAAAAGTTCTTAGCATTATAATTTTTTATTAGTAGTAACAGCTCTTGCACTGAAGTATTAACCTCAGTCATGACGTTCCTGTTGATGAAAGCATTAGCAGCGATTTGACTGATGGACCTAAAGAATGCTGAGATGTTAGAAAGGCTGATGAGGATAATGAAGGAATTATATTTTTGTGTGTCTATCTTTAAATTTTTAATATCTTGAATTTTTTTTCCTGAGCTTCCTTCTCCAGGCCCCTCCCAATGTTAGTTGTGTTCATTCTCATCGGCATGGTAGTTGTGAAGGCCACAGAAATCTTTTCAAATGTATTTTATGTTGTAGGCACTTCAGCAACCATATGTCTTCACTTTTAAAAAGCATTTAAGCAAAGGGAAATAAACAAATATAAAATAATATGTAAAAAAATACAATAAGGTAACCCCAGAAACTAAAATTATTTCGTTTTTAATGATCTTTCTTCCCTGCTCGCCCATCTGAGCATAATATGACAAGTGTGTTCACCAGCTTCCTTCCTGTTATAACTGGATCTCTTGGCTTGTTGCAGCCTCATTCTTCGGGAGTCTACGCTTTGAACTTCTCAGTAGGAATGTCTTGACTTCACCTCTGTATTGAGTCGTAGGTGATCAGGTCATGAAGACTGACATTTGTACTCAGGTGTCTTCAGATCCTGTGAACACACACACACACAGAGTTGTCTCTTCAGCTTCCACTGCTCTTGACCTTCTCAGTGTATTTCAGTTGTCTTGCTCTGACGTACAGCAGGGACCAGCAATCCATGCTCCCTGCCCTTCTTGTTGTGCACATCCCACAACACTACCCTTTCTCAGGTGGAGACAAGAGAGAGATCGATGTGCTTCCTGTGACTCCTGTTTAGCAGAGTTAGCTGATATAGTGGTGCCTGGGTATTATTACATGCATGCAAAGTACCATTCTCTCTCTTTCAGATGCTCTTTATAAAGAAGAATTATAGTAGGCAAAACGACTGCACATGCTGCCTCGCCCTTTGTATGTAAAGTTATGAAGTGTGAGTCCTTGTAAAAAATGAGAGTCAATAATGATAAGCACCATATAATTGTGTTCAACTTTGACCAAAAGCCTCTTTAGGGTCCTTCCAGTGACTGATTACATCGGACCCATAGCCTTTTTCTCTGGGATTTCTTGGAGCTTCGAAATTCTTTGCGCTCAGTCGGGAAATTCTTGATGTTTTCTGTACATCAGATGCAATCTTATGTACTTTGTATGAAATAGAAATTACCAGGGTATTTTTTTCCTCATCTGTTCATATTTAAAATGTCTTACAATAATTTTCAATAAATAAGCCATCACTGGATAAGTAGAGAGGTGTAAATAGCTGGATAGATAAGATGATGGGAAAAAAATCAGGGTAGACATTAAAGTGAGAAAGATAAAATGGAGAAGAAATGGAGTTAATAATCAAGTCTATATGAGTGGCCCTGTGTTCCCTAATAAGAGAACGTTGAAAATAAGGGTCTAAGCTGCCCAACAACTCATGTAAAAATTGTAGCAATTGCATACAATTAATAAGACCTACGGGTATAAACCAAGAGAAGCAAAGCACAGCTTTTTCTGGTAGGAATCTCTCAGGAAATGTCTAATACATCCTTAAAAATATACTGTGTTCTAGAACCACATCTCTGATATAAATGCAGTAGTAGGTTTCATAGTAGAGCTATGAAGTAGGCGCCATAAGGCAGGGTCAAGGCCCGAAACTAGGAAGAGCAGAGAAGAGCTTTATACTGACCTTCCCTGTTGACAGTGATGAGATTTTTACATCTTAAGCAGATCTCTAAAACTTAAATTTAGAGCACCTATAAATAAAATTTAGAAAATCTAAAGAAAAAAGGATTTTTCAAACCATTCTCCTTGGCTATTCTATTTTCAAATCTCTATTTGATCATCACTGAGTGGCAGGCAGCATGAACATACCCTCTGTACCCTCTCCAGCCTCTAGTGAAGTTTCTCCCCACTGCTAAGGCAGACCCATGCCGTCTTAGCTTACCTGTTAATAGAATACCTACAGGAAAGGCTGGGGCATTTAAAAATGTCGGGGTACAGACTAGAACAATCCTCATGAATGGAGCCGGTATTTTGTGCAAAGATAATTTTGGATCCCCTTAAAGCACGCAATGGAGGTGCTGAAGGAGACCGGAAGATGCAACTCACTGGGTGCTACAGGAATTAAAGTTACAAACTCTAACAAAAAGCAGAACAGAAATGCGGCAGTAGAGACGCAATAACAACAGTCAGTGTCAGAGAGTTTTTGAGCCACAGTTTGACAGAGGAGCCGTGTTTTACGGGGCAAAGAAGTTCAAGAGGGTTTAAGGCTGAGCGGACTGTGCAGAAGACCCTGGGTGCTTCCAGGGCTGCTGCTAGAGTGTGTGGCGCAGCACACTGGCGCCCTGACGTACTGACGTAAGGCTGCAAAGGTGAACTAGGCTGAGACCTGAGGGGATGTCTTGAACAAATGATTTGGGACTTAGTAGCCAGGAAGGAGGGGTTTGCAGTTTATTTAGGGGGCAATTGAAGACTTTCCTAAAGGAATCGTCACCCTATGAGTGGATGTTGGAGGGTAAATTGAGTGGAAAAGGCTAGAGACAGAAGCTATTGATTAAGAAATAATTGAAGTAGGCGCCATAAGGCAGGGTCAAGGCCCGAAACTAGGAAGAGCAGAGAAGATGAGGGGAGAAGTGGAGAGGGGAGAATTGAGATGAGAAATGATGACACTTGTTGGCCAACTAGGGAGCAAAATGAGCGCTTAGAGACCAGGATAAGATTTCTAGACTCTGTGTCTCTGTGAATGAGACCCCTGATTGTGACAGAGGAAGACGAACAGGGACTCTATGTAAGAGACAGCTCAAAATTTGAATCCAACGCTCAGCAAGTGAAATTTTAAGAACTCGAGAATCTCTTAGCACAAGGATCTGGAGACTCACAAGAATGATTATGGAAGGACAGGTTCTTCAAGGAATTAACTGTGGCCTGACAAAATCTGAGTAGGCTCCAATGAGAGAGGACAATAAAATTGTACTTGGTTTCACACTTCTGTCCACATCCTAAATTTCTCTCTTTCCTAAAAGATATTATTCTATAGTGTAGTAAATTATTGTTTCAGGAGCTATTTGACTTCAATTTCCAGCAGGAAAAATTAAAAACCAAAAAAAAAAAGAAAAGAAAAAAAAAACCCTAAAAGCATTGAAGTTGCCCTAGTACATTCCCAGGCTTCATTCCTTGCGGAAACAGAAGAGCTCCGATTCAGAGTGCAAGAGTCTGATATACTGCAGTGTTCCTGCCGCACAGGCAGGCAGCAATCCCTCCCCAAGTCCCGTAAGAGCACTTTACATTTTCTTCCCATCTTTCAGCTCATAAACATGTTTCTCTTCAGAACACACACCATATGCCATTGGAAAAGGGTTGTAAAGTTTTATAGATATATTTGAGAGTATTATAAGAGTATAATAAAGCAAAAGTAATGCAAAGGAATGGGAATTATTGAACAATGGAATTAAAATATTAGGCACGGGTAGCTCTAGCCACATTCAGCTTCTGTTTGTTTGTGCAAGTCATAAAAACCCAGAACTCTTGTTTAGTTCAAAGATATGAAGCCTTTGAGTTGGGCTTTAAAAAAATCAGCAATGGCTATATTTTATTGAAAGCTATAGGACAGGCATGAGAAAATGAGAGCTAAAGAGAACATTTCTCTATTATTTTTAAATACTATGTATGAGGCTCTATGTATTTTGAGGTGAGAAAATTTATTCTTTTATTTTTTGCACTTCATGGGATTTTTCCACAGGTATTTTTTGGGAAAATATTAATTATATTCATTTGATTAGCATTTATTGAATGTCTGTACCAGTGAGAGTGAAGGGGGATGTAGAATATAAAAACCAATTCCTGTTCCTGAGGAACATGTATTCCAACAGGAATCAACATTCTCTCCCTTTATTCATTAAGAATTTATTAATACCAACTACTCTTTGCTTGGTTCATGCAAGATCAGCAATAGAGGTATGGTTTATTATCACAATGCATTACATCATGGGGGGGGGGAGGGTTAATGGCTTCTACTAAATATGCTTTATCCATAATCCAAGATGTCCAAGGGAGCTTGGCCATGAGGTGGTGTTTCAAAAAACAGAGACAACACAGACATGTAAGACAAGGAAATGACTCCAGAAATGGAAAAATTGGAGTCAAAGGTCTCAAAAGGACCAGGAAAATGTATAACAGGTAAATTGGAATTGAAAGGGTGCCAGTGGAAACTACAGAAGAGGCTAATTACTGGGATTTTTAACCTAATGTGAGCAATAAAGCTTAATGAAGATGGGGGGAAATGATTTGACAATGACCTTTCTAGCAGCCTTCAAGTGGGGCTTTTTACAAAAATGGCTTTCTGTGTCATAAAATAATAGGAAAAGTAACTGGAACAGGATGAGATGAATTTCTCTAGCTTTGTAGGAAAAATACAATTAGGTACAGAAATATTGTGTAGGAAGATGAAGCGAGAGTCAGCCAGCCAAAGAGATTTACAACTCTGCTCATAAACTTCAATAGTCCCTTTTGTCTACCAAAAATCAAAGTCAGTAGCCTAGCATTGAAAGATCTCCACTATCTAAAATAAACACAACATACCATCAACGTTGTTTCAATTCTCCATAACTCCTGAGCTCCAGTCAGGCTTGGGTCTGTGTTTGCAGGCTCTCTGTTTTCCTCTTTCTTCTTTGTACACATTATCTCATCGTTTGCGATGTCTTTTCTCTATATGGTCTGCACATGCTTTAAGAGCTTGTTCGTATTTAGGAAGCCCTCCCTTATCGCTCCAACTGAATATGTCATTTCCCTTCTATGACACTCTTTTCTTCCTTGATATAGTGTTCTTTATGCTTGTCTTCCCTTTTCCATTAGACTACAAACCCGTAGAGGACAATACTTAAGTATGATTTCTCTTGGAGTTCTTTTCACAACCTTATAAAATGCCTTGTACATGAACACAACTCCGAAATGTTTGTTGAATGAATAAGTGACAGTCCAGGCAGAGCAAAGCAGGAAAATCCCAAAGAAAAACAAAGGATTTGAGAAAATTTCAAGGAACTATTTCCAAGGGATTAAAAAGAACTGAAGTGGGGACTTCGTGTAAAGAAAGCAAGGTAAAGAAAAGCTGATGTTTTTACCTCGCATTCACCCCTTCATTTACTCAACAAATATATTTGAGCACAGCTTTGTGACAGGTTGAGCTAAAAATGCTATTACATTCAGTCCTTGCCCTAAGGAACTAGCCTATGAGAAAGTCAGTTACTAGGGTAGTGGAGTAAATGCTATTAATATGTTAATCCCAAGTGTTACAGAAGTAAGTGTTAGCAGGAGGGCTTCGTAGAGGAAATACTGGGAGCTCAAGGGATAGTAGGGATTCACCAGACTAAGAATAGAGGAAAGGTATATAAGGCCCAGAGGAAGGCATGTGCCTAGATGGAGAGGCATGAGATACAACGGAGCATTTGGGGGTTGAAAGGACTTTTCTTTGGCTAGAGTTTAAGCGTGGACAAGTGGAAGGGGCCGGGAGGCAAGTCAAAGCAGCGCTTGTTTTGCTAATACCCAGAACTTTCAATGATACATTTGCATACAAATGCTTTATAATCTACAGAAGATAACAGCAGTTACTAAGATAGAATCAAGTTTGTCAAATAGTCACACCGAGAAGTTCTACCAGGAAATTTAGCAGATTTATGGGTAGATAGTAGAATCTAAAGAAAAGCTATCCCAAACTAAATCCTGGTGCTGAAAGTGGAGAAATAGCTACTGCCTATCAGTTTCTCCAACTATTTACCCCTTAATAACACATCTGTTCAAATGAGGGGGGAGAAGAACAATTTTAAGAAAAGTCTTACATGTATGGTGAATTTCACTCATTTTTATCCCCAAAATAGAGAATCTGTGGTAAGTCAGACAAGAAGAAAGGCTAAAGTTGATCATTGTACTATTAATCTCAAAAAGATTTATAAGCCATTATTAGTATCAAAAGAAAGGAATGATATAAATTATTTCTCCACTAAACAGAGTTAAATATTTCCAAGCATATATATATATATGGAAATAATTTATTGCTTATCATGGTTTATTCTGGAATATTCAGTAAATTGAGTCTCTTAAACCCCCGGCCTATGCTAGTATTCAGCAGAGTTCTAATAAATATATGTACTAGAAAGTAATAAAACTGCAGTTTCTCTTTCATAGCTATGTAGATGATCTGCTGTTAAGCCCAAATCTACTTATTTTCTACGATAAAATGAGTTACTTCCTCTGAGAATCAGAATGTCTAAGATACTTTTTTTGCTTTGTTAAGGAAAATGAACTCATGTGGTTGAGATAGTCTTTTGTAAAAGAGATTCATTCATATAACATAGGAGACAGAGTCATACACGTTCAGTTTCCATTCACCTACAAACCATCCTCACCTTAGATAGGAAACGGTGATCATTTAAAAATAGATCCTCTTTCTAACACTTAATCTAAGAGCTAACTTGGGAAGTTGCTAATACAAGGTCCTAAAGTCATTTATTATTTCCAAAAGCAAGTGATTTATTTCTTTCTCACCTGTTAGGTTATTCTAAAAGAATCCTTTTTAGGAGTTCCCGTTGTGGTTCAGTGGTAACAAACCCTGCTGGTGTCCCTGAGAACTTGGTTCTCTGGCCTCCATCAGTGGATTAGGGATCTGGCATTGCTGTGAGCTGTGGTGTAGGTCGCAGGCACGGCTCAACGTCTGTGGCTTGCGTTGCTGTGGCTGTGGTGTAGGCCGGCAGCTGCAGCTCCCATTCGACCCTTAGCCTGGGAACTTCCATATGCCATGGGTGTGGCCCTAAAAAGCAAAATAAATAATAAATAAATAAATCCTTTTTAAAAAATGTCGAAATTAAAGCTAAGACAATATTATAGAAGTTGTGGTTTTACCGCACTAATTCAATTCCTCCAAAAGTTATTTAGGGTAAAACTAGAGTCTTTCTTTCACACCGGGTAAAAAACGTAAGGGCTCACAGATAGGACAGTGCCCTTCCTGAACTCAAAGGACCAAGACTGCCCAGCAGGTCACTAAGAAAAGATCACGGAAGTGATTCTGTTTTCTCTGCGGGTGCGCAAATATTTGGGACAGGAGGAGAAAGGAGATGGATCATTCAAGACGTTCAAGACGCAGGCAAATTTTAGTAGCATCTAATTTTTCTTAGTGGACTTCTATCCATAAAACCCAAATATTTTACCCCTAGTATCTGTCCAAATAGGAATAAATTCCAAATGGACCATGAAAATGATATTTTCTCGCCCTTGGGAGACACTGAAGCATGTTGAAGGAAATAACATAACATGCAGAACCCAGATGCCAGTGTGGACCTTGACTTACGGAGTCTGTGCTCAGGAAAAGTCTAGTTTCTAGTTTCCCTCGGGTGGGGTGTCCATCGGAAAACTGTGCCTCTCTGTTTTTACAGGTACTGAGGAGATACAAAAGTTATAATGTTAAAGCATCTGGACCCAGTTAACATGACTATCTGCCTTTCCCCATAGCAAAGTACTAGGAGAAACAAATAGGCTAAGGTTTAGACGAATTATTTTATTAGGGATTAAAATTTATCTAATCAAACTAATGACATATTAAAATACCAGAAATTTGTCCTATTTGATGCAAGGCGGGGGGATGGGCGCGGTGTTGGCATTTGCTTCAGTAGAATGAGGAAGAAGGTATCCTAAGGAATGAGAAAATTTTTTTCTGGTTTCTACAGATCAGGCATTGGGTCATTTCAAACTGTAAATCCCCTGATTGATCAGTGACTTTCACATAGAAATCGAAAGTGGAAATGCTTCTTTCAAGTTATTTAATGAAACAAAATCCAAGGAAAAGTGAAATGCAAGAAACTCCAGCATGATTTAAAATGCAGGAATGGGAGTTCCAGTCATGGCGCAGCAGGAAAGAATCTGACTAGCATCCACAAGGATGCAGGTTAGATCCCTGGCCTCGCTCAGCAGGTTAAGGATCCGGCGTTGCTGTGGCTGTGGTGTAGGCCAGCAGCTACAGCTCTGATTCAGCCACTAGCCTGGGAGCCTCCATATGCTGTGGGTGTGTTGCTAAATAATAATAATAATAACGATGATGATAATTTTTTAAAATAATACAACAAAATGCAGGAATGGAACTTCACAATGGCAGACCTCATTTGGCTGGGACCCACATTCCTTACTGCGTAGTGACTCCAGTCACCCACGCTCCCTCTCTGTGCTGAGCACTCAGCACCTGCATCGTCCTGACAACTCAATCAAGGTACCTGTCCAAGCACAACAGTGGCTAAATAGGAAATAAGATGCTTAGGATGTTGTAACGTAGCTTTTAAAGGATCTGTTAAAAATAGGTGGCAAATAAAATAGAAAAATTAGAGTAAGATGAAAGAAAGAATAAAAACACAAAAGTAAATGTTGATATGCATTCATGTGTATGCACTCGTGTGTATTTTCTTGGTTCATAAATGCTCCCATTTTAAAGCATCTAGATTTTTTTTATTTTCTTACATTCAAAGGACCAATAAAGAAAAATTTCATAAATAAGCTAGTATATAAATGTGATGTCAAGGAGCATATATATTTTTCTTCCTATATTTACTTTGTTTATCAGATTTAGAAGGTAGCAGAGTCCTCTGGGCTATTGAAGGTGCTATATTTCAAGCCCTATTCAGTGGAATTTTTACTGGTTTTCTTAAATTCATTTGATAGTACCAATTTCAGAGGGTAATAAAGGACCAAGTCTCAATGAACTGGTCAAACTCCAACCTTATTATTAGGGGCAGAATTTATTAGAAAAATAAATTTTATCTAGAGGAAGTGTGTTTATCTTCGTACTGGCTGGTATGCAAGGCAACTGTTTCTGATAAGGAAAAATACCCAGCTTTCAGAATTCAAATAAGAACCTACGATGATGTTATGTTGGCACTACAATGTTCAGTCTGTATTTCATCAACTTAAAACTCAGAGTTTTACCTTTAAAACTTAAAATAATATGTCAGACCCATGTTTCACAATTCCCCGGCCACGTGGTAGTTAACATTTACTCTGCGGGTAACAGGATGATCTGATCTAACGAGGTCTATATATAGAAAGGAGAAAAGTCTGAGGGTATAGGCAATCTTATATTTAATTAAACTAATCAGGGAAAGGCAATTGAGGACTGGAAAGTCAATCCGTGAATAAAACTGTCACAAAATGATCATCCACGCGTCTCTTCAATAGTCATACTCTTTAAGATACGGTTTTGTCGTCAATCTGCAGAAAGAAATATAAAGATAGCAAAGAAACCTAAGACTTGTGTTTTATTTGTTTTTTTAAATAAAGGGATAAAATGAGTAACATTAGAACAGATGAAGGCAACAAGCTTTTTTAGAGAATAGTAGGTTATTGTAGCAGAATTTACTTGCTTACTTTCTTCAGGCATATGGCACACTGACTTTTTGTAATCGCGTATGTATACATATAATGCAGTCAGATAAAGCTGGCTATAATGAAGGTTAATAGGTTTGGTGTGGAAATAAAGGAGAATTTCTTAACTATTCCGAGTACTGGAAAGATTGATGAACAAAGTTGCGAAGTCTCAGTCTGGGAGGGCTTTGAAAAGCAAATACATGACTCAGTTCTAGAATAATCTTCCATAACTTGAAGATTAGAAGTTGGATGGAGTCCACAGTTATTAAGCTTTACAGTTCAGCGCTCATTTATTTACTGAACTAATTATGTTTACTATCACCCCATTACCGCCACAAAAACAAAATAAAAGATCCTACCTAAAGCACAGACTTTTGAAGGAGCTTTTCCTCTCTTTTAAAGCTATTGGTGGTTTCCCCAATAAAATAATGCAACATGTAATACCCAGTTTCCAATATAGTCAGCCATCGATCTTTCCAGAATTATCTCTTTTCAGCTTCCCTCTAGTAAACATGTATGCAAGGTAAGTGGAAAATGTGAGACTAATTGCTCTTCTTCAAATGCATTATGCTTTTCTTAACACCATTCCCACTGCTTTTAATGCCATTTCTCTCATCTCTGCTACCGAAAGCATCACCATTCTTCAAGATTCAAGATCCTGCCCCGCTCTGGGCCTGAAACATCTGAGCTAACTTTTGTAGGTCATAATCTGCTTGCAGACATAGGTCAGATGCTGTCTCCTCTGCGGTGCCTGACATGGTACCTATACTATTACGGCCCTCACTGAATGACTTTGCTTCAAGCATGCTGACCTAATAGCTGAGGCCTGGTGTCCAACTGAAACCAGCTAGGTTTGTCTCTCTAATTCCCAAGTCCCGGGATCTGACTATTCACAGGCTCACGCTTAGGCTCGTTCCCTGCCGCCTCTCTTCTGCGAATCTCAGCTCGTGTGAGAGTCCCGAGGGTTCTCGGAGCAGCAGGTGGTTTTCTTCCCAAACACAGCCATGATGTGTCAGCCTCCAGGAAGCCTCTCTACCAGGCTTTGCTCTGGGATGACAACAGAGGTACAAATCTGACCCACACAGAAGGGACAGCTTGGCCAAGGCGGCCTTGTAACATTTCCTTAGGAGACGTATTTATTGAGTACCTACAGTGTGCCAAACACTATGGCACGCTCTGAGGATAATTCAGTGAACAAAGAGTTAAGATACTTACATTTTACTTGGAATGGAGATAGGCAATACAAACAAATAAACAAAATGTAAAGATGGTTGAAAGTCGTAAATACTAAAGAGGAAAGCCAAAGGCACATAGGTGGTAGAGATAAAGCTGGGGAATGGCAGGGGGCAGGAAGAATGTTCAAGTTAAATAGGATGATCAGCAGGAGTTCCCTGGTGGTTCAACAGAAATGGTCTGACTAGTATCCATGAGGATGCAGGTTCAAGCCCTGGCCTCACTCAGTGTGTTGGGATCTGGCACTGCCATGAGCTGTGGTCTGGGTTGCAGACATGGCTCGGATCTGGCGTGGCTGTGGCTGTGGCTATGGCTGGCAGCTGCACCTCTGATTCGACCCCTAGCCTGGGAACTTCCTTATGCGTGGGTGCAACCCTAAAAAGCAAAAAAAAAAAAAAAAAAAAAAAAAAGGTGATTAGGAAAGGTCGTCTTAAACAAAGACTTGAAGAAGCAGTTCCTTTGACATGAGATGCCTGTTGCAGAGGCAGTAGACTCCACCTCCCCTGTGGGGTCTGCGCCCTCTGCCTGACTCGTGCCCAGCCCACTGTGGCACTGGTTGCTGTGTGGCCTTGAGGTGGCTTCCTTCCTCCAGGGTAGCATCGTGCCCAGAGCAGATCAGGCTGTGTCTGCTGGTCGTTCTCAAGCTCTGACACAAAGAGAAAGGGTGAATCCAGAGTCATTTTATGGGGCCCTGACAGGAAACACAGGGTCGTTCATGGCTTGGAATCCTCTCCAAAGATTCATCGTGACTAGGGAGCCCCAGTTGACCAAAATGACCCGGTTTCACCACCATATACACACTCGAGACACTTGACACTCCATTTTTCTAGTGTTTCACGAGCATCTTTAGCAAAGCTAACAAACAACATAGGCCCGGACTTTTTTTTTCCCCCTCCCTGGAGACCCTCCACATTTCTGCAACTTGCTGCGCTCACATTGATTTCAAAAAGAGCTCTGCACTCCCAAGAAAATCACAGAGGGCTTAGTATGTGACCCATGGTTTTTACAGCCATACCGTTTTTAAAAAGGGAAGAAACTCAAAGCGTTTTCACATTTTCACATTGACAGGAATCGGCTGTTTTGACAAGGGGAAGTCATGGCATAGGATTTTTTAGATAAATTAACAGAATGAAAGTGCTAAATTAAAATTGCCACATTGATTTCCTTTTTAGCTCAGCTGTGCATTATATAAAAGGGTCATAGGGAGGATTTATTATGGGCGATGAGTCTCTGTCATCCACTAAGAGAGACCAGTGTAGAAAATAAAGTTGTCCATTTCAGACACCCTTTGTCTTCAAGGAAGGCTGTCTCGGGGGCCCACGGGTGGCAGAGGCACTGAAAGGAAATGGAAATTGATAATCGGTCCTGTTAGGCTGATTCTCTGCATGGTCAATTCATATCCTTTTGAAAAGAAGAGATTAAGATGAAACCTCATTGAGGAATACACATTTTGAAGAAAATAGAAACAAAGGTTCTGCAAGGCTATTTCAGTTGGTGTCAAATGTGAGAACAAGGCGAGACAAACTTATATGAAGAAAGGGCATTAACAAAATCCCCAGACAAAGACAGAGCTAATGGCAAATACATGCAGCCGTCTTTGTGGATGCTCACAGGAGAAGTGGTACAACTTGATTTACAAAGGACCTGGATAATTATTTGTTACTGGGAGCCAACCCTGCTTCTCCCTCTGCAGAGGGCAGGCACTGACCATCTGCGTGTCTCAGTTTTGCTTTTGTGTGGATGAGAATTAGCCACATTTTTGCGTCTGGTTAGCTTTGCATGAGGAGATGTTTGAAGCCCTGGCTTTGTTTTGTTTTAAATCTTTAAACGGTTTCCTCAGCTTCAGTCAGAGGATTATTGCACATCTAACCACACATAAATTGAAGTATCAGCTGAAGGGAGCGCATGTTGCTCGCTGATGGAATAATGGACGGCAGGTGGCAGAGGGTTTTGTTTTCAGAAAAGCACAGGAGGCCAGCAGTGACAAGAGCGATTTTGTGAGAGGGCTGGAACTGGGGGTCAGTGGTTCCTGAGCTGACCTTTGTAAACCCACCCTGAGAAGACCTTTACTGGGTCCTCACAGCAGCAGAGCATTATTCATGCCCGAAAGCCTGCCCCTCCCTCTCCACACGGAGTTTTAGGGGAAAGCATGTCTTCTAGGATAGGGCCCGCGTTCCTGGCCTCACTCCCTGGGGGGCCCGACGCTCCCCCGCTGTCAGCCTGCGACGTGCGATCCGAAGGGCTCACCTGTCCCTTAACACCCTTCTGCAGCCTGGATCTCATCGTCCTGTCAGATCATAAATCAAGCGATGGGGCTGCAGAGCGGGACGCGCCAGGCGTTCATTTCCGTGGCGCTTCCGGGACAGTCTTCTCGAGCAGAGCTGTTGCGCTGACCTCCTGCTCCCTGACTGCTGGGGCCACTCAGAAGGGGTGGGAGATGTTGTCGAGGGCATAAAATGGACTGACTTCTTGATGTTTGTGAGCCAGAGCGACGGAGCGCACAGCACTGGGCTTTCTTTTCAAATACTGCTCTGCTCGGCCTCTCATTTGTCACTAGACATCTCAACAAACAAGGCACCTCGTGTGCACTAGGCTGAATGCTCTTTGTTCAAAATTGCCAGTACCCAAAGCTTTTTGTCTCCAAAGCCTGTGAAAAACAATGAGGGTTCTTTTTTTTTTTTTTTACTTTATTACCAAATAATATTATTTATCATGTCATTTAATTTTTAAAAATTAAGATAGAATGTCTTGCACATGTAAGAGGCATCTGTAATAGGGGCTGTGCTCCTTGCCCAGGTCAGCGAGCCAATGGCAGGTACATCCTGGAATCACTGGTCTCCAAAGCCATGCACCTAAATTTAGAAACGTCTTTTCCATTTGCAACTGGCACAGTAATTTTCCCACTAAACGTCAATCCTCAAATGACCTGATCTTAATCACTGAAATGTAAATTATTAATAGCAAACAAAGGGAGTTCCCCTGGTGGTGCAGTAGGTTAAGGATCCAATGTTGTCACTGCTGCAGCTCTGGTTTCTGCTGAGATGCAGGTTTGATCCCTAACCTAGGAACTTCTGCATGTCATAGGCACAGCCAAAAAAATAAAAAAGCTTTTTATAAAATTTTGAAGTAGATTCAAGGGACCATAAAACTTACTATTAGATTTTTTTTTTTTTCAATTAGGCTCTAGGTACTTCTCTAATCTTTTGAGTAAATATTAAAAGGGAAATTTGGTGAACAGATCCCTTAGAGAAGACTTAATTGTTGAACCTGGAAGAAAATATAATTTATACAAAGACCTAAAACATTAATCTCCTGGTCTTATTCCAGACTCAGTATTCCTTTTCTTTTTTTTTTTTTTTTTGTCTTTTTGCCATTTCTTGGGCCACTCCCGCAGCATATGGAGGTTCCCAGGCTAGGGGTCCAATTGGAGCTGTAGCCGCAGGCCTACACCACAGCCACAGCAACTCGGGATCCGAGCCACGTCTTCAACCTACACCACAGCTCGCGGCAACGCTGGATCCTCAACCCGCTGAGCAAGGCCAGGGATTGAACCCGCAACCTCATGGTTCCTAGTCAGATTCGCTAACCCTGCACCACGACAGGAACTCCAGACTCAGTATTCCTTAGTAGCTGCTCTGGTTCCTGGTACTGAAACAAACAGAAAACTTAATAATGTCAGTCATTATTGCTGGACTCAATTTTTGATGCCCTTTCCATCCTCACTTCTTCACAGCAGCCAAGAAACATGGACTCTGTTGTGTAATCATCTATTGCTTTATTCAGATATACACATGTGTATTTAAATGCTTTATATACTGGGAAGCCAGAATTTCTGGCTTAAAAAAGAAAGAGAAATCTAACGCTTAAAAGAAAGAGCATCTGGACAGAAGGTTAAGAACAGGGGCGAAATAGAAGGGGAAAGAAAGGTGTTTCAACAGTAGAACCTGAGGATTATAAAGAGCACTCGGGATACCCCGAGAGGGGAGGCCAGCCTGGGCTGCGGGAGGTCCAGTGGATCTACCAGGAATATCCACTTTTCCTGGGTGTCAGCAAGGTCTCTTTGGGAAGTCACAACAAAGAAGAAGAAAACAAAAAGTGACGTCTGAAAAAAAAAATAGTAAGTCGATAAAATTATTATTAAAACTCAAAAAAGGAGGAAGTAAAAAATATTCTGTAAGAATGAAAATAAAAGTAACATCAGATACAGAAGAATTAAAGAATAATTTAATGTGTTATGTTTAATTCTTTGGTAATCAAATCTAGAGAGAGTAGCTTATTTCTCATGAAATATAAGCTACCAAAATGTTGAAAATATGTAACCAACTATCTACATAACTGGAAAGCAAACAAACTTTTTTTTTTTTTTTTGGCTGCACCTGCAACATATAGGAGTTCCCAGGCAGGGATCAAACCAGGGCCACAGCAGAAACCCAAGCTGCTGTGTTAACATCACTGAACCCTTAACCTGCTGTACCACAAGAGAACTCCAGGAAAGAAAACTTTTAAATGTATCATTAGGGAGTGGCTCAGGGGGGTTACTGACCCAACATTGTCTCTGTGAGGCTGTGGGTCTGATCCCTGGCCTCGCTCAGTGCAGACCTGGCGTTACAGCAAGCTGCAGTGTAGGTTGCATAGGTTGCAGCTGCAGCTCAGATCTGGTGTTACCATAGCTGTGGTGTAGGCCGCAGCTGCAGCTCCAATTTGACCCCTGGCCCGGGAACTTCCATATGCAGTAGAGGTGGCCATAAAAAGAAAAAAAAAATTGAAAATAAAAAAAATTACCATTAAAAAGATGTCAGGCCTGAGTAGTTTTGCAGCTGAATAGCTGATAGTTTTGTCAGTGTTTATGTTATTTCAACAGCTCTTGCCTATATACAGAAAACTCCCCAATAAATTTGTAAACTTGTCCAACTACCAAAACCAGATAATACCAAAATTAAAAAATTATAAACCATTTTCAACTTGACTAAAGATGCAAAATCCTAAACTGAAAACTACATCTTTGACATTATAATGAAATTCAAAGTTCCATGCAAGATGTCTACACAATGGCTTAACTTTCTCTTCTAATCTTCCCTGTATTAACTTTCTAGAATATGGATAAACCCTAGGATATAGGTTGAATCTGTATATGAGAAAAATGCTAACGGTGCTTGACCTGACTTCCTCTATGTGTCCTCTGCAATTAACAGCAACAATAAAGCCTCAGCCTGTGATTCTGAAGTGATCTTTTAGTGAAGCTTGTTCAGGAGAAAAATCTTTGTTCATCCATACGTTCACGTATACTTGAAAGCATCAGATAAATGAGTGACTCTTGATGATGACAAGGCATTCAATCAATAGAGATTTTATTTGGGAGGCCTGTAGTGTTGGCACATTCAACCTGTCAGTATGTTTTTTATCCCGCGGGGACTTGAGTTGCTTGTTCAAGCATGTCCAGGATAGATATTAGAAGACAATAACCAAAATCGGTGATTCATCAACACTACAAAAAGTTGCAAGAGAGAGATTATGTACAGAAGTGAATTCTGTGAGAAGAGCTCCCTATGGATCTATAGCAGATCTGAGACTGTCATTTCACACCTGTATGTCTCTAGGCCTCCTAAGCTGGCGTCACAGCACAACACAGCACAGCCCCCTTTAGAAGGTGTCCCTGGCCGCCAGTCCGGGGCCCCTCGCTGAACAGTGAGTCAGCTAGAGAGATCAGTGCCCCCCAAACTGTAGGGTCTCAGTAAATATGGGTGTAACAAATTATTCAGACAAAAGATTATCCAGCTTTCAAATCACTCCAGATGACTCAGCATTTAGAGTTTTCACAGCTACTTTTTCTGAACTTCAATATCATAGACAGTGGGAAAGTCAATGTTTTATTGGCTCATTAACATTTTCCTTCATTTTCCTTTTTTTAGATCATGTATACATGCCCAGTGTCCCTTTTATGCATTTGTCCTTTGCTTCTAGAGGAAGATGGAGTTTATGTAACAGCTGGCTTCTGTGTGTGTGTGTGTGTGTGTGTGTGTGTATACACCTACTATATAAATTTATATATTATTATGTATTTATATGCATATTATATATGTGTGTATAGCAGACCTTAGTGAAATATAAATACCCATTTTTATATGTTTGTGAAGTAAATATTACCTTAAATGGGTCTTCAATGTTTATTTATTTATTTACTGCTCTTCAGGGCCGCACGTGCAGCAGATGGAAATTCCCAGGCTAGAGGTCGAATCAGAGTTGCAGCTGCCGGCCTATGGCACACCCACAGCAACACCAGATCCTTAACCCACTGAGTGAGGCCAGGCGTCAAACCCACATCCTCGTGGATACTGGTCAGGTCCATTACTGCTGAGCCACAATGGGAACTTCCAGGTCTTCACTCTGTGTCATCAGCTGTTGTTTCCTCTCTCTGCTGATACCTTATTTTTCCAGCCTCCATGTATGTGCTGCTATAGCCTCTAATCTATGTTATAATCTTGGTTTCACATTTTCAGAAGTTGATTGTAGTATTCAAGTGAAAGTTCTCCTAGACACAGTGACCTCTACATAAAAAGACTGGCCTACAGAAGACACCACCAGCCAGTCAAAAAAAGTTCTTCAATCCACAAATGAACCCGTCTTAACTTAGCGTGAGGGTAACCCTTCACTCGATAGCTCTTCTCCACTCTGTTCAGTACAAGATGATACTTGCCACCAAAGATCCTTCTGGAGATGCTCAGGGACATTCAGGAAACTATAGGTTTTAGGTAGCTCAACTTTGGAAGGACAAAGTTATATCCTGAGTATTTGTGTGTAAATATTTTATATGTTTATCTGTCTAAATGTATGCCATTCAGAAATACATACTCTTTGAGAGATCTAAATGAAAAATAACTCATGCTAATAAAAGCTAATATTAGGGTTTCCATTCTTGGAACATTATAGTTTAATTGTTGGAGGTACTTAGAATTTGCCAATACCCCGCATAGGACAGACATTTAGTCTATATATTCAGAAATAAACATCGATAACCTCAAATGTATATACAGCGCTTTGCTGGAGTAGATGAACATTTCTGATTTAGTATGTATTTAACCATATTTCAGCATTTGGCCTGCGGTCTGCTTATCGTATTTCTGTCTGTTTAGTCATTACACACACTTTCTCCTCCAACTTAGATTTGCTTGGTAGCTACTGTTCTAAATTAATATTTGAGGCTCATGATTTTTAAAAAGGATAACAATTTTTGCCATAATAATAATAATTGTAATTTTATTCCCACAAAGGTTTTTTATAATATTTCCCATTAGTATGCCTTTTAAAACAATATTTGTTTTAATAACATTTTTCCAATTATAAAAGTAATATGTGCTCACTGTAGAAAATGAGAAAAATACATTGAGTAGAAAAAAGACCATTGCTAATCTCAGAGATCCCAACTCGATGTGCCGGTGTGAGTATACACATACAAATAATAACTTTCCAACTAAATTAGTATCATATGCCATATAATGCTCTAATTTTGCTTATTTCTCTTAAAATGTATTATGTAAGCATTTTCTTCACTTCTTATAATCCTCCTGTATGTGATTTCTTTTTAATGGCCATCTAGGATTTTGAGGAATGAATGCCAATTCAGCCAACTCACTATTTTGCAACTTTTAAGAAATCAAAATCCATTTTGATGCCAAACCTAAGAATTTAGTGCAGCCAAACCTGGCCCTCCAGGACTTTTCTCTCAAATGTGAATTATTGTTCACACTCAAAAAAGGAGGAAGTAAAAATGTATTCGAGACCATGTGAAAGAAGTCAGAGCAGGAGCCAACCCCAAAGTCAGTATCCAGCCTTAATTCTGGCTGTGGACACAACATGCTGCTGAAGGCAAGTGACCAGTGTGGCTCCCCAGATTATCGTATGTGTAAGAGAACCTGGACCATTGTATAACCAATAATGGCTTCTTTGGTCATAACTCAGAGACATCCTATTTACACTAGGGTCCTTTTTTCAGTAGTGAATAGACTGCATTTAAATTATAAACTTGGAAAGGAGAGGTAAAAGGATTACTGAGTATGAGCGCTGAATGAATAAAAGCAGTAAAGCCTGTGCGATCAGAGGGATAAGTGTCACAGTTCATCTGACATAAGAGATGGATTACAGCGGCTCTGAAGTGAGGATGGTTTACTTAGGAATTTAGCTGTAATTTGCATTGAAGGAATCCATTAGTGCCACATACACAATTCCATCACTGGGAGACTAACAGGAATATGTGGTATTTGCTTATGATTTTATGGATTCTGATAAACTATGATATTATCTTTTTGAATCATTCAGGGAGAACCTTCTTCGCCAGTACTACTGGCTGACGTAAGCCACACCAGCCATTAAATGGCGCAGTGATGCTGTATCTTTTGACGTAGTTTTGTGTATGTTTCTCACTGGCTCATCCTATCCTAGAAAAAGGATCTCTAAGGAGCAGTGCTAGAATTATCTCCTGCACTCTGATCAACAGAAATTTCTCCTGGAAATAACCAAGGCTATCAACTGTTTGAAATATTTAGCTCATGCAGAGACATTCATACAGCAATACAAGAGGTGAATTTTGCTCTTAAAAAAATGGTCAGATATCATGATTTTCTTTGAATGAACAATTTTGCTTATGAAAATTCTCCTTTAACTGACAATTTAGAAAAATAGTATTACCTATCTCTAGAGAAGATACTGGGGCGGGGGGGCGGGGAGGGTGGGGGATGGAATTCCGGAAACAACAGATGCCTGTCTCAGAAGCATTCAGATCTGTACTCCACCTAAATCCCGGGCCCCAGTGAGTTCTCTCTGCCTTCCCTCTTTTTCAGATATTCACACTGGTTTTTTGGAGATAAAGTTGGACATAGGACAATGTTTATTTCCGCTTTTTTCTAATAAAGATTTTGCAGTTGTTTTATACTTCTAAAATTTGGACTCTTATTTATAAAAAAGATTTTAGGAACAATGATGCAGTTTTCATACAGCATTGCTCAGGGAGTAATGAAATAATCATTGCTGTGGCTACTAACAGTGATGAGAAAGAGACTTAGAAGTGAGCCAGTAAGTGTTTGTGGAACAGAATGCATTCCATCCATTAAAAGACATTCATTTTTTTCATGTTTTCATATCCCTGAATCAGAATGTCTTATAATTAATTGATGGCATCTTTAAATTAGCAGACTCTGAATGTGGAAAACTTTTATTAATATCTTAAACAAATTATTGTGCTTATATTTTTCTTCTTATTGTATGCATAAGAATAATGTATGATAGCATCTTAAATATGATTAAATACATTGTTGTATTTTTAATTTATAACAAATAAAGGTAAAATTATTCAGTTCTGGGAGTACTTGTAACTGCTATTCTAATTTATCAGTATAGACCTTCTCCCAAGCTCCACTAGACAGAGAAAAACACATTCTCTTGGAATAACCTTCCACAAAAGGAAATTCAAAACCTCATCCTCATTCTGCTTAAAAAGTCACTTCCTGAGCTGTAACTAATAGGGCAGTGGGCCGGGATGGATTAATGAATTTTATAGATAATCCCTCAAAACTCAACTTATTCATTAAATTCGTTTTTTCTTCCTCAACTCAATATACTCCCAAAGCTTGATGGGCAACCAGATTAACTAACTAGTTACGTATCCTTACCCTTCCTTTCTGATAGTCAACAATGAAATAAAAATTCAAAGTCAAATAGAAATGCAGTGCAAGCACCCAGATAATCCCTAAACTGAAGAGCCACTCCTGCGCCATAGAGAATGTACTGTTTTAGGTCTCGCTATAGCATTCAAAATACTGGGTTAGAGTTTAAATGTCTTGCATAGATTTATATTTAATGACATGGTTTTATACATTAAAAAGGCTTTGGCTGTTATGTTCTGAAACCGCTACTACGAAAGCAGGAAGGTACATGTTGACATTTCTTTTAATGGAGATGAGGTGGAAAGTTATGGGGGCTTGTCAATTTATTTTAAACAATATCTTTCCAAATATCCACTGACCTACATCTATTGAAAAAAAAAAACCAAAACCGTCAACTACAACTGTAATTGTTATCTCGTCAGGTATTTGTTAATAGACGGCTGTCATCTTCGTTAAAATGCTCTGGGTTGACAGAACTTCATTTATATCAATGCGTAGAAAGTCCTTTTCTTACTTGTCCAACAGACTGGAGACAAAGTGCCTGCCGATGTTTTAATTTCGTTTTCATGTTCTGGTTGGAGAGGGAGAAGAATGCCTTCGCTCCACAGTGTCATGAATATGATAATCTGTGGAAATCACGGGAAGCAGATACTTAAGCCTATACTGTGCGGTGGGAATCCCTGATGAATTCAGGTCTCTTCTGTTGAGAGAAGATGTTGTCGCCTGTGGAGTGCCAGACTGCCAGATGTTCACGAGGTAGCACGGTTATGGGCTCAGATCGTACCGTCTCTCCCCAGGCCCCACAGGTGACAATGTCTTTAGGCTGCAGAATGGTCTTGCCTTGGCTCTACATTTACTTCTCAACTATCAAACCCTCATTTCCTTAATTTTACTGACTTAAACATGCAGAGCATGAAATTATATAACTATATGAACAATCCTTACCTTATAAAGTATGCACAGTCTACCTGTGAAATAAACCATCTTCCATCATGTGAAAATGCTTAATCCATGTATTTCCCTAATGAAAGCTGGTAAAATAGTTTACTGGGGGGAGGGGAACATTGATTGTGGCATAATATTAAGCATCCAGCAGCTTATGCTAAAGCACACGTAAGGTGATGAAAACAATACACACGGCTAAGAGTTCTATGATAATGATGATGCTGAAGATAAGGGCTCACACTCATTAAGCGTCTACTATGCACCAAGCTCTGGCTTCATTTTACATACTGTGTAAAAATTATATAATCCTTACTCCAACCCTCTGAAATATTATTCTCATTTTGTGAATGAGGCAGCTGAGATCATATGACGGTGAAGCACAGACTGACCAGGTCAAAACCTCGTAAATGATGGAATCAGGATTGGAAGCCAGACTCAGTTCAAGGACTGCACCGTTTACCTTAAACACACTGCTCCTCGGGGCCTTCATCGCTGAGAATGTACGATGAGTCCGTCATTGCTCAAGGTTCTGGGGAAACACGTTTCCCAGATTAGGTTCAAAACTGGTGAACAACCTGTTCTGGTAGTTCATACCTTCTAAAAGCAGGATGGAGATACTAAATACTAAATAAATAAATAAGGGAGATGAGCGGTGTGTGATGGGGAGGGCCTGCTTTATGTATAAAGGCCTTAAGGCTATAGGAATTTATCAGACTTGAGAAAAGCAAAGAAGACCAGGATAGCTGCAGAATAGTGAATTAAGAGGAGAATCGTGAAAAATGAAACCGAAGAGGTGGTCAGGAACCAGAAAAACCTGCAGTCATTGTGAATCTTTTAGATTTTCTTTTAAGTACATTGGGAAATCATTGGAAAATTTTAGGCAGAGGAGTCACTTGTTCTTATTTCTGTTTGAGACACTTGTTCTGGCTACTATGTGGAGAGTAAACTATAGCGAGTCAAAGAGAAAGTAAGAAGATCCCCGAGGAGGGCACAGCCCTGTTCCCTGTGAGAGGCAGTGACACTTTGGACTAGTGTCTCTCGGTGGAGATGGTGGCAAGGGGGGAGATTGGAGATGTGTGTTGGTGGTGGAGCCTAGATGTTTTGCTGAAGGATTGAACCAGTCGGAATGGTAAGGGAAAGAAAGGAACCTAGAACAACCCATGTTTTTACTTGAGCAAATGGGTGAGCAGTTGCCGCATTATCTGAGATGGGGAGAAATGGAAAAGGACCTTATTTGGAGTGAAATAACAAGGAAACATATGAATTTTGAGATTTGCCATTCAGCATTTAATTAAGTATGTTAATTAAAGTGCTGGGCATCATCTAGAGCTTGGTACAAAGACTAGAACCTTTGAAAGCCATAACTTATACAATATTTACAGCCATAGGCAAGATTAAATCACTTGGAAAGTGTATGTCTCCAGAGGGGAAAAAACAAATGTCTAGGACTGAGCCTAAGTTACAGGTTTCACAAAAAAAAAAAGATTTAACCAGAAAAGGAGCTAGAGAAGTGACGTAGGAGGAAAAGGATGGTATTTTAAGAAGGAGGGCGAGGTTACCCAGGTTGAATATTGCTGAGAGGGAAAGTAAAATGAATGCAAAAATATGGCTATGGAATTAGCAAGATAAAGGTGGTTGTTAACCCCAATACCAAAGCTTTTCCGTGGCTTGAGATGGAAGGCATATTCCTGAAAAGCGTATACTGAGGAGTAAATGGCAAGTGAGGATGTGTGAACAGACACTATTAACCATTCTTAAAAGAAGTTTGAAGGGCAAAACATAAATGATCCCTGTTAGTGGCTGTAAAATCAAAAGTTATTTTATTTGTCTTATGTATCTGTGTTTAGGATAAGAGATGAAAGCCTATTCGTGTTAATGGAATCAGTTGTTTAAAATGTGGGAGTGAATCGTGGGATGGGCAGAGATAAAAACTTACAGAAGCAGGTTCCTTCAGATGATCAGGTGTATGTGAGAGCGCCCTCAGTGGCTCTTTGAAAAAACCAGGATGCTTCCCATCACAACAGAAGAAAAGATGTGGGCTGAGAGTACAGATGAGGTGGATTTATAAAGTTCAGAATAGAAAAGTTACTTGAAAAACGTTAACCGGTAACATGAGGCAAGACCATCCGCTGACAATGAAAAGGAGTGGCAGTGTAGATTTTAAGAAAGAGAAAAGGGGATCAGAGTATCGTTTTGTAGTGGTAAGGCTGGAGTGACAGTGGTGACAGCCAGGTTTATCAGGCAGTATGAATGCCCATCTGGGAGGCTGGGTTCATATTCTCCAGCCATATTCACTTTTCAGGTGTAAATATAGAGAACCTGGATATTTGGGTTAAATACAGGCTAAGATTTTGCCTTGCAAGGACAGCAAAGGATTAAAGGTTGTCGTCATGTTGAGACCATAAACGCGCACGGTACTTACCCATCCCTGAAGATGACATCACATCTGTTTTGTTCTCTGTCTTCGATGCTTAGCACATGAAATGAGCCTTTCAAAAGGACATATTTTATGAGAACTTTCCCTCGGTATCTTCTCCCCAAAGGCCAAATCCTGACAGTAATTTTGGTGAAATAGCAGCCAAAACGTTCAGGAAGGACAAGGCGAGTCACTGAGGAAGAGAAGGGGCTAAGCTGGGAGCTGGGAGCCCTTGGTTTGAGTTTGCTCTGCTGCCTCCTGTTGTGTGGCCTCAGGCATCAAGTGTTTGCTGTATCTGTGGGCCACGAGTTTCATCAGTAGGAGAATAGTTATGTTTTTGTGGACATTAAGTGAGATAATTCACAAAAACAATCTCTAAAGCCCTGAGAACTACAGCCACGTTATTTAGGTTTAGAGTTTAGTGCTCATGCTTCTTGGGACATGTGCTATTCAATAACTGGCTAATGTCTGATGAAGCTCAGGAATTAGGTACCAATGGCCAGTTTCTTGGACTACTTTCCTCATTTTGTGGCATTAGCCAATGCCACGCACCAGGGTCATCTTTATAAAAGACCGTGGCAGCCAAGGGCAGGGGCAGGGCCCAGAGAACACTCATGGACTACATAGCCACATAGGCATCGCAAAGACCGCACAATCAAGTGGATTCTTCTCTCCCTGAAGCTAAATATTTGACCCCATGCAATAATTGCCTAGATTCACAATTCTTCAGAGTAAATTTTTAATAAAATAATGGTTTTCATACCTATGGCTCGTAAATTTTGTCGTTATTTGATTTTTTGTTGTTAGAAAATTTTAAGTGAAGAACCTAAAAACTATAAAGAAAGTATTTGCATTGCGCTCGAAGCCATCAAATTTAAATCGATCGCTGGAACACTACCCTAAAATACTTTATTATTACAAATGCTATTCAGCTATAGGATGTTTTTACGATTCAAAGTAAGTGTTATTATCAGGGATAGGTTTATGTAATACTACACTCCAGAGCAAATATTACTTGTCGGGTCACTAAGCATTAGATCAGTCCCACTCTTGCCAAGCGTTGCACGTGGAGAGGACCTTTCTGAATATTTTATGAAATGCGTTCAGACTAGATCACTTGTCATCATTAAGCTGTGACCACATGAAGTTAGCTGAAATGTCTTGTCAGTATAGTTTTCTATTGATTTTAATCTTTCATTTACTCAAATATTTATTTAAGGCCAACTATATACAAAGAACTAAAGGGACGGATAAAACATGTTCAAGAACTATCCCGTTCTCAAAACGTTTATGAGAAATAAGAGAAATAAAGAATGCGTAATGTTAACAGAGTTTAGAAAGTGATGTGCGAGAGACAGAGGAAAATCCCCATTGCTGGGGCCGTGATTGCCTTCAGTAGTGACCCAGGATTGGATATGAGTTTGCTGTGCAGACAGACGCTAGCTAGTGTTTTCTAGTCTGTATGTGGAAGCTATTATTTGTGGAGCACTTTGCCACACAGATAAAGATTCTTTTCCCATGTTAAATACTTCCTCCTAGTTTGATAATTAATTATATTGGAAAATTCTTTTCCTTTCAACTAAAAATTTGCACTTACTTTCGTTTTCTTCTCCCATATAAATCTCCCACTTAGCATAGAAACCCTAAAACTTGACTTTCAAAATGATAATCATTTTTCCCAATATATCCTGAAATGTAACTCCAGATAGAGGTGTTGATTGGGTCAAAACGTAATAGTTTATGACTTATGCCATACTTTTGAGGTAAAAAGGTTTGAAGCAGTCATCCAGGTGTTTCTGAGTGGAAAATATTAGGTATTGGTACTGAATAAATATGAAAAAGATTAATTATTTTCCACTCTAGCGCCAAGTATAGCCTGAATCCTGAATGCTTTTTTCATATTTATAGCAGTCCCCTTTTCTTCATCACTCCGTTTTCCTCTTTTCCTTTGCTTCCATCCCATTGTATGAAGCAATGCTTATTCCATTTTTCCTCATTGGTTTTCTTTGACCCTTGACATTCTATACACTATTTAGCCATGAAAGCAGTAGTGTTTTAAAGGTGGATTTCAGAAGCAAATTATTTCATCCAAGTCCTTCTAAAATGCTGCAAGAACCGCAGCTCAGGAAGACTCTCTTCATGTGTAGCTAAATTTTTTGACACTTTTATAATTCAGCATACTCACTTCATCTTTATACTGTTTATTATATTGAGCATAAGTCATATTTATACTCAATATATTAAAATAACAGTTGGGTTATGTGCTACTTGACAGCTTTAAAAATAGTAAAAGCTGTATTTTAATAATCTATTAGTCCTTTCCTATTTCAAAAAATTGTGGGAGTTTCCGCTGTGGCACAGTGAGTTAAAGATCTGGCATGCTGCAGCTGTAGCATAGTTTGCAGTTGCAGCTCAGATTTGATCCCTGGCCCAGAAACTTCCATATGCTGCGCATGCAACCAAAAAGAAAAAAAAAAAAATGGTGGCGAGTAAGGAGGCAAGAGTGATCTCTGTTATTTCTGTTTTACACAGATGAAAACTGAGGCCCACAAAGGGCAGGCGACTTGTAGAGACTTTGTCTTAGTCTCTGCATCTCAAAACCAGTGATCATCCTGTATATTGCACAGCTTGAGTAGAAAGCTCCATTTTCCTTTACTGCTCTGAAGCTTCAGAATGCATTGGCGAGCGTATACGTGTCTTAGTCTACTAACTTGGCAGTGTCACTTTGTACAGAATATGTCTCAGGTGAGTTTGTCACTAAACATCAAACTTTGTAAAGATAAAGTGTAGTGTTAGTTGTGATCTGTATGAATTTCCCAATTTATATAGATTATGACAGTTCTCTTTTTTAAAAAATTGTTTTTCTTTGTGTTAATTACCTCTACAGATTTCATTATTCAATAATGAGGTAAAATAGCAGTGCTCTCTGTGGTTGTACTGATGAAGGCTGAAACAGTTTATGAGCTCATCTAACCTTAGGAGTTGGATAAACATTACCCGTAATCGCCACATTTTACAGCTTAAAGAAATTCAGCATGTTTTATAATGAACTAAGAAGGGAAGAGTTATATAACTTAGGACTCAACCCAGTTTTTCATTCACAGACTGTACAGTGCCACCTGAGCATAAACCCTGAGCATTTCTAGCTGACTTTGGGAACAGAACGTTAACACTGGAAGGAGCCTTATAAATTATCTGGTTCAACCTCCTCTTTTCACAGATGAGAAAACTGAGACAAAGAGGGAGTCACTGCACTGACACAGGTCACAAACAGCTGGTGAGCAAGGCCAAGGTGGGACCCCTGTCTCCTGACACTCACGTGAGCGTCACTTCCCATCCGCCACGTTTCCGCCCCCAGAACGATGCCTCCCCCGGGGTGCTGCACATTGAGAATGAAGTATATTAAATTCACATTTGGCTGCTAATCATTTCCTCAGCAGCTCTATGGTATTTCATTAACCGCTGCATGTAACACTCTGGCCTTTCACCTGTATTAACTTGAGCTCATTAAACTTGAGGCCAGTAATAAACAGGACTCAACTAATACAGATATTTTACATGGTATTTGTTCAGCATTTTTTAATGGTGTCTACTATATGAGGCATTTTTCCCTTAGCAGTCTGTGGAATAAGAACAGCAGGAAGCATAGGTTTCAAGGAATGGAATACATGTATAGTATGCTTCTTTATATCTATAAAAATATATTAAATATCCATTTAATAAGCTTTGTAAAGACCACAAAGAAATGCAAGTTAACACCATAGCACAGAGTCTAGCATCTGGCAGACTGGGATTTGAATCCTGGCTCTGGAATTTACTCATAGTGAGAGTTTCGGAGCAAGTTTTTTAGCCTTTCTGAACCTCAGTTTTCTCATCTATAAATGGGACAATACCCACCTCATAGGGTTGTGATGGAGAAGAATGTATTCCTGCGCTTTGCAAAGGGCTTGGTATACAGCAGTGCTCAGTAAAAATGCTGGTTTCCGTGAAGATAATGACCGTGCTGCAGCTCCTTCCTGGAGCGAACTTGTCATCACCTCCCTCTAGAGCTGTTGTTGAGGGAGTTGATTTCCCCGCATCTTCTCCCCGCCCTTGATCATCACTAAGGACCCCAGCGGCAGTCCTCCCAAGTGGAAGGAAAGAAAAACTAATCCTATTTAGTCCCTCCCCGGTTTCCTGCCAACATTGTTTTCTGTTCGTTGTCACTAAGGTGTAACTCTTGCGCAGCTCACAGCCTGTGCGGCCTCCCGTGAACACAGTTCCCATGTGATTCTCAAAATGTCTGAGATTCGGATGGAGCAGGGAGGGGTGGGGGTCGTTTGCAGAAAGATGAGCAGCAAAGAGGCAGAGACCGAAGTTTGTCAGAGAGGCGTTCCGTGTCACAAAGAAGGAAAGACAGGTGGTTTCAGGCAGCAGCACTGTCAGAGCAGGGGTGCGGCAGTCAGTTGTCCGTGGGCAGTGAGCATCGAGGCGTGTGTTGGGGTTGGGACGTGAAGCCAGAACTGGTTCTCTATTTTCCAGACTACTGTAGAGTCTTCAGAAAAACGTCTGATGCCATCAGTTTCACTTTTCTGCTACAACTGAAATCCCATCTCCAGCATTCTGCATCATCCTCCTCTTTCTGCCACAAGCACCCTCCCACATTCATTCTTCTTCCTGCCATCGCAGGGATCTGATTACATATTTTCAGATACTTGGTGTTTTTCTAGACCCTAGTGAATAAAAATCCAAACTGCTTTGCCCAGAATTCAGAGCCGCCCATAGATTCCCCAGCTGTACCAGCTGCTATTCATCAGGAACCTACCATATTTCACGCATGTAAGAATGGGTTCATCCTGTAGTTTCTTAGCTTTCCATCGTTTACTCCTCTGTCCCTTTATTTCTCTTTCCCCTTTCCAAGCACCACATACTCTTTCTCCCTTTTATAATCTTTCATCACAGTTTAAATTTCTCCTTCACTAGAATTTAAATTTAAATTCCTCCTTCTCTTTTCCTTATAATGACCTACATAGCTGAGACATCATCTGAGATCACCTGGCCCCATCCTTCTAGATATTGCTGCCAAATTCCTGGAGATTATGTCCTCTGTGTCACTTCTGGCAATAAATACCTATTCCCGCTGATGTCTGACTCTCCCTCAAATCTTGCCTCTTGTCGGGTACTCGTCTTTAAGCTCTATGCCACACCAGCCATGAAACTCAACCTTCTTCCCCTGATTTTCTTCTCAAGTTATCTCCAGGGCCCATAAGTGTGTAGGAGACATTATTAAGGTTTTAGGGGTCATGGAGGAGGATTTGGATTGCTGTGGCGCAAGTGGCTTAAAGTTGAGCATTAGCTCTTCTTCTTCGAGTCTCCCCATCACACCATCGGGCTCTGCCCCCTGTCTCTCGTGTTTCCTCCTTTGTATGCTCTTTCCTCTTCCCTCTCCTCATTCCTTTCGTCCCCTTCTGCTTCAAAATTCTTACGTGTTTCTCAGGCGTCATCTCTTTGGTTTTGTTTCTCTTAAATCATGCCATCAGGGCTTACTTTCCCAAACTGCCAGCTAAAGGTGCTGCTTTAAAATGTATTGCTTTGAGCAATGAAGTTTATTTATCTAGAGGAATCTTCTAGGTATCATTTAAATAACAGTTCAATCTAAAACAATCATTTTCTCACCTCGATTCCAGTGACTATGAGTCAGTCTGCCTCACAGGCCCTAAGCTGCTTTGGGGAAGAACCACCTCCTAGTCGTCTCCGGCTCCAGCACCTGCACCATCCTTGGCACAAAGCAGGCCTTCCCTGCCTCATCCTTCTCGGGCGTTCCACTCGTGTGAGATCCCTTCCCTGGACTGACCTTCTTCCTAACGTACATCCCAACTTCATCGCTTCACAGCCACGCATGCTCTGCTTTCTTTTCACAGAAGCTCCTCGTCATCTCGTATCTTATTAAGCGCAGCGCAGGGGGTCGGTGCTCTGCTGGCTCCCCAGCGCCTCTTCCAAAGTGTCACCCTCTCCCTTTGGTGTTTCTTCCACTTGGAGGATTTTCCCCTTTCCTGACCCTCAGACCTCCGTCTTTACTGCGTGCCAGCGGACTCCCACCTTGTCCTTCAGCACTTGGCTCGGGTGTCATTTCCTCTAGAACTGCTCTGACCTCTCAGTCTGGGCTACATACACGTTGTCAGTGCTCAGCTAACATCCCCTGTCACCTCTGCCATAGCCTCTGCCTCGGGTACTGCAGTCGCTATTAACTATAGGCTCTTTAAAGTGACAGATTGTCCTTTATATATAAAATGTAAGTGTCATGCACTTTATAAGTTTTTTTTTTAAACTTTGTGACTCACAGCTGTTGTGTAAGTACGATGTAATCTTTAATTTTAAAAGAACCTATTTATGTAATTAAATTTCTTTCGGAAAGTAATTGGGGATTGTCTGACCTTTCAAACAACCAGCAGGATCTTTAAAATACATTCAAGATATTTATAATGCATTCATTCAATACTTCTTCAAGTTTTGAAAAACCTACTGAGATAAAAATTAAACAACACACCAAAAACAAGAGAAAAAAAATATTGAGGATCTATTATGTGCTGGATCAAAAACGAAGTCTCTAGGATCTCAAATGGAAAAGACAGAGGCCTAGGCCAGTAGTGATAAGGCAGTGTCATAAGTGCAAGGATAAGCAGGGTCCAGAGTAATCCAGGGCACTGCCAGGGGCCCCTGACGCTGGCCAGAGAGGGACATCAGTAAAGGACACGATTTAGATGCTATGATCACTGAACTGAGGCAAAAATGCCCAGTGGGCATGTACCAGGTGAAAAAGCCAGGGCAGGCTCCATCAGCAAACCTGGAAAGACAGAGCATACTCCACAAGGCCATGTAAGCACTTCAGGCTTGTGGGAAGAGATTGGCAGGCATGTGCTTTACCAATATTATTCCATGTAATGCTTATACCAACATCGTGAGTTAGATACTGTCATTCTCATTTCATTGATAAGGAAGATTAGTAGCAGCATGGTTAAGTAATTGGCTCATAGTCACACAGCTAATGAGTGTAAAACTGTGATTTTAATGCAAATTTGACTTCTAAATCAGTATCCTAACCACTATGCAAATGTTGGCTTTCTGCTTTCACTATGAAGCATGAATTATTATTGCTTTTGACTGATAAAGGTATCAGCTTTTGATCAAAAATTGTACAGTTACATTTATCAGGTTAAACTAATAGTTATATTTTATTAATTTCATATATTTTGCATGTCCAACTCCAGCATCCCAATTTTCAACACTGGGTACCACATAGTAATATGATGTCATAATATTACAGATGGGCCTTCTCTCGCTGTCTTCTTATTGTTTTCCACTGTCCAGATTAGATAATATCATGAAAAAGTGCTCACTGTTGTATCAGTGATTAAATACTACAAGCCACTTATTTATGGGGAAAATCTGAGTTTCTGAATGTAAGCCATGTTGAAACAGATTTTGAAATAAAAAATCAGGGGCATCTCTAAGCAATTGATTACTCTCGTAATTGAAGGAAGGGAAGAAGAAAGTCACTGAATTCCAATGGAACCAAACAGCTCTCTCATCTCTGTCTCCGGTACTTACTTGCATCACTGAAAGTGCACAGGGATTGAAGTTTAGGGCGTTAGGAACACACTCTGAGAAGCCAGGTTCCCAGCCACTGTGCTCCCACAATTTTTATTTTAGATATGCGGAAGTACTCCATTGCCTTTCTGAGTTTTATTAAAGATCAGTTCTTTAAAGGTTGCTCTCCTTCTCTTTTCTCTCCAATTGTTGGTCACGTGATTGAGATTAAATGCTTTTCTGAGAATCTGCATCTATCCTGCCTTTCAATAACTACAGGAACCAGATGTACTGGATCTATATAATTCAGTCTGACACTAGCCCCTAATGAGTGACAAGAGATACTTATAAAATTACTAACAATGATAATTACACACATTACATATGGAAATTATGCAACCTTTACTGTAGCAAAAGACAGTTCCTGGCCCAGAGTAGGCATTTGATATTGTATTTGTTGAATAAATGATAATAAATAGTAGAACTAAGTCATATGTGAGCATATTTTTTGTAAAGAAAGAAATTCTTAGTCATGAGCATACTGTGTCCTTTACATCTAATTTATTCTTCCATCTTTCAGTGTATATACACACACAACAAATAGGTGTGTGTGTGAATATATATATATATATATCACATATTACGGAGAACTCTATATATATATGCAATTTATAATATACACACATATATATTGCACTCTGCACGTGCATATACAGATGTACATATATGCATATATGCTATATATATATATATATATATATATCTCACACTCAGTATAAGCCTGGAATCATTTTATCTTTTCACTTAATACCATTTAGACAGCAAAGTAATTTCTTTCCTCGCTCTCATTGTTTCCGACCAGATAAGAGAGTATGATTAGGAAAATGGAGTTGATCTCTTACAGCACTAAAGACCAGTGTTATTAGCCAACTTGCTGCCATGCTCAGAAAAATTATGCAATTTAAGCGGGAAGATACTAGTGCCTGCTTCTATTGGAAACAAGAGCCCTCTTCTACTTCATAATATGCTCAATTACCTTTAGATTGATCCATGAATAAATTATAATCCAAATGGACTTCTTTACCTTAAAGCTTTGCTGGCTTAAGGTATCATTGTTGATTCATTATGTTGTCACTTTTCTATCGGCAATGTAATGCTTTTAATATCTGGACAGAGACAGTTTTAGTGTGAGATACTGTTATCTTTAAATGAGTAGGATTTAGTTTTTCTGGTGAGGACAAATTCATCAATGATGAATCCCTGGAGAAACTACTGAAACAAAAACCACACTATTTCTGAGATTTGTTTGGCTCATCAGTTACAAAGCAGCTTTTGAGAATCCTAAACAACTTTTTTCCTTTGTTTAAGAAATATAGCATCACACTCAAAACTCTTGCTTTGAATTACCGCAGGCTACAACTTTTCCTACAAGAAAATAATGAATGAAGAGGAAAAGCTCCTGCTGCTGGCTCTGTCAGACCCTGCTGCTTCTCCTCCTGCAATAGGAAATCAATTAACTATATGTTCGGGCAGAGATATGAACTAAATGCTTTATCCGTCATCACTGATTGCACATGTACACGGCTGCCCGCACTACACCTTCATCTGCACTCTTGCTTATTTTCGGTTTGTTTTGGTTTGTTCCTATGGCAAGATCAGAACACAGACATGCACCTAAATGTACTGTGTGCAAAGGCAATCCTCTGGAGCAGGCAGGATTGACCTTTATTTACATTTTGAGAAAACTTAACTTTCAAAATGTTCAGTACTCAGCTATCTTGGAGACATTTTAATACATGCAATGTAGTAAGTTTTCTTAAGCACTGAAATTTCTCATACGAATGCGGAAAGCAAAAGGATTGTGGCAGCCTTGACGTTTTGGAAGCTGATACCACAACACTCCAGCCTCTGGGATCTCCATATGGCAGTGAGACACTACATGCAAATAGGCCCTCTTTGATTTGGAGGTAAATGGCAGAACCTTGAGGGGTCACTCACTGATCCTTTGTGTGGCTGTGCTTTCAAGTTAAAGGAAAACTTGGCATCAGTTTTCCTTCTTTTCCACTAATTCCTCTAACCAACACATAAAGAAAATCCTATAGGAATCTTGATGTTAAATTGAGAACCTCTCCTCAGGACTAATTATGAAAGATTAGCACATTAGAATCATAGCACTGTTACTCACGGAGAGGGTGCATTGTTTAAATACAGCAAACGTGGTCACCACTGCTTAAAATTACAGTACCAGTGGTTGGTGTTTATTCAGGTCGTTTTCTGTTCTGCATAAGGGATTTTCTATTATGATTTGATTGTTATCATCATCATCATCATTACCATTATTGGAACAATTTGAAATCATCACGGTTTAAATTCAACTGCTTTATTTCTCTTTGGGTAAAGAATGAAATGGCAAAAACCATCTCTCTGATCTATGTTTAAAAGAAGATGGATTAAAAAGTTACAAGGATAGTTTCTTTTTAATAACTTCATAGAGCTTAGAGATGGAATGACATGGAGTTGAGTAGGGTAAGACCCAATCAAGAATTAGGATAATGGCTCAGATTTTCATAGAGCTTGCCATCGTGAGGGATCTGCTAGACTCAGAGGTCATGTGTTTCACACTGAACAAGTCTTGATAATCTTCAAGAATACAAGACTAGGGTAAGGTGTCCTTGACGTGTAAGAGCGGTGTGGAGAGGGTGATGTTCGATAAGGTTTATGTCAGGTGGCCATGCATTCACCACATGTGAGATGTCACCAGGACCCCAGGGTCGTTTCTTTGGCACCAAATGTAATCTCTAACACCTCATCTGCCCTAGGAAAAAAGTCATTTCATAAGAGGACGCTTCAAGCAAGCATTATCATTTCTACATTAAGGGGACTCACATATGTGATAATATTGAGGATTTGTTTTATACTCTATGCTTTTTAATAAGATGGCATAACTTATGATAAAATCAATACAATATATTCTTTCCCTCTGTCATATCAGTTCCTACTACTGTAATCATTAAATATTGTGACTTGGGAAAGCATTAAGGTGTAGAGATGGAGTACATAGTTCTGGTTTAATTGTATAAGAATTAATTTGGCACCCATAACATTGATTCTATTTGCGTGACTTGCTGACATAATTACAGTAAATCGATCATGGAAATAACAATCTGAGATATTTCCACATGAATATTTCCTGCTAATATAAATTTTCAGGTACAGTTTGGCTGAATTAGAACACAGTTTAAGTTTAGCTTACCTACCCTGTTGACATTTCTAAAGGACCGGAGAACTCATTTTCCGGGGGCGTTATGTAACCTGGCAGGAAGAGGCCAGTGTTTGGAAACAGGTGTGATTTTTCAGCAGAGTACTTGCTAGGCCCGAGATCAGGGTGACCTTGGGGTGCTGTAGCCTTCATCGGCTAGATAAATGTGCCTTATTCTGCAGGCGACGTGTGAGGCTGGGAAGGGGTATTTTTGCAGTCGTAGAAAAGAGACCCAGCAATTCCAGGTTACAGGCAGATGGAAACATGTGGTATTCAGTGGTGTCTATCACCCGCAATCTGTGTCAGTAAAAGAGCAGATCAAAGGTTCCAGAAGAGAAGGACAAAGTGAAGTGAAGAGGAAATAATTGTAGGATAATGAATAGGATGAGGGCATATTTGAGTTAACTTGAAACCACTTAGCATTTTTCCATGACACCCAGGTATCTTTCTAAATGAACTTTGTAAAGTACAATTGAATAACCTTGAGATTTCAAGCTCCGTACTGTGATTTTGAATACTGATGGAGTTTGTTTAAGCATTGTGATATTTCCTTTGCTTTTCATTTCTATTTTTGCCTCCTTCATGCAAAATAAATTTTTCTATACAGAGAAATAAATATTTTTACAATTTTTTCAGCCATGCCAGTAAATTGCAATCAACATAAGTTACAGTCTTTAAAGAGATGTAGTAAGGATTTGAACACAGTATAAAATAGAGCTACAGATTAGAACTTTGGCAAAGTACCTTTGCTATTGACAAAGGCATTTGTCAGAGACTGGGCTGTGTCTATATTGTGCTAAAAACCTGATGAAGAGGAAAAAAGCTTCAACAGGTTTCACCTTCTGTCTATATGAACCAAACAAATGGTCTAACTGATAGCTATTGCTTGAAGTGAATGGTTTGGCTTACCATTGTGAACTGTACCTCGTTTGGAAATGTATTTTAATTAACATCTGCATATCTAATACATACATATATGATGAAGATATTGTGCTACTATGTGCTTTTTAGTAATTTTATGGACTCTGATACCTAGAAGACTAGTGGTCCGAGAATGGGTGAAGACCTTGTTACAGTATACCTGAAACCATTTCAAAACACACATTTGCTTGTTATAGCCTCACATTTTTTCTTCCAGGAGCTAATGTGCTTTCTTATTTATGTCTTTTCCCACTAGAAACTGCCAAATTTTGGACCTTATCTGGAGCAACGTAAGAAAATCATAGCAGAGGAAAAGATGAGACTGAAAGAACAAAATGCAGCTTTTCCACCACTTGAGAGAAAACCTTTTATTCCCAAAAAGCCTATTCCTGCTATTAAGGTAAAAGTGATGCTGTGTATATAAATACGTCTATTTTCCTGTTTAAATCCACTTTAAGTGTTTATTTCCTGTTTGAATGCATCACTGATTTTGTTTTAAAGATATATTGAAAGAGGTATTCCCTGGTAGCCTAGGGGTTATGGATCCATCATTGTCATTGCTGTGGCTCTGGTTACTGCTATGGCAACTGTTCAATTCCTGGCCCAGGAACTTCCGCATGCCATGAGTGTGGCCCCCCCAAAAAAGTGTATATATAAAATTTAAAAATTCTGTCAACAGTGGTAGGGGAGCTTCTTTTATTTGCGTATTTTATACTTTTTAGAACACTTTCAAGTATGTGCTTCATGGAAATTTTTGATGTATTAAATAGGCCACAGTGAATTCTCTGTCTTCTCATAGACATTTAAAAATTATATTAATCCACAGTTAAACCCAAGAGATATATCTGTCATGTAGCACAAGTAAATGATTAATGTATGACATCAGTATCGACATGGTATCTTACATTTTGGACAAACTGTCTCTGGTTTAGCTGTGGGAAAACCTATACAAATATGGGTTTTAGAAACTTATTTTCTGGGTAATATCAAAAATTATCATTATCGGAGTTCCTGTCGTGGTGCAGTGGTTAACGAATCCGACTAGGAACCATGAGGATGCAGGTTTGATCCCTGGACTCACTCAGTGGGTTAAGGGTCTGGTGTTGCCTTGAGCTGTGGTGTAGGTTGCAAACTCGACTCAGATCCCAGGTTGCTGTGGCTGTGGTGTAGACCCTCAGCCACAGCTCCGATTTGACTCCTAGCCCGGGAACCTCCATATGTCATGGGTACAGCCTTAAAAAGACCAAAAAAAAAAAAAAATTATCATTAAGATGGAATTACGCAGGGCTTCTATTTCTTTTCTCCTTGAACGTTTTATTTTGAGAGAGAGATGGGTTCACACACGGTTGGAAGTGAGAACAGAGTGGTCTCGTGCGCCTTTACCAGTTTTCCCGATAGCAGCAGGTTGTAAAACTGAGAGAGTAGCACAACCAGGATATGATACAGTCACAATCTGCTGATCTTGCTCAGATTTCCCCAGTTGCACCTTTATTCATCAGCAGGTGTGCACACGCATGTGTGTGTGTGTTGAGTTCTGTGCAGTTTCACCTCATGTGTAGGTTCCTGTGGCCACCACCACAAAGTGCAAGGGTACCATCAGCATAAAGATCCCTCAGGCTGCCCTTTCATAGACCCACCTACTCCCCTCCTGCTCACCTCCCTTAAGATGGAATTGCCTTTAACCCAACATAGTGAAAAAAAGGGAGGGTAACAGGTCCGCGTTCTCACTGAAATCTTCATCAGTGAATGTGATTGGGCCACAGAAACGTATTTTTCTCTCTTTAGTGACTCTCTACTCCTCCATCTCCATCTTCTGTAGGAAGCATTAGTTGAAAAGCTTACCCCTAGCAGCTCTCAAGTGGACCTCCTTGAAATGCTTCTTTGTAGTCAGCTGGAAATTAGAACTCTTAAAAATCCCCTCTACCTAGGAGACAGAAAAAAAAAAAAAAATGGGTCCTGTACTAAAAACAGTGGAGTTTAGACTTGACATTGCAAAAGTTCAGTGATTCAGAGTTCTGAAAGGAAATATGGCAGTGGCCAAACACAGATTCTACCAGCACTTCAGTGCCGTTGTTCCAAATAAAGAGAACACATGGGATTTTTAACAATAGAGGGCCGCAAATAGTCTCTTGAGCTGTTTCTTTTGAATTATATGTGTGTTCCCAAAAGGATGAACTGGATGCTGATGGTAAAGAAAAGGCCAGATCCTTCAGCTCTTCACAAGCCTCCACCTCCCCATGTTTGGCTGTCATTATTAAATGGTTTGGGGTTAAGTGGGAATTGTCCCTGCTCTGTTTCTTATTTATTTATTTATTTATTTATTTATTTATTTATTTATTATTTTGTTGGCTGTGCCCATAGCATGTGAAAATTCCCCGGAGCCAGGGATCAAACTTGCACCACAGCAGTAACAACACAAGATCCTTAACCACTAGGCCACCAGGGAACTCCCTTGCTCTCTTTCTCTGCTTAATTAATTTGAACTAAATGCAAAATCTCCATATTTTCCATATGTACAAAAAATTCAAAAGAAAGGTATTATTTATATTTGAAATACAGGAAGTGCAAGGTGATTATAAAAGCATTGTAGCCTTTTCTAGCCTTCTATTCCTTAAGGGAATGTATAGATAACCTAGACATAAAACAAAAACTGAACAAACAAAAACCCTGCTGTAGTTAAAATTAAAGCTAGCTGATCAGTAATCCAAAGAAAATATATCAAACTCAGAAGAATCAAATAAACCAAAGAAATGGAAAGTGAGGAAAGGAAGTAAATATTTTTAAAGTCTCAGCGACAAGGAACCTTATTAGAAATAGTGCAGGCTGACCTTCCTCTCCTAAACTGTCTTGCTTCAGAGATTATCTCAGTTGAAGTGTCATATCTCAGTTAGGTTATGTAAGCCTCATGACACTGTTGACACCATCTTCCCATCATCTCAGATGCTAACTGTGCTGACATGTTAAGGGGCTGCTATGGGAGATTCTTCTCCTTCTCCGTGTCCAGCAGGACTTCCACTATCTTGGTCTTCTCCCCAGGGTGCCCCATTCTACCCACTGTCATTTCTAAGATGGTGTCTCCTGCCAGAAAGCATAGTGGTAGCTGATAATGATGGGGGCTTGGGGTGGGGGGCATTTTCATCAATCATAATTGCAACTATCTCTTCGTAAAATGAGGAATTGCACTTGCTATGACAGTGACAGCTCATTTCATCTTGCTTCTGTGAGGCTTTATATTTCTTTAGAGTGGAGAACAGCTTATATTTTAAAGGAAGAATAAAGATACAGGGATCTGTTCCCATCCTAGGTACTCATGGTGGGTCCATCTTGGCTTTAGAGGTTCTTGATCTCTAGAGCCATGATGTTGTTACCAAAAGGGAGTTCTGTGGGTGGGTGGGTGTGTGATTGTATTTTTTTTTTTTTTTTGGTCTTTTTATGCACCCACCGCATATGGAGATTCTCAGGCTAGGGGTCAAATCGGAGCTACAGCTGCCGGCCTACACCACAGCCACATCAACACAGGATCCCAGCCTCATCTGTGACCTACACCACAGCTCACAGCAACGCCAGATCCTTAACCCACTGAGCGAAGCCGGGGATCAAACCTGCAGTCTCATGGATGCTAGTCGCATTAATTTCCACTAAGCCACAATGGGAACTCCTGTGCGATTGTGTTTTTAATTCAAGCAGTTGTCCTCTAATAAATTGACTTTTATCCATATTTTCCAATATGATTTTCAAGCGTGGGAGAGAAAGCTCATCTCCTGAAAGCATCCATGGAAATATGTAGCTCCCATGCCTGTGTTGTTCCAAGGTGACACTGGTTTCATCACATTTCATCTTCACAATACCTGGGATAGGTACTATCTTTATATTCATTTTACAGAGAAGAAAATTGAGGAAGGAAGAAGCATTACATAATTTCATCAGGTCACATAGTAAACTGGTGGAGTAGAGGTTGGAGGTGAAATTGAGAATTGCTGCCTTAGGAGATTGAAAAGATTGACTCATAATAGGGACTAAAACATTTGGATTCATTCTAGAAAATATATAGGACATGCCTAGAGATTGCTCATGGAAGATGAAGGTGTCAGCATGGAACAACAAATGAGATTAACATTTAGGAAGGAAATTGCAATACATGGATGTTGTCACTGCTGTGCCAATAATCACTTGATTTGGGGCAAATATCCACTAAGAGACCTGTCAGATGAGACCACTGGACAAAGCTGTCTCTTCCTTTCCGCTCTCCTCCCTCCTCCTGACCGTTTGTAGTTTCCTTTGTTTGTTCTGCTTTCTTTCTGTTAAAAGCACAAAGATAAGTTTAGAAGTTACTCATAGTCCTACCACTTAAACATCACTGTTAAAATCTAGATTTATAAAATTCTAGTACTTTTCTATTCCTAAATGAAATACATTACAATAAAAACAGAATACTCTTCAATTTTATATTTGAAAACCTCATCATAATTTGTATATCACTTTCATATCACCTTAATGGTTTTATAATATTTCATAATTTGAACTTTTTAACTTACAATTAACCTGTTGTCGGATCTTCAGGTTGTTTCCAGAATGTTTTACAAATAATTCTACTGTAATTATCATTGTGCAAAAATCATTGTATAAACTCCTTATTGTTTTCTCAAGAGAAATTGCTGGTGAAATTTTAGGGCTTTTGATATGTATTATATGAAATTTTAGGGCTTATAATATGTATTATTACCAAGAACGTACAAATTTCCATTCTTCCAAAAAATGTAAGAGAGGACCCATTTCCTTAGACAGCCATCAGCAATGAATTTATTTTTAATTTTAGCTACTATAATAGTCAAATAAGTATTTTATTTTTTTCTTTAATTTGCAAAGTCTAAATAGAAGATTGCAATGATATTTTTATGTTTTTTGACCACCTCTGCTTTTGTGAATTTGTGTCTTATTTCTTTTTACCAATTCTCTATTGTAGTACTTATCTTTGTTTTACATGTTTTTATAATCTTTTTATATACTGCCATTTGTCTTATAATTTGTATGATGGTGTTTTTTTCATAAACATACAGAAGTTTTAACTTTACGTAATCATGGCTGACAAAAGCTGGTTTTGTGATTTCTCCCTTTATTTGCTTAGTATAGCTTTTTCTACCATAAAATCATGTGGATTCACCCCATCTGATTCTTTTGGAACTTACATTGATTATTTATTTAATCTAAACTTTGTTTTGCTTGAAAGTGTCGGGTGTAGCTGTAACTTTATTTTTTCCTACATAGGCAGTCATCTCAAGGTCTCAATATTTGCATTTTTAAGTGGCCCCTTCCTTCTCTCAAATTATGATTCAATGACAAAAAATGTATCATAAATTACCTGACTTTACATTTCAATTTTCAATGTCTCAAATTTTCTAAAACTTTTCAAGAATGAATCAGAAGTGGATTAGACAGAGTTCTATTAAGAATGGCCAATTTCCATAAAAAGTTGTATGACTTAAGTAAATCTTTGTCTAATAAGAGCTTTTTAAAAAAAAAAACTTTACAAATTAAGCTTTGACAAAATCCAGAATTCTTGGCTATAAATCCCTTAATTAAAGCAAGACCCTCAGTCGTACTTGAATATTTCTGTGAGGACAAAAGTGTTACTTATACTACAATGCTGATTCTTTACTTTGAAATATGTTCAATAGAGTTCCTTTTTTGTCTTGATATTAACCAGGTGAAAAAGGTAGGGGAAGGTGACATTTGGGGAGAAGACTGATGAGTTAAGGAAGCAGCACAGAGCCTCACCTGTCAGAAGCAGGTGCACATTGAGGAACAATAGAAGAGGGTGGATAATGATGATTTCTGTACCCATCTCTCTGCTTCCTTCTTTTTGTATCATCTCCCTTTTATATTCATCTAAACTCTCCTATACATTGACTCCACTACTCTCCATCTCTACTTTTTATGCCTCAGACCTGTGTCATCCACTGTCTTCTGGATATCTCCACCTGGATAGTCAAAACAAGTTGCCTAAGGGCCACCATACCTATAACTAAAGTGATTATCATTCCTTCCACGCCTGAGCTTCCTCCTGAGTCCTGGATCTCAATGAACAGCACTCTACCCACCCTCTTACCTAAGCCAGAAACCTGAAATTCAGCCTTGATTTCACCCTGTGGCTCATCCCATTCATGAATGGGATCATAGGACATTTACCAGTACCCCCCATTTTTATCTCTCATGTCTTCTTCCTCTTCTGCTCTTCCCTACTGCAGAGATTTTCATGCAGTTTTTTACATATTCTTTCCTGGAATTCTGGAATATTCTACCAACTGACCTCCTGTCTCCTTTTCTCATCTTATCTCATGCATCCTCCAGTTATTATGAAATATTCCCTTTTTTAAATGCAAATCTGATTATTTTACCCTGTGCTTAAAACTCCCACATCTTGACCATCGTCTTAAGGCACGTTCCTTAGCATAACCATCAGACCTTCATATTTTAGCTTATCTTGGCCTAAGCAGCTTCAGTGTACTGGTGAGAAGTAGCGCCCTGGAGGTGGTAAATTGGAGAGTGAATAGAGGTTTCAAAAGTAAGGACAGGACAAATGGAATACTCTTTCCTGAACTTGAGAAAGAGGATAAGGAAAGTTATAAGAAGACATATAGTAGAGGGAAAAGTCGGTTTGTTTATGTCATGATAATCTAGGCTCACATAGGTTTATATGCTGGGAAAGAAGAGCTACAGCTACCAGGAAGGGCATGATTAAAAAGCTATATCCTTGGCAGATAGGGAAGGAATGAAGTCCAAACAACACATTAAGTCATCTTGGATGAAAGAGCAATGTATCTTATGATTTTCTACCTGCCACAATGCCAGAGGCATTTGATGAAACTGAACTTGGGCTTAACCGGTGTCACTTTAGTAAGTAGCCCGTGTTCGAAAAAAGTGACACAACAAAGTCTTAAGAAGCTATTTCCTTCATTGAAATACATGGCAAAGTTTGTAAGATATTAGCAGATTATGTTTACGGGGGGGAAAAAAAAGGCTTGCCTTAATTAAGCCTGGAACTACTCTGTTTGGGTTCAAATTATGGCACTGCCATTTAGCAGCTACATGAACATGCCTTAGTTAACTAATCTGCAAGATGGACGCCATAAAAGCATCTGCCTCTTGGGGCTCTAAGTTAGGTGATATGTGAAGTGCTTTTAGCCTGCACCAAAGAGACCCTAAATAAATGTTATCTACTGTTAGTTGGTATGTTGGGAGTGGATGGCTTGAAGGAGATAACAGGTAAGGGTCACTCTCCAGTCCCATTATGTCCAATAAAATGAACTCGAGTAGAAGGAGGACTACGCAAAGCTTTGGAGGCCAGCCAAGTTGGAAGTTTTTAAGAAACCCATATATTTTTCAGGAAATCTTTACTGCATACCTTGGAGACGAGCAGTGTGCTAGGAATGGGGCATTTTCGTACAATAAATAAAATAGACACAGCCCCTGTCCTCACGAAGCATACAGAAGAGTGAAAGAAACAGGTTTAAAGCAACATATCACACTAATCATATAAAATTATATTTGTAATACAAACTACAAAGCAAAAAATGCAGGATGTATGGAGTCTCTTTCATAGCAGCACCTAAGCTGGACTGAAGAGGATGAGGAAGAGCTCTCTGAGGAAGTGATGTTTAAGGACCCCCGTGGCAATGACAAGGGTGAGGGTTTAAAAAGGAACCCTCCCAGTAATCCTCAGTGTGGTCCTAGATCTGGTTAGTGACCACGGCCGTGGAAACAGAGGCAGAGGTGTTAATTCTTCCTCCAAACCTTCCTGACTCTCACTGTGCCCTGGGGAGTAAGGGATAGTAAGCAGTTGAAAACAAGGAGAGAGGGACGATTTTGACTTTTGATAGTCCCCCTAGCTGAGATAAAGGAAAATAAAAAATAGTAAATCGGGTTTGCTCTTGATGGTTTTAGATTTGGTGGATTTTTTTAAGTGGGGAAAAATTTAGATTTGAACATTTGAAATTAATGAACTCAAGCTAATTATGGGCTGTGCTGGAAGATATGATGAAAAAAGAGCTGACATGTTGAGTGCCTACTGGGTACCAGACACAAGGCAAAAAGCTTCCCATGTATTTTCTTATTTCTTTCTTGGCCTAATATCCCATGAGGGGGCAGGAAGTTCTGGGGAAGCAAATGGGAACAAGTGATCAAAGGAATGAGAATAACCAGAAGGAGATGAAGATGTGGAGGAAAAAAGAAAGAGGAAATCGTAGGAATGCGGAAGGGGCCCAGAGCCGAGGAAGCCCGGCTCGTCTTGACAAGGACGTCTGACACTGTTTCACTCTGTCTCTCACGTGTAACCACGGAGGTTCCAACTTCCGCTTGGCGGTAACTGTCCTCCTCACCCGTGCATCCATTTTGTCATTCATCCAACTGTCAGTGTCCACCCACGATGTGCCAGCACCGCCCCAGTCACTAGCAGGTCAGGAGTGAACAACGCAAAAGCCCAGCTCTGGTGGTGCCTACCATGTAGGTAAGGAGATCAGACCATAGACAAATGACTGACTCTGTCCTGTGTCAGATGGTCCCAGGGCTGTGGAGAAGACCCAGCAGCATTAGGAGGAAAGGAATGGCTGGAGAGGTTGGTCAGGAGATGCCTTCCTGGGTTGCCGGAGGCCAGCTCCAGCGGCCAGGGATACATCCCGATCGGAGAGGGACACGGCGTCGGCGAATGTACATACAGAGACAGCCTCTTTGTCCCTTCTTTCAGGGTGATGGACTGCTCAAATTTTATTGGCATAAGTGGTTGATTCTATAGACAGCTTTTTGCTACAGATCACATCACAGTGTTAACTATTACATGGTATAGCAGCCACACATCCTGTTTTAAGATCTCTGTCTTAACTAAACTTAGTGAGTACAATTTAAGGGCAATTAGGTACAAGACCTCATGGAAAGGAGGAGACAGTACAAATCATCCCATGGCCAGCCAGTCTTTACAATTGGAAGAGTTCACAGACACAAGAATTTGGCATTCACACATCTTGTTTTTAGACTGGGGCTTATCTTTAAAGCGTTACGGCAGGGAGACAGTGTAAGAAAATATAAACCAACTTAACTAGATATCACTTAAAAGCTTCTATAACTCATAGCTAGGTGTCTTTTGGTCAAGAATAATATATGTCTAACTTCTATGAACCTCATTAAAATCCTAACTCTGAAGTTTACTGTATAACTAGTTAATAGATAAACACTGTGTTTTAACTAAGTTGGATTTAAATAGGGGAAAGTCCTTCAGGATGAAATTCTTATTATATTATTGTTGTAACTTTGTTAAATCACAAATCACCACAGGAAAATAAGAATGGGAAATAAGAGTAATCAGTAAATAATCAGGAAAGACTGAGGAAAACTGAATAACAAAACAACAGGAAAGACTAGGTCGCCCGAGAAACAATCCATGTTCTCCGGTGCAAACACGGAAACTATCTCCCCAGGAAAGCCCCAATGCTTCCCCATCAGCATCAGCGTGAGAGCTGGGTAACCTGAGGCCTGCCCTCGGCTTGTACCGTGCAGGCAGGCTCTCATCCTGACCAGAGGCTCAGCTTCGGCTTGTACCGTTCAGGTGAGCTCCCTTCCTTGGTTAGGAACCTGCCTTCAGGTTTTTCTGCCATCAGGCAAGGTCCTTTTTTTGAGTCCCTGCATCTCCTCGGCTCCCCGCATTCCTGGACAAACAGCATATGAGCAAACACTTAAAAGAGTGAGAGAAAAAAAGAGCTTCCATGGTAACTCAGCAGAAATGAATCTGACTAGTATCTATGAGGATGCAGGTTCGATCCCTGGCCTCCTTCAGTGGGTTTGAGATCTGGCATTGCTGTGAGCTGTGGTATAGTTTGCAGACACGGCTAAGATCCCATGTTGTGGCTGTGGTGTAGACTGGTGGCTGCGGCCCCAATTTGACCCCTGGCCTAGAAACTTCTATATGCCCCGAGTGTGGCCCTAAAATGAAGAAAAGAAAGGAAGGAAGGATGAAGGAAGAAAGCATGAAAGAGAGTGATCGGTATAGATAAATATCTTGGGGGAGAACATTCCATTCAGACAGAACAGAAAATGCAAAGACCCTGAAATAGGAAGGTCCTTGGCAAGAAACTATTGGGGTTTTTTTAAAGGAAGAATGACTTGAACTGACTAAATTTTTCAAAGGCTTGTTCTGGCTGCGCTGTTGACAGAAGGTCCTACTTGGGCAAGGGCAGAGCCGGGAGATGGGTTAGAAGGCTGTTGTCCGCAGTCGAGGCAGGAGACCAAATACAAGCTAATGTTAGGCCTCCACTCCAGGGTTCTAGATGAAGTGCTGTGTGTACATGTTGTACCAAGCATAGTTCTATTCAAATGCTAGGGGCCAAGGTCACTGTCATTTTCATAGGAGTCCTCTGCCCCCCGCCCATTATTTCAGACTCCATGTGGATGACAGGACGCTGCTGTGTGCTTGTTCAGTCCCCAGTTGAAATTCACAGCCACGTTCCCTTTAAGAGTCATTTTCTCTCTGTGAGTGGATCAGACATTGCTCCTTGTGCTTTGATTGTTTCATTGCACCACACGTACCCCGCACACTCCGTACCTCTCTCTGCTGCTTCATCATTACTTTTATGTTGTCCCAATAGTGTTTCTTCTGTTCTTGACGTACCATTTTTCCTTCTTCTTTTTCTCCTCGAGGGCCTGGGTTATCTGTTTTCAAGCTGAATATTTTCTCTGTCCACCCATCTGTTTATTTTAGCTTGTTTCTTCCCTCCTCTCTGCTGGCCTCTTTATAGATTCCTCTGTTCGATAGTTTAAACTCCATGACACGGCTTTGTTTATCCTCTCAGCTAGCACAGTATATTATTCCCCATCTGCTCTAGAAAGGGCCCCAGTGTCCCACAAAGTTAACTAAGCCCCTCTTGTCTGAACAAGTTTCTCAGTCATGCATTCAAGTTTCCAATCTACCCCCATCTTCCCTGGTTGAGTGTGACAATATTATTTCTAAGCAAGCCATGCTCAATAGATCTCATCTTTTGTTCTTTTCTTTTTTTTTCTTTCAAATGCCTCAGATAAGATTTAAGAGTCTGCTGCTTCAGAGGTAAATGGTTTCAGTACCAGTCGATAAGTGAGCATTTGTTGAGTGTTTGCTGTGTGACCAGTAGTGTGCTAAGGACCAAGTCTGTGTCCAGAGACGTGCAGTGGGGGCCCAAGGCGGCAGGATCTTCCCCGTCCCAGTGAAGAAGTAGCGCCAACATCTATTTATTATGCACTCCCTGCAATCCAGGGATTGGGCTAGAAACTGAGAATACAACAAGAATTTTAAAAAGAAAGATATCTATCCTTATGGAGCTCATAGTCTAACAAGGGAGAAAGACACATGTTAAAAATTATTTACAGTTCAATCAAATATGTACAAAATGCTCTGGGAACACAGAGGAGTGAAAGGGATTAGTTCTGCCTCGGGTAATTGTGGAAAGCTTCACAGAGATGGTGATATTTAACATGGAGTTTCATAAATTAGTGTTAATTAAGCAGAGAATTAATAATAAAAGCTAATATTTATTGAGTACTTATGAGGTTTTGGGCACTGTTTTGCATACTTGTGAATTAACTCATTTAATCCTCACCATAGCCCTATCAGGTGCCCATATTTTCCCTATCTTACTAAGGAAGTGATGGGTAAACAGAGAGGTCAGATAACTTGCATAAGGTCACACAGCTAGGAAGACATCAAAACCAAGACTTGATTCCAGATTGTGGCTCTAGAATTTGGGCTGCACTCTCATGAAAGGAGAAAAGGAAGGTGGCATTTCAGGCACTTTAGTATGTTTATAAAGCGTAGTGTTCATATATACTTGGAATAATATGAGCCATAGGCTCTTAAATCCAATACACAATCCCTGGGTCAACCAGGTACTAGCATTGCAAGTGGTCAACTCATTCTTTCGTTCAATAGGATTTCATAGAAAGGACCTAACTGGGAGGCAATGATGAAGAAAATAATTCAGTTTTCTTTGATTAGTCTTAACATGACGTGGAGGGGCGAAGGGACGCACTGATTAAATTGCTAGGAATTGCAGCTAGAGCCTCAAGCACGGTCATTCCCAGTGTTACACCGTGACTGGGGGTCCTTGAGAACCAGAAGTCTTTGCTAGCCACCATGCCAGCTTCTCCTTGCATCTTTGGAAGCTCAAAAAATGGTCTCAGGGGCCATCGATGCTACATCAGGGAATAGTCTGAGACCCTAGGCTCAGCCTGGCATCCAGTCAATTTCCTTTTTATAAACCCCACATCTTGATTTCCATTTAATAGTAACATAGAATTTACCATACATATTGCCGTATCATGGAGCCGGCAATTTTGTGAAAGGAAGAGAAGGAAAGGATTTGGAGGAGGAGGAGGAGGGTAACCAAAATCAGGCTGGAAGGCTGAAGAGGAAGAATGAGATAAAGTAAGAAAAAGAGGATGGCCTCCTGCAAGAGATGTAAATGTCTCCTTCTCCAGGATGAACAAGGACCTTCTGAAGAAGCTCCTGACACAGTCCACGGGTTGGCCTGTGCTAGAAAAAAAGAAACCAAGTAGGAGGCAGTTTTGTCTCTGGGCTGAGGAGAACTGAAGTGACAGTGTGCACATTTGGCCCTGCTAAATGAGAAACGTGCTTTATTCCCAGGCAGCATATAACAGAGATTTGAGAGTCTGCCAAGGCTTATAAAGTTCCCCGAATGCTTCCCACTTCTGTTGATATATATGAGAATGAATTCTCATTCTCTTTATGAAGCCAGGAATGTATCTCTAACGTCTTTGAATTTCTGGGTAGGAAAATGAATGGTTTAGGGGCACTAGTGATGTTTTCATCTCTTCTTCCTGCTGCTTCTAGTAAGAGATGGACCGCATCTCATAAGGCTGGCAAGACAGTGTTGGCAGGAGACCAGTCAGCCTGATCGAGTGGTTTATTATTTCAATTGAGTTGTGAGAGAAAAGAGAAAAGTACTCAGATAAAACTGTAAGGCCGTATTAGATACTACGGAGCATAAAAGGGACGGCACAGAAAGAAAAATAGTAGAGGACTTTCCCAGCAATTTTCAGAAGATACCAGAAAAACGGGCAGGGGGCATTAACATTCTCAGTTGTCTATATATAGACAAATAGCAGATGAAAAATTATCAGACTGAACTTTAAAACGCATGAACAGAATTTGGTAAAAATCCTCTCTTACATCTTCTGGGGATATTTTGAGGCGTGACTCCTGACTGGAACAGGAGGATGGAGAGCTGGATCTCGTTGGGAATAAGCAGGTCTAATGGAAGGGCTGGGGGCGGGGCCATACCTGTCAAAAAGACGTCCACGTGCATGGAAACCCACAAACCTGCCGAGGAGCAGGGAGGAAGCAGCTGCAGGAGAGTGAAATGAAAGGAAAACAGAAATGTCCCCCTGGGACTCTGTCGGAGACCTCGTAACCAGATGGTTAATAGGGACAGGCAAGATGGAGCAGCCATGTGAGCCTGTACAGACTTCAGATGAAAATCCCACTCCATGAAAGGCAAAACATTAGAAAGATTATTGAATCGCCTTGTTGGAAATTTAATCTCACAAAAGAGAGGGAAGCACGGAGGGACTTACTGCATTGGCTTATTTCTGCCTCCTTGTGAAAACCTGTTTGGGGAAGACGGCAGCTAAAAGAATCTTGAAGAAAAGTAACCATCCCATATCATCCTAAGGTTCATTGGGCCACAGAAAGGAAGCCTGAGTTGGGTGTATAAGTATGCCACCTTTAATAAATCTACTTCAGGGAGGACAGAAACCGCAAGAGAAGACAGTCCCTTTGGCATATGCACACTGTGGCATATGGAATGATTGGCCAGCGGGACCTGCTGTTTAGCACAGGGAACTTATTCAATGTCTGTGATAATCTATATGGGAAAAGAATCAGAAAAAGAATAGATGCGTGTATACTTATAACTGAGTCACTTGGTTGTACAGCAGAAATTATCAGAACATTGTAAATCAACTACACTTCAGTAAAACTTAAAAAAAAAGTAAAACCTGCAATGAGATATTGCTTCACACCAGTCTGAATGGCCATCATCAAAAATCTACAAACAATAAATGCTGGAGAGGATGTGACAAAAGGGAACTGTAGCACCAATTCTAGCCCTAGTAGCCTGGGAACTTCCACACGCTGCAGGTACAGGCCTGAAAAGAAAAAAATTAAAGAAAGAATTCAGTGATCAGGACCACAGATCTGTACTGAACCAACCTTAACCACGCCCAGGTCTTACCCACCTGTCTCTCTCAGTGATAAGCCCCTTCCTTCCACTTCCACCCTCTCTCACCCACCGCAGTTCCCAGATCCTCACTTGCTGTCACTTTCCTGTCTCTAGATGGTTCGCTTGCCTCTCTCACCTTCACCAATCTACTGCTTTATTTCCTGAATCATGCTTTATCTCTGCCCTCCCATCCCTGCATATTCACCTTGAGTCCTGTAATAGAATTCTACTGATTTTAAACTCAAGACTTCCTTTTCTAATTGTACAGTCACCCTCCTTGTCTCCTAACTTGGAGGACATTATGTAAGGTATAAAAAATACACTGCATGCTGTATGTTTTAAAATACTTTTGTATGACTTTGCTGTATCACACTGCTAAAAAATAAAGTGTTCCAGGTTTTTCAGAAAAGTAAAAGGTGGATGTGGCAAGGGGAGTGGGGAAATGATAGAAGTAGACCAGAAAGGTTCATTCAAGATCATTAAATTTTTGACTTGAGAGCATTAGTAAAGGAAGAAATCATCAAGTGTCAGCATAAATTCAGTGCAAACAAACCAAATTATCTCATTTCCTATTTTGATAGGTTTATTAGGCAAGCAGTGAACTTGGTGTAAAAGATAACAACCTCTGACATTGATAATGGTACAGATACGGAAATGGTAAAGTGATTAAACAGCTGCACCCAAGTAATTTAAATTCTGCATCTGTTTTGGATAAAAAGTCACAGCAATGGCCCAGAGCACGCTATCCTTGGTTCTGGTGCCTGAAGGACACTTTTTCAGAGGTTTTGTAGCTAACATGCCAGTCAGACGTGTAGAAGGCTTAAAGCTGAGAACAGGTAATGTCCAGGTAACAATCAGAGCTTAAAAATACTTTAACCATCCATTTGTAAAAAAAAAAAAAAAAAAAAAAAAAGGCTAAAACTAACAAATTCATACTGAACATAACACATTAATTATGATGCTACATGGATGGACTGGGCCCTCTGAATTCCTCACTCTTTGATCCTAAACTTTATATCAAACAAATATTGACTGATCTAGTTTTTACAATACTTTCAATTATCCCAAACAAATGATGAGTTGACGAAAATGTGGTTTTAGTGTTCTGTCCTCCTGCACAACATTAATTATCGGTACTGTAAAGAACAAGGCATCACTTTTCCCACACATAAACTTTTCTGCTAATCAGGGACAACTCCAGCGGTGCATTCAGCCTTCATATATCCACCCCCTTGCTTGGAGTAATGAAGGTAGGTTCCTTAATCTCTGCAGATGTGTGTCTAACAGAGACTAGACTAGCCATATGTGCTTTACTGATTATGTGCCTCTTTCAGCAAACACCACATTCCAGAATGTATACTCAAGGGTATTCATAAGCTGGCACTACCTACCTGGAAGCTTTGAGCTTTAAACAAATGTCCACATTTTCAGCCACATAGAATGATAATGCATTTTCTTGATACTCTTTCCAAAATAATTTAAAACAGTTGTCATTAATTATCCTCTTCCAGATTAAAATTATATAATTTTCATAAGAATTGTGATGAATGAGAGGTGACTTTTTACCACCATGTGTTGATAACTTTAGAGGCTCTAAGGACTTTGTTTTATTTAGTTTCACATTAAACAAGGATGTTTTAATAAATGACAACAGTAAATCTACACTGTAGAACAAAAGGCAGATTTAATATACACAGAATATGAATTTGCTTCCTACAGTAAAATCACTTAGAAATATGCATTGTTTCTTTTGAATAAGCCTTATAAGCTTGATGACTATCTAGGGAGTTTCTTGTTTAATCATCTTTTGAATATTTACTGATGATTTCAGTAAAGCCATGATTTAATTCAATAAAGGAACTGTTTTGACTGATTTGTTTTCTAGATTGAAAAAATTATTTTCTATCACATATAACCTTTTACAGCCAGAGAGTGACCTCGTGCATTTACTGCCTTAAAATATTAGAAAATATTAAGCATATCCAGATATTTTGACTATGATTATTTTGTGTTTACAGAAGTGCTCAAATCTTTTCGTGAATCTCATATTAATGAAATTATTCAGTAAATCAAGTAGCTAGTAGCCCATTCAACTGTGTGCCCAATATTTTTATGTCTATTTAGTATATAAAGAAATGAAAAGTATACTTTTTTAACACATATTTGAGTCCCATTTTGTTTCAGTGATCTCAAGAGCAAGATACACCCCATGAGACACAAAGACGAATGAAGCTTACAAGAAGACTGCATATAGGAAGCTAAATATAGAGAATATCTGTAACATGAAGTAGAATTTGCTAGAGAAATAACAGATGAGTCAGGATAGCAGAGTGCTCGTGATCATAGAATCTGAAATTAGGCAGCACTGGTTTGTGTCCCTGCTTCATCATTTACTTAATCTTATACCTTAAATGTCAGTCACCTCAACATCTGTAAAAATCTATGAGATTTAAATGAGAACATTTTTAAAATTATAGCACTGGCCTGATACATAGGAAGAACTCAAGGTAATATGCAATCATTAGTTCCACATAAGAGATATAATACCATAGGCCTTTAGGGCAAGAAAGAGGATGGAGAGAGGAGAAGGGGAGGAGGAAAATAGGTAGGAGCTGAAGGAAGACGAGAAAGAGGAAGAGAGAGATCACATCTTCAGTTTGATCTCTGAAAAGGAGAATTGAGGAACTCCTCAGGAAGTAACGGTGTGTGAGATGTCTTGGAGGATGGACAGGATTTTTCAGAGTGCAGGTGGGAAGGAAGGCATCTGGACATCATCTCAAGATAAAATGAGAGGCCTGCGACGTTGGTTGACGAGTATGTCCTGTGCGGGGCATGTGTCCAGTGTAGCTAAAGCACACGGTGTTTGGAAGTGAGAAACAAGACCAAAAAAAAGACATGTCAGTGGAAAGCCTTACATGCGAGGCTGTATTTAATGCAGCAGATTTTTGAGTAAGGTAGTGAGAAATGTAGGCTGCGCTACGGAGCGTAGATTAAGATGACAGCACTGCATAAGGTAATGTGGGAAGGGAAGAATATGAGGATGAGACTTAGCGTGTAGGCTCTTGTAACTACATGAGAAGTTACAGGAAATTAATTAGCAATGGTTAAAAATTGTAGTAGACATGGAAAGAGGAGTCAAAAGATATTGCAGATCCAAAACTCAGAAGACCTGGCAACAAATAAGATATTGGAGTAGGGAGAAGTTGCAGTGAAATACAACTCTGAAATGTCAGGCCTCACTGATTGAAGAAGTCCTAACAGTGTTCATAAAACTAAGGAAATTGGAAGGAAGTTCCAGTTGTGTGGTGTTGATGGAAAGTTCCGTGAGGGGGAATCTGACATCTACCGAATTCCAGTGACAGTGCTCTTCTTGCAGCTGATAAATGTAGATCTTGAGTTTGTGAGAGTTTGGAATAGAGATATTGATCTTGACATCAACCCTCCCTTACCTACAAATAGACATTGATATAGTTGAAACTATGTCTCCAACACACTGAAAAGAAAATAGTGAAGACAGCAAGTTTTCTGCCATCTTACTCTCTGAGAGATACACAAATGAACTGTATATATAATGGTGTAACCAGTGTTTCAGTTTGGAAGTTCAGAGTCATGAGCATATGGTCATTTAGAGCTGAAATAGGAGGGGGAAAAAAGAGTTAGAAAAGGCTAACCAAGGTCAAAAAAAAAAAGAGCAGAAAATAAAACACCAAAAAGGATATAGGAAGACAGCTTTAAATAAGAGTCAGAACTCCCTGAACATGGACCTTGAATTCAAACAAAAGATTGTCTTGTTAAAACTTAAAAACAGAAGCAGAAAAATCTTGACAGCATACTAATTTGACAAACATTGTTACATTCTTCTGTTGTGTTTTATGAAACAAAGTGTTTCTCACTGTTGATGAAATATCTTCTGTGCTTCACATATTAAGCACACTTCCAATTAATATGAAGAACAAAGCAATGTGTAACAGCATGAAAAATCTTCAGTGGTGAATGTAGAAAATCCTAGTTCTTTAATAGTAAAAGAGCATCTTATTTAGCTATTAGATTAACCTAATTAATTAACATAAATTAGAATTTTTCAATAATGAAATATACTCTTCAAGACACGACAGGTGGGTATCTATCAAAGCACTTTGCTAAGTGAAAATATAGAAGCCAGATGCAGTGCTATAAGTGCCAGCCCTCACATTGTTATTCCTCTGATTCCTAGCAATCTAAAGTTTTCTCATATCAGCACATTACCCTTTGTCACTTTTCATTACTTTTGGATCATTCGAAGTCCAACATTGAGAAGTTGGTAGGAATGTAAACTGGTACAGCCACTATGGAGAACAGTTTGGAGATACCTTAGAAATCTATACATAGAACTTCCATATGACCCCACAATCCCACTCTTGGGCATCTATCCAGACAAAACTCTACTTAAAAGAGACACGTGCACCCGCATGTTCATTGCAGCACTATTCACAATAGCCAAGACATGGAAACAACCCAAATGTCCATCGACAGATGATTGGATTCGGAAGATGTGGTATATATACACAATGGAATACTACTCAGCCATAAAAAAGAATGACATCATGCCATTTGCAGCAACATGGATGGAACTAGAGAATCTCATACTGAGTGAAATGAGCCAGAAAGACAAAGACAAATACCATATGCTATCACTTATAACTGGAATCTAATATCCAGCACAAAGGAACATCTCCTCAGAAAAGAAAATCATGGACTTGGAGAAGAGACTTGTGGCTGCCTGATGGGAGGGGGAGGGAGTGGGAGGGATCGGGAGCTTGGGCTTATCAGACACAACTTAGAATAGATTTACAAGGAGACCCTGCTGAATAGTATTGAGAACTTTGTCTAGATACTCATGTTGCAACAGAAGAAAGGGTGGGGGAAAAATGTAATTGTAATGTATACATGTAAGGATAACCTGACCCCCTTGCTGTACAGTGGGAAAATAAAAAATAAAAAAAAAAAGAAAGAAAAAGGAAGCTACAACCACCGAGAAGGGTGCCATTTGTTCTGTTCACAGAACGCTGAGTTAGATCTTTTGTAGAACACCTACTGAAAGCAGTTAGGTTAGGTCTTGGGTTTCTAAGCGAGACAGCCCATCTTTCAGAAGACAGAAATATGTAAGCTACAATTCTGAAGAGTGTATCTGTGAGAATTACAGTATCCAAAGCCTTCTGAGGCATACAGTGCAACATCCTATAAAAACAGGGAAACTGGACTGATACTAATCATTACATGGTAATGTTTTAAAATGAACACCGCAAGTAATCCAAAGCCTGTTTTTAGGATGTAATTGGAAAAGCACTGCAGTACCTTGGAACGTTTGGTGAACTGAGCAACATAGAGCAAGTTGTGGCTGTGATCGATGAAGAAATGTGTATCAACTGTGGCAAATGCTACATGACCTGTAATGACTCTGGCTACCAGGTAAGATTCCTGCTGTAATTAGGATGCTGTGGGGCATGTTTCTTCTGGCCTTTGTAGCAGAAAGCGTCTTCCGTCTCGAAGTGTGGAATTTAGACCAGCCGTGCCAAATATCGCTTCTCAGCAGGGTGATTTCTTTCTTTCTTTTTAAGAGAAGCCATAATTTCTACTAACTATGCTGCAATTCACTGTGAGGTGTTGTTTTAATATCATTTCACCACCCATAAAATTGGAAGGAAGAAAATCAAACGAAAAGAGAAACTCACATAATCATGGACATTGGGACGCAGTATATGCGTTAATGCAGAGGGAGGGGGAAAGAACTACCATTTATTGCCATGACCCAGAAAGGACTTACTTCCTTCTACCAAAGAGAATTCTCTTCCGTTACGTATTGATTGGGCTTTTACTACACTTAGAAAGAAAACGCGTTTTCCCACTCACTAGTTGTGCTGGTTGCGACCAGAAGTTCCCCTGTAGCTGGAAAAGCCAAGTTCTGTGTTCCTGCCACATCAAGTGAGTTATAGATTCTTCCCAGTTCCTCAGTCTTCAGCTGAGAGTCTGCCATGTGACAAAAAAGGAAAAAAAAAAGGGGGGGGGGGCGCGTGCATTCAACTGTCTTCAGGCTAAAAACTACAGAATGATATTATTTTCATTAAACTTCAAGCTATAAAGAAGTATAATAAAGTAAAATAAGATCCCTTTAAGATGATTAATGAATTTTCAAGATAGATAAAATGGCCCATTTTAAAAAACTAAAGTTCATTTACCTTACTCAGCTTGGAGAAAGGTCCCATTTGCTTGTGGTAGGATTTTGCACAGTCTTTTGGCCACCTAACAGATATGACTGACATAATTTTAATTTTTTAAAAAAAATCTCTTCCTCCTTAATTGAACACTGGTTCTATACCAAATTTGTAACCAGGGTATCACTTTTTTTATTTCTAGCTGAAAAGCGTCTCTGAGGGTTATGTTGAAGATGGTAATCATACTGCATTCACTTTCATCTTTCCTCCAATTAACCAATCAGAGATAAGACAGGGAGAGTTCTGTCACTAAAATCACAGCGTCGGGGTTCTAAGGCCTTAAATTTTAGAGGTTATGATATCCACCTTGGAATTCTAGCCTTGGTACACTTTTCCCCAAAGTAATTTTATTAATGAGGGGCAAAAGTCACACATGTGCATTTTAAAAGATTTTTTAAATTTTTAAAAGGTTCTAAAAGTCCTCCTCTGACTCTTCTGTCTCAAAAAGATTTTTAAAAAATTGAAAATCAAAATCTTCAACTGAATGTAAAGTTTTTTATGTTTGCAAATTTTCAAAGATGTCTAATAAGACATAAGTATTATTTCATTTTCAGCAAATAAATTATTGGACTCCTATTTATAAAAGGGTACATAAAGAAGAGAAATAGCTTTTACTCGTTTACACAGTCATCTGAGATGTTGTTTTGCAAAAATGGCACCAGTTGGTGTGGACACATTGTCTGATGGTTTGTCACGGCTGTGGTTTTTGTTCAGATATATGGTCCTTTCCTAAAGATCAGAATTTTGTTTACTATCAAGTTGTCTGACATAATTTAGTCTAATGAGATCATTTTCATTTTTATGTGCACAAAAGGGAAAGAATTGTAGTTACAAATAACTTCATTTGGGGGAGGGAAAAATTTTTTAATTCAATGAATTTTATTATATTTACAGTCATACAACCATCATCAAAAACCTAATTTCACATTTCCAACAGGGGGAGGGAAAATTTAAAACAAAAATATATTTTTGAATTGGATGATAACATGTTGTATATGACACAGGGGAAAAAAAAAAAAAGTCAGAATTCAGTAATTATTCCAAAATGCAAGACTCACAGACCTGGCCTCAGGTCTGTGTATCCAGGGGCCGGGTAGGGGCTTAATGCCTCTCATAATTTCCTTCATAATTTTTTTCAGCCCCCTAGCTAGTCCCTCCACTCTGCTCCCAATCTGAATAAAAACATGGACTTTTTATGCAAGAGAGACTTAAAGATAAGTCCCCACGTCCCCTGCGCCCCACACAGCTGAAGTCCCCCCGCCCCCGTGGAGGTCCTTCCAGGTAATTCCACCATGGACACGTTCCTCCTTAACAGGCACATGATTCTCATGACTTGAAATAAAAATCGCAGCTGTAAATGTAGCACTAGGGATTTTCATTGCCTCATAGAGATTGCTTTGTGTTCAAAGAATAGAAGGGGGAAAGACGAGACAGAAGGAAGAAGGAAGACAGAAAGAAATTATTGAATTTCTCAGCATCCGGAGCAGTCGTAGAGCTGGAAGACTTCTCCTGGTTCTCCCAGCTCAGGGGTTTCTGGCCAGGACTGGAAGTCAGCTCTTCCAGCTCCTCATCTTTCAGTGTTTTGTTTGGTTTTGTTTTTTTCCCTTTGTGGTGGGATAATGCTTGGAATCTCAAACGTGAAAGCTGGTTCTTGAGCTGAAATTTTTTCCCCTACTGCCTCCGACTAAACACCACTCACATAATTTGAAATCCAAACAAGGGAGTCCATTGCCCCACTGGACAGTGACACTTTTCGGTTGTCAAGAGCCAGGACTGTGAGGAGGGAAAGGTGTGAAGGCACCCTGCCACCCTCAGGTAGCTGACACCCACAGCATCACGGTCATGGTCAGACTGGCCGGACCTGCCCTCTGCTCAGAACACAGGAAACTAGAGTCACTATGTTATGAAATATTTTCCTCACACAAAGCAAGAAAAACACCTCCAAGGCATTTTTAAATATTGTGTTTCTAATTTGAAAGGATGTCTTTTCTGGTTTTTTTTTTTTTTTTTTCCCCTCCTCCTCTCTGGCAGCTCAACTGTTGCTATAGCTGCACCGCCGTGCCAGGCGTAGTCTTCTCCAAGCGCAGCTCTCCTGCGGTGGAGAAAAACGCTGATGCTAAAACAGGGGCATCCTCGACCTTCGTGGGCAATGACAGCAATACTCTTCCTTTCTGTTTGCAGGCTATCCAGTTTGATCCCGAAACCCACCTGCCCACCGTTACTGACACTTGCACAGGCTGTACCCTGTGTCTCTCCGTCTGCCCTATTATCGACTGCATCAGAATGGTTTCCAGGACAACACCTTACGAACCAAAGAGAGGCTTGCCCTTGGCTGTGAATCCAGTGTGCTGAGGTGATTCGTGGAACAGTTGCTGTGAACTTTGAGGTCACCCCCATATGCTGTCTTTTTAATTGTGGTTATTATACTCAGCTCTTTCTCAATGAAAACAAATATAATATTTCTAGATAAAAGTTCTAAATACATGTCTAAATTTTAAAAAACATCTACTGCCAGAGCCCGTTCAATTAATAGTCATAAAATAGAATCCTGCTTTTCTGAGGCTAGTTGTTCAATAACTGCCGCAGTTAATTGGGTGTTCTCCATCAGTTATCCATTATGAAAAATATTAACTTTTTTGGTGGCAATTTCCAAATTGCCCTATGCTGTGCTCTGTCTTTGATTTCTAATTGTAAGTGAAGTTAAGCATTTTAGAACAAAGTATAATTTAACTTTCAAGCAAATGTTTCCAAGGAAACATTTTATAATTAAAAATTACATTTAATTTTAACACTGTTTCTAAGCAAATGTAATTAGCTCCATAAAGCTCAAATGAAGTCAAATAATTATTTACTGTGGCAGGAAAAGAAAGCCAATGAGGGTTTGCAAAACTTCTCTAAGGCCCTTTGGCTGAAATAACTTCTCTTTGGTGCTACATACTGAAAGTGACTGTTTAATAATCATTCATGTCACACCGTGCTCCCTCGCCCTCAGGCCTGAGATGGGTCTCCAGACTCCACCAGTGAATCAGCATGACACCTTCTTTAACTGTGTGAGCGATATTCCTAACAAAGTAAGGTGTGGGGATGAAGCTCTGGTTAAAGCCACTCTTTTGCTGTGCTCCGATCTGTTCTATCCGCTTCTGAGAGTAACCTTCATGATTACAGCAATTAATGTTTGCACAGAGCCCAGATTATACAGCAGTGGGTCATTGTGCTTCATTATTCAAGAATGAAGATAAAGACAAATAGAGGATTAGTAATATATATTAAATGTGCAATACCGCTTAAATGACTCTTAATGTTTATATTGAATTTCCAAAGCGATTAAATAAAAAAGAAAGAGCTATTTTTTGTTATTGCCAAACAATATTTTTGTATCTCTCTATTTTAATAATGAGCAAATAGCATCCTATAAATCTGTTTATCTCTTCTTTGTAGTGTGTTTTCATATAAATCCATAAGTAGAAAATCTTTTCATCTGTGGCATATTTCTATAACAAATGCAAGATCTAGAAAAATTAAATGTTTGATTATGCCATCTTGGAAATGCATATTTACCACAAAACCTATGTGACTGAAAAATGTCAAATAAAATTTTATGAATCATTTTAAACAATGCAGAGTCTTCTGCTCCCTCCTTTGCAAATACAATCCCATGTCAACCAGCTGGAGTTTGAGGTAGAGCAGTAAATTCCATCCAGATTCAAGAGGACATGTAAAGCTGGCTGAAATCGAGTGAGGGTGATGACAGCGTGGGTCTCTCAGTGTTTCACTTTCTGTCCCGCGCACCCAGGTCTCCCTGGGGAATTCAGCTCCACTCTGCCAAAATGTCTTTCACTGGGCAGAGGTCAGGGTCTCGCAAAGGCCCATAAGTAGAGATACGTGAGAAATGGCAGCGTGCCACGGAAGATGCCAACTTCACTGTCAGAACCATGTGTGTCCCTTAATAGTATTCCTTAGACAGTAAAACATCAAGGGCTTGTAAAACGGACTCCCCTTTGGCTCTTGTCAAGGTGGGAGCATTTTACCACTTGGACTTGGTAACAGCTGAGCAAAGAGTTCAAGTTAGATCCAGAAAAGAAATGTGCCGGGGCCACAGGGATGTCATCCTAATGTCTTACCCCACACCTCAAGTTTTATACTCTCAGAACTTTATTTATTTATTTTGTCTTTTTAGGGCCACACCTGTGGCACATGGAGGTTCCCAGACTACGGGTCCAGTCAGAGCCACAGCCACAGCAATGCAGTATCTGAGCCGAGTCTGCGACCTATACCACAGCTCACAGCAACACTGGATCCTTAACCCACTGAGCAAAGCCAGAGATCGAACCTGCATCCTCATGGATGCTAGTCAGATTCATTTCCACTGAGCCATGATGGGAACTCCTTTTTTAATATTTTTATTAAAGACAGCTAATTTACAATGTTGTGCCAATTTCTGCTGTACAACTGAGTCAGCCATATATATATACATTTTTTTGTATTATTTTCCATCATAGTCTATCCCAGGAGACTAGATATAGTTCCCTGTGCTACTCAGTAGGACCCCATTGTTTATTCAGTCTAATAGTTTGCATGGATTAACCCCAAACTTCCAGTCCATTCCACGTCCCCCACTCCTAGAATTTTAAATGCCTGAGTTCTCATCGAGACGCCGACTGGTAAGCAGAAATTCCTTCAATAGAGATTAAAGAAAAAGAGCAGTTTATGACCTTTGCATTCTCCCTTGAGAAAGAGGGGAGAAGTGCTTTAGCTCTTTTCTTGAACTACTCTGGGGAACGGCAAGTGTCTGGGCCTTCGAGTTCGGCTCTGGCCATCCATGATTTTACGCTGGTACCTTCCTCCCCCACATTACTTTCTGTTTTGTTTACTTTCTGCTTTACACGAAGAAGCATTTTTAACCCATGTTGTTAACAGGTAACATAGTTCAGTTTTACATGGGTGGCTTGCAGAGAGACTCAGAACAGAGCAATAATGAAAATCACATTATACCATCCAGCAAGAGACCACAAGCCATTGGTCCTAACACATACATCCTCTTGGCTCCTGACCTTCTGCCATGAGTGAAGACATAGTGCCAGACCAGGAGCCTGCTTAGTCAGTGTTTCATACATCCAAGTAGCTATACTAAATGTGCCTCATGTGTGATACTTAGTTTTATGTGTCAGCTTGTCTGGGACAGAGTGCCCAGATACTTGGTCTAGCATTGGTGTGTTTGGATGAGATTCACATTTAAATCAGCAGGCTCCGATTTAAGCAGGTTGCCCTCTAGTATGTAGGTGGGCCTCGTCCTATCAGGTGAAGGCCCAATTGAACAAAAGGCTGATTTCCCCCAAGAGAGAATCCTCCAGCAGATGGCCTCTTGACTTCTTTTGCAGCATGAGTTCTTCCTGGTTCTACAGCTGACTATCTTCAGATTTGAACTGTAACTCTTCCTGAATCTCCAGCTGGCCAGTCTCCTCTATCAGATTTTGGACTCCACAACCACAGGGCTAGTTCCTTAAAATAATCTTTACACACACACACACACACACACACACACACACACACCCCTATTGGTTCTGTTTCTCTGGCGAACCCTCACTAATACAACGTATATTATCTTATTCGAGTGTTAAAATGATCACAGATAGGTTCTGTTATTTCTTCCCATTGAACTAACGAGGACATGAGTTCTTAAAGAGTCTAAATAACTTGTCACAGGTCACATAGTTATGCTTCTAGGTATGCTGGTTGTGTCCAGTCTACCATCTGCTTCCCCTCTTTTGTTCATCCAGCCAGTCATTTATTCAACAAATATTTATCAGGCAACAACCATGCACCGAGCACAAGGTTAAGGGCAGAGGCTGTGAAATCAGAGACTGTAAAGATAAAGATTCCCTAAATTCCAGCTGCTTACAGGGGGACTTGGCTTATGTCACAGTTACTACACCACATGTGAGCGCTAGGAAAACAATCCTGAGATAAAGGACGTCTAAATTATACTGCCTTGACTAATGATAAGTTAAGCCAAGTTTTAACTCATAAAAATCATTTCCGAAATAGATAACGAGAGAAGGACATCTCAAGCAGTGAAAACAAGAAAGAAAAAAGCACAAAGGTATGAAAAGCCGGATTTTCAGAAAACTGTAAGAGCTTGTAATTGACTGGAACAAAAGGAACATGTTGGAATCATCTTGGAATCCCTCAGGGAAGCAGAATTAGCATTTCATTCATTCATTCAAAAACATGGAGTACCTCATTTGTTTGGTTGTTTTGTCTGTTTGTTTGTTTCGGAAGTTCCCTGGGCCAGGGATCAATTGTTTGGTTGTTATGTCTGTTTGTTTGTTTGTTTTGGAAGTTCCCTGGGCCAAGGATCAAACCCTCGCCTAGCAGCAAACCCGAGCCACTGCAGCAACAACACCAGATCCTTAACCTACCCTGCCACGAGATAACTCCCTAAACTACCTCCCTTATGTCAAGAACTTGCTTGTTAATGGTGATTCAACTATGAACAAGACAGACATGGTTCCTGCCTTACTGAGCCTACACCTCAGTGAAAGATACAAAAAGCAAGCTGCAGACAAATAAGCTGCAAGCTATGGGAAGTGCTTTGGCAGTAACGACGAGGGCCTGGGGTAGAGATGAGAAGGACCTTTATTCTTCATGTAGGAAGAGTAGTCCTGATAGGTAGGAAGGAGCCAACCATGTGAAGAATAGGGAAGAGTATGTTCCAGAAGTGGAAACAGGAAGTGCAAAGGTCCTGAGGCTGAAAAGAGCCTGAATTATTCAAATGACTAAAAAGATATATTGAGGTAGGGTAAAAGAAGGCGATGCCTGAAATCCATAGGAACCAAGGACCAGAAGCAGTCACCAAGGTCTCCTTAAGATTTCTTCCCCCTCTTCACTCTGACCATCACCCTTGCTATACAGATGGTGCTGACACCTATTCCTCCAAGTTGGACTTCTCTCCAAGGATCTAACCACTTGCCATGTTGAAGCATTTCAAACTCAATTTCAAAAATCAAAATAGTTACCTCTCCTACTTTTTATCTACCCTGCCCTCATCCAGCCCCTTATCGTGTCCAACAATTTTACCCCTAAAATATTTCCCGGGTCTTTCCCATTGTAGAAACTGCCATGGCTCGTTCCTCCAGTACATTTATTCAGGTCTTAAAATAACCTTCTAACAGATCATCCAACATCCCTCCCCCTGTCTTCAGGTGCTGTTGTAGATTTCTCGTCAGCATGAATGTCCCATCTCCATCATATTCCTCCACCATCATAAAAACCTCCAGATCCTTTCACGTGTTAGTAAACTAAACGAAATCTCCTTAAAATGGAATCCGATACTCTCTTACTAAAGGCCCCTCACTACTGTCCAAACATATGGCCCTTACATACCCTGAAGCTTGTTACAGAGCTGGAAGATAATTGCTTTGTGACCCAAGACAACCAAACCTCAATTTACCAATCTGTAAAACTGGTGTTAAAATAGTTTCTAATTCCTAAGACAGTTGTGAGGATAAAACAAAATAATACAGGCTAGTTAAATAACTCCCACTGAATAAGTATTCAACTATTTTTCTTATTTAAAAAATCCTATAATGAAACACTTTAGAAAATAAAGATATGTTTTGAGTACAAATTTATCTTCTCTTATGTATTGTTATTTTAAAATTAAAATGTTTATACTGGAACAAGTGGTATATCTTACCTGTCCCCTTGTTACTAATGAGTGCAATAAAAAAATGTTTATTTTAGTGTTCATATAATCAGGTTATACTTATAATAAACATAGGATTTCAATAATAAAAAAAAAAACCCGCTCAGTTACCAAGATCTTATCTAATACTGACTTAGGAGACCATCAGAGGTCTGTCTTATACTACTCAAGGAAGAGCCTTAAAAATTCTTGTTGATTTCCTATATTAAGAAAAAAATTACATGTAGATACTGAGTGTTTATTTTATTTTATTTTTTTAGGGCTGCACCTGCAGCATATGGAGGTTCCCAGGCTAGGAGTCAAATCAGAGCTGCAGCTGCCAGCCTACACCACAGCCACGAAACACCAGATTCAACCTACACCACAGCTCATGGCAACAATGGATCTTTAACCCACTGAGAAAGGCCAGGGATCAAACCCGCATCCTTACGGATACTAGTTGGGTTTGTTAACCACTGAGCCACAATGGGAACTCCTACGTCACACTTTTTTTCTTGTAGGACATATTCCTCTAGCATTGTTTTAAAACTCTTCAACCAAAACAACAGCAACCAAACAAAATTAAAATGTAAATAAAACATCTCACTTAAGCACACAGTAACTTGATCAGAACAGAGATGGATTATGCCCCATTTCATAGATGAAATACCAAGACTCAAAGCATTTATGCAATTTGCCTGAGACTATGCATGGAAGGGAGCGAAGTCCAGAGTTAAACCCAGTATCCACCCTCAGTACACAGAGTTAAACCCAGTACAGACCGTACAGAGTTAAACCCGGTCCAGAGTTTAAAGCCAGTATCCACCCCCAGTACACAGCCCACAGCACACGTTCCCCATCTTCACCAGAGCCTCTCAAACCTTCCTGCTAATAGGAAAAAAGTTATTCATCTTACACACAGGTTATTAAAGTCTGGACCTGCTGCTTGCCAAGTGCATGAACCTGGATATGATACCTGGACCACTGAACTTCAATTTCCTCAACTGTAAAATTGAGAAGGTAGGAGTTCCCATCATGGTGCAGCGGAAACAAATCTGACTAGGAACCAAGAGATTGTGGGTTCGATCCCTGGCCTCGCTCAGTGGGTTAAGGATCCGGTGTTGCCATGAGCTGTGGTGTAGGCCACAGATGTGGCTCAGATAGATACTGCATTGCTGTGGCTGTGGTATAGGCCAGCAGATGTAGCTCCGATTCAACCCCCAGCCTGGGAACCTCAGCATGCCACAGGTGCAAATCTAAAAGGCAAATAAATAAATAAATAAAACTGAGAAGGTAGTAGCTTTGCATTTAATATGTTAGATGTAATTTCCATTGCTATTTTTATGGACACAGAAATTTCAAATACAGGGTAAGGAGATAAAAGACTTCTGGCAAAATTTTACATTTGCTAGAATCCGACAGTCTTTGTGGTACCCCGTGGTATGATCTCCTAAGCTAACATTCATCATCTAGCAATCCGGCAAAAGACATCCCAAGCAGTTAGAAGATCGAGATGCTTTTAATAAAAGAGTAGGAGAACTCACTTCTGACAAAAATGAAAGATCCCAGTAATAAAACTTAACATATATATAATTATCCAATTATTCAATTATCATATTTAGAAAAGAAGCTCCGTTGACTTGACTTCCAGGCAATGCCTTCTCTCCTGGTTGATTTTGCTAAGTGGGTATTATCTATTTTTCTATAATATGAATATTTGGAGATGCACTATTCACTTTTGGTGGTCTTAGGGTGCTGTTTAATTGCCTGAAGAAATGATGTAATAACCACTGTCTGAAAGGGTTAAGGCACAGTCCTTAGAAAAGAGCTTATTACCTGGCAGGCTCTGATCTACTTCTATCCTATGAGGTTAATTCAATTAACAGGAAAGCCATTCGCCACACTATTATCCACCCAGAGCTGTAACTTTTTTCTCTTACCCACAGATGCAGACAATTCAACAAACTGCCTGCAGAGTGAAAATTTGGACCAGATCTTTAATGATTCTGGGAAGTTCATGTAGTCTAGCTCTTTCTTTTATTAATTAATATGGTTACATTAATTAATATAATAGTGCTTTTATTAATTAATACAGATTTTTGGCTTAAAATTTTTTAATTAAAAATGACATTTTAAAATTGAATAGTCCCACTTGGCTTGGAAACTTGCATGGCTAATTGTCCCTCTGAGTATGTTTGCCTTTCATTAGCTGATCTACAGCATTTGTCAACTCTGATATTGTCTATCATTGTTTTCATATTTACTCTTCTTCTAAAATGGACTATAAACTGCTGTGCCATCAAAGGAACTGAGCCATTTTGTCACTGGTAAATAGTCTATAGCACTGAGTCATATTGATTAATGTCACTGTGCAGTTATTTATTTGCGGAATTTATATAGCGCTTTTCCATATGTTGTGTTCGGCAAGCACCAAGCATCTCTGCTTTCTCTATTCCTCTACCACTGATGAGTTCAAATTCATACACTGCTGGCAGTTTTCAAAGATTTGCATTAGTCAACATTAGGTCAAGATCTCCTTTCTTACCAATAATTTTCCTTTAGGGGTTTCTATGGAAAATAAGATCTATCTTCCTATTAATAGTGCTGGCTTATTCGTCTTTCCTGGCCTTCCTTTTATGATTTGTGTAGTATCCATCTCCATGGAATCTAGGTTTTTGGTCAAAGGTAAAACACCAAACATACATACACACACACACACACTCTTGAGTTTGAGAAAGACATGTGTGTGTTAAGACTCAAAATTGTTGAAAAGGTTAAGCCTGCATATTTTTCTTAGAGGTATAAGAACCTAGGCAGAAGGTAAGAAATTTTCAATTCAATTTATGTCTTTAGGAAGAAACTCAAAAATGCTTATTTCCTCTGTTTTAAAAGAGCCTCTTTTGAGAGAAAGGGAGGGGGTGGATTTGGGGATTTGGGACAAGACTGTAGGAAGCTCCTCATGAATTTTTAAAATATTCCCCTTCTGTTTTGCAACATTGGGAAGACTGCATCATGTTCATCCTTCTTATAGGCCATGATGTTTTGATGGGGCTTCAACAAATGTGTAAGGTTAGGGGCATGGAATATTTAAAATAATGAAAGTTCATTTTCTCTTTTGAGATTACAAGCATGAATAATTTTTATCCTACTCCAAGGTTTTGCCAACAACGATGGCCAATGACAATGCCTCCTATTAAAAACTTTTAAAAGTTCCTGAAGACAAGGATGTGGTAGCCATGTGCTCTCTTGTGCTAAAGATAGCAGTATAGGAGTCTGAGGACCTAGCAAACCAAGAACAGCATAGATAAAACATCTACATTAACTGTAAGGAGAAAGATTGGTGACTCCAAAGTCTATTTGTGTCCTCCCCAGTTCTCTGAATTTCAAACGTATACATCAGAGTGCTTATTGAACAAGGGAGATTCAGTCACAAACCCTAACTCCCTATGCCTTAAGTCAATTCTTATCTTCTTAGTTCATACCTTTCCATCCTTCATATATCACAGCTTCGCCCTTCCTCCAATTACTCAGGATTGATCATTAGAATACAATGAACTCTTCCTCTCTTTCCTGTGCCATATCCATCAGGGGCTTAATTTCAAGTGCAAAAATAAATAAAAGCCAATTCAAAATCTTTTAGGAAAAGGAAGAAGGATGTTATTGGCTTACATAACTAAAAAACCAAGGGCAGTGTTTATTAGACCCAGAATTTCAAACAATTGCATCAACAGAACTCAGATTCTTTTCATCTCTGTTCTGCCTGCGAGGGCTTTATTTCCGGGCTCCACGTGTGACCCCATGGAGCTCGAAGTTCACGTTGCTGTGTTGTAGCATAATAAACAATATCATATTGTTGTGTAGTAGGCAAAATAATTCCCCCCCCCAAGCTGCCCATATCCAAATGCCTGGCACCAGTGAATACATCACGCCACATGGCAAGGCAGAAATAAGTATCAGATTGAATTAAGGTTGCTAATCAACTGATTTAAAATAGGGAGATTATCCGAGATTATCTAGGTGAGCTGAGTGTAGTCACAAGAGTCATTAATAAGCAGAAGAGGAAGGCAGAAAAGAAAGTATCAGAGCAATGCAACTGAGAAATACTCAACTGACTGCTTAGAGCTTTGACAGTGGAAGGTGGTCACGAGGCAGAACATGCAAGTACCTCTAATAGCTGTGAAAGAGCAAGAAAATAGATTTTCCCCTAAAGACTCTGGAAAGGAAAGCAGTTCGTCCCATCCCTAGTTTTTAACCTAACAAGACACTTTATTAGATTTTGACCTCCAGAACTGTGAGATATGAAATATTAGTTTGTGGCAATTTGTTACAGCAGCAATAGGAGACTCATACATACTACAAGGACAAAGAGCCTTCTGTGGACTCTGTCGTTCTTCTATGGCCCTGCTGTTAGCAGATTTGAGTGAATGGACAGACCAAAAAAAAAAAAAATCAACTACCGTCTATCCTACTTTTTTCCTCCCATCTTTGCCAATTCCTATTAATTCTACCTCTGGAATAAGAAGTGTTTCTGTATCTACTTCTCTTCTCACTTCCACACTTCAAGTCTTTATCAAGGGATTTAAAGATAATTTTTAAGATCCATACTACTTCTGTGTTTCTAGAATTTAGTACCTAAGACATGAATAAAAATTGTCTAAAGTGGAGACCTACATGACCTTAAAATTCATCTGTGCCCAAGAAATAGCAGATTATATTGACACAGGAGATGAGCCAATAAAATGTAGAGTCAGATGTTTTCAAAAGGAAATTTAATATGATTTGCCTTATGTGCTAAGTTTATAAACTTTTATTAAAAATATAGCACACAGAGAAAAGCTCACAAGTCATAAGGCTCAGCTTATCACACAAAGAGAACAATACTCATCTACCCCCTACCCAAGTCCAAAATCTCACTGCATCTCTGAAATCCTCCTTGGACCTTCCTTCTTTCTCCTCCAAAGTAACCACTCTTCTGGCCTCTAACGCCACAGTAGTTTGCCTGTTTTTGAACTTTATATAAAAGGAGCCATACAATATGTATTTTTTAATGGTTGGTTTCTTTCACTCAACATTATCCTTTGGAGAATCAAAAATGTCATTGGATGTAATAATCATAGATGTTGCTGTGCAGTATTCCAGTGCATAAGAATGTCAGAATTTCATATCTATATTATTATTGAAGAAAATATAAGTTGTTGGTAGTCTTTCCTCCTATTACAAATAATGCTGCTACGAAGATGTTTGTGTTTTCTCTTGGTGCATAAATGTATACATTTCATTTGTGAAATAAACAGGAATAGGATTGCTGAATTATAGGAGTTGTGTGTTTAATTTTATTTGTGCTACTGAAATGTTTTCCAAAATGATTATAAACATTTATACTTCTCCAGCAACATTCAAGTTCCTCTCCATCTTTGTTAACCCATTTTATACTGGGAGGGGGTGTTAGCCATCTAATGGACATATAATGGTAAGTAATTAATAAACAGGAAACAAAAAACCCTACCATGAAGGAAAAAGTTGATAAAGACAACATCAAAATTAGGAATCTCTTTTCATCAAAAGACCATTAAGAGAATGAATAGGGAAGTCACAGAAAATATACTTACAATATATATAACTGACAATGGATTCACATATACATTAAAACTCCTACAAATCAATAAGAAAAAAGAACAGACTAATAGAGCAAATGGGCAAAAGACATGAATAGATGCTGCACAAAAAGAGGACATTCTAATGCTTAATAAATATATTAATAGATGCTTAACTTCACTAATTACCAAGGTATTGAAAACTAAAACACTATGATTTCAGAATTTAAATCTTGAATAAGATACAACTCCACTAGAGAGAAAAAAAAAAAAACTGAAAGAATTGTAGCACATAGAAAATTCTGAAGCTGCCTGGCCCCTAACCAGATTGTGTAATTGAGCAGTTAATAAAATTGAGCCTACAAGTTCCATGCTGAGGCAAAATGAGAACAAATTTTTCTTAATCTTTAGGCATTGAAAAGCATTTATTTATTTAAGAAAGGAAGTTTATTAATTTCTGCATCAAGTGAGAGTTTAAGGAATGAATGGCTGTCAGTTTCAGAGAGCTGAGAAGATACCTTTCTTAGAAAAGATGCTCATTACTATACACAGACCCATATGGAATTTGTCAGGTGGCTGAAAATTTTAGATGGCTTCTTTGGTATACAGCAACAGTAAAGAAAGCCATACTTTGCGTATTAGTATTGTGTCAACAGTTTTTACACTCAGCCATGACGTGTTTACAAAGCAACACTCTTCATCACCATGCCTTCAAAGGCAGACACAGTTCCACATTCTGCAAAAAATAATTATTAAGGACTTTCAGGTGGCAGGGCTGCCCAAATTATGAAATTATTAGACCTAAATGTACCTCCATTTAGCTTTCAGATCAACTTTATCAGCGGGGAAACTGTAGATTCTTTGGGTTACACAGACAAAGGCTTGCTAAAGAGTGTCTCATATCACGGAGAGACGGGTATGTAGCACAGAGTCTAATTACGATGCTGTTACAGCCACTCGAACAAGGAATTTTGAGAACCTGAACTGGTAAGGCAGCAACAGTGGAGTTAGGGAAGAAGGAATGGGTTGAAGACATATTTAGCAATGGAGCTGAGAACACCATGTATTTCTTAACAACTAGTAGATACCAGCCTCTGTGTAAAGTAATGGGAAAATGATAGAAACACACAGTAACAGTCTTCTAATGAAATTTTGATCCTGCTATTATGGAAATAATATTAAGGCATCTTTAAGTCTACCTGGAAAGACAGAGGATGCTTCAGAGAAGATACATACCAGGTGAACAGAATCTTGTGGACAAGTGACAAAGCATACTGGTTTAGAATGCAGATTCTGGAACCAAACCCCTTCTGTTTGAATCCTGGCTCTGCCTCTTCTTGCAGAAGGTATTTAATAATAATAATTTATCATCTCAGCCTGTTTTCTCAGTCATAAACAGAGGAGAGGAGATTATGACCCCTGGCCTCGCTCAGTGGGTTAAGGATCTGGCATTGCCGTGAGCTGTGGTGTAGGTTGCAGATGTGGCTTGGATCTGGTGTTGCTGTGACTGTGGTGTAGGCTGGCAGCTGCAGCTCTGATTCAACCCCTAGCCTGGAAACTTCCATATGCTGCGGGTGCAGCCCTAAAGAGGTCAAAAAAAGAAAATATATATATATATATATATAAATTATATATATATAAGACATATATAATATGTAAAACACCCTAATTGCTTTAGCAGTGCTGTTTCCTGGTTCTATATTGCTCTCTGTCATCTGACACAAAGGGTATATTTCTTTTCTTTCCTCAAAACTATCTCCCGAAGTTGGGGCCTCCTCCCTAGGGCATCCCCAGACATAAGTTAATCAATCCCTCCTAATGATACCTTTGCTCCTTATGCATTTGCCTGTTAGTGCACTGGACTTTAAGCAATTGCCATATTCATCTTTCCATTCCCACGGCTGGCTGCCAGACCTGGCATATAGCAGGCTGGGTATGCAATAGGTTATTTTTTAACAGCTTCACTGAGATATAATTCTCACAACATGGAATTCAGCCATTTTAAGTATACAATTCACCAGCTTTTTAAATAAAAGCTATTGAAGTATAGTTGATTTACAATGTTGTGTTAATTTCTGCTGTTCAGCAAAGTGCTTCAGTGATACGTATTTTTTCTTATTCTTTCCCATTATGCTTTATCACAGGATACTGAATATGATTCCCTGTGCTATACAGTAGGACCTCGTTGGCTATCCATCCTAAACATACTAGTTGGCACCTGCTAATCCCTAACTCCCAATCCTTCCCAATTCACTAGCTTTTAGTTTATTCACAGAGTGGTACAACCATCACCACCATCCATCTCATCACTCCCTAAAAAAAGAAACCCCATACCTACCAGCAGTCACTCCCCATTCCTTCCTGCTCTATAGCCCCAGGCAAACATCAATCTACTTTCTATCAGTGGATTTGCCTATTCTGGAATTTCCTAAAGGACTCACCCAATATTGGGTCCTTTGTGACTGGCTTCTTTCACTTTTCATGATCTTCTCGAGGTTCATTCACCGTGCAGCATGTATCGATACCTCGTTTTTTTGTGGCTGCATTCCATTCCATTGTACAATATACCAGCGTTCACTTACCCACTCATCAGTTGATGGGCATGTGGATTGTTTTCAGTTTCTGGCTATTATTAATAAAGCTGCTATAAACATTCATGTACAAGTTTTGGTGTAGACATAGGCTTTTTTTCCCCTTGGGTATATATGCAAGCACGGAATTGTTGGATCACGTGGTAAATATCGTTAAGCTTTTAAGGAACTATCACATTGCTTTCCGAAGTAGGTGCTTCATTTCACATTCCCACAGTGTATGAAGATCCGATTTTTCCACATCCTCACCAAGGCTTGTTGTTAGCTGTCCTTTTGATTGTAGTCATCTCAGCAAAATGAAACGGTATCTCACTGAGGTCTTCATTTGCATTTTCCTGATAGTTTATAATTTTAATTATTTTTTTATATGTGTATTACTTTTATCTCTACTTTGGAAAAATGTTCACTCATGTTATCATCTTAATTTTAATTAGGTTGTCTTTTCTATATTGAGTTGTAGACTTCTTTATATAATCTAGATATAAGTCCCTGATCAGATATACAATTTGCAAAAATCCTTTTCATTCTGTATGTTGCCTTTGCACTTTTTTTTTCTTTTTTTTTTTTTTTTTTTTTTTTTAGGGTGGTGCATGTGGCATATGGAAGTTCCCAGGCTAGGGGTCAAAGCGAGCTGCAGCTGCAGCTGCAGCAACGCTAGATCTAAGCTGCATCTGTGACCTATGCTGCAGCTTGTGGCAACTACAAATCCTTAACCAACAAGCAAGGCCAGGGATCAAACCCAAATCCTCATGGATACTAGCTGGGTTCTTAACCCCCTGAGCCACAACGGGAACTCCCCTTTTCACTGTCTTGATAGTGTCCTTTGAAGCACAAAATTTTTAAAATTTTGGCAATGTCCAGTTTATCTACTTTTCATTTTGTTACTTATACTTTTGGTATAATATCTAAGAAACTATTACCATGATGTAAGGTCATAAAATTTATACCTATATTTTCTTCTAAGATTTTTATATTTTTAGCTTTTACACTTAAGTTTTTGATCAATTTTGATAAATTTTAATTTTTTAAAAGCCGTGTAAAAATAGGAGGTCAAATTGCTGCACACAAATGTCCATTTGTCCCATTGCTATTTGTTGAAAAGACCATTATTTTCCCTATAATAAAAGTTTGAATTAAATGGCATACCAGGAGTTCCCATTGTGGCTCAGTGGAAACGAATCTGACTAGTATCCATGAGGACGCAGGTTCAATCCCTGGTCTCACTCAGAGGGTTAAGGATCTGGCATTGCTGTGGCTGTGGTGTAGGCCAGCAGCTGTAGCTCTGATTCGACCCCGAGCCTGGGAACTTCAATAGGCCGTGGGTGCAGCCAAAAAATAAAAATAAATAAGTGAATGGCATACCCCCTGACTCCTCCCTTCAGAGAACTCACAGTACAATGCTGGAAACTAGACACCAGAAAACCACAGTGAAGCATAACAGAGGGTGAGCCCTGAAGAGTGCCAGGGCCAGGTTTCTAGACTGAGCCCTGAGACTGAGGGCAGATGTAGTTATAAATGACAACTGCATAATATCTGATTTCCACATCATGGGAACATCAGTTAGAAATCACGGGAGGAAAAGCACAGAGAAAGGGTGAAGAGTCCTCAGCTTCAAAAGAAGAAAATCTTAAGCATGATAAGAAACAGCAGGGAAACAAAGGCAGATGTCCCTCCAAGTCTACCTCCTGTTGCCTTAGCGACATCAGCCTGGCCAGGGTTAAATCGATTCATTCTTTCTCAGTAGGAAGCCCCCACATTTCCTTTTCCCACCCTCTGTCTTGTGCTCCATTCTGAATCGGGCCCCTGGCTTCTCAGCAGACATTGCTGAGATCATCAGATTCTGTTAGGGAGAAGGGCCTGCCCGCCCTGCCTTCGGATATCTGTCGGGGTGTCACAGAGGGTCCAGCGAAGGAGGCTAAGGGATTGAGCAGAGTGTTTCAGTCTTCCCTCTTATTTCGCTCTGTGCCAAGCTTTGGACTGGATACTTCTAGGATAATCAGGAAAACTTTGACCTTACGTGACATTATTCACCGAGATGTTGCCATTCATCTCTAAGATGTAATCAGCCAACGATGTCCTAGAACCACTTTCCTTCCTTAATCGGGCGCACAAATACTGATGTACGGTGGTCCATCATGCGGCCTTTCCAGTAACAAAAACAATTTGAATGATAATTTTTGCTCATCGAATAATTTGGAGGCTTCTAAATCCTCTAGAAGTTTACCCACAAAGATCTCAAATATCCTTTGTTGCCTAAAGAAGGATCCTAGGGGGCTCTCGTTCGCTGTTTGCTTGACGCCGCTTTGCTGATGACCTATGGAAGATGTGTTTGCCTTACCAGCATCTGGCTACCTGGCAGACTGCAAAGGCCGCTGGGAAAGAAACCAGTTTCTTCTGGATCTTCCACATAATTAGCCTGTTTATAGGCCATCTGGGTGGCTTTGATTTCACTATCGCCATTTCTTTCTTTCTGAAGAATTTCAGTGTGTCTCATCCTTAGGGACCAAGATCATTAATAAGCCCTTCCTTAGTCGGGGTCACTAGCTCCTTTAATGTGCCTGGCAGTTCTCTGTCCCCCTGGTTCCATCTCATTATGAAGCACCCTACAGACCAAAGGAGGGCAGTGTTTATACTTGAGAATGCTGTCATCAAATTAACAGGCCTCATTAGAAGGAAATTACAGATTTGGGGCTCCCTAATAGAAGAGGTTTTTAGAAACCCTCATCCAAAGAATCGCAAAGGGCACTTAAAGAGAGCTATGGCAGGGAGGGCTGCATTTTCACCAGGACAGCTCCAATGGGGGAGATACGTTGAACTGTCAGCCCTGGGCTAACCCAACAGCGCTGGGGGGACTCTTCACCCGGCTTGAATACCTTCAGGTCTCCTCAGTCACCCGTCACCGTGTGGACCCACGAGGTCACACTGACATTATGAAATAAATGCAAATGAACCGCCCTCACCTGCAAGCCTACGTACATGTCAGCCCTTTTTTCAGGAGCACATAGCACTCCCGACGTCCATCAACAAAAGGATTAGCATCCACCTCCAAGGGGCCACGTCCTCCTGCATCCTCCTGCTCACCAGCACTGGGCCCGGAGACCCCAAGGGCCCATCTTCCTAAACCTGGACTCTGCTGGTCTGAGTTTCCACTGCGTTATTAACATCTTCTCGTTTCATATCCTGCCTGTCCCTGAAGCCAGCAAGACTCTCAACCCTCTTAGTGTGACCTCAGCTCTACTTTTAGGCATAAAGCATAAAAACTGACCCCCCCTACTCCTATGTCACCTCCTGTTTAAAGGGTCTAATGAGGTGGCCTTAATATTTATGGCACCTGGAGCAAAAGTACAAGTGGAAACTGCCTTCCCAGATCAAAACTTTCTCTCCACTCTTTCTCTCTGTTCCTGTCTGTAAGTGACCTCAGACACGTGCCTGTGGACACCTTAGTGCAAACGTGCAGGTCAGTTAAAAAGAAATCTTCTTCTCCTTCGAAGAAGAGCTTGTGCCACATCGCAGGGGACACATCACGAGGTAGAGGCTGCCTTCAAGAAAAGGACCCAACTAACTGGCTTAGGCAAGAGCCCTAGATGTGCTGACTGGGAATTCTGGGTTTTTAAGGGCTCAAGGACCTCTACTTGCTAGATGATTCTAATCTCACTTCAAGGCCTAGAGGGGACACTGACTTACAGTAACGTAGCAGTGACACCTAATCACTGGCTGAGTTTGGTTGCAAATGTCACATGCAACATAATGGGCATTTGGGGGGAAGCAGTGACCTGTGCCTCCACAGGATAAACAGATGCAGGTAGAACTGCTCTGGAGGAAACAGGCCAAGAATAAAGGTCCTACGTGCCCTCCTCCCTTCATTTATTTATGTACTTATTCATTTGTATTGCAAATACCTACTGCATGTCCCAGGCCTTAGAGGTTTCGACATAAAGACAGTTAAGGTCTCTGCTCACAAAGAGCTTATGGTCACTTTCTTAAACCCTAGAGTTCCACAAGACACATTTTGAAAAACCCCAGCTACCAAAGAAGAAAGAACTTGGGCAGCCGCCAGCTATGGGATTCCAGGACAAGGGAAGTCAGTCATGTTCATTGCGCAGGAGGCAGTGAGAACTCTGCCACCAATTAGCACGTGTAGGCTTCCTTGGATGCTGCTTCTCTCCCCTTCCTCCCTAGTTGGTGGGATATATATATATATATATTCCTGGGACCAAGAGACTTCTGTGCAGAATAAGTGACCAATCAGGATGGAGTTTTACTCTGGACCAAACAGAAGTTGCTGCCTATATGGAATTCATTCATCTCTACTACAAATAATAAAATATGCACATCTATGGGAAATTGACAGTGAGGGAACATTGTCACACTTATTCCTCATAGTAAGCTGACCTCAGTATCTAGCTTGTTATTTACATGTCCCCGTAACAGATCTTTTTATCGTTATTAACCCAATAGCTGCTCGGTAATTACTCTGTGTCAGGGATGATTTTCAGCACTTTTACAAATAATAACTGATTTAATCCTTATTATGCAGAGATGGGAAATCCAAGCCTCGGAGGTCTGGTCATTCATCCAAGGTCCATGGCTAGTAGAGGTTTTAGTGTTTATACTCCTAAACCATCCACTGTGAGCCTCCACTTATCACCCTTCTCATGCTGTTCTTTTTATGAGAAAGTTCTTTCTCCTCTTCAGTTATTAAATCCTGCTTATCCCCCAGCCTATATCAAATCTTACTGAGTGTGTGTAAATTGGCTGCTGTAGAGCCATAGAAACAATTGTGCTTGCATCAGATGGCATTAAAAATTGTATTGAGTCAAAATCTTAAAATCACAATATTTCACCTCATGATCCTGATTTCTAAATCCTTTTGAAAACTCAGATCCAAGAGTCATCAGTTCTGGAGCAGGGGTTTGCATGCTCCAGCAGCTGTACCAAAGCAGCCCGTTTTTGTAAATAAAGTTTTACTGGAACAAAGCCACATCCAAACAGTCAACGGCTGCTCTCATGAGCAGGAAGTCATATAGTGGAGTTGCAGCAGTGTTTCACAGTCACGAGTTATGACAGAGTATGGCTGATAAAGTCTGAGGTATTTACCCTCCAGCACTTTCCAGGAAAAGTTTGCTGGCCCCTGAGCTAAACCCAGAAGCAACTGCCCACCCTCCCGTTCAGGTGGGGCTTCCCAGGTGGACAGACCACCCCCCCTTGCCTGCTGGCCCCTGAAGACATGCCGGTGTCGCCTGTGTTTACAAATTTCTAGAACCTTCTCACTCCCTCTTGGCTCACTCCCGCTCCTTTAACCAAGTAGGTCCCCAGTTCGACTGTCAATCAAACCAGCCACATGTACTTGCCCTACTTTAGCTGCAGAAATGTTTTATCCTTGTTTAAAGTTTGTTTCTTTTGTCTCCCCGGGGCAGGAACTCACCCCCCCTTCATTATACACCCCCAAGGCCTGATGCTGAGAGGATGAAATAATAGACACATAGTAAATATTTTTATTTGACTAATTGTTGTCAACCTGATGCCGCCCTAACCTAAGCAGAGAGTAAAGAATATACTAAAATAGATATTTTGCTTCAGGAAGAAAACCTCTGGGGAAGATGCGACTTTCCTGTCTGACAGCTAGAGAAGTTCCCTGTGTCCCTACTCATTCACCCGCTCTCTGCAGGCAAAGGCGGGAGGCTCAGGAGAGGCTGCCATCCCCCTCCAAGAAGTCCTCCAGGATGGCGGCCTCAGTAGCTCAGTCTTGGGGGCTCCACATCCTGAGGCAAGCTCCTATTACCTCAGCTCCCAAACACAGGTATATAAAACAGACTGTGCAATAAGAACTAGAACAGCCAAGAAGCCTCACAGATATCATGTGATATCACTTACACGCGGAATCTAAAACATGGCACAGATGAACCTATTGATAAAACAGAAACAGAAGCACAGACACAGAGAAAAGACTTGTGGTTGCCCACGGGGAGGGGAGGGGAGAGGAAACGGGACAGACCGGGAGTTTGACGTTAGTGGATGCAAACTCTCCAGTTTAGAATGGACAAGCAATGAGATCCAGCTGTACAGCACGGGGAACCGTGTCCAGTCTCCCGGGACAGAACATAACAGGGGATGCTGTGAGAAAAAGAAGGTATATATACACGGATGACTAGATTACTCTGCTGTACAGCAGAAACTGGTACATTGTGAGTCAATATACCTAAAACAAACAATTAACTAATTTAAAATTAATTTTAATTATCAGCTATTATTTGTAAGTTAATCACTTAATAATGTAATAATATTAATTACTTATGAACGATCATTTATATAATAATTACTATTAATTTTAAAAAGAACTAGAACACGCAAGGAGCCTGGACTCTCAAGCCTTTGGGTTAATGTATTTTTTTCTCTCTAGACAAGGAAAACAGGAATAAAGTGAAAGGAGGTGGTTAGATGATTGGCGTGTCCATTTCCATCCATTTCTAAGAGTCCAGAGCACTTGGGTTGGTGAAGTCACTTCCCCTGGCCGGAGTCCCTTCCTTCCGTGGCACTTTAATGATTCCTGCCTCCGATGCCACTTCTAGGATTTCATTACTAAACAAACATCTTTCCAAGCGACATACTCCTTCTCTGTAATATTTACTTCCCAGCATCCATGTTTTGCTTAGGCCTGGGAACCTAGTCTTTCTTTAACAGGACTGTCTATGTCTGCTAGGATTTGTTACATGCTCTTCCATCTCAGAGGTAGTATCGTATCTTCAAGATAAGGAAAGAAAAGGGAAGATGTCAGCCCAGAGTTGTCCCAAGTACCAGCTAGACACCTGGAGAGGGGCAAGGTGTGGACAGCTCACTAGGGCAGGAATTCTCAGCTCTAAACGGAAAGCCAAAGATGGGTAGGAATGTAGGGCCCTATGGGGACCCTATGTCCCAGCAAGCCCCATATCCTCTGCTGTAGCTCTTCTCTGAGGTACCTGGATCACAGGACCTGAGGCACTTTTCCCGAGTTGTTTCACAAGTGTGAAAATCCCCCCCTCACCAAATGGAAGATGCTAACTACTGGATGACAGCAGCTCATAGCCTCCAGGCCTCCTGGGGCCTAAAGACTGATCCCGTTAATCCCTGGCACACGGCCCTGTTATGTCACCATCAGCCAGTCAGAGAACTGTGCACGAACTGATCGCTTAACCTGCAACCCCTCTCTCATCTGCATTTTACGAAGGCTCTACAGGAGTTCCCACTTTGGCTCAGTGGGTTAAGAACCTGAGCAGTATCTATAAGGACTCAGGTTCGATCTCTGGTCTTGCTCAGTGGGTTAAGGATCTGGCATTGCGTGAGCTGAGGAGTAGGTCGCAGACGAGGCGGAGATCTGACATTGCTGTGACTGCGATGCAGGCTGGCACCTGCAGCTCAGACTGGACCCCTAACCTGGGAACTTCTACAAACTATGGGTGTGGCCAGAAAAAAAAAAAAAAGCTATACCAAAACTATTTGAGGAATTCAGGGTTTTAGGGGAGCACGAGCTACCTGTCTACCCGTCTCCTTGCATGACCTGCAATAACCTTGCTCCAGACTCTGCTGTTTAGGTTTGTTTGGCCTTGCTGTCCATCCAGCACAGGAACTTGCACTAACAGGAACCGAGTGTCCAGTGATACAAAGGCCTTCCTGGATCCAGAAATGTTAGGCCCACAAGGCCATATTCTAATCTCAGTGGGGAGATCGCCCTTCAGATTGAGTTCTGGTTGTCCAGAGTCTTTAAATGTTGACTCTGGCTTCAAACACGTGGATGCCACCTGCTTTCTCTCCAGGCTGCAGACCTGAAGGGCTTATGCTGCTTCCTCTACAGCAGTAAGATCACCACAGTTGAGGCTGTGGCCTTGGTCTTGATGGCCCCCTTCTCCCAAGGAGCCCACCAGCTCTGCGGGGAGGTGACAGCTGCCTCCCAACCAGAAGGCACTCAGAGGTGGAGGCCCAGGGAGGCATGTTTCTGGATCCGCGTCTTCCCTCTAAGGTGCCGGTGATGCCACAATAGACTCACAGCACGTCTGTTCAGATCTCACCCCAAAGGACGGCAGGTCAGGTTAACTTTGCTGGCAAATGGTAAGTTACTAAAAAAAAAAAAAAACAGTCAAACAAAAAAAACCACACTAAGCACTCCGGGATTGTGGAGTTTTTTTCCATTTTGGAATTGTGGAAAAGAAATCATGGACCTGTCTGGCCAAATGAAACTGTGACTGGGTTACCACCAATTCTTGAGTCATCGTTCGTGCTCTCAGCTGTTCTGCCCCCGGATCTCGGCTCAGGCTCAGGCACCCTCTCGAGAGACATTCTTTCCTCCAGGCTGCAGACCTGAAAGGCTTGTGCTGCTTCCTTCAACCCGTTAAGTGGGACACGGTGCTCTCTAATGTCTGAGGATGCTTCTCTCCAGAAGGGCAATGTCAGTTCCTGATCACCCCCAAAGATGAGCTCAGCTCTTTTCACTCTACAGACTTTACTCCCAAACATTACAGAAACCACAGAGGAGTTATCCCCAAAAATAATAAAAGCAGAAAGTAATAATATTAACAATAGCACTAACGATTAATATTTATTGAGCCCTTACTAAGTCTATTATCCCAATGGATTGTTTAAATGATTTGATTTAACTGCAAAATAAGTCAATGACAAAGATAATATGGTTATCTGCATTTTGTAGATAAGGGGACTGAAGCACTGACAAGGTTAAATGATAAACTTACAAATTTTAAAAATTCCTGTCTTCATTGATGAGACGGTAACCTTACAACTGGGCTAGACATTGGGTCTCTGTTTTTAAATCATTGAGGTTGGTTTTTAATTATTTGGGTTGGTTTTTAATCATTGAGAATAAAATTATGTATCCTTCTTTTTTCCCACCAAGAGCCCGCTTCTTCAATCATTAGGATTTTAAAGGCAATTATGGCAGAATAATAGAAGACACCTCCCCCCCCCCGCCCCCGCAGCCCTGAAAGAAGGTAACTGATTTCTTCCAGAGTTTTCTGAAAGTGTGACAAACATTACTGTCCCTTTCAGAGTTTTCTCTACATATCCAAACCAGACGAAGTCCATTATTGTCTCTAAGGCTTTCTACAGCCTATCAACTGTTGGAAGAAATAAGAAGGTTTGAAAAATGAGTCTTGTTGCTTTGTAAGGAATGCTATAATCAGTTGTCCTGAGGAAAGATTAAAGAATGATCTTGAGCCCACCAGTAAAATTTAGTAAGTGTAATAGGGCAATGCATTGGCCAGATTCAAAGGTGATCCTGGAGTTCCCATCGTGGCTCAGCAGAAACTAACCTGACTAGCATTCATGAGGAAGCAGGTTCAATCCCTGGCCTCGCTCAGTGGGTTAAAGGATCCGGCATTGCCATGAGCTGTGGTGTGGGTCACAGACGCAGCTCAGATCCCGCATTGCTGTGGCTGTGGCGCAGGCAGCTGCCTACAGCTCTGATTAGACTCCTAGCCTGGGAAATTCCATATGCTGTGGGTGCAGCCCCTCCACAAAAAAAAAAAAATAAAAAATAAAGGATGATCTCAACTCACTTTAACACAGGTTAACGAGCTGTTCAGAAGTCACCAATAATTAGACAACAGCCTTGTGTTCCCCAAAAAGGCATTCCTGTCTGGAAAAGTGGAATTAGAATACATGCATTTTTTTTTTCCATCTTCACTCAAAAAAGTGTGTGTTTCTGTCTCCAAAGCTATTACTAAATGTACCAAGGTACGTATTTCTACCCATAGGCAGTGATTTATTCTCAAAACTCAAGACAGCAGCAAAAACTCAGAGGAGCCTAAAGGCCCTTCACTGTAAAATTAAAACTGTGTGTTTGTGAAAGCCCCTTCACTGTAAAATTAAAACAAAAATGCTTTAATCTGCCATTGTAAATGTTGGACACTCAAAAAACCTGCCCATTAAGTATTATCATAAAAAGAAAAAAGACATTCCATAACTAAGTAGTCAGTGTTCGATTTATCCAGAAAAAAAAAAAAATCCCCACACACTCCCAATTGTCTTTTCTATTTACCCATGAATGACTAGACAACTAGAATTTATCATCAGCAGAAAGACCATTTTCTTTACTCATATGTTTCGAGACTCCTCGCAATCACCATTCTTATTTTCCCTTATTAGAAAAAGGTTCAAACGCAGTCACCAACGATGGTATATCTGGGAGTTCGTGTTTCACAGGAAATGAGTTACAAGGATCCTGCAGATCAGAGAGCTTGAGGATGAAATCTTCCAATTTGATCACACAGATAATGACATTGGTATCCTGATTCTGATGACTGAGGAATACACAGACAACATCTGTGTAAAAAAAAATCTGGTCTTGTGAATAATTAAGAAATTTAAACTGACTTGGGATTCAATCTGACCACTTCTAATGAAGAGGAAAAGGAGACATTTCCATGCAAACAATTGGAGCTCTGTTTTTATTTAAAGATGAACCTCCCCACCAGAGAAAAAAATAATGACAAAATTTTATTTGCCTGATCCCTTTCCTTTTAGGAGTCATCAGCTCTGCAGAGGCCCCAGTGTAATAGCTCTCTCTTGGTTTTGTCCGCCAAAAAAATATCGGTGCTATAAATGTCTATCTTCTATCAAATTCTCATTTATTTGGGTTGTTGGCCTTGGTATCTATTAAATAAGTTAAAAACAACAAAGCAAACAAGCAAAAACCCCTCTCAAATAAATGGATAGCAGATCTGAAATAATGGCACCAAAAAAATACAAGGCTCAATGATTACCACTCCATTTCATTCATCGACACACTTTTCTCAAGAACCTCATCAGTGCTTGGAATCGTGCTAGACACAGACAATACCGAGATTTGTTCACATACAGTATCCCTTCTTCCATTTATGCAGTGATACGCTACTTGTTTGCAAGATCTGTATCACATGTACAACTGTGTTCCCAGTTCCCTGCACAGTTCCTGGCACACTGGAGATGCTCAATAATATCTGCAGAATGAATCTGACCCAGTGGTACTGTGCACTGACTATGTGAGATACTGAGCCAGCGTCCAGGATGCAAAGATGAAAAACACAACCAGGTTCTCTTGTGTATTTCATAGATGTGCATATGTTTCATTTTTACCAAAATGTAATCACATAAAGACGTCTCCTCATTAAAACGAACCATTAAGAAAATCAAAAGACAAACCATATACAGGGAGAAAACATGATGTAATAGTATGTAAATATTACATAAAATATTATGTAAGATTAGGCAACATATGTATAAAACAGAGAACTTTTTTCTAGAAAAAAAATTTCAAATTCTTACTACTCAAGAAAAGAGACAAATTTAGGTGAGCAAAAGATTTGAATAGACACTCACCAAGAAGATAAAAAGCTGGCCAATGAGCCCGTGAAAAGCTATGCAATGTCATTAATCAACAGGTAAGTACAAACTAAAGCCACATGAGATACATTTTTATACATCCACTAGAACATCCAATATTAAAAAGAATGGCTCTATTAAATTTGGTAAGCCTACGAAGCAACTAGAACTCTCCCGCATTGCTGGCAGAAATGTAAACTTGTTCAACCACTTTGGAAAACAATTCGGCAGCTTTCTACAAAGTCAGACGTACACTTACCAATCAACTGAGCAATTCTGCTCCTAAAAATTTACCCAAGGGAAAAGAAATTGCATGTCCATGCACAGACCTGTATTTGAATGTCCACAGCAGCTTTATTCACAGTAGAAAAAAACTGGAGATAACCCAAATGTCCATCAACAAGTGAATAGGTAAATTCTTAGATAGTGGAGCAGAGTATCTCTCAGCAGTAAGATAAAGAGATTACAGATAAAACAACACGGGGGGAACCTCATAATCTCTGGGCTAGAAGAAAAAGTCCAGATACAAAAAAGGGTATGCTCTATGGTTTCACTGAAAACTCTAGGAAAGAAAATCTCATCTATAGAAATAGAAGGCAGATCAGTGGTGGCTTGGGGCCAGGCGTGGCTGTGGGATTAGCTAGTAAGTAGAGGGAGTAAGGGAAACTTTTGGGTGATGGAATGTTCTGTATCTTGACTGTGATGATGTTTACATGTGAGTATACACTAAAATACATACGCATCAAACTGTACATTTAAAATGTGCACATTTTGGAGTTCCCTCCATGGCTCAGCAGTGATGAACCCGACTAGTATCCAGGAGGACACAGGTTCAATCCCTGGCCTTGTTCGTGGGTTAAGGATCCCATGCTGCTGTGGCACAGGCGTAGGCAGGCAGCTACACTCTGATGTGACCTCTAGGCTGGGAACTTCCCTAAGCTTCAGGTAAGGCCCTAAAAATCCAAAAAAAAAAAGTAAGAAATAAAAATAAAGGCAGATGAATAAAAAGAGGAAGAAGTCTGGATGTTTTTTCTGAAGGTAAAGGGGGACTAGCTGAAAGATTTTAAGACAAGTGACACAATTTGATTTGTGTTTTTAAAAGATCACGCTGACAACTGGGAAGACATCAAATCAGGGACCACTAGATCCACTGCAATCACTAGATTCAGCAAGGAAAGGAAGGACATTTCTTCCCTGAGTGACCAGGCTACAAACATGGTGGGGCATGGAGAGGGGAGTTCTGGTAGAGACCCATGAGGAGAGGAGAGGAGGAAGACCAGGAAAGCCAGCACAACCTCAGCGCCAGAAGGTGGGACGAAGAGGTTTAAGAAGATGAAATATTACATGGGTCTCTTTCAGAGTCCAAAATAGATCTGCAACCTGGCCATGGATTCACTGCCATGATGACTCAGCAAACTGCAGTGAATTCACTATCACACAGACAACAGGGAGGGGCCTGGGAAACACACTCACTTATTATTTTGGTGAGTTTAAAAAAATTGAATTATTTTTGCTGTTGCATCGCTGTTGTGGACAATGTTCCTGCTGGCTGGCTAGATAATAATATGCTTGATAATTACTGATAGCCCATTTGAACATATTTTATTCTTTACAATTTCCACTTAGTAAAGGTTTGTATTTTTTGCAGAAACATATGTTTACTTTCCAGATCCCCTCTTAAGATTGAGCATAGGTAAACTTCTTTTATAAGGTTTATAACGTGCAAACATATATTCCTTTTTATGCTACTGGTCTATTTATTGGATTAACTGGAAGGATTTGACGTGAAAGCCTAGGATGATATTGAAAACACATCACTTCTATTGTGGCTAAGAAAAACAGCTTTAGAACTAGAGAGACCTTGTATTGGGCATTATGTATAGACCTTTAGCTTTTTTATCACAGCTGTTCTTTGTTGCCATGACAACAGAATTAACCATTTCATTAATATCACTGAGAAAAGACACTTATTTATGCATGTCTGACTTCAAACACAGTCTCTGTTCAGATTTCAAGGTCTCTGGCATGGTTGTGTACTTGTTTTTATCCCCTAATATTCTGCTTAATGCTTCTACAGGATATTTAAAGAAAAGCTCTGTATTTTTAAAATTAAATTTCTATTGGCTACATTGGTTTGGCTGCTTTCAAAGTGTCCCCTGAGTGGCAAAACGGGCTTCAGAATCTGAAGCTGGTGAAAGCAATAGGGAAGGAAATTTAATACAAAAGAAAACAGTTACCTGTTACAAGAAAAGTCACTTGTTTGTTTTTTCCTTCTTTTGGGTTCCACTTGGTGAAATGGGTGTTACTATAAATACTGAAGAGTAATCCCTCATCAAAATGGGTGATCCAGCTGTTTCTGTTGTTGCTGAAAGCAGGTAGTGTGCTGATTGCAATTGTGATGAAAAGGCAGGAAAAAAATTCCTAAGACAAGTAAAATCCATTATTTTGAAAATAATACCTGAAGAGAATAATGTCCATTCTCCCAAAGCTATGATGATTCCGTACACGTTTCTACCTAGCTTTTCTTTTAAAAGAAAAAAAGAATGCATCTTCAAATTGAACCCTCTATATTCACATTTTTAAAGACCAAGGCAAAAATTCCCTAGTTAACATTAAAGTGGCTTGAGGAAGCTAACTCTCTTTTCTTTTCAATGTACTTTAGTTAAAGAAGCAACATTTTTTGCTTCAGAATTATTATTATTAATTTTAGCTTATCTGACCATCTACCATGGGCTCAGCAACTTTGCAAAGTAGTTAAAGTGAGGAGTTCCCCTTGTGGCTCAGTGGAAATGAAGCTGACTAGTACCCATGAGGACGCAGGTTCGATCCCTGGCCTCGTTCAGTGGGTTAAGGATCTGGCATTGCTGTGGCTGTGGTGTAGGCCAGCAGCTACAGCTTCAATTCCACTCCTAACCTGTGAACCTCCATATGCCGCAGGTGCGGCCCTGAGAAGACAAAAAAAAAAAAAAGTGGGTAAAGTGCACTGTCTCCGCCGACGCAAGAGAAAACAGCTGTGTGATGCTGTCCCCATTTTACAGCTAAGGACATTGAGACTCAAAAAGAGAACATGTGCAAGCGTTCACAACTAATAAGTCAGATTAGACTCTCATCAGACTTCAAAGCCTGTGCTCATATCTGCGAAGGGCTGTCCTTCCTTGGCTCCTTGTTTCTGCCCGTATAAATATTGTAACAACACTTAAAATATTTACATTCCCTCCAAGGCACTTTGGCCTGGAAGGGGGGAAAAAGTCTGAAGGAATATTATTCATAATAATTAAACTCATAAAACAAGAAGGCAGATTTGAACCAGTGACATAAAATCTTTAAAAACCAAAGAAGGTTCTGTGAGGCTAACTGCACACATCAGAAGTTTTGAATGCCAAATATCAGACATTGAAAATAAAGAAAAAGACGTTTTACAGAACACAGTGGGTGAGGTGGTTTCTTTTTGGTTTGTTTGTTTTTTCTTTCTCTTTTTTTAATAATAGCACTATTGAGATATTCCAATACTATAAAATTAATCTAAAATGTACAATTTGGGAGTTTCCGTTGTGGCTCAGTGGTAACGACCCCGACTAGTATCCATGAGGATGCAGGTTCGGTCCCTGGCCTTGCTCAGTGGGGTAAGGATCCATCCAGCGTTGCCGTGAGCTGTGGTGTAGGTCACAGAGGCGGCTCAGATCCCATGTTGCTGTGGCTGTGGTGTAGGCCAACAGCTGCAACTCCAATTCTACCCCTAGCCTGGGAGCTTCCATGTGCTGCTGGTGTGGCCCTAAAAGGCAAAAAATAAAAAATAAAATAAAGTGTACCATTCGATGATTTTTAATATATTCACAAAGTTGCTTAACCATCATCATAATCAATCTCAGAACAGCTTTATCACACCCTCCCCCAGGAAGTGCTGTCCTCATGAAGAGCACCTCTCCTTTTTCCTCTCTCCCTCTCCACCCCTCCCTCTTATCTCTAGTCCTAGGAAACCACTAACACACATTCTATCTTTCTAGATTTGCCTGTTCTGAATATTTCATAAAAATGGAATCATACATGCTGTAGCCTTTTGTGTCTAGCTTCTTCCACTTAGCATAATGTTTTCAAGGTCCATCCATGTCACAGAAAGTTTAAGTACTTCATTTATTTTTATGGATAAATAATATTCCATTGCATGGAATACTACATTTGTATTGTATCCATTTTTTAGCTATTATGAATATTACTGCTATGAACATTTGTGTGCAACTTTTTGTGTGGATGTTTGTTTTTATTTTTCCTGGGGCTCTGTTTGCTTTTAATTCATTCTTCTAAAACCATGGCATTCAAAGGTCAAGCGATGACTAAAGACCTGATGGAATTCTAACCTGTAAGCCACATCAAAGCTCTACTTCTCTGTTCTGTGAGTTATGGATTAGAGACAAAGTAATCAATTCAGATAACATTGCTCAGGATTCTTCATTGCTCATGATTTACAAAGAGTCAACTAATTCTTTTCCAAGAGACAATAATTAAGTCCTTTAAAACTCTACATTTAAAAAGTATAAGAAAACACTTGCACAAAATAAAACATTATTAAAGTATCAGATACAAATAATCCATCTCTTTTACCTGCTTATCAAATATGCATTTTAGAATCACTACTTCTTCAATAAAACTAAATACGTGGACAAAAATAAAAAAGAATAAGAAGGTAAGAGTGCATGTGCTCCCATTTTTCACTCTTAGGTTCTAATCTTGGGAAGGATTTTCCAACTTTATTCTCTCCCTCTGGTGACAAAGACCCAGCCTTCAACAGATCAAAGGGAGTAGTTCTGACTTCCTTTTTATTTAGTTATATGACTGTTTGTTAACAGATCAGATTTGGTAATAACTAAGCACCTCATTTATTTTTCAAAAAGGAAATTCTGTAGCTTCTTCCTATTGGTGGGCTATTTTCTTGCAGTGAAGTGAAAGTTCCTTCGGTCTGGGTTGTAGAAAAGAGTTATGAAAATCATAATCCATTTCTAAAGTACAGAAAGGTTAAGAGTGGCTTTGTGGTATTTCTAACCACCTAGGTGCCAAGCATAGGACTTCAGAACAGAAATTACATCACTAACAATGTAAATGAGGGGTTTTTTTCTGTGTGTGTGTGGGTGGGTTTTTTTTGGTTTTTGGTTTTTTTTTAACAGTTGCTTCTCATCTCTGCACAAGAGGGCAGCCTTTCACCAAAACCAAGAAACAGTTGGGCAGAACTTCTTACTAATTTGTACAGATACCCCTCCAATCATAGAACTTCCATAGAGAAGAGCCCCCTTGATGTAAAGAACGGAGAAATGATGAGATAGTTAACACTTGTGCTCTCAATCCCATAAAATATCTTCACATCTTGATCACCATACAAATGTTTGCAGTTTCAGTGACATTTTGCCTTTATTGTTACATAAAGGTTTGGATTTCTTAAACTGCTGTGGACAGCAAATTTCACAGCTAATGTGAAATTAATGCTATAGATAAGGTATTTCTTAAAACTGCTTCTGAAGTCACTCAGCCTCTAAAATGTATTTTTTTCTGTATCTCCCATGAATTTTTTATTAGTTATCCATAATTAATTTCAAAGTTTTAAAATCAAATTTCCAAAATCAATTTGAAATGAGTAATAATTCATATTTGGAACAATTATAAATTTAAATGATAGAATACAGTCAAAGGGATTTACCAAGAAATTAAGAGAAACCAAAAAGAGCAGCTATAAGGCCCACCCTTTCAAAATAATTAACCACGCTTGACAGGAAATACATGATTTAAATGTATTATGATGGGACTCAAAATGTTATTTAAAAGGGGGATGAAGATAATTCGTCACACAGGAAGGTAGGTGTAACTATTTTTATGTCCAAAACTTTGGATAATATTTTCGTGAAGTATAAACTAACCACAATCCATTTTTTTCTCTTAAAGTTTATGAAACTTTCAACTAAATATTTCACAGGAAATTACTGCCTCCAAGAATATAAAGGGTTTTATATGAAGGATGCCAATCAGTGTTCTCCGTGGATACAGAGGAGCAAACAAGCAGAAATTGGTTTAATACAACAGGAAGGATTTCAATTGGACACAAGGCAGGACTTCTGGACTGTCGTGGTGATAAACAGGGGAACCTTTTCAATAATTTTTCAAAGATAACTGTCCATAAATATCCAGTGAAATGGAGAGGCGATGTCTTTACTTTTATTACTTATATTTATAAAACTGAGACTGGACAGGGAAATTAATATCTAGCTAATAAAATTTTCACCATTTTATCCCGTAATTGGCTTTATTTTTCAGCAGAAGTAGTCATTTCATTTTAGTTCATCAGCTAAAAAGGTCAACAAGGTTGCTGAACATTTCAATCTCCTTCAGGTTCAGCTCTGCAAACAGATAACAAGCATATTTCACCTTGCAGACCCAGTGAAGAACCGGGCAGAGACCTAACTTCCATCTTCCTCTAGATAATATTTACTGGTGGAGAACAAAAGATACAGCCAACATAAAAGTGTTCTTTCTTTTTTTTTTTTTTTTGGTCTTTTTAGGGCCACACCCACGGCATATAGAAGTTCCCAGGCTAAGGGTAGAATCAGAGCTACAGCTGCCATCTAAAACCACAACCACAGCAACAGCAGGATTCAAACCGTGTCTGAGACCTACACCACAGCTCAAGGCAACACTGGATCCTGAACCCACTGAGTGAGGCCAGGGATCGAATCTGAGTCCTCGTGGATACTAGTTGGATTCCTTACTGCTGAGCAACAATAGGAACTCCACGAATTTCTTTCATTCTCGCTTGTTCCACGGATTTTACTAAATTGAAAGCTCCTAAGCAGGTACCAAGCACACTGCCTGTCAGAGTAGAGTCTCAATACAGGTTTACTGAATTATGTCTCCATAAATTGCATTTTTTTCTGATCATTATAGCATCAAACTCTAAGTGCTACTATCATTTTTACAGATCATGTCATACAGAGCTAAAGCTACCCCAGAGGTATGTTTGCTTGACTGTTTGTAAAGCCCTTTTGGGATCTGCATGACACTATCCTCCTTTTAACTTGAGTTTGAGCCAAACCACACACCTGTAGAGTGTTGCTTCACTGAGAGTAAACGTCATTCAACCACAGATATGCCCCTAATATTTACTATGTGCAAGACATGACCCAGGTGCTGGAGACACGGCCGTACACAGGGCAGGCACAGCTTCCCTCCTGCTGTTCACACTCAAGAAGAAGTAGGCAGGTTACCTTGGCAGTTCAGCATCGAATTATTTCATTGCAGTTGCCACAGTGCTACAGAGGGGTTAGGAAGGAATATCACGGTGGGGCGGGGAACCACGGAACATTATGATGTCGCGAAAAGGCAGTAGATTTGGTCGCTATTGAGAACTGATAAACTGAGATCCAAAGGACGAGAAGGAGTAGCTAGGCAGGGAGTTAGGGGACGGTAGGGGGAAAGATTATAGTCCACGGGGAAGGCAGAGGATTTGGGAACGCCCCGTCAAGGACAAGCATCACGCCCAAGAGGGAAAAGAATAAGACCAACGTGGACAGACATGGAAAGGGAGGGGAAGTTTTTCAGCTTCATCAAAAGAGCCCACAGGCAAAAATGAAAGAGAGGAACGGTCAAATCAAGGTACTACCTGCTAGGGAGAGATTCGCTCCCCATTGGTCCCTCCCTCATTCAGTATGGAAACTACTTTCGGTCATTCCTCCCCCAATTTCTACTCACCCCGTCTGTCCAACCGCGTGTCAGCTCCCACCCTCCAGGAAAGTGACGGGTGCTCTAGTGTCATTGTTTTTATGGAACTGGCTTGTTTATGGAACCATCCCTTTGAGGATTTAATCATAACGGGGAACATTCTCTATCAGAGCAATGCTGAAATGGGAGGCATAAATGATGCATAATTCTTGAAAAGCCCATTGTAGGCTTTGGTCTTTATAACAAAATAAAAGCTCCATATTAAACTGTAAGGCATTACACTTCTGTAAAATAAATTAAATAAATGGCCAGCAGGGGTGTTTTACACAATTTATTGGCACCCTCCGCAGTCCCTGCTACATCTCATTAGTGGCTCTGTCACTCATGAAAAATGTGACACACATCAGCATCACTCATTAACTTAAAGCATGTGCCCAGATATCAAATATATATTTTTTAATTATGGGAACATGGTATAAAGCAGGTGTGCATGTGTGCCACGAACAACAAAGGGCACCGAAACCTCTCCAAGCCTCCTCTTGATTTTTTTTTTCTTTCTACCAAAACAGTGAATAAGATACAGTTCTCATCCTTTCAAAGTTTTTCTCTCTACTGACTTTTTCTGCTCACATTCATTGCAATAGTCCAGACTTTGCCAATTTTTTTTCCTTCTTGACATTTCATTTTTAATTAAAAATGACATTTTAATTAAAAGGAAACATATGTAGAATAAACAGAATAACTCACCAACAGCAGAGAGCTGGGGCTGTCCTGTCAGCACAGTTTTAACCTTTCTGGCTCACGAAAGGCTGTGCTGGGCTTCTCCACAATGCTTGCCAAGGCACATTCTGGACAAAAAGAAAGGAAAAGAGGAAAAAAAAAAAGATGATCATTGAACCAAAATCCACCCACATTCAGAAAGCCTGAGGAAGTGCAGAGGGTGGAGAAGACGGGAGGTGAACCCACTCCAAACTAAATTGTTGGGGACCTTCAGGACTGGACAAAAAGCTCAGTCTTTCTTCTGTTCAGAATATTAAAACTATCACTTCGGTGAGAGACCCCAGTTTTACAACTCTTCATGTTTACAGATGGCCTGATTTGGCAATCTTAAATGCTAAGGGAATTAGAAATCTGGCAGGAGGTAAGCGTAGCCAAAAGTAAAGTATAACAATTAAAACTCACCATCCTTCTTTGAGCATCCACAACCTAGGACAGCTTGTGCCCCCAGAGCCATCCTATCTCCTGTGTCAGAGCTGGTCCCGACGGGGTCCCCAGTCAATGGACGTCAACCTCCTCCCTGGCGAGATCTGGTTCCTTGCACGAAAGCATACTGTGGTATGGTATGGAAGGGACCGCGGTAAGACTGAACAAAACGACAAAGAAAAAAGCCAACAATAGATAAATACTGCAGGAGGTGCATGTAAATGCTTCTCCAAACAAAAACGCCAAATAACATGAATCAGCTTATGTCCTCAGAAACCAGCATGAGGATGAGAATCAATGGGGATCAACGTGATGCCCCAACGTCCACCACATTTAGTGCACAAACTGTGGGCCAAGCTTAAGAACACTGGGACAGACTGCAATCAGTGAAGGACGATCACTGCAATCATAACCCGAATGAAGGAGAAAAGAAAGGCATATAACTTTGTGGCAACTACAGATGCCAAGCAATTGATCCATCATTCTAGTTCAAACAAAGATCCCATAGGTCAGGGTTATGGGTTGAAATGGTCCCCCCAAGAAAGATATGTTAAAACTTAACCTCCAGTATCTCCATATGGAAATTTATTTGGAAATAAAGTCATTGCATATGTGATAAGTTAAAATGAGGTCATACTGGAGTAGAGTGGGCCTCTAATACAAATGATCCTTACAAGAAGATGGCGTGTAAAGACACAGACACAAGGAGACCACATGTGATTATAAAGGCAGGGATCAGAGTTACCCAGCAGCAAGCCAATGAGTGCCAAAGACTGTCTGTTACCCACCAGGATCTGGGAAAGGCAAGGCTGCAGGTCTCAGAAGGAGCATGGTCCTGCCAACAACTAAGCTTCTTACTTCTAGCTTCTAAACCCATGAGCCAGCTACCTGGGTTGTGCTAACATTGTTGTGGCAGCCGTAGGAAACAGAGTCAGGTACCACTGTCTCGGCATATTACAGAGGGAAAAGGAGGCATCAAAACTACAATATTTTCTCAAAAGCCTGTAGTTATTGAGGAGCCACGATCATTCTGACTCAAAGCTTATGCTCTTTACCAGATACTACAACCTGGGGCCCAAACAAAGAGGTTGTGTTAAAGAGAAGGGGCAAATAAGAAAACCCCAAGAAAGGAAACCAAGAAGTAAGAGGATGGGAAAAACAATTAAGAGGGTTCATTATCACGCAGTTCAAATGTAGAGTCTTTTGACAAGTAAGGAGGGGTCAAGGGGGCTAAATGTTGCTCAAAGGACACACACACACACACACACACACACACACACTATTGTGGGATTTACCACAAAGCAGCCTCCAAAAGAAGAACTAGTTCAAATCTAATTAATCATGAAATGAACTTCAATGCGTCAAGCCAATCTGACTGCTCTGCAATGTACATCATTGACCTTGGGGCACATAATCCTGACTTCTCAGAAATGAGCCAGCCTAGCTGATAAAAGAATGAAGCAGTTTTCCTGAAAATAAACAGGCCCCAAATACTGTCACCTAAATTACATGCTGAGAAGAGTGTGGGTTTAAATTTTTTTAGAGGAAACATCCGCTATCCTGGAGCTGTTTAATTATCGAACTTGTTCCACTGTATTACCTTAAACCCTGATCAAAATGAGACAGCAATATGCTTTTGCTGGTCATTTCCTAATCATCCATTAAGACGGTGGGATCATTTACATGAGCTCCATCCTCATCCCCAGACTCCCGCAAGACTGTGTGTCGTATCCCTAGCTGCTAAACAAAAGCTTCTCTCTTAGTCACTTAACTTTCCTTGACTTTGCTTTTAAGCAAAGGGGTTTATCAGGCCCTGGGTTTGTTTTGCTTTGGAAGCTTCTGTCACTTTATCAGCTTTAGATGTGCTGAGTTTTTGAGCCATAGTTTCCTAGAGAAGCAAGACAACTGAACGAGTGATTTGCCTTCTATGACCAAGCAAATTTTAGCTTCCTCACTTCTCCTCTGCTGGTTGGGCAAATGGAAAACCGCCATGTGAATTTAGAAGTTGGATCACATAATGGCGGTGGCATCATGCAGACACTGCCTGACTTACTGACCCTAGGAAATAATTGTGACATATGCCAAATCATCCAGTAATCCGAGAGCATCAACTTTGTTTAGATGTAAATTGAACTCAGTGACAATCATCCAGAAAGTACCTAGGACCTCTATTAGTATTGATCAGTGTTTGATGAAAGAATAAATCCAACAGATCATTAACAATTATTATTGCCATGGAGAAAATGCTAAGTATATACATTAGAGAATAAAGATCATCAAACGCCAATCAAGAAACCACTAAAGGAGTTCTTGTTGTGGCTCAGCGCATTAAGAACCCTACTAGTATCCATGAGGACGTGGGTTCCATCCCTGGCCTCCCTCAGTAGGTTAAGGATTGGGCATTGCCACAAGTGGTGTAGGTCACAGATGTGGCTCGGATCTGGCCTTGCTGTGGCGTAGGCTGCAGCTGTAGCTCCCCTTCGACCCATAGCCTGGGAACGTCCATATGCCATGGGGCCAGCCCTAAAAAGAAAGGAAGACAGGAGCCAGGAAATCATTGAATAGGTATTTTTGGTGGCTGGGCTCACCAAGTCCAAGCCATCGCCCTAGCCAATGGGGAAGGGAGATGTGAGGAGAGGAAGAGAAGTGCAGGATAAGGCAGCTCCTCTCCCAGAAGAGTCTAGAATTTGAGACATCTGGGACAAGCGTTAGTTTAACACATCGTGCCAGATTATCACTAATATGATTTCTTTTATAACACATTTTAAAGTTCCTATGTGCAATACTACATACATGTGTACATACATATCAGGACCTAAAATACACACAATAGAGAACAAAAGCCTCAAGGGCACAGATCAGGAACTTGGTTCATATTTGTATCCAAAATGCTAATCCCAGCACCTGGCACCAAATAATTACTTTAAAAAGACTTTGTGGAAGGAACAAATGACTCCATTAATCCACTTGTGCCCTTATTGTGGTTGTTATGGTAGAAATGGAAAAGATATTAAGGACTGTTAAGTAATTGATTATCAATAACCTACAAGAGGGTAGTAGAGACTAGAATCCATAAATCCACATCATTGTCTTCCGTCTGGTGTCACGCTAAGGGTATGATGACTCTAAAGATACTACTTACAGCATTCTTCCCCCACAAAAACATGTCTTCCCACTTAGACTTGTTCATACCTGATATTCAGGGCATTGTCTGCAGTTACTACTAAACAGCCTTATTTGAGAGCTTTTTTTTTTTTTTTGGTCTTTTTGCCTTTTCTTGGGCCGCTCCCGCGGCATATGGAGTTTCTCAGGCTAGGGGTCTAATTGGAGCTGTAGCTGCCAGCCTACGCCAGAGCCACAGCAACTCGGGATCCGAGCCGCGTCTGCAACCTGCACCACAGCTCAGGGCAACGCCGGATCGTTAACCCACTGAGCAAGGGCAGGGATCGAACCCGCAACCTCATGGTTCCTAGTCGGATTCGTTAACCACTGCGCCACGACGGGAACTCCAAGAGCATTTTTAGGCTATATAAAATGGTCTCAAAACGCTGAGAGCTTTTTCTGCCGAGGTGTAAACCACAGTATAAGACTGTTAACAACTTTTAGAAGTTATTACATTAAAAATTATAATTTTAGTAACAGTGAAGTTTTATCGTGTAAACTCACCTTATACTTCCAACTCAAAGTACAAATGAAACAAATGTAATGCAGGGGAAAATAGCAATAAAATATTTGAAACACCTTCAAGATCACTTCCTCTCTGTCCAAGATAACTTTAGTCAAGTCACTTAACACGTTTCCTCAGCTGTAAAATAGGATAATGATACCTACCTCACAGGATTTTTGTATTAAATGAGATAATGTGTGTTAAAGCTCATATTTAATTACACTTAATTCGTTTAACAATTTCCTAGGCACCATGTGAACAGTTGTCTCATTTCTGAAATGTGGAATGTGCCCTTAATAAGTTAGGCTCCAATGCCATTGTTTTAATAAAGTTAATTTAATCAAAGTTACCTGAATCATAACATGTGTTATGTGTTTAAATAATATAGGAAATTGCTCAAAACTAAGGCTTTTATGTATGATGATAAGATTATCTGGAGAAGGTATGTGTGTGTTTTAAGACTTTAATGAAGGCCCAGAATTAGTTCACTTACGATAAAAATGCTCAACAAAGTTGGTATAGAGCGAACATACCTCAACCTAATAAAAGCCATATATTACGTGCCTACAGCCAACATTGTGCTCCATAAAGAAAAGCTAAAATTATTTTCTCTAAGATAAGGAACAATGCAGGATGACCACTCTTGCCACTTTTATTCAATTTAGGATTAAGACACAGGAAGACGGAAGCATTTCTGAAACAGGTGGAGCAAGATTGGCCGAGGAGGGAGACGTCACGCGCTCACCCTCTCCCACAAACACATGGAAAAAAACGCATCTGCGTGTAAAATGACTCGCACAGAACATCTCCCAAATGCTGGCAGAAGACCTTACACCCCCCAAAAGGGCAAAAAAACCCTTGACATAACTGGGTAGAACAAAAGAAAAAGAGAAAAGGCATCCGGATGGGACTAGCATGCCCGAGAGGGAGCTATGAAGGAGAAAAGGAACCCGCGCCCAGGGAAGCCACCTCACTGACCAGGAGATGGGCAGAGACGGAGGGACCTCCAAGTCGCCGGGAAAAGCGCAGCAGCTGGGCTGAGGACAAAGCGGAGTGAGAGCCGCCCAGACTGTCCTCACCTTCGCCAGGAGGCCACAGCCTGAGACGCTCGGGCGCGGCTGGGCGCCGAGACTCAGGCTCCGGAGGTCAGTCCCTGGGGGAGCGCTGGGCTTGGCTGTGCGGGGGAGCCCAGGAGAAGGTCTGGGCCCCAAGGAGAAGCAAGGCGCCATGGCTGGGGGGGGGGGGGGGTACGTCGTAGGAACCTCCCTGCGCATGCGCGTGCTCCGGCTCGCTGAGGGCGGGGCGGCTCTGGCGCAGGCTGTGGATGGCAAGAGGCCACTTGCTCCGGCTGTGGGAGACCCAGGTGCTTCTAGTGCAGATAGTGGGTGGCTGGGAACCTCTTGTGTGGGCCAACCGCCCGCGTAGGGCTAAGTGGCAGGTGGTGCCTCTGGCATGATCTATGGGCGGCAGCAGGGGCGGACCTTGGCGGTCGTCTTGGAGGCAGTAGGGAGGTGTGGCCTGCCACCACTGGGGACCTGTGAGTGGGCTCCACCTGCGGCCCCAGTCACCTCAGGGGTCGGCAAAAAAAAAAAAAAAAAAAAAAGAGGCACTGCAACCAAGCACCACACATTGTTGCTCTCACCCCCCTGGCAACACACCCGCCCTGCAGCTGACACTGCCAAATGCTCCAGGCAGAGCCCAGACATTTGATCACTGTCCTTTCCCAAGACCCTACAACTAGAAGCAGCCTGTGCAGCACCTCCTGTGTAGGCTAAGTGAGACTGGGTGCTTCTTGCATGGTCTGCAAGTGGCAGGGGAAAACCACTGCGGTTATCTCTGACTCCAGAGGTGGGCATGGCCTGCTACCACTAGGGGTCCCTGAACAGGCACCACGTGAGGCTCTAGTCACCTCAGAGGAGGGCATCACAATTGAACACTACCTTTTGTTGTTCTCACTGCCTTGGGAACTCATACACCCTGCTGCTGCTGCCACTGCCAAATGCTCTGGGCACCTTGTAAATCTGCCTAGGCTCATTACCACTTCCCAGGGCTCTGCAACTAGGCGTATCTTATTGCCACGTTCCTGCAGGTCCTTGATGCTGTTGAGAGCCCAGCAACCAGGCACTGACTACCAGCCCTACCCATTGCCTCCTTCTCCCTAGAAACACAGTCAGCACCCTGGGGATAGCAGCGAGCTCACAATGAAGAAAGAGACAGGAAATATTCAAACTCCCATGCCAAAAATACAAAGGGGCGCTCTTGCATAGAAGTAGCCCCCCCAAGACTACAGTTTGACTTCCCTAAACTCACACAAAAAGGAAAACATAAGCACGATGAAGAAGCTCAGGAACCATTCTCAGTTAACAGAATTCACATGAAGCACCAAACAATGAAACAGACCTGTGCAGTCTGACAGACACTGAGTTCAAAAGGGATGTAGTGAAAATACTGAGGGAATTAAGGCTGAATATCAAGGAATTAAGAGGAGGAAAATATAAGGAGGAACATAGAAAAATTAGAAAATTCGTTTGCAGAGATGCAAATTGAGCTAAAGGCACTAAACAGCAGAATGAATAATGCAGAGGAATGAATTAGTGACTTGGAAGATAGAATAATTGAAATCACCCAATCAGGACAGCAGACAGAAAATCAAATGAGAAAACAGAAAACATGAAAGCAATATAAGAGATCTATGGGGTAATATAAAGTGAGCCAATGTACACATAATAAGATTTCCAAAAGGAGAAGAAAAAGAAAATGGGGTTGAAAACAAATTTGAAGAAATTATGGCTGAAAACTTTCCAAATCTGAAGGAAACTTATATCAAGATGCAGGAAGCACAGAGGGCCCCAAACAAGTTGAACCCAAACAGGCCCACACCAAGGCATATTATAATAAAAATGGCAAAAGTTAAAGAGAGGATTCTAAAGGCAGGAAGAGAAAAGCACAGCATTAATTATAAGGGAACCCCCATGAGGCTCTCAGCTGATTTCTCTACAGAAACACTACAGGCCAGAAGGGGGTGGCAAGATATTTTTAAAGGTCTGAAAGGAAAAAATTTTCAGCCTAGGATACTCTACACAGCAAGAGTATCACCTGAAATAGAAGGGGAAATAAAGAATTTCTCCAACAAACAAAAGCTAAAAGAGTATAGCAATACTAAACCCATTCTAAAAGAAATGCTGAAAGGACTTCTCTAAATAAAAAAGAAGTAAGAAATCGGATGGGGAAAACCACAACTGGAAAGCAATCACTTAAATAAGAAGCATATAGATCTAAAAGAGGGGAAAAAAAAAAACCTACTGTAAAAGCGATGATAAACACAAGGAACAGTAAAAGGATACAGATGAAGATGTTAAAAAAAGGACTACAAAATCATAGAATGTGGGGAAGGAAAGTAAGAAAATATAGATTCATTTTTTTAGTAACGTATTTGACCTATCAGGCTAAAGCAAGCAGATACAGGAAGGGGTTAACATGCTTAAAAAACAGGGCAACCACAAATCAAAACCAAACATTACATTCACAAAAACTAAAAATAAAAGTACTGGAGCATAAAATAAATGGAAATCATCCAACCAAAAAAAGGAAGAAAAGAGAAACATAGAATCAACTGGAAAACAAGGTTTAAAATGGCAAAAAATACATATCTATCAATAATTTAAATGTCAATGGACTGAATGCTACAATCAAAAGACACAGAGTGGCAGATTGGATACAAAAGCAAAAGCCTACAAGCTGCTGTCTACAAGAGACTCACATTAGAGCAAAGGACACATATAGATTGAAAGTGAGGGGATGGAAAAAGATATTTCATGCCAGTGGACAAGACAAGAAGCAGGAGTTGCAATACTCATTTCAGACAAAATAGACTTTAAAATGAAGGCCATAAAGAAAGACAAAGAAGGACACTATTTAATGATAAAAAATCCATTCAAGAAGAAGATATTGTAATCATCAATATATATGCCCCTAATATAGGAGCACCCAGAGACCTCCAACAAATACTAACAGACATAAAAGGAGAAATTGATGGAAATACAATCATAGTGGGAGATTTTAATACCCCACTCACATCAATGGACAGATCCTCTAGACAGAAAATCAGTAAGGCAGCAGAGATCCTAAAGGACACAATAGAAAAGTTAGACTTAATTGACATTTTCAGGACACTACATCCAAAAAAATCAGAATATACCTTCTTCTCAAGTGCACATGGAACATTCTCAAGAATTGATCAAATACTGGGGCACAAAGCTAACCTCAACAAATTTAAGAGTACAGAAATTACTTCAAGTATCATCTCTGACCACAATGGCATGAAAGTAGAAATCAACCACAGGAGAAGAAATGAGGAAAAACTAACTACAAGGAGACTAAACAGCATGCTACTGAAAAACTAATGGGTCAATGAGGAAATCAAGAAGGAAATTAAAAAATACCTCGAGACAAATGATAATGAAGACACAACCACTCAAAATCTATGGAATGTCACAAAAGCAGTGCTCAGAGGGAAGTTCATAGCAATACAGGCCTTCTACAAAAAAGAAAAATCTCAAATCAACAACTTAGCCCACCACCTAAATGAATTAGAAAAAGAAGAACAAGCAAAACCTAAAGTCAGCAGAAGGAAGGAAATCATAAAGATCAGAGAGGAAATCAATAAAATAGAGATTCGAAAAACAATAGAGGAGTTCCTGTCGTGGCGCAGTGGTTAACAAATCCGACTAAGAACCATGAGGTTGCGGGTTCGATCCCTGGCCTTGCTTAGTGGGTTAAGGATCCGGCATTGCCGTGAGCTGTGGTGTAGGTTGCAGATGCGGCTCGGATCCCATGTTGCTGTGGCTCTGGCGTAGGCCAGTGGCTACAGCTCCGATTCAACCCCTAGCCTGGGAACTTCCATGTGCCACGGGAGCGGCCCAAGAAATGGCAAAAAGACAAAAAACAAAAAAAAGAAAAGCTAAGCAAAATTGACAAACCACTGGCCAGACTCACCAAGAATAAGAGAGAAAAAACCCAAATAAAATGAGAAATGAAAAAGGAGAAATCACAAAGGATACTGCAGAAATACAAAAAACCATAAGAGAATACTATGAACAATTGTATGCCAACAAATTTCACTGCCTAGAAGAAATGGACAACTTTCTAGAGATTTATAGCCTGCCAAACCTGAATCAAGAAGAAACAGATCAATTCAACAGACCGATCACTAGAAATGAAATTGAATATGTCATAAAAACACTCCCTACAAATAAAATTCTAGGACCAGATGGCTTCACAGGTGGATTCTACCAAACATACAAAGAGAAAATTATACCCATCCTCCTTAAACTTTTCCAAAAGTTTGAAGAAGAAGGAACATTCCCAAAGACATTCTATGATACCACCATTGCCCTAATACCAAAACCAAACAAAAATACCACCAAAAAAGAAAACTATAGGCCAATATCTTTGATGAATATAGGCACAAAAATTCTCAACAAAATTTTAGCCAACCGAATCCAACAATGTATAAAAAAAGTTCATACACCACAACCAAGTGGGATTCATCCCAGGTGCACAAGCGTGGTTCAACATATACAAATCCATCAACATCATACACCACATTAACAAAAGAAAAGTCAAAAACCCCATAATCATCTCAATAGATGCAGAAAAAGTATTTGACAAAGTCCAACATCCATTCATGATAAAAACTCTTACCACAGTGGGTAGAGAGGGAACAGACCTTAACATAATAAAAGCCATTTATGACAAACCCACAGCAAATATAATAATAGAGAAAAGCTGAAAGCCTTCCCACTAAAATCTGGAACAAGACAAGGATGCCCAATGTCACCACTGTTATTCAACATAGTATGGGAAGTCCTAGCCACAGTAATCAGACAAACAAAAGGAGTAAAAGGTACCCATATTGGAAGAGAAGAGGTAAAATTGCCACTGTGTGCAGATGACATGAACTGATCAACAAATTCAGCAGAGTAGCAGGATACAAGATTAGCATTCAGAAATCAGTCATATTTCTGTACACGAACAATGGAATATTAGAAAAGGAATACAAAAGGACAACACCTTTTAAAATTGGACCCCCAAAAGTCAAATACCTTAGAATACACCTGACCAAGGAGGTGAAAGACTTATATGCTGAGAACTATAACACATTCATCAAGGAAATTAAAGAGGATTCAAAGAAATGGAAAGATATTCCATGCTCCTGGGTTGGAAAAATTAATATTGTAAAAATGGCCATATTACCCAAAGCAATCTACAGATTCAATGCAATCCCTATCAAATTACCCATGACATTTTTCACACAACTAGAATAAACAATCCAAAAATGTATATGGAACCACAAAAGACACAGAATTGCTAAAGCAATCCTGAGGAACAAAAACCAAGCAGGAGGCATAACTCTCCCAGACTTCAGGCAATATTACAAAACCACAGTCATCAAGACAGTGTGGTACTGGTACGAAACAGACATACAGACCAATGCAACAGAATAGTGAACCCAGAAATAAACCCAGACACCTATGGGTCAATTCATCTTCAACAAAGGAGGCAAGAATATAAAATGGACAGTCTTTTCAGCAAGTGTTGTTGGAAAAACTGAACAGCTGCATGTAAATCAATGAAACTGGAACACACCCTCACATCATGCACAAAAATAAACTCAAAATGGCTTGAAGACTTAAATGTAAGACAAGACACTGTTAAACTCCTAGAAGAGAACATAGGCAAAACATTCTCTGACATCGACCTTACAAATATTTTCTCAGGTCAGTCTCCCAAAGCAACAGAAACAAAAGCAAAAATAAACCAATGGGACCTAATCAAACTGACAAGCTTTTGCACAGCAAAGGAAACCATAAAAAAACCAAAAAGGGGGAGTTTTCCATCATGGCTCAGTGGTTAACAAATCCAACTAGGAACCATGAGGTTGCAGGTTTGATCCCTGGCCTCGCTCAGTGGGTTGGGGATCTGGCATTGCCGTGAGCTGTGGTGTAGGCCGCAGATGCAGCTTGGATCCCACATTGCTGTGGCTCTGGAGTAGGCCGGCAGCTATAGCTTGGATTAGACCCATAGCCTGGGAACCTCCATATGCCATGGTGTGGCCCTAGATAAAAAAGACCAAAAAAAAAAAAAAAAAAGGCAACTTACAGAATGGGAGAAAATAGTTTCAAACAATGCAACAGACAAGGGCTTAATTTCTAAACATACAAACAGCTTATACAACTCAACAGCAAGAAAGCCAACAACCCAATGGGAAAATGGGCAAAAAACCTGAATAGGCATTTTTCCAAAGAAGATATACAGATGGCCAACAAGCACATGAAAAAATGCTCAACATCACTGACCATTAGAGAAATGCAAATCAAAACTACCGTGAGGTAACACCTCACACCAGTCAGAATGGCCGTCATTAATAAGTCCACAAATAACAAAGGCTGGAGAGAATGTGGAGAAAAGGGAACCCTCCTGCACTCTTGGTGGGAATGGAAGCTGGTACAACCACTATGGAGAACAGTATGGAGGTACCTTAGAAATCTATACATAGAACTACCATATGACCCAGCCATCCCACTCTTGGGCATATATCCAGACAAAACTTTCCTTAAAAAAGACACATGCACCCACATGTTCATTGCAGCACTATTCACACTAGCCAAGACATGGAAACAACCCAAATGTCCATCAACAGGTAATTGGATTAGGAAGATGTGGTATATATACACAATGGAATACTACTCAGCCATAAAAAAGAACAAAATAATGCCATTTGCAGCAACATGGAGGGAACTAGAGACTCTCATCCTGAGTGAAGTAAGTCAGAAAGAGAAAGACAAATACCATATGATATCACTTATATCTGGAATCTAATATAAGGCACAAATAAACCTTTCCACAGAAAAGAAAATCATGGACTTGGAGAACAGACTTGTGGTTGCCAAGAGTGAGGGGGAGAGACTGGGATGGATTGGGAATTTAGGGTTAATAGATGCAAACTATTGCCTTTGGAACGGATAAGCAATGAGATCCTGCTGATCCTACACAGGATGGAGCATGATAATGTGAGAAAAATAATATTTACATGTATGTGTAACTGGGTCACCATGCTGTACAGTAGAAAATTGACAGCACACTGTAAACCTGCTGTAATGGAAAAAATAAAAATCATTATAAAAAAAAAAACACAGTAAGACAAGAAAAAGAAATTAAAGGGAGTTCCCATCATGGCTCAGTGGTTAACAAATCCGACTAGGAACGATGAGGTTTCGGGTTCAATCCCTGGCCTTGCTCAGTGGGTTGATAATCCAGCGTTGCTGTGAGCTGTGGTGTAGTTCACAGACTCAGCTCAGATCCCGCATTGCTGTGGCTCTGGTGTAGGCTGGCGGCTACAGCTCCAATTAGATCCCTAGCCGGGGAACTTCCATATGCTGCGGGAGCAGCCCTAGAAAAAGCCAAAAAAAAAAAGAATTTAAAGGAATCCAAATTGTAAAGGAAGTAGTCAAGTTGTCATTTTTTACAACTGTTGTGATACTTTATGTAGAAAATCCTAAAGATGCCACCAAAAAAACAATTAGAGCTTATTAATAAACTTGACAAATTTGCAAGATACAAAATTAATATATAGAAATTTGTTGTGTCTCTGTCCACTAACAATGAACTATCAGAAAGAAAAATTAAGAAAGCAATCCTATTTACAATTGCGTTAAGAAGAATTATATACTTAGGAATGAATCTAAGAAGACAAAAGACTCATACTTGGAAAACAATAAGGTACTGATGAAAGAAATTGAAAACAACACAAAAGAGTGGGAAAATGTGCTGTGCCCATGGATTGGAAGAATTAGTACTGGTAAAATTAATATGCTGCCCAAGGCAATCTACAGATTCAGTACAATTCCTATCAAAATCCTTTTTTAAATTATTTGTTTGTCTTTTGTCCTTTTAGGGCTGCACCTGCGGCATATGGAAGTTCCCAGGCTAGGGGTCAAATCCGAGCTACAGCTGCTGGCCTACGCTACAGCCACAGCAATTCAGTATCTGAGCTGCATCTGCGGCCTACCCCACAGCTCACAGCAACCCCAGATCCTTAACCCACTGAACGAGGCCACGGATTAAACCCGAAACCTCATGGTTCCTAGTCAGATTCGTTTCCCCTGCACCATGTCGGGAACTCCTCCTACCAAAATTCTAATGTCATTTGTCATAGTATTAGAATAAATGATTCTATAAAAGACCCATCATCTTAAGCAAGAGAAGATTAACCAAAACAATTCTCAGCAAGAGAAGCAAAGCTGGAGATACCATGTGCCCTGATTTCAGACTTATTACAAAAGCAATTGTAATCAGAACAGTATGATATGGGCACAAAAACAGACATATAGGTCAATGAAACAGAATACAGAACCCAGAAATAAACTCAAGTTTATATGGTGAATTAATCTATGACAAAAGAGGCAAGAACACACAATAGGAGGGAAAAAACCTCTTTAATAAATAGCGCTGGTAAAACTGGACAGCTGCATGCAAAAGAATCAAACTGGATTGCTTTTTCACACCATATATGAAAATAATAGATTAAAGAATAAACATAAGACCTGAAACCACAAAACTCTTGATAAAAACAGGCAGTATGCTCTTTGACATTGATCTTAGCAATATTTTTTTGAGATGTCTCCTCAGGTAAGTGAACAAAAGCAAAAAAAAAAAGGAAAAAGAAAAACACAAATGAGACTACATCAAACTCAAAAGGCTTTTGCATAGAAAAGGAAATTATCAACAAAAGTGAAAAAATCTGACCACTGAATAGGATAAGATATATGCAAATGATTTGGCCAAGAAAGGTTAATATTCAAAATATACAAAGAATTCATACAACCCAATAGCAAAAAACAACCAGATTAAAAATGATCAGAGGGACAGAATAGACATTTTTCCAAAGAAAGCATACAAATGGCCAATGGATACATGAAAAGATGCTCACCATCACTAATCCCCAGGAGAATGCAAATCAAAACCACAATGAGATGCCACCTCACACCTTTAAGAATGACTATCATCAAAAAGACAACAAATAACAAGTGTTGGCAAGGAAGTGGAGAAAAGGAAACCCTTGTGCATTATTGGTGAGGTTGTAAACTGACATAGCCACTATGGGAACAATATAGAGTTTCCTCAAAACGTTAAAAATAGAACTGCCATGTGATCCAGAAATTTCACTTCTGTGTATTTCCCTGAAGAAAACAAAAACAGTAACTCAAAAAGATATATGCACACCAATGTTCACTGCAGCATTATTTACCATAATAGCCAAGATATAGAAGCAACCTATGTGTCCATTTGTAGATGACTGGCTAGAGAATATCAAATGTGAGGAAGATATATGTAACAGAGAACATTACTGAGCCATCTTTTAAAAAAAAAAAAAGGAAATCTTGCTATTGCAACAACATGGATGTAGCTAGAGTGTATTATGCTAAATATGCTATGCTAAATAAGTCCCCAAAAGACAAATACCATGTAATCTCATAGGTGGAATCTACAAACAAAACAAAAGGCAGATAAAAGAAAATACAGACAGGCTCGTAGATACAGAGTACAAAAAGATGTCTGTCAGAAGAGTGGGTTATGGGGACAGGGCAAAACAACTGAAGAAGACTGAGACTTACAAACTTCCGGTGATAAAATAAAAAAGCCACAGGGATGCAATACATGGTTTAAAGAAGAAAGGTCAGTAATATTATAATAAATGTATGGGGACAGATAGTTACCGGATTTATCATGGTCATCATCTCAGAATGTGTGCAAATATCAAATCACTATGTAGTACACCTGAAACTAACATAATATCATATGTCAACTGCATTTCAATAAATAAAAATTAAATTGCATATCTCTCCCAAGAAATGGTGGGATGATTGCATCTTTTATCACTCTGTCGCCATTGCCTCCTCTCCTCTGACAGTCATTCTTAAATCTATTCCATGCTTATTTTATAAAGCTCTCCTTTAAAAAAAAAAATACCTATAACTAATCCCATTCTTTTTCCCTTGGCCCTCAAAACCAAACTTCTTGAGAGAACAGGCTTCATTTACCATCTTCACTTTTTTATGCCCTATTCTTTCTTTAAGTTTAAGCAGGAAACCACTTCCATGCACTAATACATCTATGAAGCACTTACTTAAAAATACCCCTGGGAGTTCTCATTGTGGCGCAGCAGAAACAAATCCAACTAGCATACATGAGGATGCAGATTCGATCCCTGGCCTTGCTTGGTGGGTTGGGGATCCGGTGTTGCTGTGACCAGTGGTGTAGGTCACAAATGTGGCTGGGATCTGGTGTTGCTGTGGCTGTGGCTCCGATTTGACCCCTAGCCTGGGAACTTCTACAGGCTGCAAGGCCCTTAAAAAAAAAAATCAGTGCTGTTCTTTCTTATTATCAGGTACCCTTTTGGGGTTTTCTTGTGGGAGGTTGTTGTTTGTTTTTGCTTTTTTCACCTATCATCCTATTTTATGTCTCTGCTGCGTGTAATTCCACCTTCTGTTTGGGAAAGTCCAATTTTCCCCTGGTATCCTGAAGCCAGCCTTCTTCTGTCTTGTGGCTCCACCTTCTTCCACAACTTCAGAATTCTCAGTCAGACAAACCCTCCACCACCGATGGAAAGCAAGAAAAGCTCACGGTCAGTTATCTCTGAGTTACTTCACCGTCTGGGGCTCGATTTCTGCACACGTAAACTGCCAATAGCAGTAGTGCCTATATCACAGGCTTGTGGTGGGGACTAAATGAGTAGTTTATATAAAGCACCTTAGAAAAGTTCCTGGCATTCAAAAAGTCCTCTGTAAATGATTATTATTTTGCTATTATTACTCACATTCCATTAGGTGTATATTCATTCAAAGCCTTATCTCAGTCTACTTTCTATCACGGTGAAATACGCACATGACAAATTCCATTGAACATTGCCTGAAGACTAACACAGTGTCCTATTCATATATCTTCCTCAATGCCTTGCATGTTGTAGGCTGCAAGTAAAGTTAGTTCATTAAATTGTTAAACAGCTTGCATTAGTAAAGTTTTACTTTGTATCTCTTTTACTTTGTATACTTCTAGTTACATTTTACTCTCCTTCAGAAATCAGGGTTACATATAAATCTGCTGGTTCTTGAAAATTAAGCCCTGGAAGTATTAATTTTATTTTGAAACTGAGAAGCTGTGTCCATTTTTTTTTTTCCTCTAAGAAATTAATTCTACATTTAGATGAGAGGTTATGGTAGTGTGGTTTCTAGATGGCTGATGGCCCACGAGTGCCCTCTGAGTGGTCTTCAGGCTCATCACTTGTAGTTTGCAGGTTTATAATAAGACACCATCTGTGCTTTTGTTGCTGCCATGATTTCATAATCTATTTATGACAGTCAATAAAATTCAAATATTACTTCAAGGGTACACCATTCATGCCGTTAATTCTAAAATTTATTTTATTCTTGTGCCAAGTGAAAGTGGGCAGATGAGGGGCTTCACTGCATTTTATGTACAGCAACCGACCTGAAGATTGGTCAAGTGTGATAGTCATTCCTTCAGATAGCCTCTGGGCAGGAGAGGTTGAAAACCTTTCCAGACTTGCTCACTTTATCTAATCACAAAGCAAAGGCTTACTGTTGACCCGCTTCATATAATTGGATCCTTCTCTTTGAATCAAAGACAAAAATAGAGATGAGCTATCAGTAATAAAGGATGGAAACCAAAAACCAAGCCTCATCTGAGGCTACTGACATAGACCAAGACACAAACAGTGTTCTCACGTCTTTAGAGTCTACCCAAATAACTCCAACCAACCAATGTTGTGCGTAGTATTATTTATTTCCCCCATTTAACTGTAAGCCCCAGTTACTTTAGAAACCAGCTTGATAAGGCATAACTTCTCCATTAGGAATATTTTTATGAAGCCCGTCGTTATGAATTCATTTGCTATTCACTGTAATAGCACATATCATAATGAATTCATTTAGTATTCATGGGGATAACACAAACACCATTTAGTAACTGGTTAATGAACTGAGTGGGGCTCTTTATCCATCCTGGGTTTTATAAGAAACAGTTCTCATTTATTTAAATCATCAACTTCTTTTTCAGCTTCATTTTACATGAGCTCCTTTTTGTTCCCCAAAGTCCAAGTACAATGCTGGAGTACTGAACATCTTTCTCTGGATAACAGAAATCCAACAACAAACAGCCAAGACACATAGAGTCAAGGCAATTAAGTGTAATTATGTTCCAGTTCATTGCAGGCCAGTTTTGACAGTTTTATCTTGAAGATTCAAAATCATCATCATAAAAAAAAAAAAAAAAAAAGTCCAACTGCTCACGCACTAGGCTCTGAGCTACGCTAAAAGTGCCATTTTAGGCCCATTTTACAGATTAAAAAAACAAAAACAGTGATGTACAAAAGATTACGTAACTTGTTCAAAACCACATGGCAAGTGAGGAATCTGGAGTTCAAGGGCAAGAAGGCCTACTCTAGGTCCATGACTTTCACATGTGCTAAACCACACACCATCTTAGTTATCAGTGTCTTAACTTTCATTCTTTAAAAAATAATGTTACATGTGTATCTTCATAAAAATTTTATTGCAAATGACCAAAATGTGCCTGAAGCCATCTGCAAAATGAAAATGTGAAACCCCTTTCCATAGCCTATAGTAAGTTACTAAATCAACGACAGGCATGAGACAGCTATGTTCTGTGGCTAATTTGGCTTGCAATAATTACTTGTTTTTAAGTAAAGTACAAATTAAGTCAGGAACAATTTTGTCCAGAGCCCATCTCCTCAAGGTAAAATATAGCCTATTCCAAAATAAAATATGGCATATTCTTGAACAAAAGAAAAGAGAAATATAAAAAAGAGGGGGGAAAAAAGTCTTCCCTAGCAAAATTAAGACCATAAGAGAAAGTGAGGTACAATACAGGGTACCAGCTATCACTGCAAATTTCCTCTCATCAAATAGTGTAGAATCACATCTACGAGCCAAACTGAAATCTACATGCAGAAATTAGCTGTCAGGAGAGGAGAAAGAACAGACTCCCCTCTTTTTGTACAAACTTTTAGTCGTTGATTTTACGTGGGAGATTAAACAGAGCCTAAGAAGGTGTTTGAATGAAATGGCACCTGCTGTAAATGGTATCTAATGAGTGCTAAGGAGTTAGAGAAGCCAGAGGAGGGAGGAGAATTATTTATTAATGTGTATGCTCTGAATTTTTCTAAACAAGATTTAGGGTAAATATTACAAAATGGAAAAAAAAAGAATATACTATTTTTCAAACACCAGGATCGGCAGTAATAGAATATAGATTGTAAGCTCCAAAGATCTTTTCAGTGACTAGAATTGAGATTTGAATTTCTAAGTTTCCTACATGCCAACATGAAACAGCCAGATGGATTTCATAGAGGAGGCACGCTGAATAATGTGCCAGGCCATGTCCTCAATAATATTCCTGAACAACTGATACAGTGGTTGATTCATAAACCTACTTCTCACAGTGTCCTTCAGTGAAAAGGCTGAGGGCCTCAGACACCAAAACATCTTTCAGTTAAGGACTCCTGTTGGCATGGTGCATACCACTCCTATTTAGGACAGGTAAAAGCATCTAGACCATTTCTTTAATTCTAGAAATGAGAAAAGAGAAACACAAAGTGTTTAATTTGTTTTTTCTCTTTTATAATCCCTATGGAATGCACATGTTGAAAGATGTAATTCCCAGAAAAAGTGTATGTATAAATTGACTGTTTTTCCCTGTTCTCTCTCATATTTTTTTTCTGCCTGCCCTGTGGCATATGGAGATCCCAGGCCAGGGGATCAAATCCAAGCCATAGTTTCAACCTAAGCCACAACCCACAGATCTTCAACCCACTGTGCTAGGCTGGGATCCAACCTGTGACCTAGTGCTCCCAAGACACCCAGTGATCCCATTGTGCCACAGTGGGAACTCCTCTCTCATTTTTAAGGTAAGACGTTTAATAACTCTTCATCAGAGCTGCTGATGAACATGAGCCAGTTTCTCTATACCTGGTTGACATAGTTAGAGTCAAAAGAAAAGACACAGTGAGGTACAATTACAGATCAATTGAAGGCTTCCCTAAGGCTTTTGAAATAGTTTAAAAAAATCCTTAAGCATTCCCCATACAGCCCTTGTGTGAGACTCACCGGACTGGGTTGCAGGCAAAGGTCTGCATATACTATGTCATCATTAGGAGAAAGAGAAGCTAGACAATCAAGGAGAAGAAACGAGAGGAGACCAACATTAAAGAGCTCAATAAAAAGAATAAGACAGGTAAAAAAAAGCTTTCATTTGTGGAGTGCTGATACTGTGTAGACATGCACTAAAAGAAGTGCTTTATACATATAATCTCATTTATTTTATTCTTCATAGCGCCAATTAAGAGATGTGGAAACTAAGGCAGAAAAAGGATAACCATCTCGCCCAAGTGGGCACACCAAGTGGAGAGCCAGGATTTCAATTCCTGATCCATCTAATTCCCAAGTGCTCTGAAACCCAGCTTTGTAACTTTCCCAGGGAACTTTTTTTTTTTTTTTTTGTCTTTTGTTGTTGTTGTTGTTGTTGCTATTTCTTGGGCCGCTCCCGCGGCATATGGAGGTTCCCAGGCTAGGGGTTGAATCGGAGCTGTAGTCACCGGCCTACACCAGAGCCACAGCAACACAGGATCTGAGCCGTGTCTGCAACCTGCACCACAGCTCACGGCAACACCGGATCGTTAACCCACTGAGCAAGGGCAGGGACCGAACCCGCAACCTCATGGTTCCTAGTCGGATTCATTAACCACTGTGCCACGATGGGAACTCCTCCCAGGGAACTTTGAAAGATAAAATAGAAGAGGGAGACACACGAATGGAAGCTTTTTTACAGAAAGGGCAGAGGAAGGAATCAAGCGAGGGCAGAGGCAGGCAACAAGAAAAAAACAAAAACCTTACGTGGCAGCCTTGCTACCCTCTAGTTACTTCTATTGTGGTCCCACCTTGTAAGAAACTGGAGGTTTTCATTACGTTGGGTAATTGATGGCAGATCATATGGGAATGGACAGAAGATGAAGTAGACAGATAAAAATAAATATGATAAGAGGTTTCTGAAACCTGTCTGGCTTCTTAGCTCAGCACACTTTAGATTTGTCTCCCATTTGGGGCAGACGATCATGTCTTAGCTCCATTTCTAAAAGTCACCTCTTTAGCCCAGAAAATGTCTTGGCTTTAAATAAAAGATATGAAAAGTACTTTTCTATTTCATGTGAAAGACTCCCGACAAAGTTGATAAAATGCAAGCGAGACCACAAACTTCCATTCTTAAGGTAAACCTGTAATGGAGATATATAGGATTTTTGGAGGCAGAGGATAACAAAAGTTTATCTCCCATCTTAGTTGGCTGAAAGAATTCTCTGGCTTGTTTGTTCTCCATAAGAGCCAGAGTTTCAATGGGCTTATTGTAGTGTCTTGGTGCTCGAAAGTGCTGTCAAAGAATGCCAAAAATAGAAATAATCCTTAAATAAAATAAAAATATAACCACTGGGCAACTTTTGACTTTGAACATATAAAAGCCAGTCAGCAGCACTGATATTTGGCTAGAGAGTTACTATAAAAAATGTAAAATCAAAGACAAGCTGACAGAACTGGAAATGGTCCACCACAGAGAATATACGCAGCAACGAGAGCGAAGCCTTTACATCAGGGTTGGCAGCCTTCTTGGAAATCCATTCTCGGGGTTACAGAAAATCTTTTGTCCCAGACGCTTAGGAGTATTTGCAGAGAGCTGGTACAGGAATTGGGCCACACCTTGGTCAAAGAAGGCAATCACTGTCTACCTTATATCTTCCCAATCCTGCTGGCCCAACATGTAAGTGGGGAACCCACCTTGCATCACCCTACCTTATGGAAAGATTATCCAATGAAAAATACTGGATGACTCTCTGTGAGGCTGGCAGGCTGACAAGCCCCTCTGCTTTTATGGACTGAATTGTGCCTCCCCAAAATCATACATTGAAAGCCTCGCCCCCAGGACATCAAAAGGAGATGGTCCTGTTAAAATAAGGCCCTTAGGGTGGCCCTCATCCAATCTGACTGGTGTCCTTCTAACAGGAAATTCAGACACACACGAGCCCCTGGGGATGTACAAACACAGAGGAAACCCCACGTGAGGACACAGCGAGAAGATGGTCACCTGCAAGCCAAGGAAAGGAGTCTGGGTGGGAAACAACCCTGCTGACATATTGATCTTGGGCTTCCAGACTCCAGAACTGTGAGATAATGAATGTTTGTGGTAGAAGCCACCCAGCCCGTGCAATTTTGTTAGGATAACTCAAGCACACTAATGCATGTGCTATTTTATCTGGCGGGCTTCAGGCTGGGCTGGAGGGGACAGGGAGGGCCCTCTGTCTGCCACCAACAGAACTGCAGGAGGATGAACAGCTGACCACGTGGTCTCCATCCGCTTTTCTCTCCTCCCCCCCTCATTCCCACCCTTTACTCCCCGTCCCCCCGCCTCCCCCTTTCATTCGCTCACTAATAATCTAATAACCATTTGTTATTTTGAAAACATAACACTCCTCTTCCTTCCATTCTCTTATAGTACCACTGTCCATTCTTTTGTGTACCGAGAAACAGCTTATAACTTTTCCAAAAGAAAAAACAAATCGTTCCACCGCTAACCAGTAACCTTTAGTTTGGATGTAAGATTACATAGGAGCCACAAGTTATCATTTGCAGGAGATAAATAAAGCATGATTTTTGTCAGTTTTTCTCTCTGTTATGAATACAAATCTGGAGGCACCATCTCTTTTCATTTGTTATTGATATAATAAAAGTTAGAACAGCCACACATATGGACTTACTCCCACACTTATGTCTCTCCTAGTTTATTCTTTGCCCCATTCCTGGGGATTTGGTAGAAATTTGTTCTTCTTGGAGTTGGTTATATATTTCTTGAAACATTTCCAAAGGATGCAGGGGTAAACCTCTAGGTTCAAACCAGCTCTAAAATATAAAGTGTCATTGCTTCTAAATCTCCTGTTCCTGTGTCCATGGTCTGGAAAACAGGAGAAAGAGAGACTGAAAGTCTCTACATGAAGGAGATGGATGGGAAGAAAAAGTATGAAACTAACCAAAAGGGTTTTTTTTACCCCCAAGGTGGCAAAATCAGCAGGGTGTTGATCAGCTAGAGTCTGTGAGTCTGTAATGAGGAGTCTACGGAGGTGGTGGAGAGATTGGGGGCAGAAATTCCTGATATTCTATGCAAAATGTTTTATACATGCAGACATACATTGGTTGAGGCTTTTATTAGATGCTCATAGAGATTCTTGGCCCCCAAATAATCTTAAGAACAAATGTTACAATGGAAAAATCACTAATCTAATACCGCTTAGTTGGGTAACATTATAAGGATACTTAAGCATTCTGAGACTCAGCTTACTCATGAGTAGTACTAGTAATTAAGACCTTGTCACCTTCTATCTTGAGTAGTCTATTACTATTTTCTGGTTAAAGAGTTTCCCATGACCAGACAATGTTAAAGCCATTCCAGAAAGTACTAAAGCTAGGAATATGACCAGGATGTGGCAGGTGCATGATGGGGCAGATTTTTCTACCCATAAGTGAGGAGAGATTAATGACTAAGTCATAAATAATAGGAAACTTTATTAAGCATTTTCTGGATGGCAGGCACTGTGGTTATCACAGGGGTTATTACAGGCAGTGTGGTTATTACAAGCAATGTGGTTATCCAAATCGTTATATGGATTTGCTCATGTAATCGCAATAACCTTCTCAAATAGACTCTATTACTACCCACATGCTGAAGATGGGAGAGCTGAGATTTTCAAGATTAAGTTGTCCAAGAACACACAACCAGTAAGAAAGGGTTTCAAACTTAAACTCTATAGCCCATACTCTTCAGCAGCTACATGCTAGTGCCTTCCAATGACATAATGGGGAATGATTCCTAATCCTGAATGATCAAGTCACAAATTATAATTCTTACCTCCTGTTTTCTTTTTCCCCTATGTAGTACCGATGACTGTAAGGTACAGTGAACAGTCTCTATAAACATACTTTGTTTCTTACCAAATGTGCACTGTTCTTGCATTTCCCCCACCATATCTTGTCTTTCTGCCCCCTCTCTCCTCATATATACCTTCATGTCCTTTCAAGCTATTGACACAGCCTACCATCACCATATATGAGAGATTACATTTGTTCAGTCTTTCGTTGTCCCTTGAATTTCCTGTGCATTTGCACATTCATCCCCTAAAATAGTGCTTCAAATTGACATTAGTGTTCCATTATCATGCTCCCAGAGTTAATGGTAGATAAAAGAGATGTTAAAATATTAAATATAAATCTAAACATAAAACACATTTTTAAAAAGCTTTAGAGCTGAAACTTTCTGATAATCATTCTTCCAAATGGTGGAGTTCAGACCCACAAGTGCCCATCTGCAGCACACTGGTTATCCTCACTCAAGCTGGTCAAGGAGAAAGGCTTCAGCCTGACTCCTCTGTAGTTTTAAATACATAAAGTCCCACATGTAAATTTCTTTTTCTCACGTAATGAGAATGAGAAAGAAATGACCTTCACATCCTGAATCCTGTTCAGTGCTGAAACTGTGACCTCCGTTGGATGCAAGCCTTTATTACCACATAATTCCTAAGAACACCCTTGTCTAAAACCATCCTTTACTTAGCCCAGGGAAAGCAAAGTAAAGCAGATGTAGCTTGACCAGTGAAAGCCCTTTGTCGAAAACTGCAGATTCTTCTATGAGCAGACCCAAGCCCATGTCTCAGAATCATGCTACTTAAAGTGTTATGTGTACTAAATCTATTTTGCTTATTTCATTAAAAAAGCACCAGGTGGCAATTACATTATCAAAAATCATTTGACAAGTCACTAAACATTGCATGTTCACTTTCATTCCCAGCTTTGTTCTCTTAATCGTGGTCCCAGACTCTTCCAGGAGTCATTCAGGAGAAAGTCTCAGCTGTTCTTCTAAGAAAGGTGTTTCTTACACCTGTTGGCTTCTCATTACAATTTTATCTCACTTTAAGCTGATATAAAAATTCCAGTTAAGGATATTATTTACTTTAATAGCATCACTTTTGCTGAAAAAAAAAATTTTTTTTTTGCTTTTTTTTTTAGGGCCACACCCACGGCACATGGAGGTTCACAGGTTAGGGGTCCAATTGGAACCACAGCTGCTGGCCCATGCCACAGCCACAGCAACGCAGGATCTGAGCCACATCTGCAACCCACACCACAGCTCATGATCATGCCGGATCCTTAACCTAATGATCGAGGCCAGGGATTGAACCCGCAACTTCATGATTCCTAGTCGGATTCGCCACCACTGTGCCACAACAGGAACTCCTTGCTGAAATATTTATAATAAAAAATTGTTCAAACAGTCACTTATTTATTGAATTAAACAAATTTGATTTGCACACCATTTTCCCCCATGAATTCATCTGTCTGTGTAAAATAAGAGATGTTGTCAATCCCTCTGCCTGATGGACCCATGTAATTTAATGCTAACTTCAAGCAAATAGATTTAATTGAATTTCCTTTTGTAATCATCCCACAAGTATTATCCCTTCATCACTCTTCCCCTTTTCCTGAGAACTTCTCCTTTCCTATTTATCCACCGATTTCTATGGGACTATGTGTTTTCACACGGTCTAATCCCTCTATCCCAAGTCACATTAATTTATTTCAGGGGTAGAAAATAAGCCCAAGTTGGGTCCATAAAATGTAAGATATATTGTCTTAGATTCTTGAACTAGACGTGAAGAAAGTGACAAAACTGTCTCCCTTTTTGGGAGAAGATGTAAAATATAAAACATGTAAGCTATTGTGGTTTATGTTTCCAGCCATTTGAAAAGAGCCAGTTGGAAGTAAGAGAAAATGAATAAGGGGAAAGGCAGATGAGAACCAACTCTATCCATCAGTATTAGCATCTGTGTTTTTCCATGACTTCACTCTTCAGTAGGTCTTGGGAGATCACGAGCCAGTCATTTTTTTCTTTTCTTCCTAAAGTCATTGCAAGTTAAATCCCTGATACTCTCAACCAAGTGTCCTAAATAATATCATGTTTTTATTAAATAGTCTTCAAAGTTATATTTTGATTGTAAAACAAATAGTAATGTGTAATTAAATTGTTCTGGAAAGTAGGCACAGTCCTTTTAGGAATCCAGAATCAGACTGTAAAACTGCTAGAAATCAACTGAAGTGCTGACCAAGAGGACTGACTGTAACACCAGCTAGATGAGTTTTAGGTCATCTTCCAGCTTCAAGCGCCGAGGGAGCAGATTCTCTTTAAAGGAGGGAAGACTTTGTAGAAAGACCACTGTCACAGAGTCACAGTTTGGTTGTACAGAAGAGCCAAGGTCATCTTCTCTTCTTTTTCTTTCTGTCTTTTTTTTTTCTTTTCTTTTTTTTTGGGCCGCACCCTTGGCCTATGGAGGTTCCCAGGCTAGGGGTTGAATAGGAGCTGTAGCTGCCAGCCTACACCACAGCCACAGCAACTCGGGATCTGAGCCACATCTGTGACCTGCGCCACAGCTCAGGGCAACACCAAATCCCTGATCTGCTGAGCTAGACTAAGGATTTGAACCTGCATCAAATTCACATGGATACCAGTTGGATTCATTTCTGCTATGCCACAATGGGAACTCCTCTCCTATTTTTTACCAAATAGAAAAGACACCCAATTAGTTTTATACTGCAAAGTAGTGTTGCAGAGTGGCTAAGAGCCTGGACTCTCAAACCAGACTTTCTGACTCAGCCACTTCCTAGCTGTATGATCTTGGGTGAATTTCTCAGCCTCGCTCTACCTCAGTTTCCTTAACAGAAAAATGAGGATAACAGTACATTTGTCATCAGGTTGTGACAGATGGTAAATGTGTTAACTCAGGCTAGTGCCTGTACACATCTAAGCACTTAAGGAATGTTAGCTATTCAGTATTAACATTCTTATTCTTATCATCCTTATAGGTCCCTGCTAAAAGGATGATATAGGATAGAATGACGATAGAGGATAAAAAGATGATATAAGATTGATCAGAAGAAGGTGAACCACCTGCTGGTTGAAGGAGAAACCTGTGGTGGCCTAGAGAATCTAATTTAAAAGTTGTGGGACCATGCATGGATCCGGATTTTTGTTTAATTATGTTTGCATGTTCATAGTACATTTTTCTGGGAAAGGGTCCTTAGCTTTTAGAATCAACTCAAAAAGTCTGACCTACAAAAACTTTTAGAGTCCCTACTAACATAAAATAAGAGGTGTGGAGGTTTGAAAAATTAGAGATCTTAGAGCTGAGAATAGATGACATATATGGTTTTTGAAAGTCTTAGTGTTTCTGTTCTGCCTCAAAAAGACTGTCAGGGTGATGCTAAATAATGCTCTGTTGAGAGTTAATAGTGGAGAGGTGGGATACAGTGGGAAGGGGAGAGAAAAGAGAGAAAGGAGAAGAAAGGGAAAGATGCTATTTAATGCATTCAGTGATGTGACTGACAAGGGCTTTATCTCTAGAATATACAAGCAACTTATACAACTCAACAGCAAAAAAGCCAACAACCCAATGGGAAAATGGGCAAAAAACCTGAATAGACATTTTTCCAAAGAAGATATACAGATGGCCAACAAGCACATGAAAAAATGCTCAACATCACTGACCATTAGAGAAATGCAAATCAAAACTACTGTGAGGTAACACCTCACACCAGTCAGAATGGCCATCATTAATAAGTCCACAAATAACAAAGGCTGGAGAGGATGTGGAGAAAAGGGAACCCTCCTGCACTCTTGGTGGGAATGGAAGCTGGTACAGCCACTATGGAGAACAGGATGGAGGTACCTTAGAAAACTATACATAGAACTACCATATGACCCAGCCATCCCACTCTTGGGCATATATCCAGACAAAACTTTCCTTAAAAAAGACACATGCACCCACATGTTCATTGCAGCACTATTCACACTAGCCAAGACATGGAAACAACCCAAATGTCCATCGACGGATGACTGGATTAGGAAGATGTGGTATATATACACAATGGAATACTACTCAGCCATAAAAAAGAACAAAATAATGCCATTTGCAGCAACATGGAGGGAACTAGAGACTCTCATCCTGAGTGAAGTAAGTCAGAAAGAGAAAGACAAATACCATATGATATCACTTATATCTGGAATCTAATATAAGGCACAAATAAACCTTTCCACAGAAAAGAAAATCATGGACATGGAGAATAGACTTGTGATTGCCAAGGGGGAGGGGGAGGGAGTGAGGTGGTTGGGGAGCTTGGGGTTAATAGATACAAACTATTGCCTTTGAAATGGAGTAGCAATGAGATCCTGCTGTGTAGCCCTGGGAACTATGTCTAGTCACTTATGATGGAGCATGATAATGTGCAAAAATAGAATGTGTACATGTATGTGTAACTGGGTCACCATGCTGTACAGTAGAAAAAAAAATGTGTCTTCTAACTTTTTACAGGAAATGTCTTCTGAGTATGCAGCTAAAAAAAGTGAAACAAAAACTCATTAAAATCAATATTAAATTAGTATGAAGCAGAATGGAAACTTCAGAAAAGTTAGCCCCCAAAGAGTCTTTTTAAGAAAAATCTATTGTTTGTTTGAATATGATACCTTAAATTCATATAAAAGAGAAAACTAATGGAAATGATGGGAATGCTAGGAACAAAGTAATTTTTCAATGCTAACATCACTTAATCACTACTGTCCATCAATAGTCTATGCAATAATACCATGCAACATTTAGCCTGACCTCCTTTTTTTATGTGTAATTATCACCAGGAATAAGATATACCTGTGTCAGTTAACAGTTTTAAATTACCTCTATGTGATAATTTATGTTAATAGCATAATAGCATAACAATGATGGATAATGTGTACCAACATTTACAAATTGGTTGCAATGCATTTCAATTACAATTCTCTTCCTATCTCTGATCAGCAGTGAAATCAAATTAGCAGTGCAACCATTAGTTAGTAAATTATCCTAACATGTAGAGTCTTTTCTTGGACACCTTTCTATTTGCAGAGCCATTCTAAAATTCTAAGTGCAGCAAAATTGGCAGGTGAACCAACCAAACCATGCACAAGTGCTGCTAAAGACTTTGGGGGAGGGATCAGCAATGAAAATAATCAAGAGGTGGCACTGGACACCTAAAGGTGTCCCATTGGTTAGGGTCAAAAAGAGAATGCTGTTTCTATTACTCCAGAGTGAAGTGGATTGGTAATGTGAAATGCTGTGGAATAAACTGAAACAAATGAACCAATGACTCAGCCCTCCCCCATGTCCTGGCCAAGCTAAAGTCTGCTACACACAAGTCTCCAAGGGCGGAATGTCCACTGGTTCTTATTTCACTAGGTCCCTTGGGAATCCCCATCACTCGGCACTACTTCAAATGCTTGCAACATCTCAGAACTCAGCAGGACCAGAGACTCATTGTGAGACAGGGCTGGACCTAAAGAGGAGCAAATCAAAACATTCTACTGAAAGGTGTCCCTTGAAATGTCTAGTCCTTCATCAAAAGTGCCATCCATATAACATGTCCTATAACTGTGTAAAGCCAACAAATATTTGGAGAGTGCAGCCGTTCTCCTTACTCTGGGGACACTGGCAGCCAAATGATTTAACTGTAGTGAACGCAGCATTCCTTTGGAGAGGAAACCTGGCTGCTTCTTAGGTAGGACTTAATGGTGTGGATGGTACCAGTTCTGAAAACATTCATTCTATTACCACCACGAGTTATAAGAGATTGTTTATGGTCATACCTCTTCCTGGTTGCAATTTTTTCATGTATTTTACACATTCAGAATATTTTTGTTGCAAAAGGAGAATATGTGTAGCTACAATAGGTTTAGGATGTCCCCCCAAATTACGGAATTTTAGATACTATTGCTAACAGGGCAACGTTAGCAAAGAAAAAAAAAGCCAAGAGGTTTATGTTTCATAAATCAGAGGTTTCTTGCTTCTCCTCTGGAGTGACCTGATGTTAGAAAATTTCCTTTTTCCTACTTCAACATAAAAACTGTCTCTCAAAGGGATTAATAGCACTCTGCCTGGAGTGAGAGGGCCTGGACCCATTTCCCCTTCATCACTTACTGTGTGACCCTAGGAAAATCACTCAACCTTGCTGTGTTTTAGTGTCCTCAGCTAGAAATTGGGAAGATAATAACGCTACTTGGTAAGATTTCTGTGATGATTAAGTCCACATGTAAAGCCCTTAGAACCTGCCTAGAGCATAATAATCACTAAATGCTAGCTCATCTCTCCTTCTACCAAGGAAATGCACAATATGCCCAGAGCATGAACAACTTAAATATTCCAATCATAGCTGCAGTGTAAATAAATTACAGCCCCGGGCCAGGAGTTCCCGACAAGAGGAGACTTCAGGTCTGTGGTAGAAGAGGGGCACCAATCGGTCCCTCTCTTCTATTGTTGCTCCCAAATCCAGAGCCACTTGGAATCCAATATGGCACCCCTAAGAGCCTTGGAAGGGAAAACCAGCCTCCACATGTGACAATACCATGTTCTGAACAACCACAGCACCGAGCATAAACCAAAGACACCAGGAATGACAAGCCTTGGTATCCTAACTCCAACTTTCTCTAAAGACATTTAAGTCAGTGAACTGATCTCATTCTTGGCAGGTCAATATAAGCAGAGTAGCACATAGAGTTACTCTGCTGATGTGAACACATCACACACAGGTTGAAGGCTCACCATGCATTTTCATTATGTGCAAAGTACATACAGTCAGAAGCCCTTAGAGTTTCGGCTGGGAGAGTTTGGAGGCCAGAATAGGTCCCTGAGCCAGTGAAGTTCAGTCTTTAAAGCATTATGCCTGTTGAGCAAAAGATAACATTTTTTTTTATACAGTCTGGAAAGTGCTGTGCACTCTGCAAGCTCCCTTCATTTATTATTGCTCTAATCAGCAATCCAGTGTACACAGGACCAGATTCCAAACTCAAGAATATGCCTTAGAAGTCTCTGTTGCTACCTGAGGAGTTGTTATTAGGAGAGAAGAAAGTCTTGGGTTTTGAAATGCGTCTGTTTGAATTTTGGTATTCATTGATTCTCACACAGATACACTGAATATTTCCATTAATTGAAGACAAAGATGGTTATAATTGTCAAAAGTAGGCAGGAGGCATATTTGGTGTTTTTAATCATGCTCCTCTCTGGATGTGCACAGTGGACAGGTTTGGAGAAAACAAATCACATTTTCAAGAGCCACCGCGGGACTACTAGGAGGCACAGCAGACTTGCCGTGATGTGGCATGTGCATGCTGACAGCCCCGTCCGATCTCCATGTATTAGCTGGCGCAGCTAGGGGAGTGGTGCCCCATAAAGATGAAGACTGGAGTTGTTAGGAATCACAGCTACCACAGTATAATTAGTAACCCATTCCAGGTGGAAAGAGAAACCAACGAGACAGAAAAAGAAAAATATTTCAGATTGAGAAACAATGCTTGTCATTGACAAGGTTTTGCTACAAGGAAGCTCTCAACAATTGCTTCCTCCTGACACTGGCGTGCAGCCAGCTGGCGTTTCTGCGGGTTACACTGAGAACCAGTGAATACCATGTGGGCGGTTGTCAACATGAGAAACAAGAAAAATTGAGAGGAAAAATGCACTGGAAGTTATAACATCAACTTTCAGGGGTTTTTGATTTCTACCCAGATGGCACAAATATTCCTAGGTATTGGTACCCACACACTAGGCATCTCTAGATGATAATCACAAAAACTGTCAAGTTTACAAAGTACTGGTCCACGTGCAGGCTGGACTGTAAAGTCAGGACCCTGCAGCCCAGGACCTATGTGGTGGTAGCGGTCAGGGGCAATGGCTTTCTCCCAGAGCTGCAGGGGTGGTGATTGTGATGGCTCTTTCAGTTTGCATATAGATCAGGGCCACCTGGCCCAGACAAAAGTCAAGTAAAAAGGGAACACGTGGTCTTCTCTTGACAGTGCTATTACACGTACTTGGGCGATATATCACATGATGGGTTTCCTGCTATTTCTTCTCTTAGAATGGAACGTTCATTAGCTATATATAAATGTCAGATACCTCTTCTGGGCCATTTTGGTCCCGGCACCCCTAGAAAACGGATAGCCTTAAACAAACGTGGCGATTTAAGTCCAGACATACCACCTACCACCGTAGAATTTAGGATCATGTATGTTTGATTTATTCTTCTCCTTTCTGACAGGAGAAGAATAAATATAAAGCTGATATGTATGGATCACTTATTCTGTGCCAAGTGTTTTTCTAATATCTTACTATGTCAAATTTCATTTCTGTACATTATCACATTTAGTCCATGAAACCAGCCTCTATGATTGATACTCTTGTTCTCCTCACTATTACTATTGATATTACTCAGATGGGAAAAAAATCAAGGCCGCAGGGGACCCGGATCACACAGTGAGGAGCGATGCTGCCAAAATTCTCACCCAGGCCGCCTGGCTTCAGAGCTTGTGCCTCCCCAACCCCACTTCACATGTATCTGAGATGAGACAGGGAAAGAAATGAACACCCTGACCCAGAACTCAAGAGGCTGTTTAATAAATGGTGGTTATTAATATTAGCATACTTAATATCATTCCCGCCCTTGTTCTTATGAACCTTTCTCCTCTACTTTGCTTAAGTGTCTCAGAAAAGGAGACTACATTTGTTTCAAGAACGGGACAGACGCTGCAGCATGGGCCACTGCAAATGAGTCAGGTATGGCATCAGGTAGGCGGCCCGGCACCTCGGCCAAGTGGGAATTGGGTATTATGTCAGCGACCCAGAGGAGATGGGTCCCCACGCATCTGCTTGGGATGACAGCATCCATCCTCAGCATCTGCTTCCACTGTCACATCTGAACACACCTGGGGAAGGCAGAGGTGTGAAGGAGCAGGAAACACGGAGAGCACCAGTGGAAGGAAGGGAGTGTGAGGTACGTGCCTTAAACGTCTGCTCCTAGGGAAGCTTGAATACGGCACAAGGAGGGTGACCACCCCAGTAGCCAGATGGATATCCAGGCCCATCTCTCAAAGACTTTATTTTTAGAAGGCAAGGGGGTGGAAATAGTAGGATGTAAGTGACTTTTGTGAGCATTCAACACAGACTTCTTCTCTTTCCTGTCTTCTCTTCTCAGGCCTTTGTATCAAACCAGGAGGGGACAAAAGGGCAGGATTTTCCTCTTCAAAATACTGAGCCAGATGACATGCAAATCACACCCTCACTACTCTGTGGACCTTGTCGGGCATATAGCCAGCATCATCTTGCTCCCTTCTTCCTAGGCAACCACACTGATGAATAAGAATTTGTAATCCGCAGATTCACCAACACACACCCTCTAGGTCATCCAGGACCACTCCTCCTCGTCCAGTTGTCTTGGGCTTACGGTGGAGGAAAAAGGAAAACCAGTGAAGTGTCCACGGTCCGGTCCTAGCCGTGCATGCGGTTCTCCCGAAAGATAACCAGTGAGAGGTGTATATTCTTCAACGGTTTGAATTGCCGAGGACCAGTCATGCCCCAGCACAAAAACACCATCTATTTGCCAGTAGATACTGCCTACATTTTTACTCTGGCACAGCCCTCTATTCTGAATCTCAGGCTCACATACCTAAATGCCTGCTCATCCATTCCATTTAGATGTCGGAGAGGCATCCCAAATTTAACAGGTCCAAAAGGGAACTTTTGATCTTCTCCCCTAAAAATGGGTTCTTCTCACAATCTTATCCATTTCCTTGAAAGGAAACTCCTGGGGTTTTTTTCATTTTTATTTATTTTTAAATTTTAAACATTTCATGAGGAATAGTCGATGTACAATATATGTTACAGGTGTTCAATACAACGATTCACAATTTTAAAGGTTATATTCCATTTATAGTTATGAAATAGTGATCATATTCCCTGTTCCCATTCTCCAATTTTTTTCAACACATAAAAAATAAACACCCAGGAGTTCCCATCACAGCTCAGCAGAAACGAATCCGACTAGGAACCATGAGGTTGCGGGTTCGATCCCTGGCCTCGCTCAGTGGGTTAAGGATCCGGCGTTGCCATGAGCTGTGGTGTAGGTCACAGATGTGTCTCGGATCTGGCACTGCGGTGGCTGTGGTGTAGGCCAGCATCAGTAGCTCTGATTAGACCCCTAGCCTGGGAACCTCCATATGCCGTGGGAGTGGCCCTAAAAAAACAAAAAAAAAAAAACAAAAAAACACCTATACTACCAATTAATAGAGGAGAAAATAAATGTTAATCTAATCTGGGAAACTCAGACCCAATAGTTTAGCTATTGCCTTAAGATAGCTCAGTCTTTTCTGGCCTGTCTCTTCGTTTTTCAAACTATCTTCCCCTTTCCCTGCTACTTATAAAAATGTCAGAGTGTGTGGGGGAAGGTAGCTAATGGGACCTAGTGCTGGTGCTGGGGAGATGGAACCTGCAAAGAATCCAGTGTCCCCCGTTACAAATGTTTTCATCTGTTCTGCTCCATGAACTTGAGCTACAGAAGTATAGTGCTTCTTTCACAGTTTTGGAGAGTGAAAGTCTGGTGTTCATTGACAGAGTCCACAGTCTCCACCTTTTAAACCCATTTCCCTATGCCCATCTTGGAGTCTTCTGCTCCACAGCCCCCTCATTCCCAACTGCTGAGAGTCTTCTGGTCTCTCCAGGCATCTGCCTCCCCACACCAGGCCAATTTGGCTAAGCCTCACAAAGACCAAGGGGAGCCAGTGATGGCACCACCATTTCTAAGCCACATTGAGCAGAGACCCATTGTAAAGCTTAGGATTGTTATTTCAGCCTACAGCCTCTCCCCACATAAGCCATTAGCACTCAGGTTCTCAGGATCACAAAATTGTTTGGATAATTCTTAAACTTCCTTGTGCCAACATGAAGCGGACCCAACTGAGGGGACAGGAAGACCTCCTCACTCTATCTCAGCTCACCCCTTCCAGAAATCCTCCTGGAACAGAAGAGGCCAATTTCTGCTTCCCATTTCCTATCCCCCTTGGCTTCCTTCCATGCCAGGGAGATGAGTCTCGTGGCCTAGCTACCAGAGGTAGAAGGACAAGCTCTTTAAGTAATAACAGAAACGTCATAATTAAAATCCTCTGGGAGTTCCCTGGTGGCCTAGCAGTTAAAGACTAGGTGTTGTTGCTGCTGTGGCACAGGTTCTATCCCTGGCCCAGGAACTTCCACATGCCATGGGCACAACCAGAAAATAATCCTCTAGATTTGGTTCTTGAAAAGTTAAATGGGCGATGATAGAATGGGGGACGAAGTTTTATCTTGTTCTAGATTTCAAAATGAGCATCTCAGCACAAAGATCACATTTAGGCAATTAAAAGCTAAAATACTCTTTCTTTTTGCATTCTTGCTATACTGGTCCTCATCCCTCAGCCCCAAGTGGATGGACATTTTTGACGACTGTTAAACAGTCTTTTTTTTTTTTTAATTATATGGCTGCATGCACATCATATGGAAGTTCCTGGGCCAGGGATTGAATTCGAGGTGTAGCTGAAATCTAGGCCACAGCTATGGCACCAATGGTTCCTTTAATCCACTGTGCCAGGCTGGGAAATGATGAGAAATGATAAATGTCGTTGAAGGCCACTAAGTATTTTTTAAGTTTTATTGACATAGTTATTTACAATTTTGTGATCACTTCTGCTGTACAACAAAGTGACTCAGTTACACATAGACACATATCCATTCTTTTCCCGATTCTTTTCCCAAGTAGATTATTAGTGAATATTGGGTAGAGCTCCCTGTGCTATACAGCAAGTGCCCATTGACCAACAGTCCAGAAGCCACAGTTTGCCTATACCAGTTCCAAGCCCTCAGTCCGTGCCGCCCCCACACCTGTCTCTTTGTTAGCCATAGATTGCCACTCAGTTTTAGAGGGGGGTGTTGCAGAGCAATAGATTGTGGGAACAATGTCCGTGGAAATGCTATGAGTGCCGTGGATCACCGGGGCTCAATGCGTCTTTACTTGTGTAACAAGATCTCAGTTTATTCTGGAGAGTTCATTTCACGGCATAGGATGTCCGTGTTTGCCTAGCACTTTGGGAGAACCCTGGCAAGTCATGGAAAATGCAAGGCAAATTGCAACACTCCCCCAGCAACACTGGGAAGTTACTGGATGCAGAATAAGGTAAGAGCCGAGAAAGTATGTTATATTCCTATGAATAAGGGATCTCAAGGATCTCAAGATTTTCCCGTGTTGTTAGATTTGCTCAGGTATGGTTAGAGATGAATATCCTGGAAGGCAAATGGAGAAGGAACGTCTATGCTGCTAGACTTTTCTTCTGACACACAATCCTATGGACCAAAGTGAGCCCTGAAACTTAGCAAATTATTTGCAAGTGACAGCCCTTTCATTTGTACCCAGAGCTGCTGTGAAGGACCACCACTGCCTCAGCTTGATCCAATTACTGCTCCGTGTACCTTATCACACAGCTTCGTTTTGTCCCACTCCTGTCCTAGAATCTGTGCCTCATTAAGATCAGATCTGACAGGCTCTGTCAAGGCCCAGTTAGAGCTGGTGGCTTCTCTTTATTTGGGCACAACTGCAAACTCCATGGACTTATATTCAGTCACATATAAGGGAGGGCAGCCTGTGCTGCTAAGATTTTCATTTACTCTGCTGCTGTTTATCCCATCCCGGGCATTTAAGCACGTACGATTTTCCAGTGTTTTTTATCAAAAACATCTCATCCCCTTCACATCCTTTTTCATGAGGCTAAAGTACTACTTCTTGATGAGAAAAATACCTCTAATGAAGAGACTAGGAATTCGTACGGTGTTTTGTGACATGGGTCAAAATGTTCTCCTTTATTTTCGCATTCTCGCTGCTCTCCCAAAGAGCATAATGAGCAGTAAACGATAATACAGCATCTTGTCGAGAAAATTTCAGCTCCTCCACCTTTGGTGGGCTCGATTTCCTCTCAAACCGACAAGGGCTCAGTTGCTGTCTGTTTGCCTTCACGTAGCCTTTACATTCAGATGAGCCTTCTTGCATGGGCTCCTGGCAGGTCCACATGGAAACAAAGCACATGGGAAATGAGAGCGCCTTCCCTCACTGGTGTTGGTTTCCAATAGGGTATCTTTGTTTCAGTGACAGGGTCCAAGGGCGAAATACACCGTAAGACCAGAGATATGTGAGCAGAAAAATGACTGAAATGATTCCCCGGTTACTCAGGCCAAAGTAGCAGAAGGAGAGAGGGGGTCCCAAGGGCCTGGTAGGTTCTACCGGAATTATCTAGCTAATTGCTCCGACTCTTTCCTTTGGCAGTGGAGACCTGGGTTACGATTACACAGGCCAATGGAAGTTTTGTTTTTCACATTCCCTTCGTAAGGACAGAAATGAAAGGGAGACGAGCCACCTGTCAGGATTTAGGTAGACGCCTAATTCCATGACTGTGCTCTTTGCAGGGAACTTGTAAAGAGCTTAGAGGTAAGCACTAAACTAAATAGAAAAAAAAGAAGCCCAGTTTCCTTAGCCCCTCTTCAGCCCAACGTCTAACCTCCAGATGCTGAGGGGCTCCAGGCTGGCTTTGCCCTTTTCCCATCTCCATTCTCGCCTTAATCTCAAGCCACACCCATGATTTTAAGTACTGTCCATACCCCCAGATTTACAGCTCCCCTGAGCGCACCCTTGAAAAACCATTGCAGAAACATCTGCTTTTTTTCCAATCCTGCCACAGCCTGTACAACCTCCACCTCCACCACTGAGAGTTAACACGTATCTGTTAACTCCACGTCCTGTACTGAAGCATTTCTAGGCAGGCTCTCCTTTCACTTCCCAAGTCTGAGGAGTAGACTCTGCAATTATCCTTTTTTTTTTTTTTTATGAATTAAGAAACTGAGGCTGATGGAGGGTCCATGACTCATCCAGTGTTTCACAGACACGAAGGAGTGGACCTTGGACTTGAGGGCTCCACTGTTCGATTCTTAAATCTCTATTCGCAGTGTGCTGCTTCTCTATGGTGTTTACTGTTTCATGTACACAGTTGTGATTTAGCGGGTGCTGTTTTGATCAGAGCCGAGGCTGCGTCCTACACTGCAGCTCACAGCAATGCCGGATCCTTAACCCACTGAGGCAGGCCATGGATCGAACCCGCATCCTCAGGCATACTAGTTGGGTTCGTTATTGCTGAGCCGCAATGGGAAGGCCATCTAATGCCAGCTCACAGGCAAGGACACTGCGTGCTTACCTCTAGCAAAGCCTTGCGTGGCCCTTTATTACTGAGGCTGAGATTTCACAGAAAGCCACTATTACACTTATTAGCCTGGCTAGAAGATAAAAGAGCATTTTTCTAATCAGAGTTTTACCCCATTTCTCAGTCTCTAGAAAGCTATAGAACAGGTGGACTGTGATGCACCTGATTTATAGAGGGATAACCAGATTCTCCGGCTTCCTCTCCAGAATGCACTTGGCAGGGATAGAGAGAAACTAGATATTAAATGCAGGTCAGATTCCTTCAACTCTAAAAATTGTGTTTGGAGGTCACCAGGCCAAAATCTCGGAGCCCAGCCTAGAAAGCCTTAGGAGAGTAGGGATTTATTATTCGTGGGACAAAAGATGTAATCAAAAGACTTGTTCTTAACCCTACTGGGGATCAGCCTCTTGTCTTAAAGACATTTTTTTTTTTTTTTTTGCTGTTTTGAGCTTTTGTCGCATTGTTCTATCATTTAGTGTCAAATGGGGTGAGTTCTCCTTCCCTTTGTAACGAATCATTGCTGACATGTAGTTAAAAACCTTTTACTCCAGAGAATCCGCCTGTGGTGTTTTAGGTCAACCTCACCCCAGGTGAAAAGACCATACATGGTGTCTCTGAGTCCGGGATCTGAAAATACAGCAGGCTTGTTGAAAGCCGACACTTTGTAGTTCATCAGGCTGGGTCATCTTTCACTGAGGCTCATGTGCCGTCCAGTGGCCCACAGCGAGTCTGTTCCCGGCTTTGTTCAGTGTGCTCTGGATGCAGCAAACGAGAGGGGACCTCATGGACTGGCTCCCTCCCACCCAGCCCTCGGGAAAGAATTCAGCGCAGGACCCAGCTTTCTCTTCACATTTTGAGGTCTTTTCAGTAGTTCCATCCTGTGAAGCCACGTGGCTGTGTGTTTCTTCTGATTTCTTTTCCAGTTGTTTCTTGTTCGTATACAGACGTCCTATTTGTGTTTTAAGTCAGGGCGATTGAGATGTAATTATGTATACAGGAAAGTCCACCCTTTGCTGTGTGCAGTTCTATGAGTTTTGACATGGGTACCCTCAGGAACCACCACCACCGTGCAGAGGCAAAAGTTCCCTCCTTCCAAAACATTTGCTTGTGTCCTTTGCCATTCGCTCCTTTCCACAGCCCAGTCCCCTGCAGTAGCCGATCTCTTCTCTGCCTTTACAGACTGTCTCTAAAGAATCGGACAATATGCAGCCTTTGAAGCTGGCCTTTTAAGCTTATCCTGTTGCATTTGAAATCCACCCATGTTGGTGTGTGTATCTGTAGTTGGTTCCTTTTTATTGCTAAATAATATTCCATTGTAAGGATGTACCACAGTTTATCCATTCACCAGTCGAAGGACACTTGGGTTGTTTCCAGTTTGGGGCACTTACGAATAAAACTAGTACAACTGGGTGTGTACAGGTTTTTGTGTTATCGTAAGTATTTATTTCTTTGGGGATAAATCTACATTGCTGGGTCTATGGCGAGTACATATAACTTTGGAAGAAACTGTCTGTTTTCCAAAGCGGCTATACATTCCTAACCATCAGAGTCCTGGTTGCTCCATATCCTCCTCGGCATTTGATACTACTGGTGTTTTTGTTTGCTTCTTATGATTTACTTTTTAGTTTTTATAGTTTGTGTGCAGTGATAGCGCCTGCGATTTTGATTTGCTTTTCCATAAAGACCAAGAGTACCGTGTACCTTTCTTTGTTTATCCACCTTTTTGCCATTTTTATAGCTTCTTTGGTAAAGTTTTAGTTCAAATTTTTGCCTCTGTTTTTATCAAGGGTTCGTTTTCCTTTTTTTAAAACTGTATGTATATACGCACATTTGTCTTTTTAGTGTGGCACCTGCAACTTATGGAAGTTTCCAGGCTAGGGGTTGAATCGGAGCTATAGCTACCGGCCTATGCCACAACTCACAGCATGCGGGACCCCAGACAGTCTGCAGCCTATACCACAGCTCACGGCAACACCGGATCCTTAACCACTGAGCCAGGCCAGGGATCGAACCCGCATCCTCACGGATACTAGTTGGACTGGTTACTACTGAGCCATGACGGGAACTCCCAATAATTTTTTTAAAAATTTTATTGGAATAGAGTTGCCTTAAAGTGTTGAAGTTGTATTAGTTTCTGGTGACAGCAAAGTGAATCAGTTATACATATATTCTTTCTTTTTTCCCATATAGGTTATTACAGAATATTGAATAAGAAGTTGTTTTCTTAATATTGAACTTTGAACATTCTTTGTATATTCCCATGTGGCCAAGTCCAGGGTGGTTAAAAAAACAATCAAACAGATCAAATTATACCTGGTGTTTCCTATGCCTCCTCTTTCAGCAGAAGCCCTGCAAAAGCAGGAGGACTTACACTTTTCACCACTACAAGTCACAGAGTGAGCAAATGTAGATATGGGCTCTTTTGAACAGTATTGCTCCTCCTTTAACTCTGGGGAGACATCATATAAAGAAGTAAACTGTCCCAGGTGCTCTTCCCTCTATTGCGTTCATTTGCTTGGGGATCTCCAGTCTATGGCTTTTAATACTATCCCTATGCAAATGATTTCCAAATTTGTATCTCCAGTCTGACCTCCAGATCCATATCTCTATCTCTAGGTACGTACCTCTGACTGCCTAATTGATTTCTCTACCTAGAATTCAATAACCATTTTAAAATTCAGCCTGTCTCAAGCTGAACTCCTGATCCTTCACCCCTTATCTGCTCCACTTCAGGTTTCCTCGTGTCCGTGGATGGCACTTTATCCTTCCAGGTGCCCGAGCCAAAGCTTTCAAGTGATTCTTAACTCTTTCTCTTGCACTTTACATCCAACCCACCTCCAATGCTGCTGTCCCAACTTTGATATATATACATCAAAATTACGTCTCAAAAGTTCTGCTGCAGCCATCCTGCTCCGAGGCACCATTACCTCTGGTCTGGATCCCTACAATAGCCATCCACTGGGTCTTCCTGCCTCCTTCCTTACCTGCCTCCCCAGCTTCCACTGCATGGATTACTGTCAACACAGCAACCCACAAGAGTCAATCAGACACCCAATTCAGGTGGCTGTGCTCCTCTAGCTAAAACCCTGATGTGGAAAAGTCAAAGTCACCGTCTTCACAAAGTCCATCGAGGTTCTGTGTGATCTGTTCCCTCCCCCATTTAGCCCCAGATCCCTTTCTGAAAACACTTGAGGGCTCTGTTATTATCACCAAATTCCATCACCAGATTCCAACGTCCCATTTTCCATAGAAGTTAACATTAAATGGCACAAACAAGAAGGTACCTTCCTAATGCCAAGTGAGCGGTGAGTCAGTAGCAGAGCTAAAAACAGCACTTTGCACCTTGCCTACTTCCAATACTATATTCTAACTACTAGATATTCTGGCTTACCAGGAGGTATAATAACCTTGTTTAAAATATAAAAATAGCTGACAGTTATTCATCACTGACTGTTTTCTGGGTAATCTGTATACTTTTTCTTTAGTCCTCCCAACTAGTTACAATTGTACTTTTTCTTTAGGGGCTGAGCCCGCGAATCAGGACATCAGAGAACTCCCTTCGGGCCCCACAGATGATGGCTGAGGGATGGAGGAGGGCTCAGGTGAGCCAGGCTCCAGACCCATCTCATCATTGCCTTATCCTCCCTCCTTGGCCAAAGGCAGGTCAAATACGAAGGAAAAATACGAAGATTATTTTTTCGTGGGCATCTTATACAAAAGATATCAAAGGAAAACATTTTATGCTGCATAATTCTATCTTCAAAATATTCTGGATGTGCTTCTGTCTTCCTCTATTATTTTTTTCCTTCTTTACCCATGCCCACACTGGTGGCAGAGGCCTTAGAAACCTGGGAGAAACACTGCCAGTAAAGATCCTGAAACTCTAAAGAGAATAGTGAATTTACGGGAGGTGAATCAAGTTCCCCTGCCCTGAGAACCAGGCAGCCTAGTCAATATATAGATCTACTTAGCTTTATGCACTAAACATTCCTGAAAAGTTGTCTATAAAATAAATATTTGTATACAAAAATCATATATTCCCACTGCCAGCCTGTGTGATTTTAGAAATGTGTTCCCACACACACAAAGAAAAATATTTACCCCAAGATATTACAAAACGATGCCGGCGAAACCCAGCATGCCTTTGAAGGAACAGTCTGACTGTCAACACCACTCACACAAGAGGTTCATCAAATGGACAAACAATCCATCTGATTGATCATTGATACTCCTGCAAAAGCACAACTATGTCAAAACACACAATCGATTCCCACTCAAATATTTAAACAGCTTTACTAGGCTGTGATGCTGTTTTATTAAACATAAAACCCAATAGAAATAAACGAGAATACTTTCAGGGGAGTCCTCAGGCATCCTTTGCTCTGCAGTTAACAGGCAAGGTGTTGCTGCCCGTTTTAACCAGCCACATACTCCGTTTGCCCTCAGTAAAAGTTCAATAACCTTAATGATATCGAATTGATGAAAAAGAGATTCTATGTCTCTTACCATAATAAGAACAATTGCTGTGTCACCTGAGATAAAAGGAAGCTTCTTGCTACTTGTATACAACCCTGAAAACTTTGGAACAAGCTGTCACATGTGTAAATCAGGATGTGGCCTCCGGTATTAGCTACATAGATGCCATTCTGTGCAACTTGGGAGAATCCTATTTGGAAGACTCCTGATTGCCTCCTCTATAAAAATGTGCATTGTAATATCAACCTCATAGAGTCATCCATATAATTAAATATTAATTTACTCACACGTCTTATCTAATTTAACCCTCATCAATCATGAAATAAGTATTATTTATCCCAATCTGGCAGATGTAGAAACTGAAGCTTGGCACACTCACTTATCTAGTGTTAGGCAGCTAATGGCATTTGAATTAAGGTCTTTCTTAATGTAAGGTCTGTGCTGTGCTTTTTAGCAAAACACTTAACTTGTTGTAGGCCTTCAAAGAAGTTTATATATTTAGTGACAAGTTTGTGGATCAACAAATAAGCTTTTGTCCTATGGGTGAAGGAATGAATGAATGAATACGGTAAGTGTGTAAATGCATGTACATGTGTAAATAATGTGGGTGCAGATTCACGCCATGGAAATTTTACTACTTGTTGCCAACATTGGAACAGAATGAGTCCTAATTAGAAAGTTACTGCCCATAACACATTACCAAAGAATTAGAAGAAACAGAAACACCTAAACACCACTAGTCCTATGCTAAAAGTAGCTTCCTTTTTCTTGGGATGAATTCACAGTTTTCCTGGGCAAATTGTACTTATTGAAATAAGTGCTACAAGCTTTGGAAAATTTTCGTCAAACCAGGCCATTCAGCACAGAAACAAATGTATCCGTACTTAGCTATCATACTATTTCTGAAAAATAAAGCCAGAGCAATTATAAATATGGGCAAACATTGTCAAATTTTCTAATAATGTGAGAAAGCACTGGTACTGTCACTAAAGCATTTGAATTATTAATAGGTCTGCTTTTAAGAGTGTGGATGTTTGGGTTGATTGAATGGCCCTTCATGGAGTGGGGTTTAGCATTCTGGCTAGCTTGGTGGGCCAATTTCCAGATCTCAGTCTTATACACACAAAAGCCATTATCAGGCAGAGTGGACAGTTCCCAACAAGGTTAGCCCCTTCTTTGCCACCATTGGCAGCAGCTACTGCTTTCCGTCTCCCCAGCTCGGGGGCTCCCTAACAAGGGGAAGCTGGAGCTCAGTGAAAAGAGCACAGTTCTCGAGATCAGATGCACTTGCTTCAGATCCAACTTTTTAATTTATTTTTCCATTTAATAAATACTTATTTTCATTAAACAAGTACAAACCACTTTCTGGGGAGCTATCAAAAAAAAGGTCGATGATTTTAGATGGCCCGATACCCCAGCCAGCATTCCTTCTTCCTTGCTAAACCCTTCTCCGTGGAGTGGGGGTAGGGAGGGATTTCACTAAAAACAAACAAACAAACAAACAAACAAACAAAACCCAGCAAGCTGCATGGAGCAGGTTCTGACCAAAGGGAAGGAGGAGGTCTCTGCATTTCTGGGTCATGGACCAGGAAAGTATAAAGCGTGTCTCTCCTCATGTCTTGAATAGAGCAGTAGTGGAGGGAAGTGAGTGCTCAGCCCATTCCCTTTGGCTCTGACTGTCCCAGTGCAAGCTCTTACCAGCTTCTGAAAACAAGCATCTGGGACTCTGCACGGAGGGCTTTTCTCTGGTTTCTAAGGGGAGGGCCTGCCAGAAATGCTGAGGGAGTTACTCTCTCCTGGAGTAGCCCTCACTAGTAATAGAGGAGAATAAATGCCCACTCACAGTCTCCCAGAGGCTTGCCGAAGACCGAGCCCTGGAGTCTGCTGCTGCCCTGCTAGCTCTCTGCCTTCCCTTTCCTGTCTCACATATTTCTGTCTTCATCAACCTACTGATATTTCCTGAGATCATCTCCCAGATTAACTAATCGTACAGAAATCTGTGTCTCAGGGTCTGTTTCTGGGGGAAACCCAAGACAAGGACTAAAGGACTTGCATGAAAACACACTGGGTGTGTCCAGGGCACGGGTCCCCCACCCCCAACAGCACATATGTGCTGGTGCACCGTGAAAATCACCTGCAAGTCCTCCCACCCTGACACCCCAACTCTGTGCTCAGGGAGAACTTGCAGGAGCTGTCCCACCCCACCATACACACAGACAGTTGACCTGTGAACAACGAGTTTGAAGTGCACCGGTCCACTTATACATGGGTTTTTCCAGGTGACGAAGTACAACCCAGAGCTGGGGTCCCTCCTCACGAGTGTCTAGCCCCACAACAACACCCCCCCACACACACAGCCACGGGGCAGCTCCATCTCCTGGAAGTCTCCTGGGGGCATCCCGGACAACGTCTGTGCCAAGCAGAGTCTTCTTTCTAAGGGCACTAGCAAGGTGGGCGAGGCCCCTTGCAAAGAACTTTAGAGGCTGAATCCTACATGAATGTCTCCCAGGGTGGGCCTGCGTGCATGATTAGGGGGTCGAGTGGGAGAGGGACTGGGATTCTCAAAAGAGCAAGCAGGGGCTCTGAGCTGCTAAAGTTCAGGTAGTAATATTTATGAGCCATCATTTATAAGAACTGGGTCTTCACATGACACAAGCGGTTAGGCATCCAGACACGTGGTGCATAAGTAGATGTAGTGCCAGCTCTGCATTAGTGAAGGTGATTCTGCAAAGCTCTTTGGGGAACAACTAATGCGTATGGAACAGATGCTGCAGCCTTTGCAACATTTTCTAACTTTTAGAGACCTATGAGAATAAAATGTTTCTACCAAAGAGAAAGAAGGTGGGGATGGAATAGGAAATGCTTCTGGATGTTTTAAAACTTACTCTTGGAGAGGATGCTTCACCAACTCTTCATTAAGCAAAATGTAGAATTCTAAGAGCAAGTAGGAAGAGAAAGAAACTAAAGTTGCCTTGCACTGACTTCACCCTGTCATCCTGGTGGTTGCGCAAACATCCCCTTAGCTCCCAGAAAGTTCTTTTGAACTCTCTCACTGCGCACTTGAGTTTGGCGTCCATCATTTTTAGTCCCTCTGTAAATGCACCATTGAAGGAAAAATGAATGGAGAAAATAAATCGTTATGGAAGAATAAAAAATGTGTGATGGCTCACCATGAACCATGCTTTTGAATAAGACAGAGGTGACAACTATCCACAATTATGTGTCCCATAAATTCCAAGAAGTGAAAAAAAAAGCATCTCTTTCTGTCAAATTGAATGTGCCATTGCCTCCCATTCACCCAGAACAGCAGTGAAAGGGACATCACTGGAGAATTTTTTTCTGATCTGTTTTGTACCTAGAAGTCTGCTGAAATGACCACTGGACAACACAGACAATTAGCCAAACAGCCAATTTAAGAGTCTCCCTCACCCCACCACCAGCAGGATGCCCTCCCTTCCCCTGCCAAGGAATTAATTGACTGAATGACTGAATTGCCAGCACGGATCACTTGTTTTATGAACAAGGAGTCTTTGCCTTCAGACTTGTATCCACAAATACCTATTAAAGATTATATTGTATTCTATGAGATATAAAAAGCACAACATTCGGAGCTAGGAGTCCAAGGCTTTTTTTTTCTTTTGCTTATTTAGGGCCACGTCCATGGCATATGGAAGTTCCCTGGCTATCAGAGTGGCATCAGAGCTGTAGCTGCCAGCCACAGCCATAGCAATGCAGGATCTGAGCCACATCTGTGACCTACACCACAGCTCAGGGCAACACCAGATCCTTGACCCACTGGGTCCACGGATGGAACCCACATCCTCATGGATACTAGTTGGGTTCATTATCACTGAACCGCAATGGGAACTCTGCAAGGTTCTTTTCCTACTTGGTAACTGAAAAGCAGTGTGGTCACTTTATGTTTTGGTTTCCTCATCTCCAAAATGGGCTGAGCAGTGAGTATGGTGTTCTCCAGGATGCTGCTGGGCTTTACAAATGTTCTGGTGTTTGATTCTGGTAGCAAAGCACAAGAATGCTCCTGGAAACTGCCAGCACATGCATTTAGCACCTGCAGAGAGAGAGTTTTATGAGGTGTGATGCCTTCTTATGACGAAATCTACTACTCAGTAGGACAAAGATTAGGTCATGGATTCCTCAGTCAACTTTTAGTTTATTTACATTTTTTTTTTCAACCAAGGTATCATTGACCTATAGTATTATAATAGCTTGGTGTACAACATAATTATTTGATGTGTGGATATACTGTGCAATTAACAAGGCCAAGAAAACTTTCAGATGTTAAGTATTCTGCAATATATTTTTGATAAAAATTATACTCGTGGAACTTCCTTTGTGGGATTTCAACATGAAATAATGGAGAATGTTGGCATTTGGCAGCTCGGACCAAAAAAAACATATTACAGAAAGGACTAAGCTCAAGAGTCCTTTCTGAGTCCACAGCAACGTGCATCAGAGACAGGTATTGTTTGGTTCAGCATGGGTCTGTAGTGTCAGCGTGCTGATAGCCATAGCTGTGTTGAGGTGGTGATCAGTAGCTTCTCCATTTTATAGACTCAAGACTTGCGTGTCAGAGCCAGGGCTCAAATCCAGGTTTGTCTTGACCCCGAAATCTCCGATCCAAGTGAGATGGGCCTTGATTCTGGAGCTACAAGTCCAGACGGAGGGGCAGGACTACACAACACATTTCTTTGTAAAAATCTCTTCTGGCCACGTCTGAGGCCAATGTGATGGTTCAAGGTTACTAGGTCATGCTGAGGCTGTCAGCAGAAGTTGAGTTTAAGGGAAAAGGAAGATTACAATCAAAGACCATGTCTTACAGATTGATTCAAAGTCCTGGGGACCCCACCCCCCGCCACCTCCAGGCAAGACTTGAAGCCGTGTGCAACTGAGCACAGAAGAAGATTGAAAAGGAAATATATCAGAAAAAAAAAAAAACTTGAAAGGAGGATTCAACAAGAAGCACCTAATCTTGTATCACCATACACCACCGCTCCACATATCCTCGGCTCTAGGCTTCATCACAGCCTTCTCTTAGCAGCAGAGGCAGAAATCAGATCTGCCCACCCTGCTTCACCAGAATGCTGTAAAAGTAAAATGAAAATGTGTGAAAAGTGTTTAAATCTCATTGAAGTTGGTTAAATGAATCCAGGGTGCTCTCTTTATGTATTATTACAAATTATCTTTGGTATCATAAGTAGCAGCCATTCAAGAGAGCTCTATCCACTCTCCATGCAGAAATTTATTTCTGCCACCCACGCAGTGGTTTTTGATAAAACTGTTCTTCCTCCTGTAAAGAAAACGAGCAACTGGCTATAAAACTATTTTCCTGGGATTGTATTTGAAATGACACAACTCTAGCAAGTTCCCACTCCGGAATATACTTTTTGAGTTCTTCTTTAAACCCTCTGTATAGTCTCATCTGTCTCTCAAGTGTATGTATGTGTTTTTAAAAGCCAGGCTCCCAGGACTGAGACAGAACAAATGAATGCATCCTCAGGGGAAATGCTAAATCAGTGACATGAAGGTGATTTAAAGGTCTTGAGGAGCATCCAATATTATTAAGCTTAAAGCATAGCCCTGGCTTCCAAGGAACTAGAGCCAGCTGAAAGTAGCAACCTCAAATTAAAAGAGAGAGAGAGAGAGAGAGAGAATATGTCGTATTTACAACTCCCATATTAACTCAAAACGAGAGAGAAAGACATTTCCGGAGAGAAAATAATTTTTCTTTTCTGGATTCATTGCATAGGCGATTTCAGTGCTTTTCTGAAAAGCTCTGTGTAGGATGCTTTTTAGCTCAACTTAGTCCCCACTTTAAATTCTGTTTCTTGGGGCAAGATCACTCTTTTTTAGAGCAGAGCCAGGTAATAGTCAGCCTCCTGGATAGTCTGAAGCTTATGAAAGCCTTCCCTGCCTTTCATCTCTCCATAAAACTGTACACTCTCCTGATTACCCCAAATTACAATGTTTGCTGCTACTCCCTTTAATCAGATTTGAGCAACTCTCTTTAGTTTAAAAAAAAAATCAAATGGCATTTCCCTTTCATAGGGTTTTACACTTCATAAGAGGAGCGAATTCCGTTATCCTTCATTGCTCCCCAAGAGAGATTTTTCTTTTAATGTTTTGAAGCCACGATTGTTGTGTCTCAAGATTCTCAGTCTTGGCCCCATGGTGGTGGATTGGATTACTCTGCTGTTTCTCACCTGCAGTGTAAGACTCCCATGTAGATTACGACATGGTTTAAGAGGAATTATCTCCTTTTTTTAATAGATCACATACTGAGTCTCAAGCTCGAAATTCAACAGAAAATCAAGCTAATTGTTCATTTCTTCCAGGATATCCCTGAAGGATAATTGACCTCTGCAGAGCAACTTCTTTGTAGGAACCTAAATAATTAAGTTGGAGGAAATACATTTCTTGTTCAAGATTCCAATCGTAAAGGGTTTTTTGTGTACATGATGAGATCATAACCCTGAGTGCATTTTATACAAAAGGTAAATATGCACCTTTCCCCACCAGCCTGTCTTGAACTAGTTATTTGAAGCCGGGCCAACATTCAAATTATGGTTATAGATAAAATCTTTACCTTTCAAGTTATTAAAATGAACTATTCTCAACCAGATCAAACCTTTCCTCAGCTAAAAAATCAAGTTCTTCTACACCCACTGGGTTAAAACTTACCCTAAAAAAATGACCTGGAAGCATACAAGATAGACAGCTTTGAAAAATTATAGGGTTGGATGTCTTCCCCAATTGGCACATTTATCCCTTTTTATTTTAATCGACTATGCTTATTGGCCTCTCCTATAAATTTTCTGCAGTGACTATGATTCGCATTCTCCAAATGATAAAAAAAATAAGGCTAACGCCAAACTTCTAATTCAGTGAGAAGACAAATAAACAGTCCTGATGAGGTAGCTGTGTTTCCTGTGAGGTTTAAAGGCATCTCAACCTAAAACATGTTAAATACACCTTCCTCTCAAAATAAGAGCATACCAGAGGGAATCCTGAGGTATGCGTCTCCAAACTCACTAAAAATTACTCAAATTGCAAAGGCCTTGCCAATTCCTAGAAGCAACCCCAATTTTAGTCAATCCAGTCAGTGCGATTTCTAACTGAACAATCGTAACCTCCAGAAGGAGCTTCACCATGAAATATTTCAAGGTGCTTGAGAAAAATGGAACAATGTTCCCCACGGTGGCCTGAGGCCTGGGAAACCTTCCCTAGGAGAGGACAACTTTTTTAGCTCACGGCACATCCCCAGCCACCCCCAAAGTCTCTGATTTGTAAATTGCTGAATCAGTTTGTGCACATTTGGAAAATTACTGCTTTCCTGCAATTTTCTGTAAGCTATTGCTAAATTGTTCTGTTGAACGTTAGTGAAAAATTATATTTTTAAACTACCTCTGAATCCTAAAAGCCCATGGCACAGTATTCTGTTTATGTGAGCAATTTAGCTTTATTAAACAGCATGACATAGACTAAGGGAGCTAAGAGAAGCGCGGTACAGTACATGCTCCAAAATCATCAGCCAGAGAAGCCAATCTGTTTCCATCCTGATGACTGAAAACTGAACGGGACACCTGAGAAGGAGGGGGAGCTGCTCCCCACATAGACTCTGCTCCCTCTTCCACCTTGGATATTGTTAGAGGGCTTTTTCCAGACAGTGTAAGTTTGAGGAGCACTTTCCAGAAAGTATTTATTTCTGAACTTCTCTGTTTTCAGCCTTTTACCGAACCGCCAATTACAGTTTGCTTTGCTCACCTTGGGCAATATGAGACTATGATTCCCAAATAGAATTTGAAGTGCTCTACTCAGAAGACAGAATCTGCTCATTCGTTAAACAAATGGAGTCAGCTAACCCAGCGCTAACCCCAGAAGTGAGAAAAATAGACCCTTTCAAATTATTTGCTAACATACCAAGTGATGTTAGCTTTGCAGACCAAGGGAATAAAAATGATTGCTGCAATCGGTTAGTCTCTGTGTGCCCTCCCAATGCATCCTGCCTGCAAGTTCTAGAAAGGATAGGATTAAAAGGAAACATGAGGAAATCCAGCGAATCATCACATAATGTGTTGTCATGTTTCACTATGAGAAGCAATCGTCTTGCTAAGCAGTTTGTTCCACTTTAAATCTTTAGATCCTCAGCCTTCTCTAAGGTCATTGTATGAATTTAGACACACCGTCCTGGAAACTAAATTAGCCTGCATTTACTGGGAAGTTGAATGCAGCCAGACTAATGGTACTGCAAGTGTAATTGGTTCCCAACGTGTGTCACTGTGTCTACTTCTCAAGCCCTAGAAAAGATGCATTATGGGACTAATTTTTAAATGTTAATGGATATTGGACATTTGCCAGACACCCAGCTGTGCACAAAACACTGAGATGGTAAATAGCTCTTGATCTGTTTAGAAACAAACGATGATGGTTTTTAGGATTCCACGGGACTGACGGCCTGGCAGCCGGCTCAGACTCGGAGACCGACCCCATTAATGGCGCGGAAGGGAACGAGTCTGAGTTTTACCAACCAAATTAAGGAGCAAGGGCATTGTGTTAAGGCTCAAATTATTTTTGATTAATATTAAGGAAAGTCGAGTCCCTCACACCTATTAACCTTACCTGTGTTAGCACAGCTCTTTGACAAGTGTTTGGGGTTTGTTTGTCTGTTTTCTATGGGATCAGGTCAAAGTGAAAATGTCTTCCTCAATTAGCTTGGGTGTAAAAGCTACTCTCAGAATGACCTGCTCACCTGTGCTTGCAAAGACAGCCTCGCTCTCCCACCAGGCACCAGCCTGAGGGTTGACAGAAAGACAACAGGTTTCCTATCACTTCATCTGCGGCTGTTATCATTTTAATTGCAAGTCAACGCATGGAGCATCTTCTGTATATTCTTCCTCCAAAAGGTCTTACTAATTGTGTGCACTTGGCCAGTCAAGCCTACTAGCAAAACCCTCCCCCTGCCTTTCTCCCCCCCCCCCCGCCCCCGCCTTTTTTTTTAGTGTTGGTGATGAGCTGCTTTTGATGAAAAAGCATTAGGAGGAAGTGTCATTTTTAGCATAAACATGGGAGAGAAATGGATGCAGGGCACTGCAGCCTACTGTTCCTCTGGAAAGAGACCCACAGGGTGGTGTATTCAGCATCTAAAATGCCATCTGAGGCTATCAGCACGGTTTAAATATTTCATCAGCCAGGGAGAATATGAACATGAGCCGAGCTGGTCTGACATCGTTTCTGGAGATGTGTGAGAAGCATCAGGGGAGTGCTGGTTTGTTGGCAGCTCAACAACGAGCAATTTGTGTAGGGTGAAAACGAGAGAAAAAGACAAGAGAAGGAGAATGCTGCTGTTCAAGCGGAGAAATCATGAAATGAAAAACTTTGAATTTGGAAGACTTTGAGCAATGGTATGAAGCTTTTAAGAAATAACAAGGAGGGAGTTCCCATCGTGGCTCTAAAGGTAACAAACCCGGGAGTTCCCGTCATGGCGCAGTGGTTAACGATTCCGACTAGGAACCATGAGGTTGCGGGTTCGGTCCCTGCCCTTGCTCAGTGGGTTAACGATCCGGCGTTGCCGTGAGCTGTGGTATAGGTTGCAGACGTGGCTCGGATCCTGCGTTGCTGTGGCTCTGGCATAGGCTGGCAGCTACAGCTCCGACTGGACCCCTAGCCTGGGAACCTCCATGTGCCACGGCAGCGGCCCAAGAAATAGCAAAAAATAAATAAATAAATAAATAAATAAATAAATAAATAAATAAATAAATAAAGGTAACGAACCCAACTAGTACCCATGAGGACATGGGTTCGATCGCTGGCCTTGCTGAGGGGGTTAAGGATCCGATGTTGCTGTGGCTGTGGTGTAGGCTGGCAGCTGTAGCTCTGATTTGACCCCTAGCCTGGGAACTCCCATATGCTGAGGGTGCAGCCCTAAAAAGTAACAGGGAAAACTCACTTTAGGATGTGGCATCTCTTTTGATGACTTTACCAAGGGACCTTCTAAGTAGTCAGGTTTCTTTCTTGCCTCTTGTGCTGTTTCGTATTCCTTAGTTTTAAGGATGCTCAAAATGCAGTCTTGGTCCGTGTCCCTCAGAGGCAACTTATAACAGCGGACTGATGTCTGAAAGACACCGACTCAAATCCTGGCTCTGCCGCTTAACCAAAAACAGTGATTTGAAGTAAATCATAATCTCTCTAAGCGCTGTTTCTTTACTCTAAGGAGAATTACGAGGAAGATATGTTAAAGTGCCTAGAGCACAACAGATACTCAATAAGTAAGAATAAGAATTTTCATTATGTCATATAACAAAAAATAACGCAATTTTGGAATTTGTAATATTTTGTTCCACATTATAAATCTCAAGACTCCATTGATGATTGATAATCCTTCTTTTATTACATGTTTCTTTTAAAAATTGTCCCTTTTTGGAGTTCCCATTTGTGGCACATTGGAAACGAATCTGAATAGTATCCATGAGGATGTGGGTTAGATCCCTGGCCTCACTCAGTGGGTTAAGGATCCAGTGTTGCCATAAGCTGTGGTGTAGGTCGAAGATGTGGTTTGAATCCTGTGTTGCTGTGGTTGTGATGTAGGCCAGCAGCTGTAGCTCTGATTCAACTGACCCCTGGCCACGGAATCTCCATATGCCTTGGGTTTGGCCCTAAAAAGCAAAAAAAAAAAAAATTGTCCTTTTTGATTAAACTTCATTGGGAAATGAAGGTGGCAACTAGCTTTTGAATTTCTCTCTGTTCCTTCACTCTTCTGCACCTCATCATTACATGTTTAGGGGTGAGAACCTAGAACAGAGGACACAGAAAGAGGTAAAATAAAATAAAATATAATAAAATAAAATAAATAAAATAAAATAAAATAAAGCAGGAGTTATCTTTCAGAAAACCCATTTTCCTCCAATCATCCGTCTGATGTCCATACTTACTAAGAGAGAGAATTAAAAGGCTCAAGAAGGCGTGTGAAACGGATCCTCTCTTTTCCTTCAGACTGAAGCTGTAATTTGGGATGTCCTATAATCTGGTTTGAAGAGACCACAGTTTTAAATACTACTTCTTTCCTGAACGACTTTTTAGAGACACGGTTCAAGTGCCATACAGGTTGTTCATTTAGAGCATACACTTTTATTTTATTCACAGATCTGTCCAGCCATCAATTTTAGAACCATTTTCATCACCGTGAAAAGAAACAGCACACCCTTAGCCTTCATTCCCCTCATCCCCCAACCCCTGCCCTAGCTTTAGACAATCGCTAGTGTACTTTTTTGTCTCTACAGGCTTCCTTATCCTGTACTTTCAGGTGAATGGAATCGTACACCACGTGGTCCTTTGTGTCTGGCTTCTTCCACTTCGCCAGTCTCTTTCGAGCTTCGTTCATCTTGTGATGTGTATCAGCACTTCATTCCTTTTTATGGCCCATTCATACTCCATTTGTTTTATCTGACCATCCATTGATGAAGATTTGGATGGGTTCCCCCATTTCTTCATTATGAATAATGCTGCTACGACTCTTCACAGTCAACTTTTTGCACAGACATACATTTTCATTTCTCTTGTGTGTGTACCTAGAAGAGCAATTGTTGGGTCATATGGTAAATGCATGTTTAATCATTTGAGGAACTGCCAGACTGTTTCCCAAAGCGGCTGCGCCATTTACATTCCCACCAGCAGTGTATGGGAGTTGCACAGAGACAAATGAAATAGAACTCTCATTGCTAGCAAGTTCTTTCTTCAATTGAGCAGGATCTGTCTCCTTAATTCTCCCCTGAGACCCTAGTGCTGTTCTAGGCAGCAACACCCAATATGAGTTCCCCTCTCTTCTAAAATTCAGACCATCCACTATTTACAACCATCAAGTCTCCCTCTCCCTTCCCCAGAGCTTCTCTTCTCCTTAAAGATAAGCTCTTGAAGGTCCTTAGATACTCTTCGTATTTACCCATATTGACTACAAAATGCACAGTCTAATAGTTGAGATTTATGATGTCTTTGCCAGCCTTGTTGGGGACTGAAGTCTGGGACACGGCCTCTCCCAAAGATCCCAGGAACAGCTCAGAAAATGTTAAGGAGGAGCCAGGCTCTACAGCAGCTTCTGCAACAACAACAACAACAACAAGTCAGGTAGTCAGAGCACCCAAAACCACTGTTCGTTAAAGAAAAACAGACAAGTTAATGAATTTAGTGCTTTTCTATGCATGGGAAGATGCAGGAGTCTGGGCTTCTTGAAATCATTCCTTTGCTAGGCACCTCAGCTGTCTAGGACCCGTCTCCTGGCTTTTCTTCATCCTGAATCCCCTCAGGGTGCACGGTCAGGGTGGCTGCAGTGGCTGTTGGCTTGATGGCCTCAACCATCCTTGGTTGACTGATGTGGCAGGTGACATTTTTCACCCACACCCATATCCTCTTTCTTATTTCACTTGCCAGACTACAAGCTCTCTCAGGGAATTAACTCTTCACCATTTCGCCCGCAGCACCCAGAACAGGAGCTCGCATGTAGAGTGAAAGAAATATTTGTTGAATAAATACATTGAATGATTTGAGTCCCAGCTGTCCTCCCAGGGCATTATGGTTTGAATCCAGAATTGCATAACGCACTCCAGGAGGAGGTTGACTGGTATCGACTACAATGAGATCATTTCTCCCCTTGTAGAAGCTTTGAAAACTAATTTCATATCCTAATGCCTCTGTATATACAACCCTATATACTAGGAGTGAAAGACTTCCCTGCTTTGCTTTGCTCTAATGAGATCACTGCAAGAGAATTTTGTAAACATAAAGGCAGCCTGATAACAACCAGATTGATACAAAACCCTTCATAGTTTATGTTACAAGTATCATGCACACTTTCCCAAGTATTCCGTGTTAACTAAAAATAAATACCCATCTGGCTGAAAGCATTTTAAGAGATTCTAATGATGTCACGGTGTCTAGCTCAACAACACAGGAGCCAGGGCAATAGACTGTCTGTCTGTCTCTGAAAATGGACAATGTAAAGAAAGCTCATATAGGAAAGAGAAAATGCCAATATTTTATAATTCCACTCAAATTTTACCTAAACCAATAGAACCGCGGGCAATGGGTGCAAAGCTTTCAAAACATCTCCTGAGTTGTAATCCTTTATTGGTGAATTAGTTTATCTCTTTAAACTTCAGTGACCAGTGGGAATGAGCTCCACAAAGAAAACGTGGGATGCAGAAGCCCTTATCAGGTAGGAAGCGGATATATAACGGAAAAGCCCAACCTTGCCAGCTCGGACAAAATGACAGAGAGAAGCAGCAGAAGAAAGGATGCATCTGCATTTCCATGTGCATACAACCCCTCCCCTGCCCCAGCCATCCCGGGGTCACTGCCCAAGGGGGGACAATAATTTAAAATAACATGGGGCTCAGCAGTAACAAACTGGACTAGTATCCATGAGGATGCCGGTTCGATCCCTGGTCTCCCTCAGTGGGTTAACAACTGGTTGTTGCCTACAGCTGTGGTGCAGGTCGCAGACGCGGCTGGGCTCCTGCATTTCTGTGGCTGTGGTGTAGGCTGGCAGCTGCAGCTCCAATTGGACCCCTAGCCTGGGAATTTCCCTATGCCCAGGGTGAGGCCCTAAAAAGACAAAAACAGACAAGCAAACAAAAAACTTAACAGTTGTAGGGGAACTCAGGAACACGGGGACAAGGGCCTGCCTGCCTTTCCAGACTCCAGCTCTGTAGACATCCCCAGCCTTTGGGACCAAGCCAAGTCCCCGCAATGCAGGAGCAGCGGCTCCCAAGCAGTCCTGGGAGGAGGCCAGAGAGATGAACCAGAGGCTGACATGAGGCTCTCTGGAACAAAGGAGATGGGTATCTTGCTAACTGGCAACTCACAGCATCCAGGAGACAGAGGACTCAGAAGACCCGGACCAGTCGGAGAACCTAAGGGCAATACATTTCCCAGCCCGGCGGTAGGTGGCGTGAGTAAGTGGGGACCCACTGTTCTTCTCCGCAGGGCTCAGTGGTGGGGAAAGCCACTCCGAAAGAGGTGGGAGAAATGAGCCTGACACCTCAACCGGCACCCTTCACAAGGAAACTTGAGTCCTGGGAGTTCTCACTTCTGTGTGCGGGTCTCCACAGACGGCAATGCTCTGCTCAGCTTCGTGCTGAGGTCTGTGTCCTGGTGTCGCTCTTTTTTTTTTTTTTGTCTTTTTTCTTTTTTCGTCTTTTTGCTATTTCTTTGGGCCACTCCCACAGCATGTGGAGGTTCCCAGGCTAGGGGTCCCCTAGCTGTAGCCCGCGGCCTACGCCAGAGCCACAGCAACGTGGGATCCGAGCCGCGTCTGCAACCTACACCACAGCTCACGGCAACGCCGGATCGTTAACCACGGAGCAAGGGCAGGGACCGAACCCGCAACCTCATGGTTCCTAGTCGGAATCGTTAACCACTGCGCCACGACGGGAACTCCCTGGTGTCGCTCTTAACCCAGCCTATTGGATCAATGCGCAGACCCACAGCGACCCTAAACGTCAACACCCCATGCAGGTGGCGGCGGGAAGGAAGCCATCTGGGGCAAAGGAAGCGCAAGTTCTCACCATGGGAAGAGGATAGAGAGACGCAGGGCGGGGTTTACTGCTGTGCTCCTCCAGCAAGGCCTTGAACTTCTCATCTTTCCCTACGTCTCAGATGGGGATCCCGGAACCGCTCCTCGGGGCCAAGCGAGGCCACACCCGCAGCGTGGTGTCGAGTTTGTGCTTATAATTTGGGGGGCAAGAGTCCTCAGCCTTCCGGCTGAATGGTTTTCATCATTCCCTCCAGTAGTTACAAGACGTGTTCGGGCTGATACTGAAGAAACAGCCACAGGACGTGAGCGGCTAAGAGAAAAGTACATGTGGTCACTGTTTGGTTTGGAAAAGTCATTTCCACGATCAGGTCGTTTCCATCAATTTAATCCGTTCATTTAAGCTGCCTGATCCGAATGATGTGCCGCATACAGAAGCAGACAGGGGAGTGATTTCAAATCTCTTTCAATCCGCTGTATTCCTGCACTAAAAAAAAAAAAAAAAAAAAAAATAGGGGGCAGTGGAGGAGGAGTGCAGGGAGCCGCAGACTTAACTCCATTTCCAACGCTCTTATTTGGGATTCAGGAGTCTATTGTGTTCCTGAGCTGAGCTGTGTGGGAAGAGAACAAGGCCGTGTTCACCCCTCCAAGCTGCCTGTAGTCATCGCGTGATGCAGTGTCTCACCCAGTTGTGTAACCGCGTGTTGCACGGAGGCCGCTAGCAGGAAAGCCAGCAAAGACGCTCTGATAGATTTGGTGAATATTCTCCATAGGGAACAAAAGGGCTGGGGCAAGCACGGTAGAAAAAAGTTACATGATTCCATTTCTTGACAGACTGATACCCAAAGCAGGTTTCACAGATCGACTCATTTTAACAAATCCATCTTTGGAAATTTTTTATTTACAGAACTCATTGCTATCTCCTTTTAACGTAATGAGGTTTCATGATGAAGTTCAAATACCATCTGCTAGAGGAAGAGGGCATGTAGCACTGATTCTAATAAGCCTGACTAAAATCAATAAGGTTGTTAGCTCACAGAACCTGCCAGACTTGGCTCACAGAACCATGGTCTGCCTGCAGCACGGTATTAGTGGTTTCAACGGTATATTGGGCAGATTTCTTCCGTGGGTGGAAACAGTTAGAAACGTCACGAAATTAAGAAATATTATTAAAGGTGTCTTAGGCTTTAAATGACCCCACGTTTGGTTGCTTCTCCCGTTCAATCAGTTCTTGGTTTCCGTGGAAATAGTTTGATGGCATCCTTATTCCTGCTCGTTTCTCCGCACCAATTCCTTCATCCCCATTTATTTTGCTCGATCCTCTCTTGCTTTCAAGAGTAGGGGGCTGCTTACAGGTGTGTTTTGCGGAGGGTACCAGAGAGACCCCTGAATCAAGAAAGCACAGCCCATCTCTCCGCAGGAGGGACATTCTTTCACAGGAAGGCATTGTCTGCTTATGACCCAAGCACCCACGGCAGAGTTAGTGAGGCTTAAAGTGGAACAGTTAAGTTTTGGGGTTGAAGCACAGTTGATGGGCCACACTGTGTTAGTGTCAGATGTGATTCAGGTTTGTTTTTTGTTTGTTTGTTTGTTTGTTTTTGCAGATTATATTCTATGATGAGATGATGAGTTATTACAAAATAAAGGGTATAATCCCCTGTGCCATATACTATATCTTTGTTGTTTATCTATTTTATGTGCAGTAGTTTTTATCTATTAATCCCATACCCTTAACTCATCCCCCCCCACTTCCCTCTGCCTTTTGGTGACTAGTTTTTTTCCCCCTATGTCTGCGAGTCTGTTTCTGTTTAGCATATACATTCATTTGTGTTATTTTTTAGATTCCACCTATAAATGACATCATGTGGTATTTATCTTTCTCTGAGTTATTTCACCAAGCACAACATTCTCTAGGTCCATCCACATGGCTGCAAAAGGCAGTATTTCATTCCACTAATTCCATCACACACACACACACACACACACACACACACACACACACACACACACGCACTCCACATCTTAACCCAATCATCTGTTGATGGACATTTAGGTTGTTCCCATGTCTTGGGTATTATAAATAATGCTGCTATAACATTAGGGTGCGTGTATCTTTTTGAATTACTGTTTTCATTTTTTCTGGATACATGCCCAAGTGTGGAATTGCTGGATCCTATGATGTGGAACAGTTAAGTTTTGATTGTGGAATGTCAAGGGGGAGGCCTGGAGGCATACACGTCCCTCATGAGGGGCTTGGAGAGGATTGCAAACATCCAGGGAAGGGGTACGGACCCTCGGGGAGCTTGGCAATGGCAGGAGACTGTAGAGGAAGGAGCATGGGAAAGGGGAGAGTGAGAAGATGGTTAGTCTCAGTAACAGAAATATTGGGTCCTTTCCATCTGTCAAGAAAGTGTCCGCTGCTTTGCCTCTGTTAACTCACCCAAACCTCACAACACCCTATGGGAGGGGTACTATTAGGATCTGCCTTTTACAGATGAGGCATCAGCGATGAGAGACAATTGTGGTCAGAATCGACCCCAGGAAGCAATCATCTGGGCTCTATATCTCTGGCTTTTCTCCCCAGGATGTCCTGCCTGGGTAGGGTACCTGTGTGGTATCAATAGTCACCTCTTATTTTCAACTCCCAAATCCACACTTCTATTCCTGATCCGAGCTTCAGAGGCTTTGATGACACAAACAACATGTCAGGAAGCGCTTGCTCCCAAGTCCAGCGAGTCCATCCTCCTGACAAGGCCAGGGAAATTGGGTTTAATTAGGAACCGCGCTAAATAATTCATAAAAGAGGCAGTGTGGCTTAGTGGGCTCTGTGTCAGGGGTGGCGGCCGTGTTTATTGGCTGCTATTGGGGAGCCATCCTGGAAACTGAGTTCAATCTTCCTAAATCAAAACATCTGCCTTTGGCCCTCAAGGCTGACTTGAATCATTGTCTCACTGCATGGAGTTCACAGCCCTCAGCAACTGGCCCAGTTTTCCAGGCCTTAGGTTTGCCTATGAGGCTGATTCAGTTCCAATCCCTCCAGCTGTCCAGCTGCAGGTATCTGAGAAAACTCATGTTCATAAAATTCAAGCAAAGCTTCTCCACCAGTTACTATTCTGCTCCTTGGAGTCCAGTTCACCTGCCAAAGGCCAGCTCACATCGTCTGCCTTTTTGTGTACCAAACCTCCCAGGGAGCTTAATTTTTTGATGCACATATAACACCTTAAAAACATTAGTCAACATTTTACATGCATTTGGTGTGTTTCTCCAAAATACATTGCAAGCCCCTTGACAAAAAACACATCTTAGACATTTTAGAGCAGGCGGAATGGAGTATGAGTGGAGATGCTCAAAAAGTACCGTAGAGTAATTGGCCAAGTAATTACAGAGCATGGGGCGAGCATCCTAAACAGCAGAATGAGTTCACGGAGTCTGATTATCTCCATCTATGTTGATACCAGCACAAAACGAAACATATAAGAAAAGAGTGCTGTAGCCTGGACATTTCTTACAGTCAAATCTGGTTCAAATTCAATTAAACTTAACCCAAGGAAATGCCAGGGAGAGAGAGAGCAAAGCCAAGCAGCCCAAGGGAACTTTGTTTTAATTTCATTTTTAAACCTAAAATCAAATCAACTGATGCTGACCGAGTGCCTACTAAGTACAAAGAAGTGGTACAAATAAACAGATGTCTGAGAGGCCGTCTTCTCTTAACCCAAAGGGAGGACTTAGAACAATGGGAGCTGTGTTCCACCTACTCCCCTAGATCCTGGAACAAATGAACTCTCTGAGTCTAAGGCTTTTGTTTCTGTTTTTGTGTTCTGATGTACTCGAACTGAGAGCAGGAGCCAACGGAGCCACGTTGCTTTCCACTGAAGCTCAGAGGTAAAGCAGTACCATTTGATCGGCATCAGACTTGGCTATTTTTAAGAAGCTGTACTAGACCCTGTGTTGTTTGACAATGTCCACTGTGACTCCTGGAGCCGTGGCAGCTGTTTTATGACCATGAAGACACAAGCTGAGCATGGATCCTGTGTGCTTTGAGTACACGGCAGAGCAGAAAGACCATGGCAAATGGTCAGTCCTAGAGGACATTATTCTGCCCCGGAGCCACTTCTTGTTGTGTGAGATACTATTTACCTTTGTGTTTAAGACATTTTGATTTGACCAATCTGTCCAAACGTTAAAAAATTCTCCCATCTAGAGTATTTCTCTTCTTAAAATATGTGTGTGTGCATGTGTGTGTGTGTGTATATATATATATATACATGTACACACAAATATGTATATAATATTTAATGGGGTGTAATAATAATTATATGTTCTCAGAGGGATGGTATGAGCATTGGTGACATAAAGATGCAAAAAAGCACTATAGAAATATGAATGCTTTCCATTACTACCTTCCTTCTCACGCTACCAAGCTTCCCTCCTCTGGTCTCTTCCCAGCAACCCTGCTTCCCTCAGGTCTGCCTGTTGTCAGCCCCTCGGTGTCGGGGAGGTAACACAAATGGGCTTCCCTTCAAAACTGAGATAGTGGGGTGGACAGAGCTTATATTGGCTAGGGCTGTCAGTTATATTGGCTAGTGAGAAATAAGCGGGATTTTGGAACCCCGGAGTTATTCGCCCTGTTTATGTAACAGATGCTAAAAAGAAAAGAGATGTCAGCTTTGAAAGCAGAAACCCATACGAACCAACTCTGAAGTGAGAACTCTAATGAAAGCCAAAAATAACAAAGTTCTCTTCTGCCTGACAAGAAAGGGGTATTAAAAATTCAGGCACCCTGAAACAATCCATTCAAAATGGCATAAATCTTCCTATAAGGTTTTACCCTATTCCACAGTGGATCTTTCTCAACACTTGACCAGGCACAGCTGGGATGGAAAGCTAAATGGATGCTACCCATAAACCCGAGATAAGACAATGTGAATAATGAATTTCGAAACTCTGATTGCTCGACGAGTGGTCCATTCTGTATTTTTAGTGAAAGCCATCAAAGGTGTAATTTTATGTAGAATATGTTATTTCAATGATGCGCAGTGTACGTTCATGTTTTATTTGTAAATTGCCAAACATATTCATAAAGTCTAGGTCCCTCCCCCACCCCAAATAAAAGAGAATCACAAAGATCCAAAGGAAAACACATGTATCTATATGGACATATGGGGGCACAGAAATATATTAATTAAAAATGTCTTACAAATGTTTTTTCAATAAGAATGTACTGAGAATTTGTGTTTAGATAAACCTCATTCCACAGTAATGTTTTTAGATTGTTACTGATAGGGATAGAATAGGCACAGGTGGTTGTAGACTGCCCAGTGGCGGGAAACCTGGGAGATGCTGGGAGACCCCTTGAGGTCAGGAAAGACCTCTGAACAAGGCAGGCTTGCCTAACTAGTGGAGGTGCAAGAATTGCCTCAGGGTGGGGGCTGGGATGAGGTCTGCCTTCAGATTCGGACCAAGGGCAAGAGGTTGAAGACGGCCCTTCAGCTGATTTGAATACACACCCTACCGGATACCAAGGAGGAGGAGCTACTCTTCCCGGAAAGGAAGAGGCGGGTCTTTCCCACCCCCACACCCCTGGATGATAAAACTGTGGCCCACTAGATCCTCAGGCAGAGTTTCCTGGCCTTCCCGCTTCCCTCTCTCACAAGCGTCCTACCCTAATAAATCTGTTTCGTACCTATCACTTTGTCTCTCACTGAATTCCTTCTGCGCAGAGGCATAAAGAACCTGAGCCTTGGTGAGTCCAGACACAGGGTGAGTAACTCGAATTTAAAACTGTGGGTTTAAGTCCCAATCTGGCTTTTGGCTGGGTTCAAGTCCTGGCCCGTGGGTTCAAGTCCCAATCTGTGTTCTGGCTACGTTCAGGCTGTCAGTGCTGTCAGCTTTTCATTACTGCCCAGAAATAGTGCAAGGAATTACTTCTGGCCAGTAATCTGGGGATATTTGCTATTGATTTTTATAGGTAAGTTTATTGAAGAACTATTAAGATGTATACAAAGTCCTCTTGCTTCTTCCTTTTACACATTTGGTCCAGGGTGATGAAAAGGGCCAAATTTCTTTAGTTAAGTTTGTGAATGATATTCTGGTAATAGGTTAGAAATATTTGTCACTCTCCAAGGAATTCTTCAGTAACACTCAGCAGGCTGCCAAATTAGTGTTAATATTTAAATATGTAATAAGATCATTACATAAATAATATCTAAATAGTATTAATTATCAATCTAAATATTGGTACTTATTATTCATTACTATTAACTAATTTAAATTTTTGGAGTAGGTCTGTGAAAGCAAGGTTTATTGCGCCCCAGGGAAAATTTCCTTCTGGGCCAGCAGAGGGACGGTTCTTAAAAGTTCAAAACACCATTTCTTACCACCCAAAGATCACCAAGTGTTTAGCATTGTTGCCCTGTTGTTTTAGAATCCAGCTTAAATGAAAAGAAGTGTCCGTGTGAGAAGAGTCAGGAAAGTTTCTTTTATTCAGAAATGTGAAAACATCTGCATGGATTTGTTTTGCTAGACTGATTCTGGACATTGAGAGAGGACTCCATACCAGATATGGATGTTTTCATTGAAGCTATAGATATTGGAAATGTTCAGTGGGATAAATAAAAGATGCTACATCATGATAACAAGAACAAAAGTAATAACTGGTTCCTCTCATGGCTATGGCTTGTGATATCTTGAAAACATCGTTTTTCGTCATGTGGGAAATGCCCTGATGTGTTACTGGTGTGCACTGGTTACTAGTGCCCTCTGCTGGACAGAACAAGCATTTTGGGTACCACAAGGGCTGCGGCTGAGCTAGTTCAACCTTGCTGTAAGCAATAAAGATGAATCTCCAAGTTCCCATCGTGGCGCAGTGGAAACGAATCTGACTAGGAACCATGAGGTTGCGGGTTCAATGCCTGGCCTCGATCAGTGGGTTAAGGATCTGGCGTTGCCGTGAGCTGTGCGGCTTGGATCTGATGTTGCTGTGGCTCTGGCGCAGGCTGGCAGCTAAAGCTCTGATTTGACCTCTAGTCTGGGAACCTCCACATGCTGTGGGTGCAGACCTAAAAAGACAAAAAAAAGCGGGGGGGGGATGGATCTCAATTTCTTCCATTTCAGATACTCTTGCTTGTTTTTGGACACGCAATGCACAGTATCTCCAAAAAAGAAAAATATCTTTCCAAACTGAAGACCAGATACAGAGACTCATTCCTACTATGTGATTCTCTTAGGAATATGATTAGCTCTTAGCTTCCTTCTTTATGGATCCTTCCTTCCGTCTTTCTTCTTTTAAACAAACTGACTAAATTCCCTGCACTTACATTCATTCCATGGTAACCTTCCCCTCTCACTTTTTCCCTATCTTAGACCTATTACCTAAAACATTTCTTTCAATAATTAGGCATTTTAGATTCGTTCTGGTTGTCAAACGCATCACCGTGGTGTCATTGCCAATGTAGAGGGTAGCCATGGCATTGCTCACCTCAAAAGGCTCCAGTTTATCATAAATGATCAGTAGCAGGGAGTGTGAGATCAAAGCGAGAGAAACATGAAAGACCTCCTCCTGGTGTCAAATCCTTTAAGGCCAGTTTGGACCAGCAATCCAGCAGTAGGAAACCCAGCAGTGGAGGTGTGCTGGGGCTCCTGTGAACAGCTCTCCCTGTTATTCACACCTCCTGCGCTGGACGGCTGAATAGCAAGTTCAAACATATTTCCTCCACTCAAAGCAAAACTAACCTGAAAACATAAATTGGCCCATTTGGACTTCAAACTTGACCCAAATGTACAAAAAGGGGTTCACAAACTTCAGGGAACCTGATTCAACCTTTTAGTTTGTTAAGAAACCCGGAAGAGAGGGTCTTTATAGCTGTCAAAGACCTGAACGTAACCTCGCCAAGGGAAGTGTGCCGTTAATAAAAGCCTCCCCCCCCACATGCCAAGGGCACCAACCTACTGTGCCTCAGAAGTCCCCAAATGTTCGTGTATGGGCCAACCTTTTCGTTAGGCTACCTTTATCCTCTCTCCAGTTAAAGTCTGATGAACGGAGTGCCAGCTGCTTCAGTGAAACAAAGAGCTAATGCCAGAAAGAAGAAATCCTGATGATGTCTAGTATAGATGAAGAAACTCATAAAGAAGGAAGTTGCGAGAGTTCCCGTCGTGGCTCAGTGGTAATGAACCTGAGTAGTATCCATGAAGATGCGTGTGTGATCCCTGGCCTTGCTCAGTGGGCTAAGGATCTGGCATTGCCGTGACTTGTGGTGTGGGTTGCAAATGCAGCTCGGATCCCCCACGTTGCTGTGGCTGTGGTGTAGGCCGGCAGCTGCAGTTCTGATTTGACTCCTAGCCTGGGAATTTCCATATGCTGTGGGTGCAGCCCTAAAAAGCAAAAAAAAAAAAAAAAAAGAGTGGAATTGCCTTGCCACTGCCCAATGTATAATAATAATTCTTATTTAGCAAGGACACTACAATAGTTTACATTTGCCTGGTTCTTTTCTTGGATACATTTTTAAATGTTGGGAAAATGACCTACAGTTCCAGGATATCTGCTAAATGGTCTCATACGTGTCAACCCCTTCAATGTCATTCATCATCTAGAAACAGCGAACACGCCTGAAGCTTCCGAGACATCACTTACATTTTTCCTGGGGGTTTTCTTCCCCTCTATGTAGGAACAGAATTTTTTAAATGTGTTAATGTGTAGCAATCTTAATACCATAGTTCTATTTCTCATACCCCGAGCATTCCTTGCCTTTTGTCATATCCGATATGGCTTTAATATGCAGAAATCAGACAAAATGTCAAAAGGAGAAGAAAGCACCAGCAGAGATCTAGCATGAATCGAAATGTTTCATATCTATAGTAAAAGACCATTTTAATTGTAAAAAAAGGCCAGAAATAGTTCAGTCCGTGTGAAAATGAAGATGTCATGACTAAATAGGAATTTTCAGTCCCTTAGCTGTCAATAATTAATAGATTATTTACACTGGCACAGTCACATTTCCCAGCTTTCAGGATTCCATTTACACTTTGATCTTTTGCTCAGCAGCAAATTTAACATCTGTGTGACCTTCTTCTGTCCAACCCCATTCGCCCATCAGACGGGGAGAAAGCATCATCTGATATGTGCATTTATTAAGGCAGCAAGCTCCAAATATTGGAAAAATGACAAATGCCAGTGTTTCCTATACTAAACTGGAAGAGAAACAGATTGTTCTTCAGGAAAAATCAATTAGCGAACCCTCTCTATGATGCCTTTCTTAAGAGCCGAGATGTTGGCATCCTATGGTGAAGTGTAGCTCTTCGAAGATGTTTCTGATTTAAATCCTGCAGAATTGATAGTAAGTTTGCAGTTGGCATATTATGGTGGTGGTCATATAGAAGGAATGTTGATGCTGAAGATTCAGGGCCTTGCTTAATTCCATCGCAAACAATAGTGTGAAATAATTGAAGTATCCTCGACATCACGATGCTAGAAAACCCTGAGTTGGATTAAAAATTACATTGAACGGAGTTCCCGTCGTGGCGCAGTGGTTAACGAATCCAACGAGGAACCATGAAGTTGCGGGTTCGATCCCTGCCCTTGCTCAGTGGGTTAACGATCCAGCGTTGCCGTGAGCTGTGGTGTAGGTTGCAGATGCGGCTCGGATCCCGCGTTGTTGTGGCTCTGGCTTAGGCCCGCGGCTACAGCTCCGATTCGACCCCTAGCCTGGGAACCTCCATATGCCGCGGGAGCGGCCCAAGAAATGGCAAAAAGACAAAAAAAAAAAGGAAAACATTTAAGGAAGAGTATATTTAAGAGAAGAAAATGAGAACAAGTTATTCCCCAAAAGCATATTAGGAAGGTCCACATGGGATATTAATGGGGGGGAAAAACCAGGACAAAACCACTGAATCTTAAACCCATGTAGTAATCAATGCAATGGTATTTGGTGGCAATATGCAAGACGGTTAGTGTGGAGAATCATTTCGAAGCTCATCTGTCCTTTGATGTTGATTCAGTTTGCATATTAAAAGATTTCAAACTAGGCCAAGATGATGTGGAGCTCCAACATGCAGGAGAGATGGGAAGAACAGTGAAAAATACACACTGCCGCTGCGATGCAAACAAGATGTCAAGTGTTATTTGTGGATTTCCTTACTAGAAAAGGGTTGTGCAGATAATGTGTCAACATTTGCATTAATGATAACACTATTAATAGTGAGCGTGACAGAATGAAGCGTTTGGTGCCATGGTGTTTTTTGGAGTGTGTGTGTGGGTGGGGGGGGGGGGTGTTTCACCTCTAGAAACAAAAGCACCAATATTATAAATATATCACAAAGAGAGCCTTCATTACAATTTAGCAAAGACCACGCCTCCTTCTTGTGGCCTCTTTTTGGGCCATATTGATTCTAACTCATGAAGGGAACAAGGGTTTGGGTTTTTTTAAAAGTTATATGAGATCGAAGTGACACTGATACTGCTTTCCCATTGATTTGGAAATTTCTAACCTCTTTTCAACTGCTCCCCATTACGTCAGCAAGCTAATGCTGCTTTCACTTCCTTTGAAAAGCTCTGTAGAGAGAAAGTCTTTTTTTCAGCTTTTTGCTTAGACCTGGTTTTATTATTACTACCTAACTCTTTAGCATCTAACCAACAGTTAAGATAATAATGATAGCTAAAATGTATGGCGGGCTTTTATTTCAATGCAAGTGTATTTCTATCTGTTATTATTAAATCAGGAAAACTTAGATCTTGAAAGGAATTCAAGGAGTTCTCTGGCTTATTGCCCATTTAGATATTCCCACTCATCTGATAGGGTCCTAAAGAGCTGAAAATCTATTTCGCCTAAGAAATGAATAGTTATTAATAGACCATCTCCAGGGCCCCCTTTCTCACTATGATTTTTTAATTCTATGATTATTCTTATGCATAGTTCCCAACAAGATACCTCCAAAAAGTTCTTTTTTTTAGGGGCTGCACCTACGGCATATGGAAGTTCCCAGGGTAGGGGTCAAATTGGAGCTGCAGCTGTTGGGCTATGCCACAGCCACAGCAATGCAAGATCCTTAACCCACTGAGCAGGGTCAGGGATCACACCCGCATCCTCATGGATACTAGTCAGGTTCATTACCCCTGAGCCACAATGGGAACTCCCCAAAAAGTTCTTTGAGAAACTACCTCTAGGTAGTTTAACAGGTTGCACTTACAGAAAGGTCTTCCATTAATCTATTATCTGCGGCCAGCCCAGAATTACATAGCTGTGTAATCACTGCAGTAGTTACGAAGCCAAGGGGGAATCTCTACAACGTTCCAGACCACAAAAGTATCTTCTTCCAAATGGATAGAAACGTGTGCCTCCTGCCGGATCTCCTTTATCTTTATCTCCAAAGCTGGGCACTTACTTATCCTTCGTTGTGACAACGACCCACAGAGGGCAGAAGAGCAGGGTAAGATTTTCTAGTCTAAGCTTTTTTTTTTTTTTTTTCTGCTGAGCACACATATTTTTATTCATGTGGTAGGTACTGAGTGTCCCAGCAGATAACCTTCATGCAATTCCAAAGCACAGCAATTTCCTTTGCAAAATTCTTTGGCAGGAAACACAACCAAATGCTAACCTCGTCCCAGAAATAACTGTGGATTGGGCTGTAGGAAAGATCCTGCATAGTATACCTGAACTGTGCTTACAGAAATGGTGATGGCAGGGACATCACAAAGTAGGAATGAAATCTGACACTTAGGATAACTTTCTAGTGCAAATTCCCATTCATATGCCAATAATCTTGGTGAGGAAATTACCACTGCCTTTTTTAAGAAGACATCAACTGCTATCTCTCTGGAAGATATTCTTTGCCTTAGAGGCAGAAAGATGAATGGCTAGTAATATTCTTTCTTATTAACCTGTTTCACAACACCAAATTATCTTTTTATCAGTGATCTATGTATTATATGGGATTCTACTCTAATGCAAGAAGCCCTTAGTGTTTCAAGATGATGAGAGATAAAGAGAAGAAAAATATTGCGTAACGTTGATTTATTACCAGGCAACTCTACAATATTTAGACAACTAAAATAAACATAAGCAACATTCATTTGTGACATGAGCCAACAGAAAGGTAAGGGATTTCCACCAGCAGTGCATTTTCAGCTTGAGCTCTGACCTCGGAAGAAATGAGATTTATAAAGTAAATGCTAATAGAGCCTCCTTCATGGCAGCTTGAACACACTGCTCTGAAAACACAGAATAACAAGCATCTTTCGGCTTCTTCAGTTTAGTTTTAATTACTGCAGGGCAGCCTTCCCCTGGTTCTCCAGTCTTGCCTCTGTCAACACTCCACTCTGAACCTGGATTCTTCGAAGCTTATGTGTTTGCAGTATACATTCGCTCCGGAAAATCTTTGTTTTGTGAGGTTTTGAAAAATCTCTCTTTTCAGCTGGGTGAGTGCAATTCCCTCATACCATCTTCCATTGACTCCTTCTTTGAATTCTACCCAGGGAACTAGATGCTGGTGTGTTCAAAACACGAAGGTCAAAGATTGCAGTCAGAAAATGACTGCCTTGGGAGTCTCTCGTCCTTACCCCAAACAATCCACTGCTAAAATTGATGTGTTGGGTACCCAAGAATTCTACACTACTTCCTTGCCCTTGAAACACACTTAGGTACACGTTACTGCTTTTATTAGTTAGCTTGTCTCCCTGAAAATTTCTTTTCCCAAACTCTCCTCTTGCCTCCATAGAGAAAGCGACTTTTCTGAGTGTACTCTACACCAATGATTCTCAAAGTGTGGAATGCAGACTATCAGGGGTCCCTAAGAGTCTTTCAGGGCATCTGGTCAAAACCATTGTCACAAGAATGCTAAGACATTATTTGCCTTCTTTATTGGGTTGATGGTTTGCATTAATGCTGTGCAAGCAGTGTTGGCTGGGACTTCTGGCACCTTAGCAAAATCAAGGCAGTGACATCCACCTGTACAATACAGTCATATTTTTCAATCACCACGCAATTACAGTTTTAAAAAATGCCAGTTTCACTGAAGAATGTTCTTAAGAAATAGCAAAAATTAATTTTATTAGAACTTGACTCTCGAATACCATATTTAGTAATCCAGATAATGAAATGGGAAGCAGATATGCAGCACTTTGGTTGCATATGGAAGTACATGCTTTGTCTCGAGGAGACACATGAGCCCTTGTGTGATCATTTGTGATGTTAGCTGAACGAGCCACTTTATGGAACAGCACTTTTGCTTGAAAGAATGACTGACAAACTATGATTACTCAATCTTGTTTTGTCTCCAAAACAAGTGAAGAGAACCAATCACTTCAAGAAAAGCAATTAACAATGTCTATTGTCATTCATTAAATTTCATTCACATGAATATTGAAATTTTAGAGTCTTGTATCCACAGTGACGGGGTTGACAGCTTCTCAATATTTGAAGAATTTGGGGTGAGATTGGTGGCGACATTAGTGAACGCAATTTTTTTTTTTACGGCCACACCCATGGCATATGGAAGTTCCCAGGCCAGAGACTGAACCCAAGCTGCAGCTGAGACCTCTGCCGCAGCTGTGGCAACATTGGATATTTTAACCCACTGCTCTGGGCCAGGGATCAAACCCATGCCTTCGCAGAGGCCCAAGCTGCTGCAGTTGGATTTTTAAGCCCCCATGCCACAGCAGGACCTCCAATGCAATTTTAATGCTATATAATGAAATGTGTCAACATCTGGAAGATCTGCATAATTCAGTGAACTTCTATTTCCAAAAAACATGGCAAAATTTTATAAAAATCATACAAGAACACAAGATCCACTTGAAAATGCGAAGAAAACCAGTGGATTTTTGGGAAACAGAGTACAAAATGTGTGTTAATGTGATTTGACATTTCAAACAACCTTTAAGAAACAACCACTTGCCAAGTTTTGGTGGAGTATCAAAGAAGAACGTCTACAATGATCTTAAGAGATTATTCCAATACTTCTTCCCTCCCACTGCGTGTCTTGCGAGAACAGTGTTTCTTCATATGCTTTAAGCAAAATAACACATCCAACAGACTAAAAGCAGAAGCAGACTTGAAAACCTCGTTAAGAGTGTTCTCTTGTGGTGAAGCAGGTTAAGGATCCAGCATTGTCACTGCAATGGCTCTGGTCACTGCAATGGCTCTGGTCGCTGCTATGGCACTATTTTGATCCCTGTTCCGGAAACTTCCACATGCTGCGGGCATGGCCAAAAAATACAAAAAATAGAATAAATTAAAAAAAAAAAAGAACAAAAGCCTGGCTATTTGAAAGAGGCTTATAAAAGTGTAAACTAATACCAGTCATGTTGCTAATTTTTTGATTTGGAAAACATAGCTATGTTCTATCACATCTATATAAGCACGTAATTGGGTTTGTCGTGATTTTTTTAATATAAGCATATAATGGGGTTTGTTGTAATTTTTTAAAATTTTTATTATAGTTGATTTACAGTGTTCTTTCAAATTCTGCTATACAGGAAAGTGACCCAGTTTTATATATATATATATATATATATATACACACACACACACACACAGTCTTTTTCTCATATTATCTTCTATCATATTCCGTCATAAGTGATTGGTTATAGTTTTCCGTGCTATACAGTAGGACCTCATTGTTTATCCATCCTAAATGTAAGATTTTGCATCTATTAACTGCAAACTCCCAGTCCATCCCACTCCTTCTCCCTCCCCCTTGGCAACCACGAGTCTGCTCTTCATGTCTGTGAATCTGTTTCTGTTCTGCAGATAGGTTCATCTGTGCCATATTTTAGATTCCACGTATAATGATATATGGTATTTGTCTTTATCTTTCTGACTTACTTCACTCAGTATGAGAGTCTCTAGTTCTATCCATGTTGCTGCAACTGGCATTCATTCTTTTTTAAGATTGAATAGTATTCCATTGTGTATATATACCACATCCTCTTAATCCATTCATCTGTCGATGGACATTTGGGTTGTTTCCATGTCTTGGCCATTGCGAATAGTGCTGCAATGAACATAGGGGGTGTGTGTATCTTTTTGAATTATAGTTTTGTCCAGATTATGCCCAAGAGGGGGATTGCTGGGTCATATGGTAGTTCTATATGTTTTAGTTTTCTGAGGAACTTCCATACTGTTTTCCATAGTGTTTGTACCAATTTACATTCCCACCAGCAGTGTAGGAGCATTCCCTCTTCTCCACACCCTCCCCAGCATTTGTTATTTGTAGACAACATTAATGATAGCCATTCTGAAGAGTATGAGGTGGTCGTTGTTATAATTTTTGAATTAATCGACAATACTTTTAAATTTCTCAGTTCAAATTTTTAACATGAGAGCTATATATTGATATAATCCACCTAAACAATAAATTTGGGCTGGGGGTGGTTCTCAGTAATTTTTAAAAGTGTAAAGAAGCCCCTCAGGCCCTGAAATTTAAGAACCACTGATCTGTACACACTCACTGCTTATTACTCTTCCAATTTGCCTTCATCATTATTATTGTTATTAGTAGTAGTATTAGTATTATTAATATTATTAGGGCTGCAAGTGCAGCATATAGAAGTTCCCAGGCTAGGGGTTGAATTGGAGCTGCAGCTGCCTACATACACCCCAGTCAAAGCAATGCAGGATCCAAGCCGCATGTGCAACTTACACCACAGCTCACAGCAATGCCAGATCCTTCACCCAGTGAGCAGGGTCAGGTATCAAACCCACATCCTCATGGATACTAGTCAGGTTTGTTTCTGCTCAGCCACAACCAGAACTCCCCAACTTGCCTTCTGATCCTGGGGTCCTGAATGCGTTTTAGAGAGTTCAGGAACAATTCTCAAGATTTCACAGAATTCCACATAGCGGTATTTTTCTCCCTGCTGGGACAAGGTCATAGATTTTTATCACATTCTTTGCAAGGCAACAGGAACCACAACTTTCGGTTTAAATCAGGGAAGATGTCTCCTCTACACTCTGCCCAGACAATGGGGCACCCAAGTTCACCAACACGGAAGTCCCTGGTGTTGAGAAAGAGTGACCTAATTCAACCAACTGAATATCACTGATCTGCTTATTGGATTTCTCTTGCAGAATCCCATGCCAGGGGCTAGAGGACAAGGAAAGGACCAAGTAGGTAGGACGCAGCCCCAGTCACAGGGATCCCTTCCTCTAGCTCCCTTCACTTTCCAACTCCCTTCCCTGCAGGTGGATCAGATGCCCTTCCTACTGCTTCTCTAATTCCCTCTGTACATGCCCACTTCTCACTTCCCACAAGGCAGTCTCCCTTCATGTTTATCTCCCCTGCTAGACTGTGAGCCCCTGGAGCACAGAGCTATGTTTACTCATCCCTGCATCCTCCCAGCCTGGCACAGTGCCTGGGAAACAACAAATGCTCAGATATTATCATTTTAATGCACTGAGCTTGCAGTTTTCAAAAAGGAAGCAGAATATAAGTAAATATCACAGTAATATAAACAACATGATGTAGCAACTGAGAGTTATGGGCTCTGGATTCAATCTCCTGTTATTCAAAGTTAAGGTTCTACCTCTTAATACCTCAGTGACCTTGGGCAAGATGCTCATCTTCTCTGTGCTTCAGTTTTCTCCTCTGTAAAATAGGAATAATCATAGCGCCAACCTCATAGCTGGGTTATGAGCTAATTGTTATGAGATTAAATGAGGGAAGTCATGTTAAATTCTTACAACAGTGCCTACACATGAGCAGGGCTCTCTAGGCAAAAACATGAAGTCACTCATATCTTACCAAATTTGAGAAAGCTTTTAATGGGGGGGAGGGAGCATTTGAGTAAAGTGTATTTTATTCCAATATCATGTTAATTATCATTAACATTCTTGCACTTGTTTGAGGATAAATTTATCGAAGTCAGTATCAAGGTGGCAATCAGGGGTTCATCAACTTTTCATTTTATACCCAGTTAATCTCTGATAACTTTTCTCTTCGAGTGACACATTGTACCATCGTAAGGCATTGTACAGTATTAAATGCTATGCACAGATAGGTACCTAATGGTGGGTTTAAGGATGTTGCAGCAGTCCAAGTTCTTTCATTTTCCTGATTATAACTGCATTTGCATAATGTATGAATTCAAACATTATTGCTGTTAAATAATGCATAAATATTCTCCCATGCCGAAATATGTCTATTTCCTCTTCATGAATCCTGTTGAGTGTATCATTCAGTTGTTGTTCTATTTAAAATGTACTTAGAGATCTGCATACATCAGAACCACGACTGGGGGGGCGGGGGGATGTCGTAGCCAGAAGAACGAAGCTACTCGGGAACTGTAAATGAAGTATACATTATTAAATGAGCCAGTTTTCCCCTCTTCAGGGTGCAGTGCCTTCAGAGTCTAATGTTTAGTATTTGAGAAATGACAAATACTTCCTTGATCACCTGCTAATCAGGAGGGATTTGCATGTCGGATAGCTTCCCTGGAAGCTCTCAAAAAGAAAAAGGGGTTTTTCTCTTTTGTTTTGTTTTTTCAAACCTAAATATAAACATGAATATGATCATATACTTTAGAGATTTTCTTGCATACTAGGAAATACTATCTAAGTTATTAGAGGCAATGATAATTGGTATGAATTCCCATTTCCACTTTACAGCTTTAAATATTCCATTTAATGCCCTCTCAATGATCCTCTTATGGAAAGCACAGCTGCTTCTTTGTTTTACAAAATATATGTTTAAAACAGAATATGACTGTTTATTTCTAACTATATTGCCTCCTTTTCTCTTCCAAAGAGAGGACTTGCCTTTTAAATTCCCTTTCACTAATAAAAGAGATATAAGCGGGGATTTAATTTACAATCTACTGTGGTAGATTCTCTTGTCTAAGTCTATTTTCTATTTGCCGCTAGTATGAAATAATCAAGTGACCAAAACAGCACATTTTAAAAATTGTGTTGTATTTTATGATTTGCCATCATGATGCCAAAAGATGTTCATCCTCATATTATGATTACTGTAATGTTACTCGCACACATGCAATCACATACACATATGAAGAGAGCCTATTTTCTCTGCCAAATGGATTTTCTGTCACTTCCTTCTTCTATCCTCTACTTACAACTGCTGATAAAACAGTGTGATGCATTCAAATAACTCATAAAAAAAAGATGTGCCTTGAAAAGAATGCATTTTTAATTCTAAGTGTTTCATTATAAGCAAAAGATAGCTCTAAAATGCATCACATGCACTTCAATGGAAAATACAAAAATACTTTTATTCTAAAATTGAATATACCAATGCAACCAAGAAAATAAAATGAGCTGTGACACTGCATGCCAGTTTCACACATGAAGCTCCCAAACTAATATTTGCTAAGGAAATCAATTTCATATAGCACAAGTCTATTCATTAAACCTTTTCCACTTTGCCAGGGAATTTATGCCACGGAGCCATCAAAGCCTGAGGTGAGGATGGCAGAGTCCTAGTGCTGGGCACTGCAGAGTTCGAGAGTGCATGTGTCCAGCACAAAAACTTCAACCAAATTCTCTTCTCTTTCAGTCTCCTTAATGAGCAATTCTAAAGCCCCATGGTACAATTGATTTAGAAAAAAAAAAAAATCAATAGAAAGCAGACCACCAGGCGTGGAGATCCAGAGACCATCCAGGGGAGAGTCATGACTACTATTGAGGAACTTGAGACGCTGGCTCAATTCTGTGCAGAGTTTAGACTTTACGATGTTACCTACCTCAATCTTAGAAATTATTGAGAGTTGCCAAAAGCAATATGCTCAAAAATTACATTACCTCCAAAGGAAAGAAAGTGTATAAGAACTTCAATCCAAATACTGATTTTTCTTCATTCAACTGCTGTCCCTTTTCTCCAGTATTAAATAAGAAAGAGGAGTTCCCATCTTGGTGCAGGGGAAACGAATCTGACAAGGAACCATGAGGTTGAGGGTTTGATCCCTGGCCTCACTCAGTGGGTTAAGGATCTGGTGTTGCTGTGAGCTGTGGTGTAGGTCACAGACTCGGCTCGGATCCCGCGTTGCTGCGGCTGTGGTGTAGGCTGGCGGCTACAGCTCTGATTAGACCCCCAGCCTGGGAACCTCCATGTGCCAAGGGTGCGGCCCTAAAAAGACAAAATAAATATATAAATAGATAAATAAGAAAGAAAGAGGAAAGAAAGAGAGAGAGAAAGAGAGAAAGAAAAGACCCCAGTGTGAATGTGGTAGGAGAAGGAAGTCTGAGAAGCTACTCAGAGACCGGAAGCCACTTTGAGCAAAACAGAAGGACCACCCAGCCAGTCCCTCCCAGGCACCCTCCTCCTGGGGAACTTTAAAGCTTATAAACTCCTCTTGTACCCCCGCTGAAGAGCAGACCCAAGAATATCGCCCGTTCACTCCTCCCAAGAACACCAAGCCTTAAGTTGCCAAAAGACCTCCACCTTGGAGCTGCAGTTTTTACTTTTATCTACTAAGACCTTGATTCGACAAACCGAATGGCATACCACTGTGGATAGCCTGCTTGTTTGTATCAAAGCATATCAAGTGTAAGTAAAGATGAAATCCACATTGTATCTGGGGGACTGCTACGGCAACACTGGGGAATTTGGTGATGTGTACCCATCTCCTATGTTGGGTATTTCCAGAACCTTTTGACTATTTCCTGTCTCCCCACGTCCGTTCAAGGTGCTGTCATTTTCTTTGTCTTGCACAGTCCCTCAACCTCAAGAGCTGATTAGTAGAGAAAACCTTTGGAAAGACACTGAATTTCATCAAGGTGTTAGAAATGCACACATTTCATGGGGTCTATTGATTGCAAAATTACTCTGGGAGGTCTGAATATTATGTCTGGCCCTGATGTCACCCCAATTGCCTGCACTGACAAGGATTCTTGACTCAGGGTCTGGGGAAAATCAAAGCTCAGGTGACACTTGCACTCCCTGGGGTGTCCCCCTCTGGCTCCAACTGTGGGTCCCATCTCCAGCTTCTACTCATTTAGGCAGTCTCTCTACAGCTGAGACAAAGGCGTTGTTTAATCAGCAAACGTATTAACTAATTGGTAAAGCCTATTATAAAAATCCCCCTAATTACTCCGCGGTGTCAAGGAAAAGGGCCTGTCAGGAGAGTATCAGTATTACAACAGTGACAGCAAAAAGCAACATTTGGAAGTCCGCCTCCCCTGGGCCTTTTCTTTGATTTCTGCCTTTAATACTGATAAGAAGTGACAGTAGTTGGATAAAACAATCAAAACTTGAGTTGAAGAGCTTATAAACCTTCTGACACTTCAATAAACCAAAAGCCAATATGAAACTAGCAAAACGGTTTTTTTTTTAACTCTGGCTAGCCACACACCGCAGACATGACAGCCATTGGCAAAGCTCTGAGCTATCTCCTTGGTATAATATTTTACTAACTCTCATTTCACATCTTTTAAATAAGAAATAAATGCTAAATTCTACCAAGAGAAATAAAATCTTTTATAATCTTTTAGACAGTTGTTGTCATCCCTCAGGAGAGCTTTATGCCTGCTGCTAAATGTCTACAAATCAATATTTAATATTTTGAAACATGAAGTCTTAATTATCCATCTCCCCTTTAAGCGTGAAACCCTTACTGAGTGAAAATAAAACCATTTGTTGGCTGATGGATTGATTGCCACTTATTAGCACTTTTTTGATCTGCAGGTCAGATTAGAGGGCTCTATTCCAAACACATACTATGCCTTATCATTTATGCCTGGATGTATGAGTGAATAGCACAGAAGTTGTTAACTCGAGGCTGTGCGAAGATCTTTTTTGCTTGGGTTCATGGGACTAACACTGATGAATTAAGAACAGAAAAAGAAATGATCAAGTATAACTATTATTTATACTCCAGACAGGCTCTTAGGTACAATAACAACACATATTCTGACGCCCTAAGTACAAACTGAAACATAAAAGAGAGCTGGGTACCCCACTCCCCATCAAGGAGGAAAAGGAAATTATGTGATTTTGGTCAATTGTGAAATATCCCAAAACCTCCAGTTACAAAATGAAAGAAAGTCCACAGGCTTCTGTAGACTTTTATTTACGTTGGATCAAGAGCCTTAACCACAGCAACAGAGGCGAACCCTGATTAAGGAGGTCTTTTGCCTCTGGGACCAAAGAGATCACAGCCAGATTGGTTACACCCTGGGTTTTCTCTGCATGTTCATCCAGAACACAGCAGGGGCTTCCTGAAATGGAACACATGGTGAAGAGGGAAAAATAAGGATCCATGCTCTTGAATGCATGAATGTGACATGATTTGGGAAAAGAAACTTTGCAGATGTAATTAAATTAAGGATCTAGAGATGAAATAATCCTGGATTACCCAGTTGGGCCCTGAACTCAGGGACAAATGTCCCATAAGAGAAGAGACGCAAAGAGGAACGAAGGAGAAGGCCATGCGAAGATGGAAGCAGAGAATGGAGTTACGCAACCGCAAACCAAAGAAAGCCTGGAGCCACCAGTGGAAGAAGGAAGGATTACCTGGAGCCACCAGTGAAAGAGGTGAGGAATACCTGGAGCCACCAGTGGAAGAAGCATAGAAGTTCCCTTGGAGCCTTTGAAGGGAACATGGTCCAACTGATATCTTGGAAGAATAAATTTCTACTGTTGAGTTTGTGGTTATTTGGGATGGACACCCTGGGAAACTAATGCACATGGCATGAACTTGAGATGACTTACACAGGTACAATGAAAAATAGATTTTGCGGATTTGTCCTAAATTCAACCAGAATGAGAGGTTCAGGAATATTCAAAGGCCTTCCTCAAAACACATCTTTCTTGTTTATGTTGCTTTGTCAACTGCTAACTTTCCAGTTGTTTCTCATTTAAGAACACACCATGCCTAGGACTGTGGAAGGTAGGATTGCACAGCTTTGGTTTGCACCTCAGTTCTGCCACTTACCTTAATCATCATTTAATCACTCTGAGCCTGCATTCTCTTATTGAAAATAAGGAGATAATACCTCCTGACAGGTTTGTTGTGAGATTAGAGATATATTTGTCAAGTATTTAAGATGAAGCTTAGAATACTGTCGGTACCCAATAAAGAGTAGCAATTATTACTTCAGGTGTTGTGAGGATTAAATAACAACACCTAAACCTCATGACACCCAGGAAGCATTTAATAAATGCTTCCATAGCTATTATCCTTACATATTTTTGGTCCCTGAAGTTTCAAATTGGCAAACACAACCTGAAATCTTTTGGTGGCTGCCCTTGTTCTGGGGTCAAATTCTCCAAGCTCCAAGTCCACCAGCCCTCTATAGTCTGGTCTACACAATAGCCCAGCACAGTTACATCCTCGTGTTCATGATTTCATTCAGCAAACCCCACCTACCCCCGCTACCTTCCTTGTGGTTCCTCAGAGGAGCTTCCTGCCTCCTTTTTACCTTTGCACTCCTGAAACACTCTTCCCCTGCTTCCAGTTAAACCCTACTCTTCCTTCAAGTACTGGCTGAAATGCTACTTTCTTAGAGAGGAATCCCCTACCTCCACCCATTTCCATCTCCATAGGTCCTACATTTGCTTTCATCACACTTCCTCCTTTTCATATTTCTTTATTCACTTGTGTGATGGTGTGTTAAAACTTGTCTCCTCCACTAAGCCATGCAGCGGGATAATACTTTGAGGGTATTAAACTAATGCATTTTCATGCTACTTTCATTAGTACAAATTATTCCATGGCTACCATTAGAACAGTCATGCCTGATTGACTCAAATCATGGATTTGCTTATTTTTATTAGTGTAAGGAGAGATATCCTTTCTTCCATCATGAGTATACGTATGGTTTATAGGGGGAAAAGAAGGATTAAAATGGGAAAGTTCATGCACAGGAAATGGGAAGCCCAGCTTTCCTGCTCCAGTAAATCATAGTAAGGAGAGAGAAAGGAAAGAGCCAAGAAGTCATGTGGGTAAGTCTTCGACTTTCTGCTTTGGGGATTGTGTTAGTTGGCTTGGGCTGCCACAAAAAGGTATCATAGTCTGGATGGCTTAAAGAGAAATGCATTTTCTCACCATTCTGGAGCTAGCAGTCCCAGATCAAAATGTTGGCAGATTTGGTTTCTTCTGAGGCTTCCCTTCTTGGTTTGCAGATGGCCACCTTTCTTGGTGTGTCTTCACATGTTCTTTTCTTTGTGTGCTTACCCCTGGGGTCTCTCTGTATGTCCATACTGCCTTGTCTTACAGAGATACTAGTCAATCTGGATTAGGGTCCACCTATATGACCTCATTTACCACTATTTAAAAGCTCTGTCTCTAAATACGTTTAGAGTCTGAGAAACCAGGGGTTAGGGCTTCAACATGTGAACTTGGGTAAGGGAGATAATTCAGTGTGAAATAGGGTTAAAACCTTCAGGATGTGGGAAGCTTTAGGAACACATGGATAAGTCTGAGAAAGCCAGGTGGTGCCAGGTGGGAGAAAAGAGCATTGGTTGGTTGCATGTTTTTTCTCAGGCATCATGTAGGAATGCTGAGAACAATAGTGTAGCCATGGTCCGAGAAGGCAGCTTGAGAGATGAAAATGGCCCTCCTGGTGCCACAGAGCCCTCATAAGACACAGAGAAGTCCTGTGTGCCCCAGCAAGCATGCATGAACTTGTTGCTGGGGCAGTGGATCCTCAGGGCCCTGTGGCAGGACAAGGAGGACTCTAGGATCAGAGACAAATGCTTTGACTGTGTGCTCCAGGAATAGACCTAATCCATCATTCCAAGTAATTCAGGTAGTACTGGTTGTGCCTTATCAGCTGAGATCACCAGTATCTAAAAGACACAATGTGAATTCCCCTACCTTCTTCTTTCCCATGATCTCAAGGGCACCAAAACAAGCCCTCCACAGCCAGATGCCAGTGTGGAAAAGAACAGTGAGAGACTAAAGATTTGCCTAAAAGATTAAACCATGTGAGACAATCTAAACTAACTATCTCTAATGGGGAATTGAAAATTCTGGACTTATTAACGCTTTATCCTGTGATGACTGTTGACTGACTGAGGCTGAGAAAGATGAGATGAATACTGCTAATTGACAACTTTATATGTTCCTGTTACCCAGTGGGACAAAAGTCACAGGAAAGATTGGACAAGTTGTAGAAGAAGCTGTGTTCTTTTCTGTACACTGAAATAGTAGTATGTATTAAATGTGGACATCATTCCAACTGTTAAAAAAGAGGCAATAGACCTCGAATAGAGTCCCTTGTGCTAAGCCCCATGTCAGCAAACCAAGACTTAATAGCTAACCTAATTGCAGTCTCACCCTCTCCTAGGAATGTGACTTTAACTAGTCAATCTGGAATTATCTGGTTGGCACTAATGAGGTAATCTGCTCAATAGACTCCCTCTATCCCCCAAAGGAAGATGACCTTGCCTTAAACATCTGATCTTTCCTTGTCCCTCCCTGCTTTCTACCTATAAAAGCTTTCCATTTTGTACAGCTCCTCAGAGGTCCTTTCTCTCTGCTAGGTGCTGCCATAGTCATGCATCTTTGAATTAAACCAATAGAATCTTGAAAATTTACTCAGTTAAATTTTGCTTTTTAACACAATTATAAACTGCAAGAGGACAGGGCGCTTGTCTATTGAGTGTATATAGCACAGTGTTGGTAGTGACAGATGTTTTTTAAATGAATGATGTCATCAAGTCTGTAGCAACTTCTGTGCTAAATTACACCCCTCCCCACCTTTAATAAGCTTGCTTTTACGATGGCACTTTTGCACAGTTGTTCAGCTCTCATCACTCCAAATAATTCCATTAAGATAGTCTCCAACCATACAAAATAGTGGTGGATGCAAAGCTTACCTCTAACTAAATTCATCCAACCACTAATTTAGAACCCTATAATAGGTAGCACATTAATTCCAACTCTGTCAAGCTCTCTTGGCCTATTCACCTACCTTGTTTTACCTTCTGTAATTCCAAATCAATAAAAATTAGCTCCCATTAAGCAGGTCCTTATCTAGCCTCTATCTTGGCTCAAGCTGTTTGTTATACCTCAGTCTTTCTCCTCCCATCCCGGCACTTGAATGTCCAGATCAAGTTATCCCTGATGCCTCTATTCATACTATATCTTCCTTAAAAATTCTCTTTTACAATATCTGCATATTGTATAACAGACGTTTTTTACAAGCCAGTATCTCACAATGCTGAGTCTTATCTATATGCAATATACATATAATACAAATTCCAGACCTGCTAATATAATTCTGTAGATAGATGATATACAGATAGATATATGCATAGATATATACATAGACATATATAGACAGACAGACATGTGTGTGCAGCTTGTCCTGGTAATCATATGTACTCTCCTTATAAGCGGTCCGTATCATTACAGGCTCAATAATTTTGTACTCATAGTTAATAACAGGTATTTAGTAGACCCTCAGCAAATGCTCTTTGATTGACTCTAGGCCAAACATGACTTTATTGTTTAGGAAACGTACCAAGAGACACAAAAAATTGATTTGTATTTGCTTAATTTTTCAAATCACTTTTCCATGTTTAGTATTTTATGAGTTATTTTCATCTAGCAAGTAGGAAAATTTTCCAGTGCCAGCCCATCTGCTCCTCCTCTTGATTTTGAAGTGGTCGGCAGGCTAAATTGGTAACATCTTTCATCCTGTGGCAACGCCCCATGTTGTCACAAGCATGCAATTCTGATTTCATTGCCCTATTGAGCCAAAGGCAAAGAGAGGCAACAAGAGATAAATCCCTTCTGAAAACTCAATAAGTTTAATAATAGCTAACAGACACAGAATACTACCCGCCATAGAAATGCTTAATTGCTCTTTGTCATTAAGTTGGCGCTAATGATAAAGGCTCTTTGTGAAGTTTCCTTCCCCTTAGAATTAGATTCCGAAGGATTGCAGTGGAAGGGGCTTTGGATACACACCCCCTACCACTGCTCCCCCCTCCAAACACACGCACGCATGCACTTCACTTCGGCTACCAATGCACTGAATATAACATAAACAGGGACAAAGTCAGTCTGTTTAGAAAGTTGTCAAGGGAAGATATTTTCACACTCATTTTAGGTAATATACCATAGTGTTTCTGAAGTCTTCGTCTGAGCCAGGTCTGCCCTTTGTCTTCCAAATCACTCCTGTTTCACTTTGAATGCAATTTATCTTAGTCTGCCCTCTATGGAAACCAAAACCAATTAATTGTAATTGGGAACCTAAAATTAATAGAGGAGGATCCCATTGCTTCTATCAGGAATGCTAAATTTATTCTTGCTTTTCATTTCCAATAGTCAAGGTAAAAATCCAAGTGAATTTATAGAAAGGATTCACTTGTGCTGTGGTCATTATAGCAGCTTTTTAAAAAGCTCTTTTTCCTACAAAAGAAATCCGCTAACTGAACATAAGGACAGCAAATGATTTTCATCAAGTTGAAATGTGGGAGAAAAAATAGAGAAATTTGAAGTAGAATTCACTGGTGTGAACATAAAATAGAGAAGACACATTTATGTTTAGCCACTAATCCACTTCCACTAACTTTTCTCTTGCTCCATAATTTTCCTGTGGAAATGCCTAGGTCATACCTCCAACAGCATCATGCCCATGAAGTAGGAGAAAACTGTGGCAAATGGTGGGACAAAGGCCAACCCCAGGCAAAGTGACAAAGCTGTAAAAATGTTTCTGGTGTTCCTCTTCCTTCTCTCTCTACCGCCTCAGTCTTTCTACTCCACAACCCTCTACTCCTTTTGAGAAATAAGTGAGATTAAGAGTTTAAAGCTAGTGGAGTTCCCCTTGTGGTGCAACAGAAACAAATTTGACTAGCATCCATGAGGATGCAGATTCGATTCCTGGCCTTGCTCAGTGGGTTAAGGATCTGGTGTTGCTGTGAGCTGTGGTGTAGGTTGCAGACGAAGGTTCGGATTCTGCGATACTGTGGCTGTGGTGTAAGCCTGCAGCTGCAGCTCCAGTTTGACCTCTAGCCTGGGAACCTCCTTTTACTGTGGATGTGCCCCTAAAAAGAAAAAAAAAAAGAGAGAGAGAGAGAGAGAGAGTTTCAAGCTAGGAAAGTGCCAGGCTTTTACCACTCAAAAAAAATTATTTTTTAAATCATCTCTCTGAATCCTCAAACCTATTCTATGAGATAGGTGCTATCCTCAGTCCAGGTTTCTAGGGAGGATTACACAGCTCAGAGAGATTGAGTAACTTGCCTAAATCACCAGGCTGGTCAGTGCTTTAACCGTGGTGCTTCATTAACACTAGAGGATAGGACCATAATATGCTAACCTTGCATCTTCCCCCTGTATCTTTGGTGGATATGTCCTAGAAGTAGTTGTCATCTTCATTCAGCAACTCTACATTTATAATTGGTTTGTAGAAACCAAGGAACAGTTAGAGATGAGCGCCAGCCATGAAGGAGTATAGAGAAAGCCATTCATCTCACTGTCTCTTCAACACTGCTGCTTAGCACCATGGCTTTATTAGCCCACCAACAGAGTCTGGGAAACCAATCACTTTGTCAGATTCATCAGTCCCCTGAAATCATGGGCCTTCAGACAAGACATGAATCCACAGAATGTTAGCACTAAGAGGCATCTCAGGGGGTGGGGGGTGTGATTGAATTTGCTCATTTTACAGATGAGAAACCCATGGCACGTATGACTTACATGAATTTGCCACAGTCTCAGAGCCAATATGTGGCAGAGTCAGGTCTTAAACTTAGGTCTTTAGACATGACTCAGAACATGCACTTCTATGGGGTCACATGGGCAGTAGCTCTGGCCTTGACTTGTTCTTACTACCCACCAACATCCCAGACAGCAAAGGATCATGGCTTCTACCTAAAAAATTTTCCTGGGCTGAGTCTGATGAAGCCAAACCTCATGACATCATGGTAATTTTCTAGAGTTTTAATTCATCGTGGACGCGTGGGTTTCTACTGCCTATGTTCACTGTATTTTTTAATATCTTTAAGGATTTATTAGCACATAAGACTTTAAGATGAACTCTGTTTTCTATGTGTGTGTTTTATTGCTTTTCCTCACCCCATAATATCTTAATATACTCCAGTTGTCTCATGAACCCAGCAGGCTATTCAAATATACCCTGAATGGCAAGATTCTTCTTTTATGAAGATGGGATCTGAGATCTCTTGTGTAAAAAAGTACAGTTCTCCCTGATTAGAAAAAACATTCATTTCCATGAACGTGGACAAGACAGCTAATTCCAAGGGTGATTTGCATTACAGTGTCACAGTCATTATCATATCACTGCAGATTAATATTTTGGCCATTGGCTGGGCGTGAGGCTCTCTGTTAGGCCTGCAGACACCATTGCCATCAGGTTTACAGAATCCCAAGCCCCACAGCAGTCTCATAGCCTCTTAAATAAAATTTCATTCTGCTTCCATCAAAAGAGAAAGTTTGGGCTCCACAATTACTTTTAAGATAATTTTCCCACCAAATGAGCATAACAGGCTTATCCAAATCCTGCTATGGAGTTCCCTTTTGGCTCAGTAGGTTAAGGATCTGGCACTGTCACTGCAGCAGCTTGGGTCACAGCTGTGACACATGTTCAATCCCTGGCCCAGGAACTTCCACATGTTGCAGGTGTGCCCCACCCATCAAAAGGGACAAATCCTGCAGCACAAACAGCACACAAATGAAGGTGAAATTGCTTAAATGCCAAGTTTGGTTGAATTTCAGATATGCACACTGGGTTGGAAAATAAGAGTGATTTTGTGCTCAGAGCAGTAAATCATATCAGAGCTAATTCTTTTGCTCTAGGGCAAATAAATCATTAATGATTATCAATACATGATCATTAACAATAAAATACTTCTCTCCACTAGGGTTGAGTTTTTATATGGACATCTTCAGATAATCAAATTCTCAGCAATGTCATTCGGTGTTTATGGGCAGATTCTAACTATCTTCTCTCCAAATTGTCCCCAACTTGACATTAAGATGATCTTCCTACAAAAAAACACAAGCATGTTGCTCTCATCTTTCAAAACCTCCAGACTCTCTCTATTACCTTCAGACTATAATGTGACCTATCAGATAATCACACGAAGCCCTTCCCCCATCAGCCCTTCCTCTTCATCTCCATTCCGCTGTCTCTCATGTATCCCCAGCTTCGTTGTCCTCCCCCTCCTCTCCGTCTTACGTATTCCTTTTTTATCCATGAAGCCCTGGTTCAAAAATCACCTTCTCTCAGTCCCCTAGGAAGTTAATCACTCTCCCTTTTGTGAACACCCACTATTTGTGTCGATACCAAACTTGGCAATGTCCCCTGCGAGACTGAACTCTGCAAGGGCAGGGGTCAGTTCTTATCCATCTTTATATGCTCCCCCTGACCTAGCACCAGGCCAGGCACATAATAGAACATCAATAAATATTTGTTGAAAAAATGGACGAGTAAAGAAATAAATGCATCCCTTTAAAGTTGTTGGAGCTACAGCCTTCAGGCAAGAAGGAAACATCTTCAAGTACTACAGTTTAGTTTACTTATTTATGTATTTTGCTTTTTTAGGACCACACCCATGGCATATGGAGCTTCCCAGGCTAGGGATGGAATCTGGGCTGCAGCTGCCAGCCTACACCATAGCCACAGCCACACTAGATCAGAGTACATCTGCGACCTACACCACAGCTCACAGCAAGGCTGGATCCTTAACCCACTGAGAGAGGCCAGGGATTGAACCCTCATCCCTATGGATCCTAGTCGGGTTCATTACCACTGAGCCAGGATGGGAGCTCCCTACTGTTTATTTTGACTATGTCATTAGCTTCAGAACTTTTTCCAGGCACTTGCACGGCAAAATAAAGTATGATTAAGTAGATCGTGGTCTGTGTGACCAGTAAAGGTCACGCTTGTATGGAGTGGGCTGCTGTAATACACAAGCCCTAAACTTAGAGAACTCAAATCAATAAAATTAGAAATGAAAAAGGAGAAGTAACAACAGACACCACAGAAATACAAAGCATCATATGTATTTGCAACTATACGCCAATAAAATGGAAAACCTAGAAGAAATGGACAAATTCTTAGAAAAGTACAATCTTCCAAGACTAAACCAAGATGAAATAGAAAAGATGAACGGACCAATCACAAGAACTGAAATTGAAACTGTGATTAAAAAACTTCCAACAAACAAAAGTCCAGGACCAGATGGCTTCACAGGTGAATTCTATCAAACATTTAGAGAAGAGCTAACACCTATCCTTCTGAAACTATTTCAAAAAATCGCAGAGGAGGGGATACTCCCAAACTCATTCTATGAGGCCACCATCACCCTGATACCAAAACCAGACAAAGATACCACAAAAAAAGAAAACTATAGGCCAATTTCACTGATGAACATCGATGCAAAAATCCTCAACAAAATACTAGCAAACCACATCCAACAATACATTAAAAGGATTGTACATCATGACCAAGTGGGATTTATCCCAGGGATGCAAGGGTTCTTCAATATCCACAAATCCATCAGTGTGATACACCACATTAACAAACTGAAGAATCAAAACCATATGATCCTCTCAATAGATGCGGAAAAAGCCTTTGACAAAGTCCAACACCCATTTTTGATAAAAACCCTTCAGAAAGTGGGCATGACGGGAACCTACCTCAACATAATAAAGGCCATATATGACAAACCCACAGCAAACATCATTCTCAATGGTGAAAAGCTGAAAGAATTCCTGCTGAGATCAGGAACAAGACAAGGATATCTGCTCTTGCCACCACTCTTCAACATAGTTTTGGAAGTCCTAGCCATGGCAATCAGAGAAGTAAAAGAGAGAAAAGGAATCCAAATTGGAAAGGAAGAAATAAAACTGTCACTATTTGCAGATGACATGATCCTATACCTAGAGAATCCTAAAGTCTCTACCAGAAAACTGTTAGAGCTCATCCATAAATTTGGCAAAGTTGCAGGATACAAAATTAATACACAGAAATCAATGGCATTTCTATACACTAACAATGAAAGAGCAGAAAGAGAAATTAGGGAAGCAATCCCATTTACCATCACACCCAAAAGAATAAAATACCTAGGAGTAAACCTACCTAAAGAGATGAAAGACCTGTACTCTGAAAACTATAAGACTCAGATGAAAGAAATCAAAGATGACACAAACAGATGGAAAGATATACCATGCTCGTGGATTAGAAGAGTTAATATTATCAAAATGACAATACTACCTAAGGCAATCTACAGATTCAATACAATCCCTGTCAAATTACCAAGGACATTTTTCACAGAACTTGAACAAAATATTTTAAAGTTTATTTGGAAGCACAAAAGACCCAGAATAGCCAAAGACATCCTGAAAAAGAAAAATGGAGCTGGAGGAATCAGGCTCCTGGACTTAAGACTATACTACAAAGCAACAATCATCAAAACTGCATGGTACTGGCACAAAGACAAAAATAGAGATCAGTGGAACAGGATAGAAAGCCCAGAATTCAACCCACACACCTACAGCCAACTAATCTATGACAAAGGAGGCAAGAATATACAATGGAAAGAGGACAGCCTGTTCAATAAGTGGTGCTGGGAAAACTGGACAGCCACATGGAAAAGAATGAAATTAGAACACTCCCTAAAACTATACACAAAAATAAACTCAAAATGGATTAAAGACATAGATATAAGACCAGACATTATAAAACTCCTAGAGGAAAACATAGGCCAAACACTCTCTGAAATAAATAACAGCAACATCTTCTCAGATCCACCTCTTAGAGTATTGAAAATAAAAACGAAAATAAACAAATGGGACCTAATCAAATTTTGAAGTTTCTGCACAGAAAAGGAAACCCTAAAGAAAACAAAAAGACAACCCACAGAATGGGAGAAAATCTTTGCAAGTGAATCAACTGACGAGGGATTCATCTCCAAAATTTATAAATACCTTCTGCAGCTCCATACCAAAAAAACAAACAACCCCATCAAAAGATGGGCAGAAGATCTAAACAGACAGTTCTCCAAAGAAGACATACAGATGGCCAAAAACACATGAAAAGATGTTCAACATCACTCATCATTAGAGAAATGCAAATCAAAACCATTACAAGGTACCACCTTACACCAGCCAGAATGGCCATCATCCAAACGTCTACAAACAATAAGTGCTGGAGAGGGTGTGGAGGAAAAGGAACCCTATTACACTGTTGGTGGGATTGTAAATTGGCACAACCACTGTGGAAAACAGGGTGGACATTCCTCAGAAAACTAAACATAGAACTACCATTTGATCCAACAACCCCACTCCTGGGCATCTATCCAGAGAAAACCATGATTCACAAGGACACATGTACTCCGATGTTCACTGCAGCACTATTTGCAATAGCCAAGATATGGAAACAACCTAAATGTCCATCGACAGAGGAGTGGATAAAGAAGAAGTGGTACATATACACAATGGAATATTACTCAGCCGTTAAAAAGAACGAAATACCAGCATTTTTAGCAACATGGATGGACCTAGAAACTATCATGCTGAGTGAAGTCAGCCATACAATGAGAAACCAACATCAAATGCTTTCATTGACATGTGGAATCTGAAAAAAAGACAGACTGAACTTCTTTGCAGAACAGATGCTGACTCACAGACATTGAAAAACTTATGGTCTCTGGAGGAGACAGTTTAGGAGGTGGGGAGATGTGCTTGGGTTATGGGATGGAATCCTGTGAAATCAGATTTATATGATCATTATACAACTACAGATGTGATAAATTCATTTGAGTAATAAAAAATAAAAAATAAAACAAAAAACATAAGCCCTAAACTTTCACTGGCAAAAGTAAATGAATCCAAATTCTATCATCCAAAGCCTCAAACTATGCATATCCTTCTGATACACAAAATCAGCTTAGCAGGAGGGATGTAACATTTAACCACCACAAAATATATTTCAAATATGGTCAGAACAAAGGACAGACAGCCATCGTGGTAAGAATAGAAATGAATGATCGTTGGCTAAGATCAGCGTGTTTAATGCCTGTTTTGTTTCAGTTCTCATTACAAAGGCTACTATTGTCAGAGATATAATGTAATTCCTACCACAGGACTTAAAAAACAGGATTTAAAACAGGCCAGGGACTTAGTCATCCAGATCAGATTTGCCAAAATGTCCAAAAAATTAATCAGTTCATCCTGCATTACAAGAACACAAGGACTAACTCATGAATTATGGAGCAGTTGGTCTGACTTTTAAACCTGAAAGTTTCTGGGGCAATTCATTAAGAAAAAGATCAATTTGTAAAATCCTGGAGGTTATTAAGTTGTTTAAAAGCAGCCCACAGAATTTGTCATGTCAAACCAATTCCACCTTCTTCTTCAGCCAGGAGGAGGTGACAGGTGGCATGAAAGATGTGAAGGAGATGGCTCACTTGGTTCCTAATAAGTTTTTGATCAATCAACACATTGACCATCAACTAATATGTTGTTTGGTTAAGTTTAGGGACAACCAACCCACAGAGAGCGATGCAGTAACAAAATAAGAGAACCACTCCTCCGTCCAACCTTTATCGAGATTCTGAATGTGTAAGGCAGCCTGCTGAGCAGTCTGGCAGGGCTGGGGTGGGGGACCAAAGAAAATCAAATAGCTGCTCTGCACTGAAGAAGATTAGAGTGAAGGGAAGTTGCCATCAACTTTTTTAATGTTCAATATGAAACACTGATGATATGTAGGCATGACAGGATCAGGGTTAAAAACATGGACCCTAGCGCCAGACTGTCTAAGTTGGAATCCTGGATCTGTTATCTACAAAGAACATGAAATTGAGAATGTCATGTGATGTCATGGCTTCATGTCCCCATTTGTAAAACAGTGGTGATTATGGGGATATATATATATATATATATCACAGGGTTATGGGTAGCGTTGAATGAGTAGTACGTGCAAAGCCTTAGAATATTATAATGTTAGACATTCACAGAGAGAGAGATTACTGCCAAGGGTGGGTAGGTTTGAAAGGGAGGAGGATAAGAAGGATGAGGTAAGTTAGAGGAGTCAGAAATATATAGTGTTTAAGCAGAGTTGGAGTTCCCGCTGTGGTGCAACAGCAGCATCTCTGGGGCACTGGGACACAGATTCGATTCCCTGCCCGGGACAATGCACTAAGGATCTGGTGTTGCTGTAGCTGGGGCATAGGTCACCACTGCTGCTCTGCCCGGGAACTCCATATGCCATGGGGTGGCCAAAAAATAAACAATCAGAGGCAAATGAGTAGGCCTTGGCCATCAGAAACTGAAGGAGGAAAGGCTATGGCTGACGTGGAAACACTGTGTTAGTTTAGCAGTAACTAATACACTAACCATGTGGGGAATAGACTTCCGCCATACAGTGGATTGTCCAACTATGTTATAGCATAATGTGCGTAAAAGGCAGTCATGAGACAAGAGATGAGGACTCACCCACGGTGATACCTTCATCACGGCAAATCGGATAAAATGACAAAGGGAAAGAGGGTAGAAAAAAGAGAGGGGTGCATTGAACAGCTCAGAAAACACGAGAATCAAGAAAAATGTACACACACAAGGCAGGAAGATGGAAATTAGAATAGGAAGGATTATTCCTACACCAATTTAACACTTACTCATTCTCCTTTGTTTAATTATACACAGGGCCGGCCTCCCTCAGAAAAATTACAGTTAGCCCTTCAAACTTGTGTAAGCCAGAAAAAGGAACTGATTTTAAGGAAACAGTTGTATTCCAGTAAATCGACAGGCAAGGAGTCCTGATAGGTTACAATGAGAAAGTTGTCGGAAGGTTTACTTGCTCAGGGATAAGCTCCCCCACCCGCTTCTCTCTGTCTCAGGGCTACCTGGTGGTTTGCAGAGCAGTTGGACATGTCCTTAGCAGGTGCCTCCAACAGCTCTAGAAAGTCTTTCTCTCTGCTCTACCCGCATGAACCAGTGCCTCACACCTTGCTGGACCTCCAGGAGGAGTCAGCGAGTTGTTGCTGGATGAGCCTGCTGCAAGATTTGACCCGCATTTGTTTAGACACACTACCCCCGACCCCGCTGCTAGAAATGAACCTGGCGCAATTTGCTTACTTGGCAAAGGCTGAGAAACTTAGAGTATATATGGCAGCTTCAGTTTATCCTCACTCCTGACATATTATTTTTAAATGAGATCCTTTTCTTTCTTCCTTGTGAGAACTATCTATGTTTCAAGAGGGGGGTGGCTTGATTTCGGGAGAAACCAATGCCTGTGTTAAAATTGAGAAACAACTGGTTTCTTTGATAACTGTGTCCTCGTGTCAGATGCGCGCTTAAGCTGCCTCTCCCTTGCTACTCCTCAAATGTTCACGTCAGCCTCATTCTTACTGCGTGTTAGAAGCTGTGAAGCTACATGTCTCTACCTCCTCATAGATTTGGTGTTCAGATCCCAGAGAAAAGCAGGCCCCTCCCTGCTGGCAAGTCAGCTCCATGACCAGGGCGATGCGCCTCCTCACCTCGCCTGAGGAGCTCCCTGAGGAGACACAGAGTGGTAGCTGCCGTGACAATCAGATGTCCGCAGTCACTGTCCCCACACCCAGCCAAGCTCCTGCCTAAGGATCTGCAGGAGCACAGCCCCACGTCCCCTCCACTGTGTAACCACGGCAGCTGATATTCAAAGGAACCTGACTTCCCTGTGGGTGGAGAGGGAATCCATATCGCGAGCTTGAAAAGCAAGGCCAGTGGCAAATTAGCACAAAATGCATGAGGCTCTACCATGCAGCACTTTATAGGAACATTTTAGGCGTATGATATATCCGAGGGTGAACACACGCCATTCTACTGGAACCATCTCCAAATTCAAGCTTAGCTGAAACCCCACAGAGGGAATCCTTCCTTGACTCCTTTCTCTCCAACTTCAAATCCCAAGGGGGGTCATACATGCCGATGTGAGATATGACCTCGGTGAATTGAAAACTGATCTGGAATTTTTCTGAGCTTTGTCCTGCCCTTTGAAATAATCAGACTTTCTGTTGACAGTTCTGCCTTCGACTACACGCTGCAGCTAGCAAGACTCCTTATTCTATGTACTTTGCTGTCTAGAGCCCTATTAACCTCAGATTTATTAGCTTTTTTTGTCGACCACTTATACTGCCAGCCTCCCAAGAGGAGAACACATCACAAAGCAAAGAAACTCTAAGAGACACATACATAGAAAAATATCTCAAATAGCAAACATTTACTGAAAGCAGAAAGTCAGATGATAGCACTTGAATAACCCCTCTCCCTCACAAGCACATTCTATAGATACACTCATGGAAGTTGTGCAAATAAATCTCATTATGCTGCCGAAGCACAGAATTATTGTCTCTCTGAGAGTACTGAGATGAAGCCGAGAATCTTCACAAATTTACTGGGCTGGCTCCAGACACATACTAGATTATATTCATCAAAATGAATGGATTTTAAAGCGAGTCCAAAATAGATTCTTTCAAAAATCTAAGACTTTGCCTCAGAGGGACTTCTTCCCCCCCTCCCCTTCTGTCCTGTCTCTGGCTTCCAGGGAGAAGCATAGAAGAGAACAGTTATTAAAACAAAGAGAAAAACATAATTTGACTTAAGTTACCGAGCCAGGGAGCCACCCGATGTCAACAGAGCCAGCAGAGGTTATCGGCAGCTTGGGACCAGAGATAGAATTTAGAGCAAATATATCTGTAAACAATGTCTGCAAAGTCCATTCAGCTCTAAATAGCGATTTTGAGATTCCCTAGATGGAACCTTTCTTGGCTGGCCAGGGTAGATGGCTGTCTCTTTGGTTAGTTCCGCAGACACTTTCCTCATGATTTTTCTTCATTAGGTGTCACGCTTTCAAATTATGCCACTTTAATAGACCAGCCAGCTATTTGTGGTTCAGTTTAACCATAAGACCAACCAGAAGGAACATAAATGAACATGACCTGCCACTGGATCCATTTTTCATCCAGATCATGTGTGTGTTTCATCCCAAACACACACACACACACACACACACACACACACACACACAGTGAAATACTCAGAGCTAACATTCTTGAATGCTTACTGTGTGCCTAGCTAGCACTGTTTGATCTCACTGAACTTACCCAAGACAAAGAGAGAATAAAGAATAAGAACCTTGTCCAAGGTCATGCAGTAAGTCGGGGAGGCAGGATAGGAAAACAGGCCATCTAGCTCAGAGCTTGGCCTGTTAACCATTGCTATCACCTTCCTAAAGGAGTACTTGGACTGAAATGTGTGCTAGAGAATATGCAAGATGTGCCTTAAGGAAGTAAATTTTCCAAGTTATCTTATTAGCTTCCACGCCTTTGTAGAAAAACAAAATACATAGTTATTCAACTACAAGTTATTTGTTTATATCCTTGTATCCTCTGCTCTGTACTGGTCAGTACGAAAGCTGTCAGACACATGTGGCCATGGAACACTGGAAATGTGGCTTATCCAATTTGAGCTGTGCTGTGAGTGTAAAATACATACTGGATTTCAAAGACTTGAGTACCAAAGACAAGACTATAAAGTATCATAATTTTTATATTGATTATATGTTGAAATTGATCATTTTTGGATATGTTGAGTTAAATGAAAAATAATATTAAATGCATTCTATCAATTTCTGTTTATCTTTTAAAATGTGGCTACTAGAAAATTTTGTCACTTTGTGTTTCTAATGGACAGCACTGGTCTATGTAAATAAGGATACCAAAAAACTCTCTCAGATTCAATATGTAACCTTAAAATAGTGAGGGCTTGGTAGCTTATTTTTATATCCACATTATTCATAATTTTGAACCTCAAAATCCAGTTAGAAAAATGTCTTTATTTATAGAAAATATAATATCTATGGGCATATAAAATCCTAAAAAATTTATAAAACAGCTAATAAGTAAATTTAGAAAGTTCTCAGGATACAAAGTCAACCTATAATACTCAATTACATGTTCATATATCAATAGCAAATCATTTAAAAATAAAATTTAAAAGATTCCATTTTAAATAGCTTCAAAAATAGAAAGCCCTTAGGAATAAATTTAACAAAAGGTATGGTAAGGCTATATCTGAGAGAAATAAAAGACCTAAACAAATGGAGAAATATACCATGTTTATGGATTGGAAGACTAAATGTCGTTAAGATATCAATTCTTCTTAAACTGATCAACACAATTCAATTATGTGAAACTGATTCAACACAATTTCAACAAAACTTCAACAAGCTTTGAAGTAGAAATCACAAAGTTAATTCTTATTTTTTGTGGAAAGAGCCTAGAATATGTAAAACGACTTTGCAAAAGAAGAAAAAATTTGGACTCACAATGTCTAATTTCAAAATTAAATAGTGTGATTAAAAAATAGATCAGTGAAACAGAATAGAGAGTTCAGAAATAGTTCAGAAACATATATGCTCAACCGATTTTTGAAGGCGATTCAATAGGGAAAAAAAAAGTCTTTACAAAAACTGATGCAATAATTACTGGATTCATATGGGGAAAAAAAAAAACTCAACCTCGACCTCTTAGAAAAATGAACTTGAAATGGATCATAGACTAAAACCAAAAGCTAGAACTTTAACGCTGCCAGAGGAAAACAATCTCTTTGTGACTCTCAAGGAGGCAAAGTTTTTGTAAGGATGAGACAAAAAAAATCACCGACCGTAAAAGAAAAACAACTGTCAGATTGAGTTCATCAAATTTTAAAACATTTGCTCATCAAAAGACATGGTTTAAAAATGAAAATGCAAGCTACAGCTTGGGAGAAAATATTCACAATACATATATCTGACAATAGACTTGTATGGAAATGGACTATATCAGACCATTCAAGTTACAGATTGTATTCATAAGAACCTAAAACGCAAACAACCCAAAGGTCCATCAATATCTGAATGAAGAGACAAATTGTGGTTTATACATACAACAAAATCAGACTCAGTAAGAAGAAAGAACATACTATTGTTACAACAAAATGAATGAATCTCAAAAACCTTATGCTGAGTCAAAGTAAGGCACAACGTTGCAGACTCCATGATTTTATTTCTGTAAAACATAAGAAAAAGAAGAAGCAATTTTTGGTTGTCACAATCAGAACTTTGATTCCTGATGTGGTGCTTGGCTCTTTAGGAAAGAGCATGAGGGAACTTTCTGGGGAGGTAGCAATGTCTTAAACATTGACTGCAGTTGTAATTACACAGGTGTATGTATTTATCAAAACTTGTTAAACTGTTTACTTCCTAATTGTATATTACATCTATCTAAATTTTACTTCAATAAAAAAGCCAGTTACATTGCTCAATCTATGTACAATTTTCATTAAACATTTTGTTTGTCATGTTATAATTAAAGTCATCAGGGAATTAGTGTTCCACAGAGGTAGGGACTTTTGTTGGATTTGTTTACTGCTCAATCCCCAATCCCTGGCCCTTAGTAGGCACTCAGTAAATACTGGTTAGTGAATGACTCATGGAACACATTACTAAGGCCAGCTAAGGGTCTTAACTTCATTGTATTTTTTGTTTCATATACTATATGTATTATTTATAATCCAACTCTGTAGAGCCAGCCCCTTGGACTGTAGTGTGTCTGACAGAAAATAGGGATTAGGGAGCAAAGCATGCATTCATTGGTCATGTGGTTATAAATTTAATTTTACCTGCTGAATAACTAAAGTCTATAATTGTCAGGCCAAAAGTGCCAAACATTTCATCTTTCATGCAGGCACTCAACAGGTCACTAGATTTTCATCTTAAGCATGTTGAAAACGAGTCTACGTAGGAGTTCCCGTCATGGGGCAGTGGTTAACGAATCTGACTAGGAACCATGAGGTTGCATGTTCCATCCCTGGCCTTGCTTAGTGGGTTAAGGATCTGGCATTGCCACGAGCTGTAGGGTCAGTTACAGACGCAGCTCGGATCCCGAGTGGCTCTGGCTCTGGCGTAGGCCAGGCAGCAACAGCTCCAATTAGACCCCTAGCCTGGGAACCTCCATATGCCACGGGAGCAGCCCTAGAAAAAGCAAAAAGACAAAAAGAAAAAAAAGTCTACATAGATTTAAAAATTAAACTTTTGAGATTTATGACCAATTTTAAAGGTCCAGGATGTAGTTACATACATGGTTCACATAATTAGTCCCCTGAAAAGCACTAGGATAGTACAATTTTCCATTGAGTAACCATTTTCTCCTTTGAGATGTGATCAGAACTAGTAAAACATCATTAAGAATTACATAGAATATGAAATAAGGAAGGTCAAGATCTTTGACTATTTTACCCTCCTAGTTTAAATGTGACAGTTTAACTTATGATTTAGCGAGTGTTCAAAAAAAATGAGCAGAGTTTGCACATGATAGGATATTGTAACAGACTCTTAAAGATACGTTACCAGCATTTCCAAAACACTTCCATCGTTAGACAGTAGCGTGAAATTATTTTCAACATGTTGAAATAGGAGAGATAATTGGTAAAAATCTCAAAGTATATGCGCAAATATTTATTGTCATTGAAGAGCAATATTTCCCCACAAATTACCATTTAACTCCATGAATTCAAGGAATAAACTTGGACTTGCACCTCACAACAGCTCTCCCTCATGGAATAATCCCCCAAGAAGAGTCCAGTTACATTTTATTTCACACCAAATTGGGATTTTCTGATTAATCTTGAGCATCATTATCTTGGGGAAATATTTCAGAAAAAAAAAAAAACATCTTAAAAGAAATGCCACAAGTAGGTAGGTTTTGTTGGTTAGATAGTTCTGTATATGTATGCTGTAAGATTTTATACATGGTTAGTCCTGAGAGAACAGAAAGTGTGTGTATGTGAGAGGGAGAGAGAGAGAGAGAGAGAGAGAGAGAGAGAGATGAGAGAGCGAAGAGAGAGAGAGCGAAGAGAGAATGTGCAAGAATATAGGAAGGAAGGAAGAAGGCTCTCTCCCGAAGATAAAAGTTATCTAACTTTTGCAAGTAATTTCTTTTTTCTATTTTCCAGGCACCCTCTCAGATCTTTTTATGCTCTTTCTGATCCTTTATAAAAGAATCTAATTTGAATAGGTTTGAAAAGTAATGGCTATGAATATTCTATTCTGTGCGGATCTATTTTGAATACCAAACACACACACACACACACACACACACACGGGACTGTACGTGTAATTTAACTTCCATAGTTTCATGAGAGAGGCTATTTCTGATTGGGTGATTCTGCCTCAGTGGTTGCTAGGTAATGAGCTTTTAAGATAAATGCATTCCCCACCTCCAAATCAATAATCGTACAATGTTAATTTAGAACATGATCTCCATGGTCACCAACAATTACCAGGAGAATTTGCTTTTCATGAAACAACATTTGCACAAAACTTGTCCCTGCCAATGTGTTCTTGAGTACTTACTATATTTGATATTGGCAGCTGTACTACCATGGCATGCTCTTTGCTGTTGGATCTATTGATTGAAATGCCACTCATTTTGTGCAGACAAAAAAAAAAATATGGCTTAGCTGGCTTCTATTTATTAAGATGTGGCCAAGTAGAAATTTCATTTAACTTTAAGAAGCTCTGATATCATTTTTCTTCCACATTTTCTTCTTGCAAAAAGTGTTTGAAATTCAGGGAAGAATTATAAACCATCCACTTGAAATTTGGTAAAAAAAAAAAAAAAAAAAGATTTCAGCTTCTAGTAAATTTTCTACTAGCTTTTATTTACACCACAAAATATTTGTATGATGAAAGCAGACTGTCTCAGAAATGTACTTTTAAAAGAAAACATCTACCCTACATGAAGACAAAATACTTGATGAGTAAAAAAAAGCAAATGGGTCTATACAGAGTATCTAAAATCAACTAGTAATAGATCACTTGTTTGAAAGTTTCCCCCATTTAAACTGAATGATTTTTACAAAAGAAAAAGACGAAAAGAGAATTATTTGTAGGCAGCATAGATATATCAAAATGGGTATCTGTATTAGTGTGCAAGGGTTGCCATTAACAAATCATGTACTAAAAACTGGGTGCTTTAAAGCAACAGAAATGTATTGTTTCACAGTTCAGAAGGCTAGAATTCCGAAATCAAGCTTTGAGCAGGACCATGCTGTCTCTGAAGTCTATAGAGTATTATCCTTTCTTGTCACTTTCCAGCTTCTGGTGATTGTCAGCAATCCTTGGCATGGCCGGGGGTGGGGTGGGGGGGAGGAAAGGGGCAGGGGGTGGGGAGAAACAGCATAAATTTTTTTTAATATTTTTTGAGAAATGTTTTTTGTTTGTTTGGTTGGTTTTTTGGTGGGGGGGGGTGTTTTGTTTTTGGCTGAGCCTGTGGCATGTGGAAACTACCAGACCAGGGACTCAAACCTGCACCACAGCAGCAGTCCAAGCCACTGCAGTAACAACACCGGATCCTTAACCCACTGCACCACAAGACAACTCCAGCATCGCTCTAATCTATGCCTTTGACTTCACATGGCTGCCTTCCCTCCATGTGTCTGTGTCCTCTGCCTATAAGGATTCCACAGTGTAATTTTGTCTTAAGCACGTTTGCCAAGATCTGTTTTTCCAATAAGGTCACACTCTGAGGTTTGGTAAACCATATTCTGAGGCAGATGTTAATTTTAGGGAGCATAATTCAATGCAATACCATTGGCTGGGTTGGAAGATGAGGTCATGTTCTACATGAGGTCAAGGACCATTATTGGCTAATCTCCATATTCTCACCATCCAGTATGAAGCCTAGTCCCACGTGGATACTTGATAAATATGAGTTTAATAGGCTAGGTGGATGAATAAATAGCAAGTTAGATAATGACTCCTAGTGATGAAAAACCAAAAAATTGCAAATGTGAATCATGAGGACATAATACCTTTGTATTGCATTTTATTTTCTGCTGCTTATTTTTGTATTTCTGTTTGGGAATTATCCAGATATAATTCGACTCTTCTTGTAACCCAGACCACAAAGCACCATCAAGGCCTGCCAACTTCTCTTTGAACTTCTCCCACACCATGAGCTCCGAAGTAAAATAACCATGCCAAAGCACCCATGAAGATTTTTTTCTAGTTGAATCAAACTCTCCTGATCTTCTTTGAAGTACACGAAAATAAAATAGAGCTTCTTATAAAACAGCATTTCCAATTAAGGAAAAAGACAGAACAGTAAGCTGTCTTCATTTTATGTCACGCTCTCTTGGTTCTTTATATACTGTTTTTCCAGAAGTCTAGAAAAATGTGTCAGAAGTTTTCTGAGAATTTTCTTGCTGTAGCAGAGCTATGACAGATTATAAGGTTAGCTCTGCCACTTAGGAGAGAGACAACTCCCTTGTCTTTATTAAACAGAAGGGGTGAGTAGCATTTAGCATCTTGTGTTATGAGGATACCACTGTGCTTTCATTTTCCAAAGATGTCTAAGTTTATCAGGGTAATAATGGGCCAAGGGACTGAAAAAGAAAATATTGGGAATCTTCGTGATGCTTATTATTCACCCTGGTGAAAGAAACCTAGAAATGAATCACAGCTTTAAAAGACAACCACAGGACAGCAACAAGGAATTACAACCACGGTAAAGGCCTCTTAAGCCTTTCCTTGTTTCTGTTCTTTTCCCAGAGCTAAGTGGCACGCTCTCCCAGACATTAATGAATGGCCTCTGTCAGGAGTAAATATCTGAAATTACAACTGCTTATTTATCGGATAAATTCATGCATCGGTTGGTAACAATAGATGTTATTTGAGGCAGAGAAACGGTACCCATTCCTCAAGAAGATTTCCTCAGCAACCTTATTACTGAAGTCTGAAATTCCACCGTGAAGTCATCAGGTATTGGGAAGAGTTAGTTTCTCCTCCGGCTGAAAAATGCAAATGTTCCCGGAAAGTGGACTGAACTCAAGTCTCCATTCCTAAGACTTTGTTCTGACGCAGGAAGAGACCATATCATCCCAGATTTTACATTGCAACTCCAATGACGACGACAGCGTTTCCATTTCCTACCCCTGGGGGAGCTAGAGAAAGACGCAGAACCATGCTGAGATTCACCACCAGCAACTCTACCCACCAGATGCTCCTGGCATCCGCACACCCTCCTAGAAGACCCCTCTTCTCTTTCCTCTGACCCCTCACATGCCCTCCTCTCTCTTCACTCTCTCGTGATGCCCTTGCCCTCTACTTCACTGAGATGCTAGAAATTCTCCGAAGCCGTGGGAACGTGGCCCACCACGTGGTCTGTCTTTGGTCCACATCCTCCGCCTTTCTGCTTTGTCACTTTTCCACGGTTTTGTGCAAGGCCCGTGCTTCCTTGAGCTGCACCCCATCTCCTCATACCTACTTAAGAGTGTGGCTTTGGCAACTGTCCTGACTCCTGCATCGTCGCTTTCTCCTATTAGTCTATTTCTATCAGCCTACAAATATACTAATATTTCTACCATTAAAAAAAAAATACCTTCCCTTGTATACCTTACATTTACAGTGTTATATGTCAGATATATTTCAATAAAAATTTAAAGAACCCTAAAAATAGAAAAAAAATTTAAAACTCTCTTTTGTTCATGACCCCTCCACTACAATTTCAATTTCCTGCTCTTCTTCACCGATATCGTCTTTAAAGGGCATCTATACACATGGTCTTTGCTTTCTTTTGCTCTGTTACTTTTGAGCTCACTCCAATCAATTTCGTCTTTACTACGGCGCTATAAAAACCCTTGTCAAAGTTATCAAAGGCCTCGCTCCATGGCTACAGCCAACGGGAAATGTTCAGTTTTATGTTTTTTCCCCCGACCAGCTGCATTTTTACTGTTTTTCTGGAAATAGTTTCCTCACTTGACTCTGAGGTCGTAACTTACTATTTTGATTCTCTTTCTATCATGCTGGCCCTTCCTCACCTTCTTTTGCTAATTTCCACCTTCTTTCTCCAACTGCTAAATATTGAGACACAGCAGGAAGCCAATGACTCCTAACCTCCTATTTCCAGCTTCAAAGCCCAGACTTAACACATCCAGCTGCCTGTTTGAAATTGCGACCTGAGTATCCAATAGACAATTCAATCTTAGCATGTCCAAGGCCACGATCCTCATTGTCTGTTTTATTCATCTTTTAAAAATTTTATTGAAGCATAGTTGTTTTACAATGGTGTGTTAATTTCTGCTGTACAGCAAAGTGATTCAGTTATGCATATATATCCATTCCTCTTCGGGTTCTTTTATAAGAAGAAAGGCCTCATTTTCTTCTCCAAACCTACTCTGTTCCTGGATTCATTCATCCAGGTAAATGTTACCTCCACCCTTTCAATGGCTCAAGGTTAAAATCCTTGGTTTTATCTTTGACTCCTCCCTGTCCCTCAAACCACACCCTCCCTTCATCAGCAATCCTTACAGATTGACCTTCAGGATACATTCACCATCTGGCCCCATCTCCTCCTCAGGTACTACCATCATCCCTCTCATGGCCTCCTGACGGGTCTCTTCCCCCTTATGCCCTTCCCCACCCTCAGCAGCCAGAGTGGTCCTTTCAAAACAAAAGCTATATTTCACTTCTCTGTTCCAAAAACCCAGTGGGGGACTTCCTGTCATGGCTCAATAGAAATGAATCTGACTGGCATCCATGAGCATGCAGGTATGATCCTTGGCCTTGCTCAGTGGGTTAAGGCTCTGGCATCGCCATGACCTGTGGTGTAGATCACAGATGTGGCTCTGACCTGGTGTTGCTGTGGCTGTGGTGTTGGCCAGCGGCTACAGCTCCAATGTGACCCCTAGCCTGGGAACCTCCATATGCCATGGGTGCTGCCCTAAAAAGACAAAAAAAAAAACCAACAACAACAAAAAAACCACAAAAAACAATGTCCATGATTTTCTTTTCTGTGGAAAGATTCTTTTGTGCTGTATATTAGATTCCAGATATAAGTGATATCATATGGTATTTGTCTTTCTCTTTCTCACTTACTTCACTCAGGATGAAAGTCTCTAGTTCCATCCATGCTGTGCAAATGGCATTATTTTGTTCTTTTTTATGGCTGAGTAGTATCCCATTGTGTATATATATCACATCTTCTTAATCCAATCATCAGACATGGAGAACAGACTTGTGGTTGCCAAGGGGGAGGGGGAGGGAGTGAGAGGGATTGGAAATCTTGGATTAAGAGATGCAAACTATTGCCTTTGGAATGGATAAGCAATGAGATCTTGCTGTATAGCACTGGGAACTATATTTAGTCACTTATGATGGAGCATGATAATGTGAGAAAAAAGAATGTATATATGTATGTGTGACTGGGTCACTTTGCGATAAGGTAGAAAATTGACAGAACACTGTAAACCAAGTATAATGGAAAAAGCAAAAATCATTATGAAATTAAAACAAACAAACAAACATCCTAGTGGGTCTTCATCTCATGTAGAATAAAAACAAATTTCTCAAATATTAGGCTATAGTCTGGTTCCACCCCTTCTCTGAATTCATTTCCCATATCTGTCTAGTTTTCTTTCCTGCTTCACTTAGAATAATTTCTTCCCAGAAATTCCACTTCTGGATACACGCACACACACACACATATATACACACACAAAGTAAATCAACACAGTGTACCAAAGAGATATCTGCGCTGCCATATTTATTGCTGCTTTATTCACAGTAGCTCAGATATGGAAACAACGTAGGGGTAAAGGATAAAGAAGATGTGGGGGGTGTGTGTGTGTGTATCATATGCATATGTGTGTATATAATGGAATATTATTCATCCATGAGAAATAAGGATGTCCTGTCATTTATGACCACATGGATGGACCTGGAGGGCATTATACTAAGCACAGTGATTATAGTTAAGAAGACTATATTATATCCGTGAAAGTTGCTAAGAGTAACTCTTAAATGTTCTCACCACAAAAAAGAAACCGTAATGATGCGACATGATGCCGGTATTAGCTAACGTTACGGTGGAAATCATCTGGAAATATTTAACTGTATTAAATCAACATATTATATACCTTAAACTTAACATTATATGTCAATTTTTCTCAATGATGCTGGGAAAAAGAAAGTAAAATAATTTCTTTGTTCTTCGTCCAAGATGCCAAGAATATCCCCGCCTTAGGGCCTTTGGACTTGCTGTTCCCTCTGTCTGAAACACTCGTACCCACACATTTTCATGGGTCTGTCGCTTCCTTCTTTCTGGCCTCCATTCACATGATAACTTATCAGGGGTCTTCTTCTGTCCCCCCACAGAAAAGAGCAACCACAACCCCGACCAGCTCTTCTCAGACTTCCCAGCTCTTGTCACTGTTAAATATTATATATGTGCCTGTTCACTTGTTCATCTATCTCTTCTTCTAGAAATTGATGTCTAGCCTCTCTGGGCAGGGATTCTTGGCTGCTGTATTCATTATTGTTTGCCTAGAGCCTAGAACATTGCCTAGCATATAGTAAGTGCTCAGTACGTCTTTTCACTGAATAAACGCCTACGTTTTAGCAACTCCACTCTTACTTTTCCTGAAAATGTTCATTTTCCTTTTATTGATGAGATAAACCAGCTCAAGGACCTGCCATCTGCAAATGATAACTCAGAATCCTCCCACAGAGTTCCTTGAAAACAAAACTAAAATGTAATCGAAAGCTGTGGAAATTTTTAATGCATTTATGTTAGGTTAAAATTATCATTTTTTCTAGGCCTCCACAGTATGATTTATTTTTAGGAAAAAAAAAATTTGTGAAACAAGGCAGGACAAAAAGAAAAAGACAACAAGAAAACTAGGGCGGGAGGAGGCTTAACTAACCAATTACTTCACAGAGGCTCTATGGGGATCAGGTGTGTGTGAAAACACTCTAAAGGGTACAGTGCTATGCAAATCCAGTTGTTTCATTACATTCCTCTTTCTGGGGCTCTTCATTATTAACCAAGTTGTTTGTGTTGACATATTTACTTCTGAAGGTCTTGCAAAAAATACCCTGGTGATGTGTCTACCTGAGGAAATGCAGGACTGTATTCCAAACCTCACTGAATCTCCTTTCTGTGAAAAGAGAAGGAACTGGATGGTAGGCAGAGCAAGCGTCTCCAAAGACATCCACATCCTGAGAATGAGGTAAATGACAGAGCGAGGGGAAATTAAGGCTGCAGATAGAATTAATATTGTTAATCAGCAGATCTTTCGGGAAAGGCATCTGGATTACCCAGGTGTGCCCAATGTAATTACAAGGGTTCTTAATGGGATGCTGGTGAGGCCCCAGCGGGAGCAGTGTGAGGATTTGTGGGAGGAGGCCGGGAACCAGCGTACGGACGCTGCCAGAGCCTCAAAGCTGGAGGAGCCAAGGAAGTAGACGTTCCCCTGGAGCCTCTAGGAGCAACACAACCCTACCGACCCCTTAGTTTTGCCCTGGGAGACTCATGTTGGACGTCTGACTGCTAGAACGTAAGTTAACAATTTGTGCTGCTTTAAGCCTCTGAGTCTCTGGTTGTTCCTGGGGCAATAGAAAACTCATATAAACAACTTTGGGGCATGAGTGGGCTTCAGGGTCAAAAAGACCTGAGTCTTGGCGTTCCTGTTTTGGCTCAGCAAGTTAAGAACCCAACATAGTGTCCATGAGAATGTGGGTTCAATCCCTGGTCTTGTTCAGTAGGTTAAGGATGTGGCATTGCCATGAACTGTGGTGTAGGTTACAGACAAGACTGGGATCTGGCATTGCTGTGGCTGTGGTGCAGCTGGCAATTGCAGCTCTCCTTTGACCCCTAGCCTAGGAACTTCCATACACTGCAAGTGAGGCCCCAATGGGGGGGGGGGAGTCCTGAGTCTTCACTCTAGAACCTCCAACATCTCCAAACTTTCTCCTCATCAGTAAAATGAGGAAGACAATAGTGCCTTCTCCACAGGAATATTGTGAATATGGAACAAAATAGCTTACGTGAATGAAGACTCAAAACAGGGCCCACCGTGCAGTAACTTCTCAATAATCATTAGCTATTAGCTGTTAACTGATCATTTGGGGGAACTTTAAGTATGAATTTATTTGTAGACGTCGAAAGACTGGTACAGTAAGCTGCACACATATTGGGATAAAGGGAGAATTTGGAGGAACGAGCTACAGTTCACGCTCTCTTAGTGGTGTGATCTTGGGCAAATCCTTTAACTTCCTTCATCTGGAAGCTAATTACGGTTGCTCCATCTCTACCCAATTAGACACTCCATGGAAAAGTGTTTCAGAAACCAAAGCCATAGTGTTGGAATTAGTGCATCCCTCATAAATCCTTCCCATTAGCTTCTTTTGTTGACATTTATTTTTCTAAATGTGTCATAATGAAGACAGGCTCCTCTGGTTAGAGCCAGAGGAATCTAGTTAGTTGGATTTGGGCTAAGACCAATATTAAAGTAGGTAACATGGTCGCAGGGAAAGAACATCAGTATTACGCGAACGAGATTTCTTTTTTAATGAAATGCAGGTCATGACCACATTCTAGAGAGGAATCAGAGCAATTTTTCTAAAATCAGCCTCAAGAACTTGACGTTTCCTTCTCTGTACTAACTCTTCTTGCTTACATCAAGCGAGGCTCACATTCATTCTGATTCTTTTGCATGGGCTGTATGTCGTAAGACTAGGTTGCATCTAGTTGCGAGCCGAGTAGAAATCATAAAATCATAGGGTAATCCAGACAGCCTCGTCCCTTCTTCTTTTTTCTTCTCTCTAAATTAGATGTTTATGTGAAAAGTCCTTGATCGGCTTGGTTGGGTTTCTGCTCTAACGTCATCTTGGTCCTGGATCAATCTCTGCCCTCTGTTAGCTCGACTTTCCTCTTCCCCCCACCTGTTTTCTGAAGGTCAACTTCCTTCACCTCTTTCTTAGGTCTTCTGTAATACAAATGAATAAAAGCTCACAATAACAGAACTAAGGTAACAGGATGGAAACGGAATGCGGGTAAAGTGAGTTAGCACAGTATTCCCCAAACTGTATCATACAGATCTCCAGCTCTGCAGGTGGCCAGTAAGTTCATGTAGAGTTCCCAGCTTTTGTAAATTTGGAGAATGCTGAGTTAAAGTGGAAAAGATTTCATTATTTCTGGTTTCTCTACCTTTTATATGTTAATACGCATGGAGCTATAGTACACAGCTTATCAGGTTTACCTAACCAGACACTCTTTTTTTTTTTTTGAATGTAGAACATTTAGGGGACTAGAATGTTAGGTAAACTTAGGTAAACTCCTGGTTAAGGAGGGGAAAAACCCCAGGAAGCACAGTTACTGAAATTACAAAATGTACGAAAAAAGATAGGAAACTCCAAAATAACTCTTACACATCCTTCTGGCTAATACAATAGTATGCGTGTATGTAAAAGTAATAAATAAAAACTATCCCTATTCTAATTCTCCTTGTTTTTACTGGGAAAGGCCCACTCAATTACCTCCTGTTCTCCCTCACTTTTCCTTTCTCTTTCTCTACCCTAAAAACATTACTTTCCCTAATTTTACTCTTATATCCAATTTCCTCTCTACAACCTTCCCACCCGAGTCAAGAAATAGTAGTAATTCTATAGGGTATCCAGGTGGTTTTTTTGTTTGGTTTTTGGTTTTTGTTTTCTTTCAGTGGAGAGATGACTAGGCTATAGCAGAAAATATTCTATTGATATCTCATAACTAAAATGTTTGAAAATCCAGCGTTAATTACCACATTTCTGACTTTTGAGTTTCTCCCTCGCTTTTGAAAGCCAAAGCCAAACAGCTTCCTCTAATTACTATTATTCTCACCAGTAAATATTCATGTACTTGAATTTCCCTGTGACCTCATGTCCCTGGAGTTGGAATTGGAATTTTAGAAGAGACCTTCTTTACATATGAGAATTGCATGTTCTGCCTCTTTGATTCCCACATGCCACTCAATAACCAGGCATTCCTCATTCATTCAATAAAGACTTATCGGGTGTTGGTGCATGCAAGACTTTGTGCATGGTACTAAGAAATATGTGGCTTACAGGGATTGGTGTTGGCCATGATGGTGGCAGTGCAAATGTACATCCTGTAAAAGATGTCCCTCATTATGTAAAGAGCCAGTGAAGTGGAAGTGCTCACCATTCTAAACGGATGAGCATGGGACCAGCTTGCAGACAGAGGGTAATTATTATTGCTGGGAGTGGCTTATTGGACCAATTATTTGTTCTGGATCAGTGGTTCTAAACTCAAGCTGCACAAAAGAGATCGAAAATATCGATACCTGGAGTCCCATGACAAATCAACTGAATTGGAATCCCCGAAGATGGGGTCTTTGACATGGTTTCTTCATAAAAGGTCCATTGGTGAGTGCAATAATATGTACCCAGTGTTAAGAGCCATCGTTGCCGATAGGAGTAAGAAAGGAGTTGTCTGGGTGCAGTAAGGATATCGACATCAATAGTACCTGAATTAAGAGGAAAGCCAAGGGAAGAATTATTAACTCTCCATAAATTAACTAAGGAATTCAAAAGTTGGACATGCCCCTGAATTGTGACCAAAGGTCATGGCACCTACAAAATTACATAAGATAGATCCTGTCTTCTCAAGACACTCCATTGTCTTAGAAACATAGGAGGAAGGCTACACTGCAGAAAGGCTCCCAATTTTCTAGGGAACCCAGCTCATGGGATACATTTATCAGAGTTAAATTTATAAATATTGCACATGGTCTCAATACCCAGAGGTAAACATTTACATACCAGATCTTATTAGCAGACAATTGTGAAACCAAATAATGATTTTTTTCTGCAGAGTTGCACATGTAAGAACAAACACAAATTAAAAATAAGAGGCTTAATTTTCCCCGTTGAAAATAGAAGAAAAGACTTCTCCCCTCTCGTGTTCACAGAGCATTTGCTTTAGGAACTTAGCATTGTAAGTACTTTCTCATCTCTTTGAGATGCATACAAATCCTTTTGAAGACTAGACAGGTCTTTTGTCAGCTGGCCTCTTGGCATCTTTCTGACCTAGGAATGTCCTTCTGAAGAACTGGGAACCATCTCTTTGAAAGACAAACATCAAGGGAAATGGTACCCCTAATCTTCTAAATTCTGTGGGAGGATAGGAGTTAGACTTTGTGGGCACTTTGCTCTAAGTTGCAAAACCATCTCCTATTTATAAAGAAATGAGGTTTGTTTTTTCTCTAGCTAAAGCCAATCACTTAATATATATGATCTCCAATTACCAGGTGCAATTAAGATGAACTATGCGTAACAAATGATGTTGAGTCTTCTACTTACTTCATATCTTGAAACGTGTATAAATGGGTTAGTCTGCTTGGCTATATAAAGGGATGAGATATCTTTGTCTCTTTGAAGTCTTTATTTTTTTATTGAAGTATAGTTGATTTATAATATTTCATGTGTATAGCAGAGTGCTTTGATTCAGGTTTTTGCAGATTATATTCTACTACAGGTTATTATAAAATGGGTATAATGCCCTGTGTTATTCAGTAAATCCCTCTTGTTTATTTTATGTATGGTAGTTTGTCAGTCCTGTACCCCTAATTTGTCCCCTGCCTCATCGTTTTCCCCTTTGGTAACCACAAGTTTGTTTTCTATGTCCAGAAGTCTGTTTGTTTTGTACATACATTCATTTGTATTTTTTTTTTTTAGCATTCCACATATGAATGATATTATACAGTACTTATCTTTGTCTGATTTATTTGACTAGGTGTAGTAGTCTCTAGGTCCTTCTACTTTGCTAGAAATGGCAGTAATTCATTCCACTGAGTAATATTCCGGTGTGTGTGTACATATATCTTCTTAATCTAATTGTCTGTTTATAGGCATTTGGGTTGCTTTCATGACTTGGCTATTACAACTAGTGCTGCTATGAATATTGGAGTGCATGTATCTTTTCCAATTAGTGCTCTCATCTTTTTTCCAGATTATATGACCCGGAGTGAAATTGTTGGATCATTTTGTAGCTGTACTTTCATGTTTTTTTGTTTTTTGGTTTTTTTTTTTTTTTTTTTAAGGAAACTCCATACTGTTTTCCAAAGTGATTTCATGGGAATTTACATTCCCACCAGTAGGATATGAAGGTTCCATTTCCCCACATCCTCTCCAGAGTTTGTTATTTAAGGTGTTTTTGATGATAGCCATTCTAACAGGTATGAGGTGAGATAGCTTATTGTGCTTTTGATTTGCATTTCTCTGATAATTAGCAATGTTGAGCACCTTATGTGCCTGCTTATCCATCTGTATGTCATCTTTGGAAAAATGTCTATTCAAGTCTTTGCCCATTTTTGATTACACTGTTTTAATATTGAGGTATTTTATTTTAATATTGAGGTATATGAGCTGTCTATGTATTTTTGGATATTAACTAACTCCTTGTCAGTTGTTTCGGTTGCAAATATTTTCTCCCATTCCAAAGATTTTCTTTTCATTGTTGATGATGTTCTTTGCTGTGCAAAAGCTTTTTAATCAGATCCCATTTTATTTTTGCTTTTATTTCTTTTGCCTCAGAAGACTGACCTGAGAAAATGTTGCTATGATTTACGTCAAGGAGTGTTTTGCCTATGTTCTTTGAGTCTGATGGTGCCTTGTCTTACATTTCAATCTCTAAACCATTTTGAGTATATTTTTGCATATGGTGTGAAGGAATGTTCTAATTTCATTGTTTATATGCAGCTGTCCAGCTTTCCTCGCATTACTTGTGGAAGGGACTGTCTTTACTCCACTGTATATCCTTGCCCCCTTTGTCATAGATTAATTGACCGTAGGTGTGTGGGTTTATCTCTGAGCTCTCTGTTCTACTCCATTTATCGATGTGTCTGTTTTTGGGTGAATACCATGATTTTTTAAATTACTGTTTTTGTGGTATAGTCTGAAGTAGGAGATGGTTATGCCTCTAGCCCTGTTATTTTCTCAAGATGGCTTTTGCAATTGAGGTCTTTTGTGGTTTTCTATAAACTTTAGGATTATTTATTTTGTTCTATGAAAAATGCCCTTCGTACTTTGGTAGGGATTACACTAAATCTATAGATGGTTGTAGGTAGTGTGGCCATTTTAATAATATTTATTCTTCCAGTCCAAGAACACAGGATATCCCCCATTTCCTTTATCAATGTTGTATCATTTTCAGTGTATAGGTCTTCTTGGTTGTTTATTCCCAGGTACTTTACCTTTTCTGTGATTTTTAAACAGAATTGTGTCTTTCCTTTCTCTTGGATTTCTGTACATCAATAAGGAAATATAAGAGATTTGTATTAATCTTGTATTCTGCTGCCTGTGGAGTTCATTTGTTCTAATGGCTTTTGAGTGAAGAGTTTAGGGTTCTCTATATTGAGTAGCATATCATCTGTAAATAGTGACAGTCTCACCTCTTCCCCTGCAATTTATATATATGTTTTGATTTGTGGCTAGGATTGGCTAGGATTTCCAACACAGTGTTAAATAGAAGTAGTGACAGTGAGTATCCTTATCTTGTTCCTGCGTCTAGCAGGGAGGCTTTCAGTTCTTCACCACTGCGTATTGTTTACTGTGGGTTTGTCATAAATGGCCTCTATTATGTTGAGGTGGTCTTTCTATACACACATTGAGAGTTTTCATCATAATGGATGTTGAAACTTTTGTCAAATGCTTTTTTTGCGTCTGTTGAGATGATCGTGAGTTTTTTTGTCTTTTGTTAATGTGTATCATGTTGTGTATGTTGACACATCCTTTTTGATATCCATTTATACATCCCTGCAATAAATCTCACTTAATCATGGTATACGGTCCCTTTTATGTATTGTTGGATTCCGTTTGTTATCATTTTGTTGAGGATATCTTATAGTCATCAAAGCTATTGGCCTATGATTTTCTTTTTGTAGTGTCTTTGGTTTTGATGTCAAGGTAATGGTGGCCTCATAGAAAAAATTAGGGAGCATTTCTCTCTCAAAGTTTTTGAAATAGTTCAAAAAGGATAGTTTCTTCTTTATACGCTTGGCATAATTCCCCAGTAATTAGTCATAGACGTATTTTTATTTTTTGCAGGATATTTTTATTACCAGTTCTAATTCACTTCTGCTAATTGGGTTGTTCAAATTGTCTGTTTCTTCTTGATTTGGTGTTTGCAGGCTGTACGTTCCTAGAAATTTGTCCCATTTCTTACATGTTTTTCAACTTGGCATATAACTGTTCATGGTATTGTCTGTATTTCTGTGGTACTGGTGGTGGTTTCTTTTCATTTCTCATTTTAATTGGGTCCTCTCTCTGGTAAGTCTGGCTAGAGGTTTGCTTGATTTTTGTTTTATCTTTTTAAAAAAATCAGCTCTTGGCTTCATCTTTTCTATTTGGTTTTTTAAATCTTTATTTCCTCTATGATCTTATTATTTCCTTCCTCCTGCTGATTTTGGACTTCGTTGTTTCTTTTAGGTGGTAGCTTAGGTTGTTTTGAGATTTTCTTTGTTTCTTGAGGAAAGCCTGTATGTCTATGAATTTCCTTCTTAGAAATGTTTTTGCTGCATCCCATAGATTTTTGGAAAGGTATATGCTTTCATTTTTATTTGTGTTAGCATTTTCTGATTTCTTTTGATTTCATCATTGACCCAGTGGGTTTTTTAGTATCCACATGTTTGTTCTTTTCCCATTCTTCTTTCTGTAGTTCAATGTGTATTCTGCTTTTTGTGTGTGTGTGTGGGGGGGGGGAATAATGTCCTGTATATGTCAATTAAATATAAGTGGTCTATTGTGCCTTTTAGGACTTATGTTCCTTTATTGATTTTTCTGTTGGATGATCTTCCCATTGACATCATTGGGAAGTCTCTTCCTATTATTATACTACTGTCAGTTTCTCCTTTTAGGTCTCTTAGTATGTGCTTTATATCTTTAGGTCTTCCTGTATTGGGCGTGTGTACATTAATGAGTATAATACCCTCTTCTTGTGTTGAGCCCTTTACCGTCACATGATGCTCTTCTTTGTCTCCCAGTACAGCCTTTGTTTTAAAGTGTTGTCTGATATGAGGGTTGCTACCCCATCTTTGTCATTTCCATTCACATGAAATCTTTTCCATTTCCTCACTTTCAGCATGTGTGTTTTTCACCCTGAAGTGAGTCTGTTGTAGGCAGCCTATTGAAGGTTCCTGTTTTTTAATCCAAACAGCAACTCCATATTTTGATTGGAGCATTTAGTCCATAACATTTAAAGTAATTATTGATGGGTATATACTTACTGCTATTTTATTCCTTGTTTTCCAGTTGTTTTTGTAGTTCTCTGTTCATTTATTTTTGTTTTGATGTTTTGCTTTAATTTTCTTTTGTAGTATGCTTACTCAAACATATATTTTTGTTTTTTGTGAATCTATTGTAGGTTTTTTGATTTTTGGTTACCCTGGGGTTCATACATGTTGACCCATAACAATATCTACTTGGCTTTAAACTGATAATCATTTAAGTTCAGATACATTCTAAAAGATCTAAATTTTTTTATTCTCCTCCCACACATTTTTTGGGTTTTTTCTAATTACTCAATGAATTTTATTACATTTATAGTTGTACAATGATCATCACAACCAAATTTTATAGCATTTCCACCCCAACCCCCAGTACATCCCCCACCCTGCAACCTGTCACATTTGGAAACCATAAGTTTTTCCAAAGTCTGTGAGTCAGTATCTGTTCTGCAAAGATCACTGTGACCTTTTTTGAGATTCTGCTTGTAAGTAACAGCATTTGATGTTGCTGTCTCACTATCTGACTGACTTCACTTAGCCTGATGATTTCTAGGTCCATCCATGTTGCTGCAAATGCTGTTATTTCTTGCCTTTTAATGGCTGAGTAATATTCCATGGTGTATATGTACCACATCTTCCTTACCCACTCCTCCGTCAATGGACATTGAGTTGTTTCCATGTCTTAGCTATTGTATGTAGTGCTGCAATGAACATTGGAGTACATGTGTCTTTTCAAGTCATGATTTTCTCTGGATAGATGCCCAGGAGTGGGCATTTTGTGGCTTTTGATGTCCTATTTTACATATTCATGCCTATACTTTTAATGTTTATTGTGGTCAAGAGTTGCTTTACATTTTTGTTTTTTTAATCTACATCCTGGTTTATTTAGTCTTTAATCCTTACTATACATTTACCTCTCCTATTGAGATTTACCCTTTCCTATAGAGTCTTCTTTTCTATTTATAGAGAAAACCCTCAAGCATTCCTTTTAGAGTGAGTTTAATATTCTGAATTCTTAGTTTTTGCTTGTCTGAGAAATTCTTTCTCTCTCCTTCTGTTCTAAATGATGGCCTTGCTGGGTAGACTATTCTAGGTTGCAGGCTTTTCCCTTTCAAAACTTTGAATATATCATGCCACTCACTTCTGGCCTGCAAAAGTGTCTGCAGAGAAATCAGCTGATAGCCTGATGGGGGTTCTCATGTAAATGACTCTTTGCCTTTCTCTTGCTGCCTTTAGAATTCTTTATAACTTTTGGCATTTTGACTATGCTGTCTTAGTGTGGGTCTTTCTGCGTTCATTTGTTTGGGACTCTCTGTGATTCCTGGATATCGTTTTCCTTCTTTAAGTTGGGGGAAGTTCTCAGCCGTGGTTTCTTCAAACCCCTTCTCTCTTCTCCTTCTGATACCCCTATTATGTATAAGTTGGCATGTTTCATATCATCTCATAGATTTCATATGTTGCTTTTTTTTTCCCACTTTTTTTTTTGACCACTGTTCTGATTTGGTGATTTCTATTCTGTCATTCAATTACTTACATGTTCTGGGTCATTTAGTTGGCTGTTCATTGCTTCATGATTGCTTTTATCTCAGAAATTGAATTACCTATTTTTCGTTGGGTCATCTTTATAGTTTCTAGTCCCTTGTTACAATGATCTGCATTTATATCAATAAAATTGCTAACTGAATTAAGATGATCTCCTTTTTGAACTCAGGGTTTGCTAGACTAACCTGTTTCATTGTTTAGTCTTTCAGGGGTTTTCTCTTGCTCTTTTAATTAGGAGTAGTTCCTTTGCCTTTTCACTTTACTTAAATTTCCTCTGTCTCTCTGAATTTAGGAGAAACCCTTGTCCATTGTGGTCTTGAAGGGGTGTTCTCATGTGAGAATGTCCCTGTGTAGACAGTGTGTATCCAGTGTCTTTGGTGTGAGGGCTTGTTTTGAAGTGGATGCCAGCTACCTCTTTGCTCATGGTGTGCTGGTTACTATCACCTTGATAGGGAGTGGGTTGGTGTTGGAGGATCTAAAGCCTGCACAGCGTGAAGCAGGACATCCTCTCTGCTCTGTGGCTGTCACCACCCTGTCAGGGGCGGGGTCTTTCTCCCCAGTTGCTGGGGCAGAAGCCCTGAAGATTGAGCTAAAGCAGCCACTAAATTGCATGCTTTGCCCCAAAGGATAGGAGTACTGAAGTAAATGAGGCTCATGCATTCACAGAAGTACCATGTGCTTCCTGTGTAGGAATTTGCAGCTCCACTCAGATACAGCCCAGGGTCAAATCCCTTCCCCCATTGTGGTCATCCCAGACCTCACACAAGGCTATGGCACAGAGTAGGCGGATCCAGGTCATTCTCCAGACTGGGGTTGGGAATCAGGGCTTTGCAGCTGCAGGAATTAAAGCAGCTGCACTGCCATCAGAAGTCAGAGCTGCCTCTGTGGCATTGATTGAGCTAATGTTAACAGTAGCTGCTATGACCTCACCTAGACCACACCCCAGGCCCCTAGGCCACCTGTGTCCTAGATGGAATCTTTTCCCCAGATCCAGATGGCCTCATCCCACACTAATCTCTAGTATAGAGTGAGTGTGGCCAAAGTGTTCATCCCGTTTAGACAGGGGAGCACAGTGAGGGGGCAGCTGCCAGTGCGAGCTCTCTCTGCCCCGTTCATTGGCAAGCCAGCACCTGTGCATTCTTTGTGAGAGGTTGAGGTTCTCTAGCCTCTTCTGCCCATTCAAGCAGTTCTTCCAGCACCTGGTGGTGGTGGGGGCTTGTCTTCTCCACGTAGGACCCCAGGACTGGGATGCCCAGTCTCTGGCTCAAGCCACGGACTTCCTAGGGTGAAAGCCCACCTGCGGACCTCCTCATCCTTTCAGAGCCCTCCTAGGGATGCAGGTCCCAACCCATGCCTTTTTTCTGTCCTGCCAAGTTACGTGGAAATCTATCTAGCAACTTTAATTGTATAGGCGTTCTTCGGCCAGTTTCCAGTTGGTTTTCCATGAACATTATTCCACATGTACATGTATTTTTGATGTATTTGGGGGTGTGGGGGGGTGAGTTACACATCTTCCTACTCTGCCATCCTGATCCCTCCTTAGCTCTGATGGGATTGTCTGTGATACATGTCACATTGTGGTTGAATGCATTTCGGTAAGTTTTCTTTCTAATTACCTTTGGAGAAGTCTCTGGGTTGGAAAACAATTTCATTTTCATTGATATTTCCCCAACGCAGAAAACTTCAACCTACTAGAGAGTAAAAATCAATTCTCAAATTTATTCTTTTTATCTCAAACTATCATCGTGTACACAAATTTTGAGATGTTAAATGGTCTGATTTCAGATTCTGTTCAGTTCATAATTATGGTCTGATTTAAAATTCTCTTCAATGTTCACAGATCAGGGGGAAATTCTGAAAATACCTTGAGTTTATAATCTTGTTTTTAATCTAGTCAAAACTGCAAGAATATTCAGGAAACCTCAAATATTTGCTACTTTTCAGAAGGGGGGAAAAAAAGTGTTCATTTTGGCACTTTAGAGAGTACTGCCAACTAACCGGTCAAGAAATTGAGGAATATAGAAAAAAATCTTGGAATTTCTCCTTCTTAGTGCCTGGTTTTATTTACTCAAGGCGTTCAAGGCAGAGCTATTCACTGGCAATACTGAAAAGCAAGTTGCCTCAAGGAAACCGTCTTTTTTCTTCCCCTACCAAATGCTTTGAGGAAGCAAGTCTTCTACTCTAGTCCTTTTTATTTAGACAGTTTTGTGACAGCAAACGTGTGATTCAACCAGTGTAAAGTACTTGCTTCAGAAGAAAAGTTTACTGTCAGAACGAGAGTGGGCTAGAAGGAATCATTGTTAGCTCATAGGACGAGGATCCTAATGAGTCCTAGATCCCATTATGTCCCATTATGTGCAGAGCAACCACACCAGAAGTGTACAATCCTCCTCCCCAAAGGAATAGGCACTCCATTTACGCAAGGAACACCTGGTTCTCTGGGCTGACCAGAGGGATGGCTCACCAAAAAGATGAGCAGGAAGGTGGAGAACTAGTGCAAACAAAATCTCACAGATGGCCAACCAAGGAAAACTGAATTCGTCCGAGAGCTGTTCTTAAGGGTCTGGGAGCTGGTGGTTGTAGAACAGCAGCGATGGAGGAGGTAGGGATGGTGGTATAGGTGGTACAAGGCAGTAACCAAAAGGAGCTGGAGCACCTTCACTTAGTGCAGTGCCAGGGATATAGAAAGGGCTTAATAAATAGCAATGGAGGAGTTCCCGTTGTGGCGCGCAGTGGTTAAGGAATCCAACTAGGAACCACGAGGTTGCGGGTTCGATCCCTGCCCTTGCTCAGTGGGTTAAGGATCCGGCGTTGCCGTGAGCTGTGGTGTAGGTTGCAGATGTGGCTCGGATCCTGCGTTGCTGTGGCTCTGGTGTAGGCCAGTGGCTACAGCTCCTATTAGACCCCTAGCCTGGGAACCTCCAGATGCCGTGGGAGCAGCCCAAGAACTGCCAAAAAGACAAATAAATAAATAAATAAAAATAAAGAAATAGCAATGGAAGAATTAATAGAGATGTCTTTCCCCCCTGCCTTTTTTTTTTTTTTTTTTTTTTTAATCTGTATGGTGCAAAGCAACCTTGTTTAAATTCATAAGGACAAAGTGAGCACAAAATACCTACCTTAACTCAGTCTGTAGGGTGGCTTTTCTTTGTCCGCCAACATCAATGCAGTTTTGAAACTGTCCCTGCGTGCTAAAACTCACTTTCCTACGTTCTTATAAGTGAAATAATTTATCTCATGTACGTGAGATGTGGTCTGGAAATCTCATCGAACAATGACTTCATAGGTGCATATGCACCATATCATTCACCTACAATCCACTGAGGCATCCAAGTTTAGCTCTAGTTGGCTGCCCCATCCCAGCAGCTTTCAAACTCGGTCAAAAACAAGTTATCTCTTTTCTTTTACAAACTAATAGGTTCCTTGCCTTAAGGTTTAAATGAAAAGTGTAAATATATTAAATGTTTAATGGAAAAGATAGGAGTTAGAAGTGCTGCTTGATCTATATTTAAAGTGGCAAGCATAAAAAACACACCTTTGATGCAGATATTGATCATTAGAAACAAGTTCTAAATTAAGACGATAGATCATGTCACCTTTTCCTATATCTTATTCTGACATCAGTCTGAAGAAATTCTCCTACCATCGAATTAAAAAGATGATAGAACCATACACAGGCAAAACTGACAGCAGTACCAATTGGTTCCGTGGTAAAATCGTATCTTCCTTGATGAATATGAAATATCTAATTGAGAATGGCTACAAAATAAATGTATGTTGTGATATCCCATGAGATTAACTCAGTAATATCCTCTCTGAGTAAATCTGTACCTCTTCTGAGATTTTTAGTCTTACAGGGTAATAAAACCTACATATAAAAGTGAACTGAAAGATTAGCTTCGAAAAACCACAACTCCAGAGGAGCAGATAGGCTGGTGGCAGCAGCCAGTGTCATTGTCCCATCCTCTCTCAGAAGAACCAGGACCGTGCCAAGGCGAGAGCTGTTCCCTGACTCCTAATGGCCTTGAACTCCTCACGCAGAACCCTGGGTGGCTGCTGAGGCTCACAACCTAGGTGGAGAGAGAGAGCTTAGCAGAACAGTATCTAAAGAGCTCACTACTACCTCCACAAGCCAGCATCCCCACAGTGCCAACCTGGTAAAGTTCTGAGAAGTCACAGCTCGAAAGGAGAACATATTGACAGGCTCAAATTTCCAGGGACAGCGGAGCTCAGTACGCCTTTAATAAATAAGTTCAGAGATTAGGAATGAGGCATTTAACTTGTGTGATGATGAAAGACCACTGCATTTGTTGGGTGAAAGTGGGTTTTTTTTTTTTTAAATATGTTGAACTCATTAGTAGTATGAATATACAAATGCTCTGGCAGTGTTTTAATTGTTAAGGTTTACTTAACATCTATACCTCAAAAGTACTGTGTATAATTCACCTGTCAAAAGTAAATTTCTCTGAAACCTAGTCTTTACTCTTCTAGATGAGAGAATAGAGACAGCAGGGGTGTTTCCCCCTGGGATGGGGGTGGGTTGGGGAACACTGTGGTGAAAGCAAAAAACAGATATCAAAATTTCTGCTTAATAATGTTCACGGTAGATCTTTCTTTCCTATTACTATTACTCAAAATCACATTAATAAAACTACCACAGTCTACCAATTCACCCAACTGGATAATTACGTTATTGCAGTATTTAATTTTTTAGCCATAAGCAATTAAAGCATTACATTCAGTTTGTAGCTCTGCTAACATACACATTGGCGTTTCAGCACATTTCTACTGCCACCGATGCAAGACCAAGCCTCTACCCCTCATCCTTCAGTGTCCTATTACCTTAGGCAACCCAACAGAGGTGATATTATTTCAGGACATATCTGAAAATAACTTCTTTTCAAAAAAAAATTTTTTTTTATATATAACCAACCACCCGCATGGCAGGAAAATCACAGGACGCAAATAACTATCCCTGCGTGAGTTGCTGTCACTAGCAATCTCACAAGGTAATGAAACCAATTCCACACTTTGCTGGTAGTCTGTAAACTGGAGGCAAAGAACCAAGGGGTTTTGATCATCCTGAAAGCGAAGCCGAGAAGAATTCCTGGATTTCAACAAAGAAGAAAGGCAGCATTCCCTGAGTTCATTGTTCTCAGCTACTTAATTGTCCTCCTGATTCTATGTTCATCTTGGTGTATGAAGCACCACTGGACTTCTGGAGACCAAACTGAGCTCAAATGAAGAAAACCATGACCGGGGAGAGAAAGTCTATGATTAGAGCTGCAACCCAGAAATTTGAATTTTTGAGCTCTGACAAACAAGTTCTTCCAAATGCACGAAGGAAGCCTCCCAATAATTCTTTCCTTGATGAGTAAGTCAGAGTTCTGCTCAACTGCTGGGATCCTGGAAAATTCAAAAGCCCTGTCTACATCGATGGTAATTGGGCTGAGGCCCCTCGAATCACCAAACAGAATACATAATCCTGGTGAGGTTATAAATGGGATAAGAAATCTCATTCCCTGATGGGCTGAGTGGACGGGCAGAGATACACCAGTAGCCTAGTCAGTGCTTACATTCTGTTTTCCCAAAGCCAAATCCAATGAGAGAACTGGTAGAATGAAACTTCTCTCTTGAAGTCTCCCTTCAAGTTTTAAGTATTTCAGACAAAATTCAATAAAAAATTTTAATCTAATTTTTTGCCAGCAAACCCCATATAAATCAACACAAGCCCTGAAAAATTGAAGAGGCACTGTTTTTTATTGAATCCATAAATCTAAGAACTTAGCACTTAAAGAATGATTTTAAGTGTTTCTTTTAAAAAAAAATAATTAGTGTGAGAAAAGACAGGGAAATGGAGCCCAAGGGCATGAGAGCCTTATTCAAATCCCAGAGGCAAAAAGTATCTGGGAAAAGAATGTTGCCTAAATAAAATCGACTGAAATATCAGAATCTATACCTAATAACTGAATGTATTGTTTCGGTGAGTTTTGTTTTGGGTTTTGGTTCCCTTATGTGTTACAAAGCCCTAGTGAGAGTCATGGGAAGAGGAGGGTGCTTTGAAATCCACCTATTTTTCAATGAAATACATGAACTTGGAAGTTTGTCAGGGAGGTTTGCACCAAGGGGGAACTTGGAGGTGGCAGCCTTTAGAATTCTCTCCTCACTAGTAAGTTTTTTTTGAGCATCTTAATTTGTATTCATAAAGATTTGCCATCTGACTTCTAATACCAAACCAAGAATATTATATCAGTATAAATTATATTCCTTCCTGCTGTATAAAGCACTAAAAAACCAGTACGTATCATGTGCCTTAATTTATTCCAGAAACAATCTCTTGTTTGTTTCCCTGGAAAGTTACCTAAAGTATGATGTGGTAGGAAGTAAATTGTGTTTTCAGTGGAAATTCCGCTTATAAAATTTGTTTTTGTGTATTTGCACCTATATTCTTACAACTCTAAGTGTGATCCACTAAGCATAAGCATTGAAATCACATGCAAAATCTCAAGTCCCACCCAGACTTACTGAATCAGAATCTGCATTTTAACAAGCTCCACAGGTACTCATGTGTACATTAAAATACGGGAATCATTGTTCTATATAACTTCACACTAATCCTTTCTGTGTTCTGTCTCCTCTGTTGGTAGAATGAAAAAAAACTAAGTAGCCACTAAGGTCGTGTCCACAATTTATAATTTACAGAACATGCACACTAGAAAGCCCCCTTGCTTCGACATCGTCTTGGCTTTTCTGTAGTGCTTCCAAGCAAACACCATCTAAATATGTATCCTGAAATTTAATGATCCTTGGCTGCCTCTACGTTTACTTCTTTATTGAAGCAAATCAAGCTAAATGTCCAGCCTCATCTTTCTCCCAAATAGAACACATAAAAAAGAGAAAGAGGGGTGCTAATAGAAAGTGAACCTCGATAAACATTTTAAGACCAGTTTAATCCTACCCACAACCTTGTGAAGTGTGTTCTATAAAATATGTTACAGATGAAGTCTCAGAAGCCTTAGGTATCTTGTTCCAGGCCAAAGAGTGAAATGACACAATGAGGATTTAAGCTGAAGTGTATCTCATTACAAATCCTCTGAAAAGCAGATTTGCTTAGTAATATGCCAACGAATTCAGTGTTTTATCAACTGCTTTTATTTCTGGTTTCCTGTGTACCTAAGTCATATGAAAATCATCTAAGTCCTAAGTAACAAATTGACATTAAAAATTTCATACCTGGAGTTCCTGTCGTGGCACAGTGGAAACAAATCCGACGAGGAACCATGAGGTGGCGGGTTCAATCCCTGGCCTCGCTGAGTGGGTTAAAGATCCGGTGTTGCCGTGAACTGTGGTGTAGGTCACAGATGCGGCTCAGTGTGGCCCTAGAAAAGACAAAAAAAAAAAAAAAATTTCATACCTGCTTTGCTTGGCCTTGCTCCAAACCACCCTCTCTAATGATACGTTGGTAACTCTAGATTTTTTAACACATATTTAATACACAATTGGATCACCTTTTTAAAAAAACTTGGTATGTTTAATCCATTTACATTTAATCCATTTACATTTATTGTGATCACTGTTTTTTTAGACTCAATTTCTGTTACATTCTTTTGTGGGTTTTTTTGCATATTTTTCTTCTACTCTTTTCCAGTCTGTTGTCTGGATAACATTTATTTGCTCTCACTTCATCTTTTCTCTGCTAGTTTAGAATTATAGCTTGTATTTCTATTATTTTAGTGTCGATATTAAAATTTTTAACAATCCCTACTTAATTTCATATTTTTCCAACAAAGCCTAAAGTTTTTCACTATCTCTCTTACTCTTAAAATATCACAGGATGTTTTTATCCTCCAAATGCTACCTCTCCCATTTTCCAGGGTATTATAATTTCCATTAGTTTTAAGATAATCAGTGACTATTGAAATTAGTTTTAGAGTCAATAGACTGTATTTCAACATCTTCCCTGAGATTTACTATTTTGCTAGTTCAAGAGTTCTTCATTTAGTTATTACATACGGAGAACAAATTCATTTAGTCCTAATACCTGAAATTTGTGTTTTTTGCCTTTACTATGAATGATTGTTTAGAGTTTGATGCTGAAGATTACTTTCTCTCAACTAATGACATCTATTTTTATTTCTGAGAAGTGTGCTCTCCACTTAAATTTCCACTATTTTGTAGGGGATGTCTTTTTTTCCCCTATGTTAGCATTTAAGAATTCCTATTTCTTTATCTACATTCTTGTCATTCTGGGTCTAACCGTGGATTTATTTATTTTTTTCTATTTCAGTTTATAGGGCTTTTCTGATGATAAATTTTTATCTTCAATTTAGAAAAACATCAAGTAATTCATTATCTCTTAGAATATTACCTCTCCCCTAGTATTTTTTTTTTCAACTCCTATTATATGTTGGGCTTCTCATTCTACCCTCTGTGCCTCTTAACGTTGCTTTTCCATTTCCAATCTCTTTAATTAAATTCTAAGTTAAGCTTTCAAGTATTTCCTCTAGTTCACGAATTCTTTCTTGGCTGTGTGGAATCTACTGAATTTCTTTCAGTGATTTTCATTTCCTAAATCTCTATATTAAAAAAAATTTCCTGTCCTTGAGTCACAGTCATCTATTTTTGTTCATCTCGCTCTTTGTCTATGCGTATATTTTTCCTTTATATCTTTGAGGATTTTGACCCAGTTTGAAATATTATAATCTTGGTAATAAATTTTATCATTTATTAATTCATTGACTATTACGAGTTTTCATTCATGAGCTTTAGTTGCAAGATAAAATTAGTAATATTCTTGCATTTTATCTTCTCATTCTTCCCTTTATCTTCCTCTTTCTTCACTCGTTCCATGTCTATTTTTTTTTTTTTTATAATTGCCTGTATTTAGGTTACTTAAGTCCAGAGTCAGAAACAGGTCTTGTATTGGCAGCTCAGAATGACAATCCCTGGAGTTATAACTGATCAAATATCCAAACTGATATGACTTGAGTGATACACAACTGTCTCAGCTTACTCCTGCCATGCTACCAAGTCATAAACTGTAGGCTATAGTCGCTGAGTGTGATTTGGGTGGCTTGTTTTCTTACTTCAGCTCCTGAATGAAGCATGGAACGTTTAAATCCTGCCTCCCCACAGAAACAGCTGCCACTTTGTGTCTTCATCCTACAATGTAATAGATCTCTAGTTTCACTCTCCCTCATTGCCATTTTTTTCTTTTTAATTTTTTGGTCTGCGGTAGATGTTTATCTTTTTTTCCAGAGTAACAATGGCTCTATAAATATTTATAGATATTATTGCCATATGTTTATAGTTGGGAGGAGACAGTTTATGTAATAAAACTTATAAGCCCGTGTTGATCAGACTAATACCTCTCTAGAAATCTGCATTTTTATCCCAAGGAATGAAGTGGCACCACGATTAGCATCCACTGAGAATACGTTCCTTTTTTAATGTGTTTAATCATGTTTAAACAGTTGTTTTTTGGAAACCTTGCAAAGTCAAAGCCATGGAGCGTTAAGTCGTCATTGCTAATAACTATGCCTCCCCCTCAGCAGCAATTTGTTTGTGACTACGTTGAGCTCACAGAACCAACCGTAAGTCAAAGGATGAGGATGGCAAAGCTGACTTTCTTCTCCAACCAGCCTGTTCCGCCACTTTCTTCACCCACCACCTCACGTCTGCTACTTCCCCCAGCTCCGAAGCCCCAAGCAACCATCTCCTTTTTGTCTCTTGCCCTTTGGAAAATGAGAAAGGATTTAAAATTGGTACTTTGAACTTCTCGGCGTACTGATAGGGCATATTTTCATGAGTGAGGTTCATTGTATTAACCTCTTTGAATAGTAAATGATTTGTAGCTAATAGGAAATCAAAAGATTTTGTTTTCTGCCAAGGAGTTTTAGTAAGCAAATGAAGGTGTAGTTTGTTCATTCTGAGCAGAAAGGCCTTAGACCAATGTATTGGACAAGCCATGAAAACGCAATAGAGAGAGGACCAGCAGTTCCCATCGTGGCTCAGTGGTTAACGAATCTGATTAGCATCCAAGAGGACGCAGGTTTGATTTCTGAAGCCTTGCTCAGTGGGTTAAGGATCTGACATTGCCATGACCTGTGGTGCAGGTCAGAGATGCGGCTTGGATCCTGCGGAGCAAGGCAGCTACAGCTCTGTTTCGACCCCCAGCCTGGGAACCTCCCTATGCCGAAGGTGCAGTGCAGCCCTTAAAAAAAATAAAATAAAAAAGAGCAGAAGGCATAGACTGTGATCTGTGTCTCCTAAACTGGGAGTTAGAAAATTATACCTGCAGGCCAAACCCAGCCCAATGCCTGATTTCATAGATAAAATGTAATTGGAGCACTTACATATAGTCTATGGCCATTTTCACAGCAGCAGAGCTGAGAATTTTCTGGAGACAATATGGCCTGCAAAGCTGAAAATAATTACTATGTGGCCCTTTCCAGAAAAAGCTTGCTGACCCCTGCCCTAGATAGTCTTCCTGCTTTGTTGAGGGGGAAAAAAAACTAGTAACTGGTCTGGCCACCAAAGGAAGGTCTGAGAATCTTTCATAAAAGAACCCACGCCCGCAGTGTTAATACTGCGAAATATAGGTCTCCCCTGCCCTAATCCTGGTCTCCTGGTCATCCCTCTGTACATGTCCACACCCACTTCCCTGTCAAACTCCTCCTCCAGCCTAGCCTCTCTTTCCCTCTGTGCCAAAATCTTAGTGCCCCGTTGTATACATTATGTCATCATTTCATTTTACCCCACATTTAATTAGAGGGGCCACAACTTCTTTCATCTGCCGTCTCCCTTTGCTCCCTCTCCCTCTGATATGTCTTGTACATCTTGTATTTTTCTAGTTTCACAGCACCAATTCGCTCATTCATCCAGTCTTTTACAGCACATACTGTGTGTACCAGGCATGGGGCTAGGCACCGGGAGACAAAAGAGCACGTGGGCCAGAAAGAGAGGCAAAGAGATAATGTATTGAATGTGCTTGTTTATCAAAATGAAGTTTCCCTGGGGCCCAAAATAAGTGTATGGAATCAATTCTACCTTTTAGGAAATAAGGAAATTTGTGAGGCACAAAATCTGTCAGGAGGGTTGTTTTGCTAAGACAAATATCAGTGTGTAGGTTTTAAAAGTCCTGAGAAAACTAAGATTGTTATGAATTTGGTAAAGTAAAATTTATTTTTAAGTTTTTTAAGGTAAGAATGTATCACAGGGAGTTCCCATTGTGGGTCAGTGGTTAACGAATCAGACTAGGAACCATGAGGTTGCAGGTTTGATCCCTGGCCTCGATCAGTGGGTTAAGGATCCGGTGTTGCCATGAGCTGTGGTGTAGGTTGCAGACGCAGCTGGAATCTGGCATTGCTGTGGCTGTGGCATAGGCCAGCGGCTACAGCTCCAATTAGACCCCTAGCCTGGGAACCTCCGTATGCCTCAGGTGTGGCCCTAAAAAGACCAAAAAAAAAAAAAGTATCACAAATATACTTTTCTTATATGCTTTTAAGTAGTTATAAAAGACAAGTGAGGCAACATGAAGTTAATTAAATATAAATAGAACATGATTGATCTCCTGCCCCTAGGAATGCATTAACTCTCGCTGATTGAATTTGGATAAATCAAAATATGTAGAGTTACCTTCAGTAGAGTTGGTGCTGGAGTACAGGCTCTGAGAGCAGCTGACAAAGGATCCTTTAGATGTGAAAAATCCCTAAAAGAAACAGTGAGTCAAATGAACAGGCAATGAATTGGAGAGGAAATTTATGTTGGGTTTTGATGATAAACAGAAAAAGGAGAAGGGAGGGAGAAATTTCCTTCCAACTGATCTGGAAAATCTGGAAGATCAGAATTTTAAACATCAGTTCTCAATGTGACCAAAGAGATCCTGACAGACAGACTGGATGTGGAAACTGCTCAAAGCAAGAGGATACAACCTTTCCTGTCTACTGTGACCAGTGGGGCAGGAGACGAGGCTGCCCAGCTACGCATCCTCTGGAGAAAGGTTGGCTTTCTCTCTGCAGGCTGTTCTAGTGGAGAACAGGTGACAACATCTAGTTACAGCAAACACTTAAAAAAAAAAAAGGAGGGGGATTGAGTTAAAGCTGAGATTGGAAGAATGGGCTTCTTCGAAAGAACCTTAGTTCTGATCATAGCAAGTTTTTGAGTGGGGCTAAAACTATTTGGAATGTGGTAGCTCCCTCTCCTCCCACCACCCTTGTAACTGGAGGAAAGCTGAACTACTTGGAGAACCCTCTCGGTTCATTGTAACTCGATGGCTCTATCCAGAGGTTGCATGTTAGGAGTCTATGACAGCCTGCAAGCAGGAATCTAGTGCAGAAAAGGTATTCAGCATGTGTCTGGATGAAGAATACGTGGAGAAATATGGATGAAAAGAGAGGAGGAAGGGAGAACTAAGGAAGGGGGAGAAAGGAGCCTGGCTTCATTTCAACCATGTGGGTCAAATATGATCTCAGCCAAACATATCTGTCGTGAATGGCTCTGCATTCACTCGTGTGTAACTTCGAGGATGAATTCCTAACCTCTCCGATTCTTAATTTCACATGGTTAAGACTGAGATAATACTAATCTCATTGGGTCGATTTGAGGAATAAGTGAATTGCGTGTCAAGTGTATCTCATACTTATAGTAGATAGTAAACATTCCATAGGTACCATTTCAGTTCTTGCCATTCTTGTTGTCATTTGTGTCATCCCATCAAAATGTGATATTTGAAAGTATTCTAGAAATGTAAAGATGTGCTGAACTGAATTCCACCAAGAAGCACAAAAGCTACGAGGACACTTCTAAGTAGAAGTCACTGTTGAGGGGTAGACATCTAAGGAATTTTTTTTTTTTTCTGCAGTTGACTTTTATCCTAAGAGCCTACATGGTATTCCTTTCATATGTTTGTATTTTAGCCACTCAGAGTAATAGGATTTTAAGGTGACTTAGAGGCAGGGAAGCCCGTGTTTTCTTTTGTTGTTATTGGTATCTCTTCATTCCGTTGGCAACTACAGAAAGCAGTAAGTCACTGCTCAGAGATGCCTGTGTGGGAAGATTTAAACCATATCAATTTCAAAGCGTGTCTATAGCAAGAAAATATTGCTTCTTTTAGAAAGACTAATGTAAATCAGATTAAGTGATTTAAATAGAAATAAACCTGTAAAGGTGACTAAGGTGCTGATAAGCTTTTATAGCTGTTAGACAAAGAGGGGATATCTTTTATATTTTAAAGGAGGCTTACAGAGCCAGCATTTATTAAGGCGAAGAACAGTAACCTAATGAAAAACCAAATGTGACACTCCCTGGAAGATATGTGACCTTTCTTAAACTCCAAAAAGACACAAATTCTATGACAGCAAATTTTTAACCCATGATCCTGGCTGTTTTTGTTCCTGGGACCCTTTCCGTGGCTCTCTTCGTTGGTCGGCAGTCAACAAGGAAAAATAATGATTTCTCTCAAAGAGTTTTTAAACATCTGGATTGAAATAAACGGGAGTGTTTCTCCACGGGACACCCTCCCTCAGTGGGTGAGGGCGGTGTTAGCGACCCCCCACCTCAAGGCCGACAAGCTCCTTAGAGTGCCATTGAGATGGAAGGGGAGAAGTCAGCAAGGGAAGTCGGAGCTCCTGTGCACCTGCCCATCACAGCTGTGGCTGAAATCAAACCGGAGGGAACATGAGAAGACGTGACCCTGGACACAAAAAGCGTCTGCTACAGTGCCCTTGGTGGCAGGGTGACAGGGTTTCAGGAAAGAAACTGTGTGCACTTAGGCCATGTGTCCAGGCAGAAAAGCACCACGCGTGCTCTTACAGGCCTCACCCGTGGAACGTGGCCTCCAGCATCTTGCATCTTATGCAGCTGGAGGGGGAGGAGGACAAAAGGGGGACATCACGCAGCTGCTGGAGTGATAGCGACAGAGCCAGTGGCATGGAGACCTTGCCTCTGTGCACTTCCTTCGCGGGCTCTCTCCCCTGTGAGCTTTTCCTAGAGAAATCCTAGGCCCCTCAAAATGTGGCTCAAATCCCTCTATCTAGGCTGCTTCTAGTCACTAAGATTTTTCTTCTGCTCCTTGAGACTGTATGTTGGCTGCAGGCCACTGAAGGACACAGGGAAGGAAAAGCATCCACCGAACTGGGAAGGCAACGAGACTGAAAAACGAGGCAGATGCTCCGTATAATCACTGTGTCAGTTTATTATAGGGAAATGTACTCACAGGGTAGGATCGGACAGACGACAATCCAGAGGCATTCACAGCGGCACTCCACACTGGCAAGGGGGTAATTTCTTAGTTCAGCTAGTGCATGGGGGTAGGTGCTTGGAAACAGGACATGCATTCCTAAGACAAGACTTATCAGGGAGTAATTAGTCTTATGGGCCCTGGGACTATGTCCAGAAAGATTTTCATCATTGTTTGGGGACTAACAGAGCATAGAAGCTACCTGGTCCTAATGATTATTAAACAACATTAACTACAAAGCCCTTGACGACAGAGAAGTGACTCACTGCATAGCACAGTCCTAGGTAGGGTCAGCAGAAGAACAGGAGGAAACTGTACAGGCCCAAGATGGCACCAGTTACGCTAATAGACACACCCAGGCAAGTTTCTGGAACACTCAGAACAAGCCTGTACCTTCTCCTCCTTCCACAGTTTGAGTTCCAGCCTGTCCGTCTTCCTAGCGTTCTCTCAGTTCATATCCTGGTTCAACATCTTCTTCGTTTTAGTCTATGTCTACTCATCTCTCTTTTAAAATCCTTCCTTGACTCCACCAGCTCGATGCAATCTCCCGTTTTGTAGGACTTCTCACTTTCTGTCTTACAGCTATTTATGTGCCTGTTTCATCTCTCTCAGAAATAAATCCTCAACAGAAGGATCCAAATCCCATTGTTTCTGTAGCCTCAAGTCACTTAGCATACAGCATGGCTTATAGCAGGTATTCAACAAATATTTGACTCAATAGAGATTGAATTATAAGCTCTTTGCAGTAGAAGCGGAAAAAAAACATTGCCACATGTCTAAGGCGGCGCGAGGCAGAGATTTCTGTAAGCTTCCCAAACCCCATTTCCTCTCCCTCCTGGCACACATCTCGGCCACATATCTGGTCTACCTTGCAGGTAGATAGGGGGATATGTGACTGAGTTTTGCTGGTATGTGGGAATGCAAGTGATATTGGCCACATCTAGGCTGGTTCCTAAACCCCCAGCAGCGTCCTTTGTGTTATCTCTTCCTTTCATTCAGATAGCCCATGAGAAGATGCTACCATGAGCGTGGAAGACACCAGATGAAACAAGCATAGCCCCCGAAGCAAGGTAGACCACAGAATTCCCTCATCTCTTTCCAACCCCCGTTAGACTGGAACATGAGTGAAGACTAAGTCTTTGATAGGCCACTGAGATTTGTGGTTATTTATTACGGCACTCAACCCTGACCGATGCAGACACTTACCAGATATTTTTGGTTGATTTTATTAACTCTAGTTGGGAGGAGTAACATAATATCTCTTTGCATTTAAGACACCATCAAAGGTAAGACACCTCATTATTTTATGTTCCATTAAGAAAAAATGAATGTTGCCAATCAAGCTATGACAGCCTGTTCCAATTTCAGAGGAGTTCAATTGTGCAAAAAAGTGAATCTTAGAATCAAGGAAATACCATAACAATAATTCATGTGTAAAATAACTCTACAGTTTATAAAGTGCTTTAGTGAAAGTCAACCCAACATGCATTCAATAGTCCCCTTTTTTTTTTTCACTTAAATTATGCTTGGTCCTGCGTATAAGATATGGTCTCTGTCCTCAGGGGGTGAATAGTCAGAGGTGTTCATAATTAAAATTCAGCTCAGTAAGCATAAGAATAGCTAAGACATACTATACATACTCTGTTCTAGATGCTGCGAATGGCACATATTTCAGGCTTATGTCAATGCCATGGAATCAGTAGTTTTTTGATAACTTTACTACCTAACTGCCCAGGACATGTACCCGTGAAGGGCAGTCCACACCGTCCAGCAACAGCGTTGGAAAGGGGGTGGCTAAGTGTGTGATTGGGGTGGGCTGGGCGAGGGGATGTGATAACCTTAAGAGTGTCAAGGACTCTGCCTTGAAACTGAAAAGTGTCCGCAGGGACAAGGCACATATTTCAGGGTGAGGGAAGCACGTGTGCAGAGCGAAGAGGGGATGAATGTTTGCAAAGTGCTGGTGTCCCCCCTTCTGAGGGCGTGGGATGTAAAGAAAGACGAGACGGGGAAGAGTGGGGGGGACAGGTCGCAAAGAGTTTCACGGGTGAAGTTCACGTGTTTGGACTGGTTCGTTGTGATGATAGGAAATTTTAGATTTTTACGGAAGAGTGGATGTAGGTCTGGATATTACCAAAATAAGGTCAAAATGGCAATTTAAAAAATGAATTCTTAAAATTGCCTACATATATAGCGATTCCATTCAAATTAGCAGAGAAATAGATCTTTTGTGTCTCGATATCACTCGATCAACAAGAATAAAAGATATAGCGAGATCCATTAAGATGGCAAAAACATCAAGAGCATTTGTTACTGAAATTCATTTGAATCGATTTCATATTACACATGCATAAAAAGACAATTTTCTATGCCTTTTGCAGTTTTGTGAGTTATTACCTTAAGACGACTTTACGGCAATCATTCATAAATCCATTCAGTTCACTTATTACCTCTGGAAGATTTTCTTTTAAAAATATTGCTAGGAGCAATTTTAACCAGACCAAGTTCCAAGCTTTAAAAGGCAGCTATTTTACATACACAGTAAGTACTTTTTTCTGAAATTTTTGTGTTATAGACTCATAATTCACAGTGGGCTACCCCTGTTAATATGCACTCACAGCTGCAAGCAGCCCTAGGAACCATTATTATATTAAGAATAATGTAAAGACACTTAAAGTTATTCTGTATCATCATGCGTATTACCAAGTGTGTGTCATTATGAATAGCCGTCACAGCACACAGCCTGATGCTGTGTTAAAGACGACATTGTGGTGTAAACTAAATGCACATTAAGAATACACAAAACTCTGCCGCATTGTAATCGTCCTCATTCATAGGACACAGAGCCCTAATGATCCTCAAAAGGCGTGTGATTTAAATAAGCCATCTTTATTCCATTCCATTTAAACCCTTGGTGTGAGTTAATCAGCTTGGGTGGACGCATTCCTAGTGGTGAAGGTGAGGAAAGCTGGGCTCACAGGTAGAGGAATGGGTGGTAGTAGTGAACACACAAGGTGACTCATCACGGAAGACATCCTGCTCGCTTCCTGGCCTGATCAGAAAGTTGTATGAATTTAGACGCTCCCCTCCTGAAAGGCGATCTCCAAAGGGCTTGCCTATAAAAGAATTACAGCCAAATAAGAACGTGGCCAGCGTTACGTCAAAGTGCAAAGGAGGGCTCTTTACTGTTATTCTGACACTTCAGAAATAGCATCAACAACCATAACTCACAAAACCCCATCAGTCGCCCTCACCTGGGTCATTTCAGGAGCTCTATTCCCTCTGATCTGGTGAGGGTAGCATTTGCAGAGGAAAACGGCAGCTCTGCTACCAGGAATCACGTGATTCTTCCCAAACTTCTTCCAAATCTGGTTACAAGAATATGAATTTCCAGTGAATAGATATGAGGCCTTATATTCGGATAAAGGGGAACTCCTATGGGATCTTTCCCTGTCATAGTTAAAACATTTTGCACTTGGTGATTTGCTTTCAGAGGAGTGACAAAGCGCAGGGGCCATGTTAACATAAACACAGCGTTAAATCCTTGAGAGGCTTCTTTCAGGTCCTAGTGGGCATCCAGTTGTAGACAGCGGTAGCTGTGGTTTGTCTGCTGCTTTGGATAGAGACCAGGAGACTGTAGTTCCTGGTCCCACTTGGGGTCGTTAATCCCTGTGTCCTGCCCTCGCTTGGTCAATGATGCGTCCAAACCTTGCCACAGTAGCCAGGCATCCCACGTCCTGGTGATGAGTGGAGGATAGAAACTTGACCCAAGCAGGGCAGCGTCTTCTCCAGGGGCTCTGGAGCTAATGGTAAAGATGAGCTTCAGCCACTGGAAATGCTGAAGTGGTCAGATATTTCCAGCTACGTAGCAAGTAATGAGGTTTCTAGTTGCCATTTTGCCTTCCTTGGGCAGAGGCCTAAATACTGAATTTACACCAAAAAGAAGGGTGAGAATGCAGGTGAAAGAGCCATGCAAACATCATTTGAGCTCCTGGCCACTGTCATGAACTAAGTCAGCTGTATCTCAAGACTTCCCATGGAAGTGAACCCATGAAGATTCCTTTATCCTTAAGTTATTTTGAGCTGGGTTCCTATAAACTGAAAGAGAGAGACTCCTAAACATAGATGGCTTTTTTTTCTTTTCCATTGATTCAGCGTCTATCACCATTTACTCTAATACACTAGCTCAAATTCCCCTGAGCACCCTGTTTCCAATACCTCGTCTTGGTGTTCTGGGTGGGCCTCCACCTTCAGCTACAAGCAAGACCAAAGAGAGCATCACATTCCCTTGAACCACAGTGACTGGGCCACATTTCCATTCCACAACCCATCAGGGCCAATGAGGCAGAATGAGAATTTGGGGAAAGAAAACTTCTCTCTTTTCCACTGGATTTGAAAATTGAAACTGAACATGAGTTTACAGGGACTACCATGCTAGGCCTAATTGTGAGGCCAGTAAATCAGAAAGAAGAGAAGTGGAGAGAGAGAAAGTACTAATGTATCATTTGTGATCCTGAGACCCTATATGAACCTGAGGTAGAAGCTGTATCCTGTTTTTAGGTTTTGTTTGTTTGTTTGTTTGTTTTTACTTTTTAGGGCTACACCTGCAGCATATAGAAGTTCCCAGGCTAGGGGTTGAATAGGAGCTGGAGCTGCTGGCCTACACCACAGCCACAGCAATGTGAGATCCTTAACCCACTGAACGAGGCCAGGGATCAAACCCATATCCACATGGATACTGGTTGAGTTTGTAACCCACTGAGCCACAATAGGAACTCCTGTTTTTAGATTTTTAATCAATTATTTCTATTTTTCATTTAAATCAGCTTGTAGGGCTTTATTCCCAGTTTTGTTTGTTTTAAATTTTGGTCACTTGTAATTAGATTACCAATCATCTAATGCACTAACAATTATCTGATAACTAGGTTACAAAGTTGGTATGATATTTATAGATTTCCCCTGGTTTTCATCTCTTCACTCCTGGAATAAAAGAGTTCAGGGGCCTTTCCTCTAGCTTCAGAGGTAACCGGGAAAATGATCCTGCAAATTCTCCTGCAACACCAATGGAAGAAATTTTAGGCATATGTTTATGGAAGATCCAAGGTAGAGGAGAATCCAGCCAAGGACTATGTTCTGGGCCAAGAACCTCTACCTTATTATCGAGGTTGTTCATTAAACAATGAATAACTTTTATTGTGCAAATCATCTGCACTAAAGAATAAAAGTTAGAATTATAATTCTGAGGGCACTGAGGTGACTAGCTAGTCATGAAAGCCTAAAATAAAATGAAAAACCCAGAGGCTTCCTGCACTGAGGTTGTCTACATCTACTCACTCTGGATTGCATTCCAGGTGTGGAGTGAGAGGGGCCTCAGAAAGGGTGGCTGGGAGTCATGGGGACCCTTCCTCTGTGGGTCCATTTGTTCTGTTATTGTGTCCTGTAGCCTTTCTTCAACAGTGCTAGGTGGAACCAATGGTGTCTTCCGAGTTTGTCAATCCAAACCCTAAGTCAATACTCCTGTAAAGCAAAGAAGGCATGGCCATTACAGAATAGAATTCTGGGAGGCTAATACGCGTAATTATGAAAGGAATGATCTATCTTTGAAAACAGATCACAGATTTCAAGGAAAAACTTTCAAGTAAAATTTGTGTGTGTGTGTATAACCCCTAATTTATATATATATATATATATATATATATATAGGAGTTGGTTGCTTTATATATATATATATATAAAGCAACCAACTCCTAATTTTGTAGATGATTCCAAACATTCTCTTTTCCATGATGCTCTCCTTCACATATTCTTCCTTGTCGAATATTACTCTTGATGGAATTTTAACTTAGAAGTCTCAACCTCTGTGTATTTTCCTCTGTCTCCTAAATGTATAACTCCTGCCCAGGATCCCTTCTGGGCACCAGACATGTCTTTCCACTGTACCTTTCCACTTGGATGTCCTTGTCAGCACCTAAAATTCAACAGTTTCTGGAGTTCCCACTGTGGTACAGTGGGTTAAGGATCTGGCATTGCTACAGCTGTGTCTTAGGTTGCATCTGTGGCTCGGATTCTGCCCTGGGAACTTCTATATGCCACGGGTGCAGCCAAAAAAAAAAAAAAAAACTACACATTTCCTAACTCAGCCCCTAAAGCCGTGTGGTGTAACAATAGCAGAAGATAACATATTTCAATTCAAGAAAATCTAGATACAAACCCAACATTCAATAGCAGTGTGAACTTGACAAGTTGTTTAACCTCTCTGGGCTTCAGTTTTGTGGTTTAGAGAATGGAAGATAAAAATACCCATCTCACAGAATGGTTGCAAGTGTTGAAACGAGTACTATCAGGACTAGGGCAAATATTGATTTCCTTCTGCTCTTACTTCCATAGATGTAATTCCAGTGCCTCTTCCTTGAGGGAGAAAAACAAGGACCACTTCCTCCATCTCTCCCCCTTCACCATTTCTCCACGGAAGAGGAGAAGCACTCCTGTGAATTCAGAAGAACTTGAGCCTGCTCAGGTCAGTGACTTCTTTCTTTTTCAGAACTGTTTGCATTTGAAAAGGTTCGTTCTTGATCTGTTCCTAGTCCTGTGATAAATGCCTGCAACTGTCCACTTTCACAGGTGGGTAAATCTGTTTGATTCGGGTGAAAAATATGGGCAAGACCACCTGGCCAGAGATTTTGATCTGCTTGTGATTAGCTCTTATGAACTATTCTTCAATGGTTTCCAAATTTGGGAGAGAAATAAGAATATTCATTTTTTGGCCCCCTAAACCCCAACAGTCATGGAAAGTGCCCAGAACGTTCTAGCACACACTAGGAGCTCAAAATTTGTCAAGGTCCTTTCTCCATAGGCACCTGTTGCCGCCCATGTTTCCACTTCAGATCCTCAAGCAAGGGATTCAGCTGACTTTCAAATCTTCTGCTCCCTCATTTCCTATTGTAACTATTCACCAAGTGGGTCTTTTTTACTGTACGGATCTGTCTTGAATCTATCCCATTCACACTATCCTCACTTCATTGTCTTGGTTCATAAGCTAGTCCTTTCACTCCTAGAGTAGTTCAATAAATGGGGAACTGAACTTGCTGCCTGCTTTCTGTCTAGTCTCCCACCAATGCCTCCTTCACACTGCAGTGAGAGTGATCTAATATATGATACAAGCCACGTCCCCTTTCCAAAGAGCTAAGCCTATTCCAACTTTCTTTCTCAGTCTCTGTTCTCTTTATTTCCCACCATTTCAACGCACCCGTACACACCCTGCTGTCCATGTGTCAGGATACTTGCCATAGCTCATCACTACCTGTGACCATAATGGTAATTCAGGGGATTACTCATGTCAACCTAAATGAAGAGGTAATCTAAGGCAAACTTGAATTACCAGAAATTGGGAATAACAGAGGAATTGCAATTTAGAAACACATGCTATATCAAGCTGCAGGTGAGTGCCTTGAGAGTTTGGGGTGGGCTGTATTTATGAACACAGAGTGCACAGAGAGGAGAGTCCAGCCAGAGTCCAAACAGTAAGCTCATTGGCTTGGGAATGGGGAGAGATTCTTGGCGGATGTTCATTGGTCAGGAGAATAAGCCTCAATCGTCTATAAATCAGGTGTTTTCAGGGGTTGTGTGTCTCAGTTCTTAAGTTCTGTTCCTTTGAGGACATGTGGGTAAGATTCTCCATTTGCATTCTCCAATTCCATCTTTGATTGAAATCTTCACATTCAGTAGACCAGCCTTAAGCTATGTTCTCTAACATGGCATATGTTAGCAATAAAAATTATATTTGGTTCTCCACCTGCTACCCCATTGTTTTATTTCACAATTTGTTCTAAACCCAAAGTAGAGAAGAGAGAGAAAATGACTGGCTACTTTTCCAAACATTCCAATTCCTGTGCCCAAAATATGAACCTGTCTTCTACCCTTCACATTCTCTGTCTTAGCTTTAAAATCTAGTCCAAACAGCTCTGCCTCTGCAAAGGCTGTCCTGACAATCAAAGGCGTTCAAGTTTGGGAGCACTAAATACATATCTTCTTTTGGATTCAAATCAATAAATAATAGACACATGAATCAAAATAGGAATCAAAGTAGCCATGTTATTAACAGTAAAACTTGATTGGAGAATGTAGCAGAGCTCCTTATAAGCAGACCTTGCCCAAACAGACTCAAGCATACGCACCAGTCACCAGTAAAAAGATAGAGAAGAGTGAGCTCCCTCACCCTGCTCTGGAGCCCCATCCATTGAGGGATTAACCTTCTGAAAACTGAAAAGAAAGCCTGTTACTTCCAAAGGCAGTTGTCCTATAAATCAAGCATCTGGATCATATATAAACAAAAACATATTCATGAATTCCTAATAAAAAGTGACACTAAGTGAATGTCAGGATCTTATCATTTCATCAGTTAGTTAGCTCAGTTAAAGGGGAGGAGAGAGAACAAGCTACCTCTCCACAACTTCTTCTGGTTCAATGTCAGAGAACATTCCTTCCTGTATGGGTGAAGGTGGAAATTAGGGAGAGAAGAATTTTCTCCCCTTATTTTCCTATGGAATTGTGATTTATAATAATATATTATTTTGTATCTGTCTCCATTCTTGGCTCAGAGTTCCTAAAAACCTTGGAATTTCCTGAAGGAGAGCCAAAAAAATGTCTTTTTATGTTAATGAAGTGACTTTTGGAAAGCCCTAGGTAGCCTAGGGATGGAGGCTGGTTGCCAGGGGAACCAAACTTATGATTAGAGGGTTGGAATTTTCATTCTTACCCACGAACTTCAATGGGGATGGGCTGAGGATTCGATTCAGTTGCTAGTGAGCAATGATTTATCAATCATGCCTATGTAGTGAAGCCTCCATAAAGCCAAAAAGGAAGATTCAAGAGAGCTTTGGGGTTGGTGAACATTCAAAGAAAGTGGCACCCCCTTCCTATATGTCTTGCCTAATGCTTCTCTTTCACCTGGTTGTTTCTGAGTTATGTACTTTTAAAATCTGGTAAACATAAGTAAATATTTCTTTGAGTTCTATGAACAGGTCTAGCAAATTCATCAAAATGAGGAGGGGGTCTGTAGCCAGTTGGTGGGCAACAACCTGGACTTCCATTTGCCATCTGAAATGGGGTGGAGAGAACATTTTTGTGGGACTGAGCTCTTAATCTGTGGGACCTGGTGTGTATCAGAACTGAGTTGAATTGTAGTACACCCAGCTTGTGTGGAAGAATGGCTTGATGGTGTGGAAAAAGCATACATCACAATCCCCCAGATTAATTTTCTTAACCCCCAACTCTCAAGATCCCCCCAATAAATTTAGACATTCCTCTATTAATAGATTTATTTTGCTGCATATTTATCTGTTAATGTATAGTCCTAAAATATTGTTTATTTAAATACAAGTATTTATGTTCCAATGCCTGGCATATGATAGGGTCTCAATATATTGGCTGGCTGAATGGATGGAGTGTAGTCATAGGATCTGATAAGTAGAAAAGGATCTTAGAAATCCACCCCCCTCAATTTCACATTCAAAGTCAAGAAGTCTGCAACTGCTCACTGTTTAAGTACTTCTGTGAACAGGAACTCAACTTTACCAGTTGTATGTAGACACAGAGAATATTAAAAAATCACTCAAAAGGACACAACATCATTTCTTTGGTAGTCTTGTTGAAACAGCATAAGTTTATTCTAAGCATGAGAAAACCTCATGTGAACACAAACTTGAATGATTCTACAAAATCAGTACTCTTCAAAAGTAACAAAGTCATGAAAGACAAAGATTTTAAAAAGAACACTTTAATAACACACACATGCATGTGAGTTTACAACAGCATAAATATTACCAATCCTTTGGTCTACTTAGCACAGTAGTGACAACCATAAAATTACATCTGAGCCACAATGACATTATCAGTTATCACTATCAGGTGAAAAATAAATGAACGTTGTTAATCAGCAAACAATATCCAAATATTTCAGTTGTTCATTGTCACTAGCTAGTCTGTCTCCTCGCATGGTTCTGATGCCAGATTTAAATCCTCTCTTTTTAGGATTAAATTACTTTTTTTGAAAAGGCATCTGAGAGGTTGGTGAAAACATTTGAAGCGGGCCTCCAGGGAGCTCCAGCCTTCCTGCTTCCCAGAAGCCCAAGGTCCGCACTTCTTACCTGCCAGCTTTGTGCTTGTGCTATATTTAAATTCCCTTGCCTAGGGTTTCTGTGTTAGCCCTGTCCATTTAATGGATTTCATGCGGTCAGAGAGTATTTCACATGGAAAGTAGGAAGAGGGCCTCCCCACAGAATTGTAGGAGAGGTTATGGGATATAAAGGCTTACACCAGGGAAGTGTAGCAGATGTGGGGCTGATTCTCTAATATCAGGAAATGAAAAAAAAAATTTAGAGCATCAGTAAACTTCTGAGCCATATTAGCCATTTTGATTTTATTCAAATCAATTTTATTCGAACCTAGGGTAATGCCAAATCTAATTGAAAACAACTGTTGGAAAGGAAGAAATTTTCCTCTGCCCTTCTAGGTTTTTTTTTTTTTTTTTCTCCTGGCTGGTCTAGGAATTAAACTTACACGAAACAGATTAGTAGGAGAAAATCACACAAAATTGTAATAACGTGAACCCATAGAAGAAACTCAAGAGAAGGGATCTCCTAACTCACCAAAATGGCTAAAACTCTTGCCTTAAATACCTCCTTCAGCTCAAGACAGAAGAGAAGGTTGGGGATAGTGGTTTGGGATTTCAAAGGGGAGGAAAGCAATTGACATAGAGATAGAAGAGTAAATGTTTGGTAAACAAATGTTTGCTGGGCCAGGCAGAGACAATGGGACACAAAGGAATTTTAACAAATAGACTTTGTGAGGTTCCCAGCTGTCTACACAGCTAGTTGCTACTACAGTTATCTGTGGTAATGGCTCCCTTCCTGGTCCTCTACCTACGTTCTTTAGGCAATTAGGAGGAAGATCAAAGTTTCTTCCCGAGTCTTTTGGACTTTGATTGTTTTCAGCTTGAAATAATATGCATACCAAAGGGATATTTTTGGGGTGGTAAATTTTGCTCCCTTACACAACTATGCTCTCTCCCAGATTATTGCATCTGATGCTTCTTCAAACCTTTACTAAGGGCCTGGTGTGTCCACAATAGACTCCTTCTACCTACACCTCCACACTCTGTTGTATATTTCTCCAGCCACTACTCAATGGTTGGTTCTGCATGGACCATGCAGATTCAAGGGGGAGCATTTCAATAGCACCTGGCTTCAGGTCTGTGCTGCATGCCTTGGTCTCCTGCTCTAGGCTTCCTAGGTTGATTCTAGGAACCCATTCCATATCCACACATGTGCAACTCACGGGTTAATCCCCTACGGGTTGACCCTTTAGTTAGAAGAGATGGGGAGTAGTACACATTACCATTACCACAAGTGCTGAGATACACTTCATGTAATTTCTCACTGTCTGACAGGACTGATCAGCCAGTCACCCATGGTGGAAACCAACTCCATACTACATCCTTGGAATGGCCCTCCCTCTTTCCTTGCTTCAGACGCTGCTCCCTAGAGTCACATTCTAGATGAGGTATAAGCCCCAAGCTCTACTTTCTGAGGAACTCGGATGAAAACAGTATCCTTGAAAATTGCAATTAAAGTATCCCATGGGGGAATAAAATATGCCACAAGGGGAAGAAGTTGAAAGCCAGCAGCAAAAGTATAAACACCACTTCCAAAAGAACATAGTCTATGTGAAAATCTAGGGAGATTTGCCACTAAATCTATCACTGAGATTTATGCGTTAATAAACAGGGAGAGTTCACATATTCTGTGAGTCAACTTAGGATAACAGAGAAGATCAAAAACACTATGGAGAAGAAAAGACCTGATGCAGCTCTGATACTTGCCAGTCGCTGTGGGATGCAAGATGGTCTTCCCCAAACCACGGACCCACAATGCATCCATCTCTCCCTGCTTGTCATGTACTTGTTGCTTTCTACACGGAGACCGTAAAAGTATCATCAGAAATAGATGGGAGCACTTCATCATGTACAGCATCTCAGGATGCAGAGCTGCTTGAGAACAATGTTTGCTGGGAGGGGACATGTAGTATGATGGGAAAAGGACATGCTGGCAGAGAGCAGTCTTGCCCATTCTGAACCCATGCACAGAATTGCTGCAAGTTGCTCTGTCTCACGGGCATAGGCAGAGAGCCTGACCCCAGAAAAATACCTGTCTCAGCCAAGCAGACCCACCTGGAAAGACAGGGTTGCTAGAAAGTGAATGTAGTAACTATACCTGACATTCTGCCCTTAGGACCTAAATCTCAGAGGAGGAATTTCCTGTCAACTAGTAGAAAGGGAGGGTTGCTAGAAACCTACTTCCTGTGTCTACAAACAAACATGAGTCTTAGAGAGTTTTTCTCCCCATCCAAGGAAGAGTACACAACAAAAAGCAATACCTGAGAAAAGGAGGAACACATTGAAAACTCATAAAAATGCATGCAGGAAACAGGACCATACTTTCTTGGCTGCACCCGTGGCATGCAAAAGTTCTGGGCTAGGGATCAAACCCTTGCATAGCAGTGAATTGAGTCACAGCAGTGACAACACTGTGTCCTTTACCTACTGAGCCACCAGGGAACTCCAAGACCATTCTAGAATAGTATCCCTTTGGTGCCCTTCTGGCACCAGTGCCAAAAATGATGAAAACTGCAGTGAGATAAAGGCAAAGACAAACATGATACTAGATGAAATTTAAAAAAGGATTTGAATGAGTCCTTAAAAATAGTTGAGAATTTTTTTCCAATTAGGCAATAAAAAGCAAAGTTGACATTTTATAAAATGAAATCTTTGAAGAGATGATCCAATGCAAAATGCTCTCCTAGAATTCAAAAAGCGTGATAAAGACATAGGATAAAATGCTGTGATACAAGCTACCACGTGTAGATGACTTAAAGAAACTCTGAAACTTGATCCCTTGAAGGAGTCAAGTGGCATTAGTGGCCAAGTGCTTTCGGGTTTTTTTCTTCCTATTTTATTGAGATATAACTGACATGCAGTGCCATACAAGTTTTAAGGTGTATAGCATAATTATTCGATGGACATACATTATGAAATGATTACCACAGTAAGTTCAGTGAACATCCATCATCTCAAATAGACACAAAGTAAAAAAGAAAAAATGGCTTTTTCCTTGTGATGAGAATTCTTAGTATTTTCATAAATAACATACAGCAGCGTTAATTCTATCGTTTTGTATATTTTACCTCCAGAATTAATTTATCTGACAACTGGAAGTTTGTATTTTTTGACCACCTTCATCCAGTTCCTTCCTCCCCTACCTCCTGCCTCTGGGAGCCACAAATCTGCTCTCTTTTCCTATGAGTTTGTTGACGTCTAGTTGGCCTACCACACCTAGTTCCTGGAGTACAACATAGTGATTCAATATTTCTGTACATTTCAAAATGATCACCAGGTTAAGTTTAGTTACCATCTGTCAACATACAAAGCTATTTCATTGCTATTAACTATTTTCCCCATGCTGTACTGGTGACTTTTTATACTGATGACTCATTTATTGTATAACCGGAGGTTTTTACCTCTTCATCTCACCCATTTGAGTGCCTTTGATTTGGAGTGAGGCCTTTGGCGTGTAAACTCCCTCCTATTTTACTGGCTGTAAAGGCTTTGGAAAGTTGGTTAACAATCCTGAGCTTTGGTTTGCTTATTTTTAAGGTGAGGGTAATAGGAGCCATTGTTGTGATGAAATTAGATACCATGTAAATGATTTGATACAGGCATTTCAAGCACTCAGTGAATAACTGTTAGCAATACCATCATCATCAATAAAGACAACAAATACATGTTCAATGAAAATTTTCCTGAGGTCAAAAGAAAACAATGCAGTGGTGAACTGGAGGAGTTCTCTGTGTTCTCATGGTTAATAAAGACATGGTTAATAAAAACCACACATACCTGGCTGTAGTCAGGCTGTTAAACCTAATTATAAGATAACAACCACAAATCCTGCAAACATCAAAGCTTCTGACTCAGAACAGAAATCAGGCTAGCCTCCAACTTTTCTCCCAGCGTTAAACACCTAAAGACAATAAAATAGAATGACATTCGCAAATTATGTCGCTTATAAATCTTTCTAGAAAAAAATGAAAGATATTCTTGCTTATTAAGAGATAATGAAAAACCGAGAGACCAGGAATGGGAAATGGTATTAAAACTAATTAGTGCAACTTCTGCAGATACATTTATAACATTTATGTGGAAAATATTATATAAAGGCGCGCACACGCAGTACTTCTACTTTCTACCGCTTTCGAAGATCACCCTGGGGAGAAGCAGAATGACGGATAAATTCCTTAGCATGCAAGGAGTTGTCATCTCTGCCTGGTTCTTGATTTTAATAAGTGGTGAAGTGAGGATTACATATGTATTTAATCAACTATGAGCAATTAGAGGTAGAATTTAAAACAAGATATGTACTTGCCACATTATTAAGAAAATAACATACCTTTATTCAAATAGAAAAAATGGAAACTAGAAGGCACGAAACAAACTAAAAAAGAAAATATTAAATTTAGCAGTAAATGAAAATAAGCTATATGTTATGAACAGAAAAACTAAAATTAAAAAAATTTAAATGACTAAAGATGTATTGAGGAAATGTGAAAAATATGCAGGAAGGAAGGAGGAAGGGAGAGAGGAAGGCAGGAGGGAAAGAGGAAGAGGGAAGTAGCATAAACATGAAACAAAAGAGATGGTAAAGCCAAACACACAACAGTGTGAAATTGAACATCTATATAAAGTTTTTTGACAGTTTAAGGAGAAATTGAGAGAAATGTAATTATAGAAGTTTTCAACACTGTCAATCTGTATAAGATACAGTTGCCAGAATTATGACATAGACGGTTCAAAGACTATGTTTAATGGGATTTAGTATGTGGTAAGATTTACTAATTTAAAATAATAGTACACCGTTTTCAAACAGTCGTGACCATTTCCATTGAAATGTTGAATGAAACACTGAATACATACTAAACTATGAAAAAAACCTCAAGATTCACAAGTAGAATTTTTTAAATTATGGTTCAAACACGTAACACAAAATCTACTCAATTAACAATTTTTAAGTATACAGTACAGTCTTGTTCACTGCAAGTGCATTGTTGTACCTCAGATCTCTAGAATTTTTTGTCTGCATGACTAAAACTTGCTGCTCATTGCCTAACAACTCCTCATTTTCCCTTCCCCCAGGCATTAGCCACCACCATTCTATCCCTGTTCTAAGAGTTTGACTACATTAAACGCCTCAAATGAGTAGAATCATGTGATATTTGTCCTTCCATAACTGGCCTATTACACTTAGCATAATATCCTCAAGATTCATCCATGCTGTAGCATATTAGAGGAGTTCCTTCTTTTTTATGGTTGAATAATATTTTCATTGTATGTTTACTTTTTCTTTAAGCATCAATGGACATTTAGATTGTTTCCATCTCTTGACTATTGTGAATAATGCTGCAATGACCATGGGAGTGCAAATATCTCTTTGAAGTCCTGTTCTCAATTCTTTCAGATGAATACCCAGAAAGAGAATTGCTGAATCATATGATAGCTTTAGTTTTCATTTTATTTTTCATTTTTTGAGACACATCATTCTATTTTCATAGTAGTTGCACCAATTTACATTCTCCTCAAAAGAGCACAAGGGTTCCCTTTTCTCCACATCCTTCTTAACACTTATCCCTTGTCTTTTTGATTATACCCATTCCAACAGGTATGAGAATAGTTTGTTCTGGCTTTGGTTTACATTTCCTTGGTGATTAGTGATGTTGAGCATCCTTCCATGTACTGGTTGGCCAACTGTATGTCTTCTTTGGCAAATGTCTATTTAGATCCTTTACCCATTTTTTTAATTAGGTTGCTTGTTTTTTTATGTTGAATTGTATAAGCTCTTTGTATATTTTGAATATTAGTCCCTTACGGGATATATTGTTTGCAAATATCTTCTCCTGTTTAGTAGGCTGCTTTTTTGTTGTTGTTGTTGATAGTTTTTGTTGCTGTGCAAAACGTTTTTAGTTTGAGGTAGACTCCTTGTTTATTTTTGCGTTTGCCGCCTATGCTTTTGGTATCCTATCTAGAAATCATTGCCAAGTCTAATGTCATGAAGCTTTTCCCTTATGCTTTCCTCTAGAAGTTTTAAAGTTTTAGGTTTTATGTATTTAATTCATTTTGAGTTGATTTTGTGTATAGTGTAAGATAAGTATCCATTTTCATTCCTTTGCATGTAGGTATCCAGTTTCCCCACCACCATTTTTTGAACAGCATATCCTTTCTCCATTGTGTGTGGTCTTGGCAGGCTTACCCAGGATCATGTGACCATATATACATGGGTTTATTTCTGGGCTCCCTTTTCTGTTCCTTTGGTGTATATGTCTTTATGCCAGCACCACACTGTTTTGATGACTATAGTTTTACACATGTTTTGAAGTCAAGAAGTGTGAGGCTCCTACTTTTCTTCTTTCTCTATATTATTTTAGCTATTTAGGGTTCTTTGTGGTTACATATGAATTTTAGGATTTTTTTTTTTTTTCCTTTTACAAAAAAAAATGCCAATGGGATTTTGATAGGAATTGCACTGAGAAGAGGAGAGAGATGATGGAAAAACATAAGGGAGAACTTCTCTATCTACTTGTATTGGCAGACGAGATGACAGAAGAACATTATTTCTGAAAGTCCACTGCCCTGAACGAGACAAATGAGTCTGTGGAATTGCAAGATTCTATTAGGCCTCTAAGACCTAGTCAATTCTATTTGGTTGAAGTGACTGGAATTCTACAAACTAGACTGCAAACAGGAGATTTTTCAGGAATCCTAGCTCCTGAATTCTTTAGCGCTTTAATTCAATCCAAATTGTAATAAATGTGTAGCAGTTTCAATTATTTAGTTTCAGAAGATGAAAAATGAGTAAGCAATGATTACATTTTAAAGTTTTAAATAATCACAAAGTTTACCAAAATTTCTGTTTTCTGAAATACATATATAATTTACCCACAGAGGAGCCATCTGAGGCAAATAATACAAAACAAGGCAACATTTTTAAACCCACACTTGTAGCCCTTTGCATGAATAACTTCAAAGTTGTCCTACCTATTCTCCTCTTTTCAGAATAGTATATCAGTTCTGAGCTCTGTGCATACGACAGCCACTTGATCATGATATGTTTTCTTGCCCAACCTCACACTTGAAAAATACAGGAACAGTTCTATAAAATAGAGACTCTTTCCTCATGAAATTGTGCAAGACATTTGTGAAACCACCTAGGACATTCTGTTAGCTATTTTACCCCAGAATTATCTAACATCCAGGTGAAACTGAATTAATCTGATCAACCTAACAAATCTAGATAAAAGACGTGGCAGAGAAATGAAACATTCACACAATCAAATGCTTTATAATAATTTGCCTTAAGACAACTTTCAATATGTCTCAACTATTCAGCAACCCAAAGCTAATTTAAAAAATACACTCGACATGCATTATGTGACAAAAGAGAAAAACCCAGCTAGCTTTTAGCCTGGGAAATTAAGAAGGAGGCAGCACACAACCTGGTATTTTCAATTAACACTCTGTATGTTTCCTCAATCCCATAACCTGCCTGAAATTAATGAAACCTTTCCTACATGCTACCTCAATTTGTATGAATCAATCCTGGATGTAAGAAAGAACAGAGTGAACAAATTCTTCTCTCTGGTCATTGGCACTGATGTAAATATCACAAAGTCATGAAATAACAAATGCAAGAAAATACATAAACCACATAAAACATCCCTGTGGGGACTGCACAAAGGAAGGCTGGATTCAGGTAGATTAAGCAAGAAGCTTATTGAAAGACCATCTTTCACCCAGATCAAATCAACATAATGGCTATGATTAATTCTTTTTTTCCGAATAACTTCCTAGCACCCCATCCCAAAATATAATTCCTGCCACAGACTTTTCATAGCACTAAGGAGGAAAAAAACCTCTTGACCCGTGTTTTTGTTCAATTCTGATTCTAATTGGAAAGATACTTGCACCGACTATAGATCTCCCATGTCCACATTGTATGCACAAAATCTAAGAGGGTTATTAAAATAGACTCTCCTCTAATAATCTCTATAAATGCTTTAATCACATATTCTGTGTTTTTAAACCAACACCTCAGTTTTTGTCACGTCTTGTGAAACTGGCAGAGGGTGGGGAGAGATGACAGTAATTGAACTTGAAGTTGATTTTGTGAAATCTATTGAATCTGAGCAAAAAAAAAAAAAAAAAAACCCAAAATATAATTTACTTCACCTGATAATACAATTCAGAAAAATAATCTTGTTTTTAGCACCTTTACCTTAGAATAAAACATTGTTTTCCTTTTTATCCACTTGTACTTCTGGTATAATTCATCATAAATTTTTTAAAGACAGCCATGAAAAGAGTTGTTCTTATACCTATTTAAGCATCAAATTCGAGTGATCATTCCATTCCTGCCATACTTGCATTACCAGGCATGAGTCTCCCAGTTGCTTTGCCTCATTGACACGTATATGACATCATTCTGTATGGTAGTAAACCCTACTGCGAGATGTGTAGGGAAACAGAATGTAAACAGAATGCCCAAGCCAGAGGGAACATCTCAACCGATGTTTGGAAGAAGACAGAATCTATGAGATGGAGCGCTAGCGAAGGTCTATCCGCTCGTCAAAGCTGAGCGAAGGCAAGTTCTCGGGTAACGTGGAGAGCTTCACACCGTCTCTGGCTGAGTTTAGCAACAATCATTCCTGAACAACTCTCGTGCTCCTTCCTATTTTCTTTATAAGTTTACCTCTCACCTTTATCACTCTCCAACTGTTCAATCTCTTTCTCGCTATGAGCCATATCCCATCTATTCCCTTTCCTTTCAACTTGAAATATTTTATCACCCCTTGGTTTTATACTTCATTTTAATGCCCTTTCTGCTTACTAATCAATAGCATTTTTCCTTTTATGCCAACCATCTAAACAAATATCCCCCATTCTTGGCCTTCATTTGCACCAAAATTTCCCCTAATCTGACTCTTGCCGCTACCATCATCACCAGTGACCTCCCCAAGTCCCATGACTTTCTGTCAGTCAATATCATTGGTCTTTCTGGAGCATTTTTGATACTAGAGACTCCAGTGGAACATTCTTCTCCCTTGTCATTTTAACTTTCATTATCCTCCTCCAATCCTATAATCGAATTCCATATCTTCTCCCTCATTTTGATAGAAATAGTTATGATGATTATAAAAATCAAAACCAATATTTAATGGCATTTTAGTGTGTACAATACATGCCTGTTTACTTGCCTTATTTGATTTTCCAGCACTTTTTCTCCCCACTTATTTACTTCCTCATTGAGCTTAAGTGTACCTAGGATTTCAACCATAAAATTATTGAGGTTAGATTCTAAAACGACTTCTCTACTTTTGATCGCCTACCTTTATTCTAGTTTACTTCAAACTATTTTCAAAAACATTTCTTCTTGGAAATTTGCTTACTGGCTTAAATTCAAAACACCTAAATTAAATATCGTATCCCCCTTCTACCCAATGTGCTCTGCCTGCGGCGGGGGGGGGGGGGGGGGCGGGAATGGAAAATAGGCAATAAGCTTCTACTCCCTTATTTTATCTCTAGAATTGGAATTTTCAGTGCAGTAACCAGTGATATGACAAAGGCAAATTAAGCAAGAAAAAGCCACATCTGCTTCTTCCCTATCCATTTTTCTTCATCCCTGCCCTGAGACTCGGGTTATTAAGCACAGAACAACATGCAGTATGGATGAACATGTCCCAAATAGCTGAGATTAATCCAACGCAAGTGGGCTTGATCCTAAAAGTAAACAAACAAATTAGCTTGGTAAACAGGGTTTGGGGTGGATGGCTTGAGAGACAGATATCCCTAGAATTGGCTTTTAACAAATTAAATGGCGTTTTTAAAGTGAATGGAGAGGTTTTAAGAGAGTTGAAGCATCAGAAAAAAATCCCAAGCTTAGAGAGTAGTGGCTTATGTTTGATTCAAACTGACTGGGAGGGTCACCCAGGTTAAAACCAGGATAAAGCGAGATGAACATCTGTGCCACCAAGAACTGAACAGCTATGAGAATGCAAACACATATGGATACTTAGAAGAGCACTGGGAATAATATCTAAGCAGGAACCTACAGAGACTCCTGGTCTAGAGAAAGGCACCTAGCCAGGCTGGGTCAGGGAGTCAGATTTCCTGGCCAAGGAAATTGCCCTAATGCCAAGAAATGGGTCTGACAAGTTATTTCCCATGAATGTCTCTGTTCCCATCATATACTTTATGATTCTATCCAGAAGATGCAAGATATGATCCATATATAGTGGAGACCTGTATTCTACCATATTCTCCCCAAGTGGAATTTTGTTTCGTCTTGTTTTTCCTTTACCATTGACTGTTATCTGGATTAGTTCTGAGTGGGTTTTGATTTAGTCTGTAAATGGTAGATCACGAAGATCACAGTAAATTGAGACACCCTTAAAACTGCATATATGGGGGAGTTCCCGTCGTGGCGCAGTGGTTAACGAATCCGACTAGGAACCATGAGGTTGCGGGTTCGGTCCCTGCCCTTGCTCAGTGGGTTAACGATCCGGCGTTGCCGTGAGCTGTGGTGTAGGTTGCAGACGCGGCTCGGATCCCGCGTTGCTGTGGCTCTGGCGTAGGCCGGTGGCTATAGCTCCGATTGGACCCCTAGCCTGGGAACCTCCACATGCCAAGGGAGCGGCCCAAGAAATAGCAAAAAAAAAAGACAAAAAAAAAACCCTGCATATATGGGAAGAGGGCATATGTGCATTGGGCAACCGGGTGATGAATTGTAGTAGATACCAGTTGAAGTGCCATCCAAGACCTCTTTCAAAAGTATATTTCTAAGCCACAGAGGAAGGCTCTAGAGTGGCCTGTGGTTATTATGTGATCTACTTCCATCGTGGTTCAGCAGAATAGGAGAAAAATTTTAGACACACAAACGTACACACACACACTTCAAGATGGTACTTCAGATTCCATGAGGAAATGGTACTAGTGTCTCTGTAATTCACAGGTAGTACAGTGCTCAGTAAATAGCAGGCATTTGATGAACTACCTATGCGTTTTAGAAGGAGGTACAGCACAAACAGGTATAAAGGCAGTGAATTAGGAGTGCATGGGCTTTGTGTTGGAACATCTAGTAGTAGATTCATAATGGATGGATGGAAGGATTGGTGACCGGGATGAGAAAGAAAAGTGGGTCCAACTTCAAGATGCTACTACCTTAATAAAGGAATTGGGAATAATAAACCATGGACCACAACATTTTAAAGTATGAGAGATTTCTTAACCTCTGTTACTTCTCCAAGTTGCTTACCTCAAGCTGTGTCTGTATTATAAATGCCATAAAATGCAAAAGGCTTTTTGTGTTCTCGTGTTCAGAAATATTGAGAAAGCTAAGAGTCTAAACCAGATCCTATGTACAATAACTCTTTGAGGTAACTGGGAGAAAGTCATATGAGAGAGTGAAAAAAGAACAGAGTAAAAAAGAAAATATGATATGCTCACTCCCTACAGCTAGTGAAAATAAATGCTGATCTTGAAGACCTCTGGGCCTGAAAAGTCATCCTGGGGCTTGACAATGTGAAGCCCCCGATCAGTAGATGGAATGACTGGTCAGGAAGCCCTGGAGCACAAGAAGTCTAGATTTAAAGTTACCTACTCTACTTGGAAGTTGAAGAGATCTCGAGCAATAAAGGTAGAGAAAGAAAAGAAAGAAAAGTGGGCTGAGATGGAACCTATACTCAGGGGGCTGCAAAGAGGAAGAACACACACCAGAGAGACACACAGACACACGTACAGAGTCTGTATAGGAGAAGTTATACAGGCACAGGAGCCAAGGACAAAGAATATTGTAGGATGGAAGAAATGGTCAGGCATCAAAGAATGCCACAGAAAAGCAAAGGAGGAGAAGGAGACAAGGACCAAGGAAGGTCAAGATGAAGGTCATTGGCCTGACTTTGTCTCTGGAACAAGAAGAAAGTCCATGAGAGGGAGAATGGGCAGAGTATGGTAGAGGTTTTATGAGAAACCACAGGTCTTGTACAGAGAGACACAGTTCTTTTGGCTTCTTGAGAGAGAAGGGTAAATGTAGGCAAGAATCTTTATTCATGTCAAAAATTCGGTGGCTCCGTGGTAATCATGGAATTGAAGCATCTTATTTTAAACCCAATCTATAAGGCCCTTTACAAGGAAATTTCAACTTCTCCCTTCTCAGTCTTTATATTTTTCACTCTTACAGGAACTCTTGACTACATCCAGAATCAACCACTCACTTTTTTGAACGGTAACTTGCGCTTTCCTACCCCTGTGATTTCACTGGCCTATCAAAAAGTCTTCCATTTCAATTTCACTTATTCTCTAAGTTCTGGCTTTAATTCATTCCCTTCGAGAGGTATTTGGCATAAACAACTAAGAACACATGGGCTGCGTGGTCTGACAGCCTGGCATCCATCCTGGTTCCAGTGCTTACTAGACCCTTAGCTTTCATCAAGATGCTTCACGTGGGCTTCAGTTCCTTCATCTGTAAGATGCAAAGAATAATAGCACCTTCCTCTTAGGGTTGTGGTAAGGTTTATATGAGATAAAATGTGTAAAACACTTAGAACAGTGTCTAGCATATCATAAGCCTTCAATAAACATTAGCTCTTATTAATCATGAAGCCTTTTTAATCATTCTACTTGGATGGTAGCTCACCTTTTTTTGTTTTTTAAGCAATATGGTCTGGTCTATTTACTTGGTCATTAGGTTTTACTCTTTGGGATTTTCAGCTATTGCATTTGCCCTATTTTTCTTCCTCATTTCTTGGATTATAAGGTCTTTGAAGAGAGAGGCCTCGTCTCAGACTTCTTACCCCTTTGTACCTAGAATATTCCTTTGCAATACATGGATGCTCAAAAGTATTTAGATGATATATTTCTATCAAAGTCATCTGTAAAATCCAAAGAGACACTTTATTAGGAAAATGCTTCTATAATTCTCTCTATATAAAGACTCTCAATTGTCTAAGAATATTGTTCAAATATTCATATCTGTAATATAATTAACTTTCACAAAACTAATAACAATTGGAACCTACATGTAAGTGTGTATGTGTGTGTGTGTGTGTGTGTGTGAATGATCAGATCACTGAACCCACTAGGAGATGACTACAGCCCAGAATATCAGAGAAATAAGCTGTAAATCTTATTTCCTTCTCCACTACCTCTCATAAATACCACTTGAATTAATCTTTATCTATTGAGGAAGGCAATATGTTTTAGCTGACTTTATTCCATCATTGGAATGTCATGAGGGAAAACAGGAAGTTCATAGGAGATCAGATGGAACCTAAAGATATTGTTGGATGCCATCTATTTAAGTCATTTTGTTTCCAAAGCTGGCACAGGGCTAGGTGTGGGAGGGAAGGGGTGAGCAGCCCTGTCTAATCCTCTCCCGCGGTCAGGAGACTTGAGCATCTGAAGGCTCAGGAATGGTTAGGACCTTTGAGGGTCTGAAGTTCTATTTCCCCATGGGAAAGAAAGCCCAGGGCCCCAGCCACTGCCTTCCCTCTTGACCTCCCTAAACAGTGGTTCAAATCTTCAGAGCAACTCTGCAAATTATAGAGATTAAGAAACGGAGGCTGAGAATGAAGTAATATGCCTAAACATACCCTGGTTTAGGTTGTTCCTAAAATCTTCCAACTCCAAAAGCATTCTCGTTCCCCGGAACAGTCACACTCTGCTCCCCAGAAATCATGGGCTTTTATAATGCTTAACGGCATTAACAATGTCTTCAAATAGGAGAAGCTTTGAGCTATCAAATCTGGATATGCCCTCATCATGTTCTTGTGAAATCTCATCTAAACTGAAGGTGACTCGGGGATAATAAAATCCTACCTGTACTCCTGGCATCCACATGCCTGGCACGGAGGGTAGTCAGAAGTGCTCTTCACACTTGAAGGACATTGTCTAATTAATGCTCCTAATCCATGAGGAGATATATATATATTACCTCTATTCTGTAGATGAGGAAGCTCAGGCTCGCTTTCGGTAGAAAGTGGAGAGCCGGAAAGTGCTGTGTGGTCTCAGGAACCATGTTCCTAATCACAGCTTTTCTGCGTAGTCAGGAAAGTCTGCCTGCAGTTTCTGCAAAACAGAGGCATTTCTGTCGTCTTCAAAATGCAATTTCCTGTTGCGATAAGACTAGTGTCCAGAAATGTCTCTAATTCACTGAGCTATATGTCCAATGGTTCATCTCAAAGAACCTTTGTTGCTGCTTTTGACAAGAGCTTCTGTTTTTCCAAAGATGTTCAAACACACACAAAATAGGAATCTAAACTGAGTTCTGGATAACGGTGATCCAAGTAGCTAGAGAAAAGTCTCCTGGGTAGAAAGTGCTGAAGACCTTGGCTATTTGCTGAGAGGGTCTAGACGTTCTGTGTGGGTCACCACTTCAAGTGAAATACTGAGGCAAGTGGCAGGATCCCAAGTCAAGAAACAAGGTGCCAGGAGGCCCCACCTCCACATGAGAGCCTGTTTAGAGTGATGATTTCCTTGGCATTGCCCAGAAGTTTATACTCAGACCCAGCAGTGTGTTCTCCTTTACTCAATTGCCCAACCATTGAGTTTATAGTAGCTACATTAGTGCAGTTACTGGCTGACAACTCCCTAGAAAATACAGCCACAGAGGAAAATTCTGCCTTTCCCTCCGGATAATGCTGGGAAGTAATTAAAACCTTGTGCCCAGACACACACCAGGAGACATTCTGTTCATGAAGAGTTCAACAGGCAAATCTCAAAATAAATTTATGAGTAATACGTTAATCAAATGATCAAATGTAATATCACCCATTGTGGGACAAAATGATACCAGGTGCCTTTTGACGTCGTGCTCTGAGGACACAGCCTCACCCACGTGCTGCTTTCAAACAAAATGCAAACCAGAGGTAAGCCTGACTCCCATTATGAAGAAACAGTCAGACTAATGCAAACTGCAGGACCTGCTGCAAAACAACTGGCCTGGACTCAAAAAAGTGCCAATATGTGAAAGATGAAAATAAAGAAATAGAACTTAGGGAACACATCCAGATTAAAACAGATTAAAGGGAAATGAGAACTAAAGACAGTATGATTCATAACTGGATCCCAGATTTTTTTAACAAGCAGTGATATCTGAATATGGACAGTATTTTTGATAAGAGTGCTATATCAGACTTTAATTTCCTGAATGTGACAATTGAAATTTCTGTAGATGACTATTATAAGGAGATAAATGCTGATGTATATATGTGTGTGTATATATATATGAATATGTGTGTATAGATATATATGTATACATGTACATATTGGAGGAAATGTGACAAAAATAAATTTATTAACTTGAACAACAGTAGGTGAAATTCTAAAGTTAATGGATCAATGAGCAGCCCTGGTCGGCGGTGTTGGGGTAAATGTATTTCATTCAGCTCATTTATTCAGTAAACTGTAGTGTCCTTCTTACAGCAGGTACGATGCCAGACTGAAAATCTTTTAAATTTAATAAAATATTAGTTCTGCCCTCAAGCTGCTTACTTTCTAGTCCACTTTATAGGACATCAGCCTCCAACCCTGTGCATCTTTATAGTATGTTCTGTTGTAATCTTAAATTGTCACATTTTCTCATGAGGCAAAATATGAATGGGACCCAATTCTAAGATTTAAGAATATGGCAATAGATACTTGGCCTTCATTTCCATCCTTTTCTTTTTTGTGAGCTTTCCCAAGGGGAAAGAAAACTATAATCCTTATTCCTTAGACATGCCTGTAGCTGGAGCTATGAATGCAAATACATTTCTGTCACGTAGATGCACCCTCATGGATCTGGAAGGTAGAAAAGAAATAGCAACACTTGGAGTTCCCGTCGTGGCGCAGTGGTTAACGAATCCGACTAGGAACCATGAGGTGGCGGGTTCGGTCCCTGCCCTTGCTCAGTGGGTTAACGATCCGGCGTTGCCATGAGCTGTGGTGTAGGTTGCAGACACATCTCGGATCCCGCGTTGCTGTGGCTCTGGCGTAGGCCGGTGGCTACAGCTCCGATTCGACCCCTAGCCTGGGAACCTCCATATGCCGCGGGAGCGGCCCAAGAAATAGCAAAAAGACAAAAAAAAAGAAATAGCAATACTTGTTAACTAGTGCTGGCCTTAACAGTGGCACTTCTGGTGGCTGGACTCAGTGTCCCAGTGTCCGGTCACTGGCTTTATCTTGGTCAAGTGATGGGTTTTGTGGCATCACAATGTGGGGAGGGGGCCAGCAAGACCCTCCTGATTCCTGAATCTCAGCAGCGGTGGTGTATCCTTAAACACTAGAGTCAAATTCATTGTTGACCTCTGACTCACACTCCTCCAAACTCTCCAACAGTTTTGTAAATTTCTAATATCCTATATTATATCATTACTGTTTGAAATACAATAGAGAGTGTCCTATTTTATGAACAAAACTTTGATTGATAAACATTGTCTCTAGATGTAGCCCTAGTCAGTCTATACTTAGCCTCATGGGTTCTGCCTAAAACATGCTTGGGGACCTTGGGGTGGGGGTGAGGGGTTCTTAATTGAAGTCCAGTGGATTTACAATGTTGTGTTAATTTTTGCTGTATGGCATAATGATTCGGTTATACATGTGTACTCCTATTATGGGTTATCACAGGATATTATAGTTCCCCGTGCTATTCAATAGGACCTTGTTGTTACTCATTCTATATGTAATAGTTTGCATCTGTGAATCCCAAACTCCCAGTCCTTCCCTCCTCCTCTGAACTCTCCCACCCTTGGAAATTACAAGTCTGTTCTCTATCTAAAACAATGTTTTGAGCATACTAATTTTTTTTTAATTTAGGACATTAGATTAAATGGGTTTAATTCAATCTTCTTGTATGGTCCACTGAGCTCCAAAATGTCTGGGGAAAAAAGTAAGAGGAAGGTAATGCTTTAAAACCACTTTGAATGTGAACTTCATTTTATTAAATACAAAAGTTATTTATAAATTATATTTTGGTTTATGAAATTACATTATTTTCCATCAGCCATCATTTCAAAACGGTGAACTATACTCTCAGCGGAGGCAAAAATGGAATTGTCTGATACAGAAAATACTAAAAATCCCATATTTAAAGGAAAATAGATATGCTGATAAAACAATAACACCATTTAAAGTAAATCACACACCTTAAGTATGACTTTTAACAACGTAGCAGAAACTCTTTACCTGCCCTATTAGATTTGCACAAAGGAAACACACACATCCTAGGGTGTTGGTAAGCATTGCAACTCCTATTTGGTAATCTCTGCATCTAGATAAACAGACAAAATTTCCATTTATTTGCACCCAGTCTCATAGAGTTGTCAAATAGATGCGATGCAATGCCATCCATGAGCTGGTATGTCATTACTTGTCCTGTTTCATTTCCCATGGCTCCAACCCCAAACCCTTAAATGTTGTACCCTTTAAATGCTGGGGGAAAAAATACTACCTTTCTTAAGCCTTGTTACATTTGCACTTCAGTTGCCTATACCTAAAATACCTCCTTGTCAACTAGACAAATTCCTAAAAAAAGTTCTTCAACTCTTGAGTCCAAATATGAATTTCTTCTCGGACACCTTCTCCAGAGAGCTCCTGCAGGCTGAAGTGGCCTTTCACTGGAACTTCACTGCCTGCGTACATTTCTTCAACCCTGCCAATGACCAAAACATGCCACAGTCAGGAGTTCCCGGATGGTCTAGTGGTTAAGACCCAGCGCTTTCACTGCTGTAGCCCACGTTCAATCCCCGGTCTAGGAACTGAGATCCCATATCAAGCCACTGTACAATGTGTCAAAAAAACAAAACAAAACAAAACAAAACAAAACACAACGAAAAGAAACAAACAAGCCTCCTGGGTCACTGCTGTGGTGCAGGTGCCACTCCAGGCCCAAGAGCTTCCACCTGCCATAGTCATGGAAAAAAAAAAAATCATTAAAAAATAAAGTGTCACAATTGTTAACCTGTCTCTTTACCAAGTATAAGTTTCTTAGCGAGGGACTGTGATTTTTCTTTACAGCTTAGTAAGACTGCCACTTACTGACGACATTATCTTTAACCACAAGAAGAATTAATAAGATTGATGTGCCCAAAACCATACAACAAATAAGGAGCCAGGTTTAGAGGCCAAGGGTACTGACTCCGAAGCCTGTGCTATGCTATCTGATTCAAAATATTCAGAGTGAATGAATGAAGGAAGGAATGAATAAAACCAGTGTCACTTCAAGGAAGGAAAATAGAATGATGAAATTTATCTTCTAGTTTGCTTTGATTTAAATATTACTTTATTAATCAGAAAATCATATGTCCTATGGCTCAGATCTGATCCCTGGCTTGGGAACTTCATATGCTGTGGGGTGGCCCAAAAAAGAAAGAAAAAAAAAAAAGAAGAAAGAAAGAAAGAAAATCATCTATCAAATGAGGAGATCAGATGCAAACAACCAGGTCAAAATATGGATTATTTCAGACATTAAATTCACTAATGAAAAAGATAAGAATGCTGACGGAACACAGTTTCACATTTAACCTAAATGTAAAATTCCTATATCAATTATTTTATATTAATTTGTTCTAAAGAAAATTGTTCATTAAAGAGAAACTTTTAAGTCTTCTAGCATTTATTCATTTTATTTTTAAATATTGGTTATTATTTGCATGCTGTAAAAGGAACTCACTTTAGCTACACACTTTAATATGTTTTGACAAATGGATAACCCATTTAACCACTACAACAATCAAGATATACAATATTTTCATCATCCCAAAAGTTCTTGCATGTTCCATTTATAGGGAGGATTCTACAAACTCTGACCTCATGCACCATTTGATCGCTCTTCTATTGCAATATTAGTTTCGTCTATTGCCAAATTTCATACAAATAAAATTTAGAGTATGTACTAGTTTGTTATTTTACTAGCGTAGTATTTGGAGACTCATGCCTGTTGTTGTATACCTGAGCAGTTCATTCCTTTAGCCTTGAGTAGTATTCCACTGGATGAATATAACACACTTTGTTCATCATTCACCAGTTGCTATGCCTTTGGTTCAGTGTGTGGCTGCTATGAATATCTGTCCTAAATGAAGACAGCATCTAGGAGTTCCCTTTGTGGTGCAGTGGGTTAATGATCTGGCTTGTCTTAGTGGACTTCGGGTCCATCTCTGGCCCAGCTCAATGGGTTAAGGATGCGATGTTGCCACAGCTGTGGTGTAGGTCTAGCCCTGGAACTTCCAAGTGCCTCGGATGCGGCCAAAAATGGGAAAAAATGCAAATAAAAAAGACATCAGCATCTATGAACCTTTGTGTTAAAGTCCTTGTGAGGCTCATGTTTCATTTCCCTTGGGGAAATAAGGAGGAGCAAAATTCTTGAGTACAGAGTTGGTGCAATGATACATTGTAAACAATTTTATATTCACACTCACTCAATGGTACAATGATACATTGTAAACAAACTCTAGTTATAAGCATTTGTTTATAATGTATCATTGTACCATTTTACATTCACACTCAAGGTATAGGAGTTCCAATTCTTTGTGCTACTGTCATACATTCTACTTTTACATATGCTATAAAATGCCACAAAACATTATTAGCCTTGCTCTCAACAGTCAATATTTTTTAATTAAAAAAACAAAGAAAAACCATCATTTTTGTTACCACAAATATTCACCGTCTCCAGGGCTCTTAATTTCTTTTTAGATCCAAGTTTCCATTTTATATTATTTTTCTTCCCCTTGAAAAACATAGTATACTTTCATAGTTTAGGACAGCTGGCAATTAAATTCTCTCAGATTTTGTTTATCTGAAATATTTTTATCTCACCTTCATCTCTACTGAATATTTTTGCTACAAGTAGAATTCTAGGTTCTCAGGGTTTTTCCTTTCAGAACTTATATCGTCTTCCACTCTGCATGACTTCTAATAAGAAACTAGCAGTCATTATTAGAATATGGAACTTTTTCCATTGTATATTTTTCTTTTAAAAATATTTTCGTCATTGGGTTTTAGTTATTTTATCATGGCCTTGTGTGTATTTTTTATAATTATCCTTCTTGGATTTCATCAGAACTTCCTGGATCTATATATTTATGGTTTTTGTCAGGCTTGTAAAACTTGAGGTTTCAGAAGTGTTAGATGCCTTGATATTGTCCAAGAGATGATTAGGCTCTGTTCAAATTTTTTCAGCCTTATTTTTCTCTTTATGTTCAGGTTTGAATAGTTTCTGTTGTCATATCTTCAGGTTCACAGCTGTTTTGATCTACAACACTTAATTTTTGGATATACTCATTCAATGAATTTTTTATCAAAGACAAATTTATTTTTAGTCTCTAAAAATGTCCTGTTTTTAAATCTTCCATTTCTTTCACTGTGGTCACAGTTTGCCCTTAAAGCCATAAACATGTTAATAATAGCTCTCTTAAGTCATTTGCCAGTAGCAATATCCTTGTCACTTCTGTGTCTGTTTCAGGTCACTCATTTTTCTTCTGGTTAGGAGTCACTTTTTTCGCTTATTTGTGCAGGTCCATGTGGAAAGCTAGCCAATGGGAATGTTACGTTGTTGCATATTTTGTTTTCTCTTATTGTTTTCTTCTTTGTAAGCATTTGAATTAAGAGTGTTTAACAGGCAGTCCAGTTACATGGCGCAGCTTGATCCTTTCCAGGCTTATTGTTCACGTTTCCAGGATGTGTCTAGAGCAGCCTTTATTCTAGGTCTGGTTGAGCCTTACTTTTAAGGGATGATCCTTCTGGCTTTACTACCGAATATTTCAGATGTTCAAAGAGACCCATATACCAAGCTAGTCAGAGACTGAACCCCTCCCAGCTTTGTTTGTGGTCTGAGAAATACTTGTTTTATAGTGCCTGTAGCTCCTTGCTTGTTCTTATAGAACGCTGTCACATGCACAGGCACTGTGGTAGGTAGCGCAGTGCATTCCTATGCAGATTTCTGGCGCTTCTTATCCTACATAACTGCCCTGTATGATCCCCCACAAATTCCAACTGCTTCAGCCCCCTCTCCACCTCACCCCCCACCAAGGTGGGGCCTCCGATTCCACAACCCGTTGACATCTCTGTGCTCTCTTTGCGTTCCCCTTCCCTTTGTCACACTATGGAAAGAAAACCCTAGGCAGAAATCTAGGACAGGGGTGGGGAGAAGACGGTGGCAGAATGGATGAGCACAGGGAACTGTCCTACTGCACAGCACAGGGAACTGTGTGGGATTGGGTTACTTTGCTGTACCACAGAATTGAAAGAAACTTTATAAATCAACTATACTTTTTAAAAAATCACTATTGTTTAAAAAAAATTTTAAAGACATCTAGAGCAATTGTAGAGGTAATCTCATCTGTTTTCCTTTTGTTAGAGGACACAGCCCTGTACTCCCTGTTATCCAGAGTCTGACAAACACTGTTCAGTACATTTTGTCCAGAGTTCTCATTGTATACAGTGAGCGAGCAGTTCAAGGAGCTGTTATTTTGCCATGGCTAGACATCGAAGTAATTGAAATTTTTAGAAGAGAAAATTTTAGCAATTTTTTAAGGACAAAAGCCTTTGGAAGTACGCAGTTTCCTTCCCCTTATAAGAAAACGAGAATCCATATTCAGAATGAGGATCCAGAAGCACTACAATATTCTATTATCAAACAACCTACATTAAGAGTATTCCAGCTATTTTTTTGTTAACAAAATTATAATTAAAAATATGTGAGAGCTAAAATAATCACTTTTTGCTTGTTCACTACACAAAGTATATTCATGTGCTCCAAATTCCATTGCCTGAATATTCTGATAAATTAGCCATTTATTGAATTATCTTGTCATTAACATTTTGATCATTTGTATTTTCTAGGCTTATCCTGTGTATATGGTTTATTTTCATTTACCCAGGGCTGTGCGTGAATATGAAAATATATTTTTCATTTTTGGTAAGGTGTTTGGGGAACGAGATCTGATGTATCCTTCTTCAAAACAGAACAAGGAACACCATTAAAAAGAGTCTCATTTATTTCCCCAAGTAGATAATTGTCCATAGTGAATTTTCTGAAAAAGAGTTGTACCTGGACATAAGAAAGCAGAAAGCTCAAATCATGCCAAAATGAAAAATTGAATCAGTGCCTGAGTAGGCAAAAATGGCCTTCTTAGACCTCAATACAGCACTTGGCCTACTTTTTTTCTTAAGATTTTTTTCTAGCTCCCAGTTTATCATTTCTGTAATGGGCTTTTAAATGGCTTTTTTTCTTTGGGAAGGTAGCATTTATCATGATGGTAGAAAGAGCCCTGGGATGGGGCTTGGGAGAACTGGGTTATGGCCCTGCTGGTTCTTATGCTTCTAGGAGATGTGTGATTTGTGGGAAATGATTTACCTTGTCTGAAGTTGGGAATAGAGCAGGACTTTTTTTCATTCTAGTTTTGTGTTTTGCGTGTGTGTGTGTTTATTGTTTCTTTTAGCAGTGGTTTTTAAGCTGGAGAATACTGTATCTAAAATATTATTTCATAAAAGTACATGTGTGCGGGAGATGAAAGTTGATCTTCCCTGATTGATGGGCGTGCTGGCAGTCTCTCCAGCTCATCCTCTCCCACTGGCCCCTGCGGGTTCCTAAAAGAAGCCCAGGCCTCCAAGGAGAAGAGTGTGAAAAACTCCCTGTGACCTTTACTCCACTCTGTGCAACTCAACTATGATGGCCCAGAGGAAATTTTCTTCCTCTAAAAAAAAGGTATTGTCCCAGCACTGAAAAAAAAAAAAAAAAAAAAAAAGACTTGAGTAAAGTCTTGTCTCTACCTCAGCTGAAGGATCTTAGATAAGACCTTTTTTTTTCCCCACTTTTATGAAGATATAATTGACACACAGCACTGTATGAGCTTAAGATGTACAGTATAATGATGTGTGTCCTAAATGTATTAGGAAATAATTACACATTTAGTTAATATCTATCATCTCATATGGATAGAAAAGAAAAAAGAAAAAATATTTTTATTTTGATATGAACTCAAGATTTACTCTCTTAAGAACCTGCGTATATCTCATGCAGCAGTGTTAAGAATAGTCATTGTTGAGTTTCCATTGTGGCTCAGTGGTTAATGAACCCGACGAGTATCCATGTGGATTCAGGTTCGATCCCTGGCCTCACTCAGTGGGCTGAGGATTCAGTATTGCCTTGAGCTGCAGTATAGGTCACGCACGTGGCTTGGATGCTGCATTGCTGTCGGCTAGCAACTACAGCTCCAATTTGATCCCTAGCCTGGAAACTTCCATATGCCATGGTACAGCCCTTAAAAAAAATAAAAATAAAAAAATTCATTGTGGTACGTTACATCCCCAGTACCTGTTTCTCTTATAACTGGAAGTTTATTCTTTTTGACCACCTCTATTCAGTTTCCCCTCCCACACTCCCTGTCCTTGATAATAACAAGTCTGATCACTTTTTCTATGAAAGTTATTTATTTGTCTTCAATTTCAGATATAAGTGAAATCAGACAGTATTTGTCTCAATTCTGTCTGACTTATTTCAAGATAATGCCCTCAAGGTCCATCCATGTTGTAACAAATGGCAGGATTTTCTCTTTTTTTATGACTCAATAGTATTTCATTGGATATTATGGATACCAAACTTCTTTATCCATTCATCTGTCAATAGGCATTTTGACTGTTTCTGTATCTTAGCTATTACTTAAGAGGAAATAATGCGGCCATGAACAAAGGGTGCAAATATCTCTTCGACATAGTGATTTCATTTCCTGTGGATATATTCCCAAGAGTGGGATTGCTGATTCATATGTAGTTCCATTTTTAATTGTTGAGGAACCCCCATGCTCTTTTTCATAATGACCATACCCATTTATAATCCCAGCAGTTATAACCAAGAATTTCCTTTTCTCCACATACTTGTCAGCATTTGTTGTATTTTGGCTCCTTGATACTAGCCATTCCACAGGTGTGAGGTATTATATTGTTTTTAATTTGCATTTCCCTAATGATAATTGATGTTGAGCATCTTTTCATGCATCTGTTTTTGCATATCTTTGGAAAAATGTCTATTCGAGTCCTTTTTATTGGGGTTGATTTTTGCTATTGAGCTGTGTGAGTTTCCTATATAGTTTAGATGTTAACTCATTTAATATTTGGTTTGCAAATATTTTTTCCTATTCCATAGGCTGTCTTTTCATTTTGCTGATTTTTTCCTTTGCTGTGAAGAATTTTTTAGTTTGATGTAGTCCCAATTATTTATTTCTTATTTTGTTGCTTGTGTTTTAAGTGTCATATCCAAAAAATGACTGCCAAGTCACCTATCAAAGAACTTTTTTTTCCTGTTTTTTTCCTATGTGTTTTATGATCTTACATGTAAGTTTTTATTCCTTTTTTTACTTAATATTTGTGAGTAGATAGGAGCCTAGTATTATTCTATTACATGTGGGTATCCAATTTCCCCAGGACCATTTACTGAAGAGACTATCTTTTCTCCTTGAGTATGCTTGGTTCCTTTGTTCAATATTAGTTGACAGTATATGCTTGGGTTTAATCTATGGGCTCTTGAATCTGTTCCATTGGCCAATGTGTCTATTTTTATGCCAGAACTGTACTTTTTTTATTACTCTAGCAGTATAGAATAAAATCGAATTCAGGAAGTATAATGCCCTTTGTTCTTCTTCATGGTATTTTTGTTCTTCTTCAGATTGCTTTGGTTATTCAGTGTCTTTGGGGGGGTTAGTATAAATTTTAAAATCATTTTTCTCTACCTCTGTAAAAATTGCCATTGGAATCTTGATAGGGATTGCATCAAATCTACAGCTGTCTTTTGGAAGTATTGACATTTTAAGATATTAATTCTTCCAATCCATGAACATGGGATATTTTTCCACTTATTTGTATCTCCTTTGATTATTTTAATCAACGTCTTGTAGTTTTCAGAGTAAAGATCTTTTACCTCCTTGGTTTTATTTACTCCTAAGTATCTTATTGTTCTTGACACTATTGTAAGCAGAAGTGGTTTATTTCTTTTTCAGATAACTCATTGTTGATGAATAAAAATGCTACTGATTTTTTATATATTAATTTTATTCCCTGAGACGTGACTGATTTTGTTTATTAGATTTAGCAGTTTCTTGGTGGCGTATTTAGAAGTTTCTATATACAAAATTATTTAATCTGCAAGTAGAGGCAATTTTACTTCCTTTCAATTCTGATGCCTTTTATTTCTTTTTCTCACCTCATTGCTTTGGCTAGAACCTCCAGTACTAAGGTGAAAAGAAGTGATAATAGTGAGTATTCTTATCTTTTTCCTGCTCTTAGAGGAAAAGCTTTCAGATTTTCACACTTTTGTATGATGTATGTGTAGGCCTGTTATATATGCCCTTTATTATGTTAATGTACATTCCTTCAATACTTAATCTGTTGAGGGTTTTTATCATGAACTGATGTTGAAGTTTGTCAAATGCTTTTTTTACATCTATTGAAGTGTTCATATGATTTTCTTCTTTTAGTCTATTAATGTGATATATCACAATGATTTGCGTATGTTGAACCATCCTTGCATCAGGAATAAATTTCACTTGATCATGGTGAATGATACTTACTGATGTGCCGCTGAACATGGTTTGCTGTATTTTATGGAGAATTTTCACATCTATATTCATCTAAGATATTGGCCTCTAGTTTTCTTTTCTTGTAGTGTTTTTTTCTGGCTTTGGTATCAGGGTAGTGCTGCCCTTGTAAAAAGGTTTGTAAAAAGAGTTCCCTCCTCTTGAATTTTATGAAACAGTTTGAGAATAATTAGCATTAGTTCTTCTTTAAATATTTGGTAAAATTCACTGGTGGAGCCAACTGGACCTGGCCTTTTTTTATTGGGAGATTTTTTTTAATGGCTAATTCAATTCCTTACTAGTAATTGGTCTGTTCAGATTCTTTTTTTCTTCCTGATTCAGTCTTTATAGATTGTATTTTTTAAACAATTTTCCACTTCTAATTTGTCCAGTTTATTGGTGTTCTGGTAGCCACTTATCCTTTGTATTTCTATATTATCAGGTGTAATGTCTCCTTTTTCATTTATAATTTTGTTGATTTGGGTATCCTCTCTTTTTTCCTTGGTTAAATCAGCTAAAGTTTTATTAATTTTATTTATCTTCTTAAAGAACCAACTCCTAATTTAGTTAACCTTTTTTATTGGCTTTTCTGATCTTTATTTCTGCTCTAATCTATATTATTTCTTTCCTTCTGCTAATTTCAGGCTTTTTTTTTTCTTCTAGTTCTATAAATTGTTGTGTTAGGTTGTTTACTTGAGATCTTTCTTGTTTCTTTTTTTAAATTTTTGTTATTACTATTTTTAATAGTTATTTCCTCGATACAATTTTTTTTTCTACTGTACAACATGGTGACCCAGTTACACATACATGTATACATTCTATTTTCACACATTATCATGCTCTGTCCAGTGCTATACAGCAGGATCTCATTGCTTATCCATTCCAAAGACAATAGTCTGAATCTATTAACCCTGAATTCCCAATCTATCCCAATCCCTCCCCCTCCTCCTTGGCAACCACAAGTCTATTCTCTAAGTCCATGATTTTATTTTCTGTGGAAATGTTCATTTGTGTCTTATATTAGATTCCAGATATAAGTGATATCATATGGTATTTGTCTTTCTGACTTACCTCACTCAGGATGAGTGTCTCTAGTTCCATCCATGTTGCTGCAAATTGCATTATTTCATTCTTTTTTATGGCCGAGTAGTATTCCATTGTGTATATATACCACATCTTCCTAATCCAATCATCTGTTAATGGACATTTAGGTTGTTTCCATGTCTTGGCTATTGCGAGTAGAGCTGCAATGAACATTCAGGTGCACGTGTCTTTTTTAAGGAAAGTTTTGTCCAGATATATGTCCAAGAGTGGGATGGCTGGGTCATGTGGTAGTTCTGTGTATAGATTTGCATCTCCACACTGATCTCCATAGTGGTTGTACCAGCTTACATTCCCACCAACAGTGCAGGGGCATTCTTGTTTCTTAATGTAAGTGGCTATTGATAGAAACTCCTCTCTTAGAAATGCTAGAAATGCTTCTCTTTTTTTTTTTTTTTTTCTGCATCCTAAAACTTTTGCTATGTTGTTTTTCCATTTTTGTTTATCTCAAAATACTTTTAAAAATTTCCCCTTTAACTTCTTCTTTGATGCATTAGCTGTTGAGGAGAGTGTTGTTTAATTTGTATGTATTCATGAAATTTTCAGTTCTCCTCCTGCTACTGATTTTCTTAGTTTTATATCATTGTGGTCCAAGAAGATACTTGGTATGGTTTCAGTCTACTTCAGTTTGCTCAGACTTGTTTTACGGCATAACAAGGTCTATCCTAGGAAATGTTCCATGTGTACTTGAGAAGAATGTGTATTATACTGTTTTGAATAGAATATTCAGTAGATGCCTATTAGATTCATTTAGTCTATTGTCTTGTTCAAATTTGCTCTTTCCTCATTGAGTTTCTGTCTGGATGATCTGTCCATTATTGAGAATGGGGTATTAAAGTCCCCAACTATTATTGTATTGCTGTTTATTTTTCCTTTTAGCTCCGTTAGTTTTTGCTTTATATATTTTAGATGATCTGATGTTGGGTAGATAAATATTTACCCAATATTGTTGTATCTTCTTAATGGATTGACCTATTATCATTACAGAATACTTCTCTTTTTACCATTTTTAGTTTAAAGTCTATTTTCTATGATATAAGTGTATCTACTTCTGCCTTTATTGTTTCCATTTACTTGAAATACCTTTATCCCACTTTATTCCTTCTCCCACTGCATGTGTATTTAAAGTTAAAGCACTTTGCTATATAGTAGAAAACTGACAGAACACTGTACACCAAGTATAATAGAAAAAATGAAAATCATTAAAAAATAAATAAAGTTAAAGAAAATCTCTTAGAGGAATTATATCACTGGGTCTTGGTTTTTTATCCACTCAGCCATATCCACTCAGCCATTATATGTCTTTTGTGTTTTATTTGTATTTTAATTTCTTTTCTATTGAGGTATATTTGATTTACAATATTATATTAGTTTCAGGTGTAGAACATAATGATTCAAAATTTTTGTTAGGTAGAGGTGATATCTCATTATTGTTTTAGTTGCATTTCTCTAATAATTAGCAGTGTTAACCATCTTTTCCTGTGGCTGTTGACCATCTGTATTTCTCCTTTGGAAAAATATCTATTCAGGCCTTCTGCCCATTTTGAAATTGGGGTGTTTGGTTTTATAATGTATATATATATATATATATATATATATATATATATATATATATATGTGTGTGTATATATATATATATATATAGAGAGAGAGAGAGAGAGAGAGAGAGAGAGAGAGCATGTGCTGTATGAGCTGTTTAATATATTTTGAATATTAACCCTTTTTGGTCATATCATTTATAAATATTTGCTCCCATTCAGTAGGTTGTTTTTTCATTTTGTCAATGGTTTCCTTTGCTGTACAAAAACTTTAAGTTTAATTAGGTCCCATTTGTTTATTTTGCTCTTGTTTCCTTTACCTTAAGAGACAAACCCAAAAATATATTGCTACAATATATGTCAATGAATATTTTGCCTATGTTTTCTTCTAGTATTTTTATCATTTCTAGTCTTACATTTAGGCCTTTAATACATACTAAACTTATTTTTGTATACAGTGTGAAAAAAAGTTCTAATTTCATTTTTTACATACAACTATCCAACATCCCAGCACTAATTATTAAAGAGACTATTTCCTTCATTGTATATTCATTCCTTCTTTGTCATAGACTAATCGGACATAAGTGTGTGGGTTTATTTCTGGGCTTTCTATTCTCTTCCATTGATCTATGTGTTTGTTTTAGTACCATTACCATACCGTTTTGATGACTATAGCTTTGTAATATAGTCTGAAGTCTGGGAGCATGATACCTCCAGCTCTACTTTTCTGTTTGGCGTCTTTTGTGTTTCCATAAAATTTTAGAATTATTTGTCCTACTTCTGTGAAAAATGCCATTGGTATTTTGATAAGGATTGCATTGAGTCTGTTAATTGCCTTGAGTAATATGGTCATTTAATCAATATTAATTCCTCCAACCCATAAACATGGTATATCTTTCCATCTGTTTGTGTCATCTTCAATTTCTTTTGTCAGCAACTTACAGTTTTCCAAATAGAGGTGTTTACCTCCTTAGTTAGATCTACTCCTATGTCTTTTATTCTTTTGATGATATGGTAAATGGACTAGTTTCCTTAGTATTCTTTCTGATACTTTGTAGTTAATGTACAGAATGAAATAGATTTATTTGTATTAATTTTGTGTCCTGAAAATTTCCAAATTCATTGACGAACTATGGTAGATTTTTAGTGGTGTCTTGGGATTTTCTGTGTATATTATAGTATCCTGTCATCTTCAAACATTGACAGTATTACTTCTTTCTTTCCAATTTGGATTCCTTTTATTTATTTTCTGATCTGATAGCTGTGGTTCAGACTAGGATATTATGTTGAATAATTGTCTGAGTGCTGCCACTACAGGCTGCAGGGCTTCAGTGGTTCTAAAGCTAATATTGGCCCACTGGTGGGCAGAGCTAGATCCCAAGGTATATGGGTGCAGATCCCTGGGGGTACCAGGGCTTGTGCCTGCACACTGTTTTGTGAGACTGGATCCTGGTCCCTTTAGAGAACAGTGTGTCCCAGGGCAGCTTTTGGACTTAGGGGGTGTTAAGGCAGCCTGCCTACTAGTGGGTGGGGCTGTGTCCCTGCCCATTTAGTTGCTTGGCCTGAGGCATCCCAATTCTGATGCCAAGAGCTTGGCCAGGGTCTCTGTGCTAATAAACTAGAAGGAGGATTCCAAAATGGTACTTGCCAGCACTAGTGTCCTTATGGTCGAACAAACTCCCTAAACTAGCTGCCACCAATGTCTACATCCCCAGGATGCCTCCTGCTTCTCTGGGAGACTCTCCAAGGTCAGAAAGTAGGTCCCAGGCTTCTTTCAAATTACTGCTTCTTCCCTGGGTCCCAGAGTGTGTGAGATTTTCTGTGCAATGAATTAAGGATCCAATGTGGTTACTGCTGTGGCTCAGGTCACTGCTGTGACATGGGTATGACCTCTGGCCTGGGAACTTCCACACGCTGCACAGGTAGGGCCCCCCCAAAAAACCCCAAAACACCAAATCAAAAAAAGAGTAGATTCTCTATTTCCCATAGTGCTCTGGGTCTCCTTAAACTGAGGCACCATGGCCTTGAAAGTCAAATGTTCTGGGGGGCTTACTTCCTGCTGCAGGGGAGCCTAATATGGAGCTCAGACCCCTTGATCCTTGGGGAAAATGTCTACAATTATAATTAACCTCCCATTTTGGGGTTGCCTTCCCAGGAGTGTGGGTCTTGACTATATTGTGACTTTGCTCCTCTACCCGTCTCATGATTCCTTCCTATATATATATATATATTTTTTTTTTGTCTTTGTCTTTTTTGTTGTTGTTGTTGCTATTTCTTGGGCCGCTCCCACGGCATATGGAGGTTCCCAGGCTAGGGGTTGAATCGGAGCTGTAGCCCCCGGCCTACGCCAGAGCCACAGCAATGCGGGATCCGAGCCACGTCTGCAACCTACACCACAGCTCACGGCAACGCCGGATCATTAACTCACTGAACAAGGGCAGGGACCGAACCCGCAACCTCATGGTTCCTAGTCGGATTCATTAACCACTGCGCCATGACGGGAACTCCCTTTTATATATTTAGTTGTGGATCTTTTCTGCAAATTCTGGTCTTTCTCATAAATAGATGCTCTGTAAATAGTTGTGACTTTGGTGTGCCTGTGAGAGGAGAAGAGCTCTGCATTTTCCTACTCTGACATCTTGGCCCAAATCTCAATTCAGTGTCTTTAGACTAGAGACCTTAATCCACTACCTTTAAGATAATTATTGATAGGTAAGAGCTCACTATTATCATTTTGTTAGATAATGATTTTGCAAGACCAGAGTGGAGGTTCCCAGCGAGTGGTCCACAATGCCGGGGAGCTGAACGTCCACCCCGAGCTCTCTTTTCCCATTGGAGGAAATGTACACTCTGGGGAGACCTCTTGGCAGGGTGCTACACTGGCCTGAGGGAGGTGCAATGCAGTCAGCATGTAGCCACTCCTCTTATTCTAATACACTCTCTCCTGGTCTCTGTAGTGCAAGGTGATGCTTCAGCCTCTCTCCTGTGTTCGAGGAATCTCTCCGTGGTGTCTTGCCCATGAAAAGTGTTTTTTTGTTTCCTTGGGAGGGAGAGCGAAGTCATGAATGACCCGTGTCACCATCTTAGTGATGTCACAGTTAGCATAACTTTACCTCTCTGAATTTCAGTTTCCTTTCTGCAAAATGGGAATGAAATCCACCGTGTAATGAAAATATTATATGAGAATGGTTGGGAAACCATCAAATGCCACTCAAGTGTTGGCTCTTATTAATAAGCAGGAAAAGCAGGCTATAGGGTGAAGGGGGAAATATAAGGATATGAGCAGAAGTATTAACTTTTGAGGTGGATTGTTGGGTGGAGAAAGTCTTTGAGATGCTTCTGGAAAGACATGAGATACTGGGGGGAAAAAAGGTATAATCTTGTGGATAAGAGCAATGCTTCGGACCAGATTGTCTCAGCTTGGACTTGAATCCACTACTTACTATCAATGTGATTTCCCTGAGCCCCACTTTCCTGATTTGTAAAGTGAAGAAATACAGAGAGTTATTTCTTAATAAGGGTTAAATGAGTTAATATACCTGAAGTTATTTTAAAATACTCAGTAAATATTTGGTATTTGATGAAGCATTAAATGTTACTTATCATAGCTCTAGAAAAATAATCCTAATATTTCTCTGGAGTTTGGTAGTTAAAAATAAATTGATACTTTACCACTGAGATGAATCTTTCTAAAAAATAATTTTGCAATGGATGTGTGTACATGTATAACTGAATTACTTTGTTGTATAGAAGAAATTATCACAACATTGTAAATCAACTATACATCAATAAAACTTTAAAGAAAAAAAGAATTTCATAAATATTACTTCTAAGAGCTACCTAATATTGTTTTGAAACATGTTTTTATTAACAATTTTAAGGATTTTTTTCACATTTATTTATAAAATAGTAAAACCTGAAACACTATGACCATTCACTGTTTTATAGTCTTAAAGATCCAATGATACAAATTTCTTATCCTGTACAAACATATTGTACAGAACAAGACATCATCCAAAGAAGTTGCAGATATTTATGTTAAAAACTTTTAAAATCTTTAAAAAGACAAATATTTGCTAAAGAAGTAAATATTTGCCCTAAAGCTAAAATTTTATACCTTTTTACGTATTGTAATAGTAATCTCTCTCTCTCTCCTCCTTTTCCCTTAATTGACAAGGATACCTTTTCACAGAGGTAGTGCACTTGAAGAGACCTTCCCGATGACAACTCCCTTTCAGCCAGGGTGCCCTGGTGTATGTCACCCCTACTTTAGCTTCGCTAAAGCATTTTCTTCACTGAGAAGGGGTTGCTTTGGCAAATGGTTTAGTCTATCTGATAAGTAATGAAATCGAACTCACTCTTCTTTAAAAGCACAGGATCCTGAGGAAGCAAGTAGGCTGCGGTTCCGGTACCTTCAAATACACTGAAAGAGAATATTAAAAGATGTGTTATCTGACCCCCAGCAGGGGCAGAACTGCAGTTTCCTCCCCAGTCTTCATTTCACAGCTTCTGCACAGAGCCATCTCTGTGTACATTAGGGAACTAACCTGGGCTGAAAGGCTGGACCTGATTGGCTTAAGTTTCATCCCAGCCCATTGAACTTCAGGGTACAGGGTACGTGTACTAATTCTAACCAATAAGACAAAAGGTTTGCAAGAATCTTCAGAGACGGTTTTCCTTTACTCTCAAAAGAGCCATCTCACCAATTTGGTTCCATTGCTACTGGCAGCCATCCAGCTGCCATATTGAGAAGGAGCTAAATCAATTTTGAATTAACTTTATATTACCTACAGACAAACATGGACTAACAGATGTAGAGGGTATGTTATACAAAACTATATTTCAGGTTACTAGGTTTTTTTTTATAGTTAAAGGGATTCGAAAGAGAAAGCAGTATTAAAAGTAGTAGAATAGAATTAGACAAAACTGGATGTTAGTTTTGACTGTACCACTTACAAACTCTGGGCCCTTGGGAAAATTACTAAACATCTCAGTCAGTTTCCTCATCTGAGATGTCTACCCTATTTCAACTGAAGATAAGTATGCTTGCCCCCAAACAAGGGATTCTTATTAAAGGAGAATTGCAAAGCAATGTAAAAAAATTTTGCTTTTTTCATGCTTTTCCTCGAAACAGTTATCTCTATTCATGTTTCAGTCAGAAATGCACAGAAACTTCTTTCAGGTGAAAGTCTATACACCATGCACTAACTTAAATACATTTCTAGCAGGACAGGATTTTGCGAAGGGGCAAGGTGGCTGTGAGTGGAATGCTGTAGGCACGATCCTCACTAAATTACATGGTATGAAAAAGTAAAGGATATTTCAGACAAAATAAATCATGCTGGTGGATTTCAATTTGTCTCTGTAATTAACATTCAAGAGGGCTTCATTAGGTGATTACGTTATCCCTGTGAAACATTACTTGGTTAAAAATGTAATTCTGAAACTGTAATGCATCACCTGAATGTTCTGGGCAGATGGGGTTACTTTCCTCTAGGACCTCAAAGAACTTGGAAGACATGTATTCACTTCCTTTGCTTCTGTGAGTCAGGTCAGGATTTTTGTTTTATGGATGAAATCTAAGGCTCGTGGAGTGTTTGGGAGACCTGGTGTTGACAACCCACTGGCTTCCAACACGGAAAGGGAGGTGATTATATCCAGTCAGTTACATCCATTTCTTATCAATCTACCGTCCTGTGCTCAGTGTGACTAGGACAGAATGAAACAGGTACAAAAAGGTACCTTTCTAAATAATCAGATTTGGGCTGAACTGTGTCCTCCTAGAATCCACTGTTGGTGTCCTAACCTCCCAGTACTTTAGAATAAGAGTCTGTTTGAAGATAGGGCCTTTAAAGAGGTTATTTAGTTTTTAATTTCATTTTATGGTGTAGGCCCTCATCCCATACAATTGATGTCCTTATAAAGAGAGGCAAGTGGGACCCAAGCACTTGCAGAGGGAAGACCGCGTGCAAATACGGAAGACAGACAGACATTCACAAGCTAAAGACAGGCCTGTGGAGAAACTAACCCCACCCGCTTTTGATCTCAGACTTCCAGCCTCCAGACCTGTGAGGAAGTGAATGGGTATTGTTTCAACCACCTGGTCTGTGGCACTTTGTGAGAGCAGCCCTAGCACACTAAACAAATCCTACAGGAGTTTGGATCCTAGAGCAGGGAAGGTGTATATTGCAAACTGCCTCTCCCTGGGTGTTGGTAGTCTTAAGTCCTCGTAACTGCTAGGACTTAGGCAGGAGACCAGCACGCTGGGCCTCCTCTTTGGACCTGAGCAAGCCTTAAAGATCTGAACTCAGAAGACATTGCCTGGGAGACCTGCTGTAGCTCAGCAGGTTAAGAACCTGACCAATAACCATGAGGACAAGGGTTCAATCCCTGGCCCCGCTCAGTGGGTTAAGAATCCGGTGTTGCCGTGAGCTGTGGTGTAGGTTGCAGACACGGCTGGGATATTGCATGGCTGTAGCTGTGGTGTAGACCAGCAACGGCAGCTCCAATCCGACCCCGACCTTGGGAACTTCCATATGCTCTGGGTGCAGCCCTAAAAAAGACAAAAAAAAAAAAAAGATTACACAGCTAATGAATTTCAATTCTGCTGGAAATCATATCAGGGAATCTTACCCCAGAACTTGTATTCTAGACTGCCTCCCTCTAAGAAAAGAGTCCAACACTAGTACATTTCCATTAATATACTGAGTAACAAAAGAGTGGTGCCGGCAACACCTTCCGGAGTTTCCCTGGAGAAACATCGCTGTTTCAGCAAGGAAAGACCCTGGAGGGAATGAGGCCTCCTTTGCAGAAGGACGACAAGGCACGCTAGCTTTGGGCCCCGAGGAAGCAAAATGCTATCCCTCCCCAAAGAATTCCATTCCTCTCATGAATAGACCCATGTTATTTTAAAATGTCTTTGGTTATTATTATGTTAATTCTTATATTGATTAATAACATTTAATCGTTATTTTTAAAATTTGTGGACACTTGTCTTCGCTCTTCTCTATTAGTGCCTGCATAATATCCTAGGGTTTGCATCCTAGCCCCAAAATATTCACATTTGCTACTTTACAGAAAAAGTTGGCTGGCCTCGGCTCTAGAGTATTAAAGTGTGCAAACAAATTTGGGGGGTCGGGAAGATGATTTCAACCATTAATGTAAACCTTTCTCTCTCTTTTTTTTTTTTTTGGTCTTTTTTGTCTTTTTCTAGGGCCACACCTGTGGCATATGGAAGTTCCCAGGCTAGGGGTCTAATTGGAGCTGTAACTGCCAGCCTATGCCAGAGCCACAGCAACACGGGATCCGAGCCACATCTGCGACCTACACCACAGGTCACAGCAATGCTGGATCCTTAACCCACTGAGCGAGGCCAGGGATTGAACCTGCAACCTCATGGGTCGTCGGATTCGTTAACCACTGCGCCATGACGGAAACCCCTAACCTTTCTCTTCTTTATTAGCAAGTTGTTGTCAGTAAAATTAGGTACACTTCAGCTCTCATGAGGCTAATTATATTTTAATTTTTGATACCTCATTTTCAGTTTAAGAAGTGATTATCGTTTGAATGACAGAAATAAAAATGCCTTTTGAATGATGACAAAATGGGGTAAATGAGTTGCAAAGAAGCATCATACAGTGACTGTTTTATTTATATTTTGTTTCTATGACTGTGGTCTGTGCAGTGGTAACTGATACCTTTCTTTAGACATAAAGGTAAAGATGAGTTCCCACTGTGGCTGACTAGTATCCATGAGGTGGATGCGGGTTTGATCCCTGGCCCTACTCAGTGGGTTGAGGATCCTGCGTTGCCATGAGCTGTGGTATAGGTCGAAGACATGGTTCAGATCTGGCGATGCTGTGGCTGTGGGATAGGCTAGCAGCTGTAGCTCCGGTTAGACCCCAAGCCTGGGAACTTCCATATGCGGCTGCAGGTGCGGCGCTAAAAAGCAAAAAAAAAAAAAAAAAGGTACAGATGAGATCAATCTTAATGAAAAGTGCTATGGACCCAAGACAGATATGCTACACCTTCTATTTGGATTTTAGTTTATTATTTTGCTTATTTATTTATCCGCATACCCCCACATGAAAATTTCTCATAAAAACATAATCTCATGATCTGCATAAAAACATTGCCACTATTCGTGTGAAATTAAATGTGATTTAGAAACTGAGCATGAGAAATTCTTATTAGTTTTGCTAGGTACTTATGTTTTTTAAAAAGGATGCATATGGTCCAATGGGCTGGGAATTTTTAGTCCTGAGTTCTTTTTCAGTTTGACCTGAGCCTATCAAAATGGTCAAAATCTGTTCCACTGAAATGCTAACACATTGCCATTTCTCTAAGTGTTGAAAACTGGATTCAGAATTTTTACACAACTGTACTATTTTAGTGACTCTGCTCTCGCCATATTTGGTAGCACATGAAACACCTCAAGAGGCAAATTCTGGCAAAATCAAAAGCCTGGGTGTTCTCTCATCTCTTCAAACTCAACACGGGTGAAATGCAGTCCAAACAACTTGCCAAGCTAATGAATTATCTTCCTGTCTGGTGTTGTTTCTGAAAAAAGAGTACTACAATTCACTTCAGGAATAAAACTTCATAATCTTCCATTTTTTTTCTTCTGTGGCTTCAACCACTAATCAGTCACAAAAATTGTAAACATTTATCATGGACCTGCTGCAGGCTTTAACATCTCAGGGCTTCACATATACATATTATGTCTAATTGTCATCATAATCTGGCAACGTAGTTTCTATAATTTGATTTTAAAAAAGAAAACTCAGCCTTGCATGCATGGATCTACTGAATACTAGAGTCTAGATTAAAACTGAATATTCTGATTGCAGGGCCCTGATCTTCCCAAGCGTTACTAATTTTTTCTTCACAAAAGTTCTCCTATTGTTCTATTCCTTTCCCTTTGCAACTTCTGTACCAGCTGGTTCAGGGGCGATCATTTTCCTTTATCAGCCTCGCAAACTCCAGTTTCTCCCCATTCAGTCATCTGCACTCCCATTGTTACTGATCTTTCAATACTATGAATGGGGGAGAGAGAGCTCTTTGAAAATTTCCCTAATTGACTCACAGAACCTCTCTTTTTGAACCTTTGGTGTTCTAATATTAGTTTCATAGTATTAGTCTAAGGTAAGGATTAATTTGTCCATGTATGATCATTTTGCTATCTTTTTTTCCTATTCCAGTCAAAGATTTGAGCAGACAGGAATTGATACCCAGTAAATATGACTGATCATAGAGAAAATCAACACATTTGTTTCTGCTCCCTTAAAGAATGTGTATGGTTGTTGGTTTCTTCTTTTCTAAATAGTTGCTTTCCCCTGCCCAAAAGTCAGCAAGGCATTGAAGGCGATACAATAGCAGAAGGACCTTCCCATGAGAAAACTTGTTCTAAGGGTGTTTGCCTAGCAAGAGAGGACAATTCGGCTTCTCCTAGGGAGACCCGTGCCTCATTTTGAATAGCATTCAAATGACTGTCTCTGCTAAATCTTCCATCTTATCGCTGTTCTTTGTTAAAGTCAGGACTCCCGGGAGTTCAAGGTGAGGTTTTATCCACGTGGTAAAACACTCTGCCCCCTCTTGTATTTTCAAAGATTGCTTTGTATTGTCTACACATCTCAAAATAGCTCTGTCCTTCTTTGCTGCGGCATTGCGCCGTGAACTCCTATTCAATTTGTTATCCACGATCCTCCCCCAAATCTCACTCAGCATGACAGCTTCCTGAGTAATATCCCCATAATTTGAATCGGTGCTAAGAGTTATTTTCTCTCAGGTGCATATATTATCTTGCATGTCTTTATATTAAACCGCATCTCACTTTTGTTCAACCAGTGCCCTGAATTATCTGTATCCTGCTGGGTTTGTAATATGGCATCATCTTTATCTCCCCCACCTGCACGCTTTGTGCTGTTTGCAAATTTGGTCACTATCGCATTGACCTTCTCTTCAAGGTCAGTTGTCTAAGGGATTGGACGGTAATGGTGGGCCAGGCTCACACCCAGACGGGATGGAGCACACAGGACCCACATCCTGTGCTATCCTGGTGATAACCTCCCTTTGTATCCTCTTTGTAAGCCATTCCAGTTTATCCACCAACTCGCATTGTTCTCCAGACAATACTTATCTAATCTCTCAGTTAGTTGTGTGTGATCCGGAGTCAAGAGCCCGGGGAAAAAGAGAAAAGCAGCAGGACTATTGTGAGCGCCAAGGTGGAAAGGGCAAAGTGAAATACAATGTCCAAACTTTTTTTTAACCTCTCAATGCAGATATTATAAGGAGGAAAACCATTTAGTTAAGAGCCAAAGGCCATTTTAGCCACCATTTCTTATGTTGAGCGTTTTAACCCTGCTCTTCTTTTTAACCCAACATGGGTATTTTCTTTTCTCAGAGGTCCCTCATGGGACTTAACGTGAAGCTATGATTTATAGGTCATTTCCAAATGCGTTTCCCTGTGGTTACCTCTTTATCGCAGGTGTATTTCAAATCGTTTATTCAATTTGCAAATCCAGCTCAAATGCTCTTGCCCTGCTGTGGTTGGATTCCCCTGTCTGTGTTTTTGGAGAGTAGCAGCTAATGTCTGATCGGGACGTCTTGGGAAGCAGAGCTCCGGCCTGGGGTCGGTGGCTGGAGGGGTAGAGAGAACGGGCTGTAGTTAGAGACTGCTGTGGCCTCAATTCAGTTCTTCTTTCTTCTTATTTCTCCTCTGCCATGGGGACTCTTGATGCTATTTGTCATTAAGGTGGATTTTGTAGGATCTTTCCAATTTTATTTTACTGTAATTGTATTTTTTCCCTTTCAGGTTTATTGAGACGTAATGGTCATGGAGCGCTAAGTTTAAGGTGAATAGTGTGATGGCTTGACTTACATATATTGTGAAGTGATCACCACAAGTTTCATTAACATCCGTCCTATCACACAGCTACAAAAAAAAAATGGTTTTTTTTTCCCCTATGATAATAACTTTCAGGATCTTTTCCTTTTCAACTTTGAAATATGCCATGCAGCAGGGTTGACTAGAGTTAAAAGGTTATACGTGACATACTCACTGCTTACTTATCTCAGGACTGGAAGTTTGTACCTCTGAACACCTTCATTCAATCCCTCCATCTCTCACCCTCTCCCTCTGGTAACCACAAACCTCCTCTCTTTTTCTATGAGTTTGGGAGATTTTTTTTTGGAGGCAGAGGGGGGGAGGTTTGTTTTCGATTTCACATACAAGGAAGACCATACCATATTTGTTCTCTGACTTCTTTCACTCAACATAATGCCTTCAGGGTCCAGTGATGTCCCAAATGGTAGGATTTCCTTCTTCATGGCTGAATAGAATTCCGGAGTATACATATATACATATACCATATTTTCTCTATTCGTTTATCTATTGATGAACAGTTAGGTGGTTTTCATGTCTTGGCTATTGTTAATAATGCTCCAATGAGCATGAGAGGTGCAAATATCTCTTCAGCATAGTGATTCCTTTGGCTAAATACCCAGGAGTAGAATTGGTAGTTCCATTTTTAATTTTTTGCGGAACTTCCTTACTATTTTGTATAGTGGCTACACCACTTTACAATCCTGCAGGATCTACATCTTTGTAGCACTTGTTAATCTCTTATCTTTTTTCTTTTGCCTTTTCTCTCTCTCTCTCTTTTTTTTTTTTTTTTTTTTTTGGCCACTCTGTAGCGTATGGAGTTCCTGGGCCAGGGATCAGATCCAAGCCACACTTGCAACCTACACAGCAGCTGTGGCGATGACAGATCCTTTAAACCACTGTGTGGTGGGAATCGAACCTGTGTCCTAGAGCTGCAGAGGTACTGCCAATCCCATTGCACCACCACAGGAACCCCTAATCTCTTGTCTTTTGGATGATAGCCATGCTAACAGGTATGAGCTGACATCTCATGCTGGTTGTGATTTGCATTATCTTGGTGATGCTGAGCACGTTTTCACATATCTACTGGCCATTTGAATATCTTCTGTGGAAAAATGTCTATTCAGCTTATTTGCTCATTTTTAATTGGATCATTTGGGTTTTGCTGTTAGGCTTCAAGGCCCCTCCAAGGAGATTAAACCCAAGGCCTCTGGCCTAGACAAGAATTACCAGAGCCTTATCATCCCACTACCCTTCCCCCACCCTGAGCAACCTGGCCTGCCTCTTCCTACTCCCTACCAGGGAAAGGATGCAGCCCTCTCCTCACCTCGCCTCTCTGTAATCTGTTCCTGGTGCAGATAAGGCATCCTGCCCGCCCACAACCAATCAAAATATGCCCCATTCAGAGACCAACCAACACTCAGCCCTTAGCGTGCACAGTGGGCGTAGGCAGGAAGAATCAGGTCCCCACTCAGGTCTGAAGCTTGGGGATAGAAGGAAAACCCAGTTGTAGGACTGGGCCAGTCCTACTCCCAGTTCTCCCAGGGCAGCCTGCTCTTTCTCGGAGAGTGTATTTTCACGTTAATAAACCTTTCTGTAACGGGCCTGCCAGGTCACTGCTTGGCTGCGGCAGGCCAGGACTGAAAGAAAGGCAGCCCTAACGTTACTCTTCTGATTTTTAGTATTTTTATTTTATTTTTTTACAACCGCATAAACTTTTGTGTTTGCTTTTGAAAGTTTTCTGTTTTTTAATTACTCAATGAATTTTAAGACGTTTATAGTTCTACAACAATCATCACAACCCAATTTTACAGCTTTTCCGTCCCAAACCCTTGGTGCATCCTCCCACCCCGCAACCTGTCTCCTTTGGAAACTGTAAGTTCTTCAAAGTCTGCAAGTCAGTATCTGTTGTGCAAAGTTCATTGTGTTCTTTTTTTTTAGTATTTGCTAGTATTTTTAATCTCTATGGATTTTAATATCCTCATCCTAACCTATGATTTTTGACAAAAGAGGTGAAATGGCTCTTATTTCTGTCTTTATTCCCCCTTTACCTCTCTGGCATCTCCACAAGCAGTCTTTTGCTTTAGACTTTTGAAAAACTGTTTTAGCTAGACATGCATCCCTAAGTGAAAGCTATCAACATACCTATTATACCCAGAGAAATGGAGGAATTTCTCAACAGGCGACACACAATTTCAATTCCTTCTACTCTCGAACTTGGAACAACCTGGAATCAGTGTCAGTTCACTCTCAAAAAGCTTTCTGCTCCATTTTAGACTCCAGAAATCACGGTTGTAAAAAACAACAATCTACCCGCTGAAGCCGTGGTTCTCACCCATGGGAGAGTTTGCTTCCCAGGGGACAGCTGGCAACATCTGGAGGCCTTTTGGTTGTCGCAGCTTGGGAGAGTGTTACTGGTACCCAGTCGGCAGGACCAGCAATGCTGTGTGACATCTTTCAATACACAGGACAGGGCCACACCTTGAAATGTCAGTAATGTCCAGGATGAGAAACCCCAGTCTAATATCTTGACAGCACCACACTCCTCCAAAAAAAGGAAGCACCCAGTGAGATAAGGAAAGTGGCTCTGCCTATCTTGGTTCCCTAAAGCACAGCTCAGTGCTTTGCGGCAAACTCGTGGTGTGCTTCCTCAATACATATTCCCCTCTCCATCCATCTCTAGTTTGTCTGTTAATCCAAGTTCAGACCCCAATGGAAAAAATAGATGCCACCTCTCAACTTAGTCACAACCCTTTCTTAGCACTAGAGCCTCGTTAAGAGTCCTTTGATTTCCATTGTCCTGGGTGTGGGACCTCTTACAAAAATCGTCTCATTTCCCTTTCTCCCTTCTGGCTCCCATGGAAGGTTTGGGGTCTTATGTCATCCTTGGACAAAAGTTCCGTAACCTGTCATGACAGCTGTTCAAATAATATCTCATAAGGGATGCCGGGGCCTGGTTGGTGAAGAAAGAGGGAGGAGGAAGAGAATGACAGGACAGGGCAAGGAGGAGGGAGAAAAGAAAGAGAAGGACTGCTGGATCAGACCGAACATTTCATTTCCTTCTTAGCTGGCAATTAATTCGCAGAGTTCCTTTTCTCTAGCCAAGCGCAGCAGGCATCAAGTCACCCTCTTGGTCGTCTCACACCTTCACGGTGGGTCTGCTCCCTAATTAATTTTCTACCGCATGCAGATAGACACTTACCAGCTATCTGATTAGTGATGCTGGTGGCACTTTGCTTAATGCTGCTGAGCAGTCACAGCCACCGACCTCTCCCAGGAGCCCAGCATCGTGCCCCGTGGTCCGATGTCCCAGCGGCACGCCCAGTAGGCAGGGCGACCTGGGATGCAGCGCCAGAAGGGGCGGCTGGTGCCACCAGGAAGGAGGTGCTGTCCTGCTGCTCCCTCCTCCTGTGAACCACCGGCTTCCTTTTCTTTCTCCTGGGAAAACAGAACTTTTGCTTCCTGTCGTCTCCTGACAGCCACTGACACCTCCTCCTGTGATACAGCCCTGCATCTTTTAGTGGCCTCTTTAAGTGTTATTTGGAAATTTAACCAGATGCCACAAAGATAAAGAATTGTGATGGGTGTTAAGCTCCATGTGTGGACGGTGTAGCACTGAGAGACCTTGTACATTCCATAAGCCAGAATCAGAGCCAGAATTTGCAGTGATCCAAGAGATAGAGATAATGGATCTCATATTCCAGATAAGGGTATCATGTTTTGGCCAAGCAAACTTCCTTGTTCCCTGCTGTTCTGATTTTAGGAAGCTAGGCAGTTAACAAAAGTGACCTCTGCCTCCATTCTCCACTATTACTGCATGGATAGGTTATGAGCTACTGCACAGATCTGGAGTGGTGCATCATCTATAAATGTACAGATATCACATATGCCAATCTTTTCTATGAACCAGATTCGAGGGCATGATGCAATTCCCTGAGCACATATGACTGTCGGTTTTGTGCCAGGCACCACACAGCGGTGAACCCAACAAAGTGAAATATAATCCATCCATTACTAAGGGCTGTCAGCGAATCAGGTGCTACGCTGAGTCTTTTACAGACTTGCCATCGTTAACTCTTATAATAACCTGCTCAAAAAGGAATTTTTTTTTACAAAATAATGCACAACTTACAAAACAGACATAGACTCAAAGATTTCAAATTTAACATAGGGTTACCAAAGCGGAAACGTGGGCCGGGGGGCAAGAGATAAGTTAGGAAGTTGGGATTAACATATACATACTACTATGTATAAAACAGATAAGTAACAAGGACCTACTATATAGCACAGGGAAATCTACTCAATATTCTGTAATGCCCCATATGGGAAAAGAATCTGAAAAACAATGGATATGTGTAGATGTATAACTGAATCGCTTTCCTGTACACCTGAAACTAGCTCAACATTGTAAGTCAACTATACGCCAATCCAACTTAAAAATAAATAAAATCTTAAAAAGCAAGAGCCCCTTACTTTCCCAAGGAGAGTTATCTGAAGTTTCATAAGAAGGCTATCAACATTGAGTTGAAGACTTGTATGGGTTGGAATCTCTGTCTATAGCTCGTGCTGTGAAATACGCTTGATTTTATTATTTTGTTAATCCAGCTTTTATCTTACACATGCCCCTTCTGCCAGAGAGTGGATTCTTCTCCTTAGTCCGTGTGGGGTGGCAGCCACCTCTGAGGAATGTTTGTCATACCTCGGTGCTGTGGGGGAAGGGGTCCTGGCAGCTCTGAAGGGCAGGTCCATGCAGGCCCCCCCTTCCCAGGTCATCTCTCACTTTCAGTTAGAGGACCCTTCCAACCTACCCATCCCTCCAGCAACTTTCTTCCTGCTGTCCCTGCTGCTGCCCTTTGGGAAACTGTGGTGCTATAATCCTATGGCACTTTCCTGCATGACACCATCCAGAGATGCCACAGCTCCCAGGAGTGGGGCTCCTGCATGGGGCTCCCGGGCCTCTGCTGAGATGGACCACACACCACCCATCTCTGAGTAGATTTTCCCGGGGATGAGGGTGGGGGGTTGCAGCCCCACCCTGTGCCCTCCATCACACACCCTTCTCTGAGAGACCTGTTTCTCCTGGCCCTCTCCGCTGATGCTCCCTCCTTCCGCATTTCTGCTGCAGCGCCTTCCTCTCCAGATCATAGAGGATTCCTCTCTGGCGGCTTCATCCGGGAGGAAAGAAAACTGCTTTTATGCCTTATTATTTTCTGAAACCTGTGGCCTCTCTTCCCCTGAGAAAATCCAGAGGCAAGGATGGACTTTTTTTGTCTTTTGTTTTACTGATTTATGTGAAGAAAAGAATAGTTCCTGGGACAACTTATTTCTGAGAATAAATGCCCTCACTGACAGAACAAGGAGAAGCCAGCGAGTAAATAGTGAGAGGCTATACTCGCTATTTTAAAAGAGTAGGAATCATTCAAGTAGACGAGGAAGGGGTCGCAGGCTGATGGAACCTAATGCATAAGAAATAACTGGAAGACCAAGTGGCAGGGGGTTCGGAACGGATGAGGGGCAGCCTGTAAGGTGAAGGATGAGGTTGGTTTGGGGGCCAGTGGGGAATCAGGGACAGGAGATGTTATCAAGGGCTTTCAAGCGAGGAGGTGGTTTTCAACTGAATGTTTGCCTCTCCTCCAAATTCTTGAAGCCCCAAGCCCTCGTGTGACAGTGTTTAGAGGTGGACCTCTGGGAGGTAACTAGGTTTAGATGAGGTTATGAGGGTGGAGTCCCCATAAAGGGATTAGCGCCCTTATAGGAAGAGAACCAGAGCTTCCTCTCTGGGCCACGTGAGGGCTTCGTAAGCAGGCAGCCAACTGCAAGGCAGGAAGACAGCTCTCAGCAGGACCCAACAATGCTGGCACCTCAGGGTGCAGGACCTCAAACCTCCACCCCCCCAGAACTATTGTTGAACCCACCCAGTCTGTGGTCCTTTATTACAGCATCCTGAGCTAAGACAGAGGCAATGAAGAACTGCGTTTAGCCAGCGACCTACGCTGCAGCTGTGGCCATGCCACATCCTTTTCACCCACAGGCACCGGGCTGGGGATCAGACCCACACCTCTGCCGGGACCAGAGCCGCTGCAGTCAGAGTCCTAACCCACTGCGCCACAGCAGGAACTCTCCTACTCCTTTAAGTTCCATGTGGTGTTTATCTTCTTTACAACTGTCGGTGGTAGTTTTTAGACCCTTTTATTTTAAATGATGTTTATGATCCCCAGTTTGACTTTGCAAATGAAAGAAATTGAAATGTAGCAAATACCTAATCAGGATATGGTTTGTTTAAACGGAATTTGAGTGCCTGAGTGCTTGGATTAGTCAAGGGGAGATTTTTCTCAGTATTGTGTCCTAATTTTTAATTAAAAACCGACCCCCTGATTAGCTGCCTACCACATGTACTTAACTAATTCTGAGAGGGTGTAGATAGCATTACAAAGGAATTGCTGAGGAGGGATCCCCGAAGTCTATGCATGGATTAGAGCAGATGTAACGTGTGGATCTTCTTTCTTTTTCTTTTTTGGAAATTTAGTTTTATTATCCAATTTATAATATTCTTATCTAAAAGAGTTGATCTGTGGAAAGGGGCTGAATCAAACTGTTCTTCCTACAAAGAGGGGCAGTTTTTAAATTTCTGTTAAGAGATTGCTACAGGAGTGGCCATCGTGGCATAACGAATCCGACTAGGAAGCATGAAGTTGCGGGTTCGATCCCTGGCCTTGCTCAGTGGGTTAAGGATCCGGCGTTGCCGTGAGCTGGGGTGCAGGTTGCAGATGTGGATCAGATCCCGAGTTGCTATGGCTCTGGTGTAGGCCAGCAGCTTCAGCTCCGATTAGACCCCTAGCCTGGGAACCTCCATATGCCACGGGAGTGGCCCAAGAAATGGCAAAAAGACCAAAAAAAAAAAAAAAAAAGAATTACATATAAACTGTCCCCAATCTGATCCTTGCCAGACCCTATACTCTGGGTGGAACCACGAGAGTGTGGTGCACTTATAAAGGCCATCTGTTACGTAAGTTACAGTGGAAAAAATTGGAAAGCCATTGGTCTGGTGTCACCCAAATCAAAAACAGTCTATACTCAGAGTCCAGGTTGTTTTTTCTCAAGGCAGCCAGGCCCAAATCCAGGTCAAACAGAGACCCTCAGGGGCCACATCCACTTCTTGACCTAGATAATAAATACGGAGACAAAGAAAAAGGTGGCATGATACTTAAAACATGAAAGGCCGCTTGGCTTTTCCTCTGGCTTTGATGAATTGCATGGATAATTTTCTTTAATCAAGTTCCAGGGTCTGAGAAAAGCAACTCAAAGCAAACAGAGTCTGAAGACAGGCTAACAGATTAATGGAAAGGTTGAAGACTTGAGAGAGAGCAGAGCATGAGATAAAGTGAATAAATAACTAAAGTAACCGCTGGACTTTTCCTAATAGCCTCCTGGGCTGTACCTTGGCTCTTGGTTGATTGGGCACCAGGACATGGCAAATACACAGGAATTTAATTACCCCTGAAGGACGGGCTCTAAGTGGCCATGTTCTGAGAATTTATAATGTTCTTCTAAAATCTTTGGACTCCTAGTTCTAAAACCACATACGGTGTCCCCAGCCAATTAGATACACGATGTCTACTGTGTTTTCGTGATGGGTCAGGGTGGGGGCTATGTCAATGGGAGAAGGGGGGTGAGTTTGGCATGACTGACCCTTAATTGAACAAGGTCGGTTGGGATCCATCGCGCTTCCTTTTCTCAGGACTCGTAACCTTTTTTAAGGAAGGGAATCTAGTCTTGAACATCAAGTTCATGAAGTTCATCTGCTTCGAGTGGGAAAAACTTGACACTTACTCCTCTCCTCCTTTTATTCATTTGTTTATTTTTGACCACTGCAGGGACAATGCTGGGTCCTTAACCCACTGAGCTACACGGGAACTCTGCCTCCTTTTATTTTCAAAAACCTAGACTATCCTTTAGTGCAACTAGAGATTCTCATACTAAGTGAAATAAGTCAGAAAGAGCAAGACCAGTACCACATGATACCACTTCTATGTGGAATCTCAAATATGGCACAAATGAAGCCATCTACAGAACAGAAACAGACTCAAAGACGTGGCGAACAGACTTGTGGTGGCCAAGGGGGAGGGGAGGGAGTGGGATGGACAGGGTGCTTGGAGTTAGTAGATGCAGGCTGTGACATTTAGAATGGAGAAGCAATGACGTCCTGCTGTATAGCACTGGGGACGATATGCAATCTCTTGGGATAGACCATGGTAGGAGATAATATGAGAAATGGAATATATACATATATATGTGTGTGTGCATGTGTAATTGGGTCACTTTTCTGTACAGCAGAAATTGGCACCACATTGTAAATCAACTGTATTTTAATGTATATAGATAGAGTATGTACATCCACTATGCTTTAATATATCTATATTAAAGACTGTTGCTTCAGTTTGGATACCTACCCAAGACACCTCAAAACCCACTAAGTAGCAGTTAGGGGTTGTTCCTCTAGGTTCCGAGTTATCTGAAATAAAGTTTTCCACACGGGATGCCTCAATTTTTCCTTCTCTCAGGGCTTAGTTCCCTCTTACCTGTGTCTCATGTCACATTTTCTGCTAAATTTTGAGTTTCATGATTCTCTCCTGCATATCTCTCGCAGGTAGACCCAAGACACTGATTCTTTGCTTTCTTAACGTTTGGAGAGAGAAAATTGTCAATCGAACAAGTCAAGGATGTACGTGAAGCATGTATTTCTTCTTCTAGGTCAGGAGCAGCCTAAAGGTTTAGACTCTACGTTGTAATTTCCCCTCCTGTCTCTAATAAAATCCATGGTGTATGCACAGTTCCGGTATAGAAGAGATGCTCAATAAATGCTGAATTTTCTCTATTTTATAGAGTTGAGTGGGAGCAGGAAGTGTCAAGGGAGATTGGCCCAATTGTTCAGATTATGAGTCCAAGTTCTTCCTGGCCTTGTCCGGGATGGTCAAGGATACTGTAGGCTCCTGAAGAGTTCTGGTTCAGATCACTGAGGGGAAGAAGAGTCTCTTTTTTCCAAATGAAGTCCTCTAATCGCAACATGTTCAGTAAAGTATATGCCCTCTCAATTCCCATTCATGTAGGAATGAAGTAGGTGCAGAATTAGTGCAGAAAAACCCCTCATAATCTCCAGCAGAAATCCTCGTTGGGCCACTTTCATTCTCCCTCCAGCAGTCATTGCTTCTTCTAACGGTGCACAAAGCTTATCCCTAAGGTTCGACAAATCTGCAAAGTTAAGTTAGATGTTATTCTCTAAAGGTGCTTCCATTCCTAAAAGCCTACGCGTCCATAAGGAAGTGGAAAACGTTTTTTGTTGCTCAAGGAAATGCTGAGCGGTCTCTGCTAATGGGGACTCTCCAGGCTGGCACTGTGTTCATGGCTTTGTCGGCAGCCGGGTCTGGGGAACACACAGGCATGCGTGTAGAATGTCATTCTCTCATGGGTGACTTAGAAGCACCTCAAAGGCCAAACGTCCAAAACCCAACTCATTTCCTTCCCAGCAAGCCCACTCCCTCTCCTGCATTCCCATCCCAGTAACTGGCACCTTCAACCACCAAGACACTCAGAAGAGAAGTGTGACTTCTATTTCTGAAGTTTCCAGCCCTCTGGCTACCAACGCCACGTCCTCTCCAAGGCAGTGAGTCATTGGATCCCACGTATTCTTTCCACTTACTCTCTGTCTTCTGTCCACTTGAACACTCTCTCACCTGGTAACTTGACAGCCTCCTAAGTACAGTCTGACCTACAGTTACCCCATATTCCCCACAACTCCACTGGAGCATTGCTTCCTCTAGGCAGGCTTCCCAAACTCAGCAGTCTGACTACAGTGCCCTTTATGGATACATCGGTCAGGGCTCTCACCTCCTGGGCCCTCACCTCTTCCATCCCCTGCTGAGTTCCTTTAGGGTAGGCACCATGGCTTTTTAGTCCCAACATCCATGAGAATATTTTTAGACTGAATGGATAAGTGAGACGGTTCTTGTTTTGAGATTCCTCTTCCTATAGACTCTTGCTAGTAACTAAAGTCTTTTCTGTTAGAAAAAAACCTCTGCTTCCTTTAAGGGCAAGAGTCTATGGCCTTCGGTGGTGCCGGAAAGACAGCCTGCAAGTTAACCCCCGGTGTGCAGACTGGGGGCCGCCTGTCTCCCATGTACATTCCTGAACTCTCAGTGGCAGCATCAAGGCCAGAAGAACCTCTCTTGAGTGGGAAGAAAGGAGAGAGTGCCCGGAGTTGGGAAAGAGCCCAGGCCCTTGTCCAGTAATACTCCTCTCATGAGAGTTACCTAATAGAGGAAAGAAAGTGTCCTGGGGGGCATCTTTGCCAGGAAGGGCAGAAAGGAACAGGAAAGCAAAGGCATCAGGATTAACCCATGGGAAGGCACAAAATGGGCTGGGGAGACGGTTGCTATGCAGCCGTGCTTAATGGAGGTTAAGGCGGCCAGTCCCCAACTTGACAGAGTAAGAACCAGATGAGGGGGAAAAGCCAAAGCTGGCCCCACCCCCTTGCACACACATGCATGCGCACACACACACTCAGCTGCTCACTCACCTGGCATCTTGAGGCTACAGGTAAGGATGGTGAGCTGTCAAGACCTTGCCTATGGGTGCAGCAAGGAGAAATGGCCCTTTTTGGAGAAACAGTAGAAGCAGGTGCTGGGAGGCCCTACCTGACACCTGGCTCCCCCAGGGTTTCTTGTCTGGACCACAAAATCCTTTTCTCAGAGTCCAATGACTGATGTGTCTGGCTGCCATCAGATAAGCATCCACTCCCTACCAGCCACGTGATGAGTATCTTCTGGCAAAGTTGATCCCCCCTGGGACAAATCCCTTTGATCAGAAATTTCGTTTTGTTTCAGTTCATGGAGACAGATCACAGTGAGGCTTCTGAGAGTCAATAAGAAAACCTTAATAGATTTCCTCTCGCTGGGGAGGCCGCACCAGTGCTTTAATCATCCTGTGGCTGCTTAATTAACATTGGTTGGCATTATTTCTGCTACTGTTAGCAAAATGTAAATATTTAAATGGCATGCATTTTTCATGGAGCCAGGGAACCGGTGAGCACAGAACTGGAGGCAAAGATCTGGCCGCATCTTAATCTCAGCTCTCAGAAAAGAGCCCCTTCAGCTTTGGGCAGCTGTCTTAATGTCCTGACTTTTCTACCTCGGGAGAAAAGAGAGAGCGAATGCAAACACTTCTCAAGGGGGTTATAAAGATGAAGCAGCAACCATCCAGAAAAAATTCCTTGGAGGATGAAAAATGGGCCAAGGTAGCATTTCTGCCTGTGAGCGGAAGGGGTGGACGGAGAGAGAACGTGAAGAGACCCTGGACCCCAGACGGACATGATGCTACCTGCTCTGCTTTTGCTGTGTTTTAGCAGCTCAGGGAGCCACATGTTCCGTCCATATGCTCACAAGCCGTGGGGAGCAAAAGAATATTCAAGAGAATAAGCTGGATAACGCCAAAGCTGAAGCCGTTCACCGAGAAGCCGTTTATTTCAAACCACAGTGAATGCCCAGAAAAATCCATTAAGTCTATTCCCATCCCAGCCTTTTGGCTCAAGCCTCGAGACTCAAACTGTCTGTACGTCGGGAAAAGAGAACCTGCAGAAAGAAGAGTTTGAAATGTCGCAGAGCAACGGTCCTCAAAGGGAACTCTTATCGTTCGTGTCAGTCTATGAGAAGAGGGGTGGTTTTTTTGGCCACACCCAAGACATGTGGAAGTTCCTGGGCCAGGGTTTGAACCCCCACCACTACAGTAACGAGAGCCACAGCAGTGACAATGCTGGATTCTTAACCCGGAGCCACAAGGGGACTCTTGAGCTTCTTTAACGTCATGATGAGACTGCATGGAAACTGGTCTTTCTTCAGCGGACTCCAGCCATTCCTTGGAGATCATGTGATGCTGTGTTTACGTGAGCAAGGACCCATGGCTAAAGGCTGTGGGAAGATGAAAGGGGGCGGAAGGTGCAGTCTGGAACTTCCTACTGTCTTCAATAGGGAAAAATTACCTTCATCCTAAGTCCATCTTCATCCCTTCTTCCATGTTTAATGAAGCTGCTTCCTAGGGAAGTGCTAGGTTTTACGAGGGAGGCTGTAGGAGGTGGGAAGATGACAAAACGAGGGGGTGTATTTCTAGCCCCACCCCTGAACTGCAGTGATGGAACCTCTGTTTCCAAACCCGTGGAACAGGGACCCTCTAGAGGCTTCCAGTAGAATGAGGCATGTGCAGGCTTCAGTTTTTCTGGGGTGAATTCCCCTGCAGCTGATGCACGTGGGATGAGTAACTGCTTTCTGTTTCCTAACCAGTAAAGCAGACATGTGATCACAGAGAGGATTCCATGAAGACGAAACGCTAATCTGTGTCAATCACCCAGAACTGGCAGGGGCCCACAGTTAATGGTTAGCTGCCATGCTCATGCCATCTTCACCATCCCCCAGACTACCTGGCACCTGTGTAAAGCATAAACGGGTGCAGCTGTTCATTGCAAACTAAAAAGAACTGCATGGAGCTAAGTTATAATTACTTTGAATAAAAAGTCCAGTCCTGAAAGCCTGCGATATCCCAGACAACAAAAGCCATATAAGTGGCCCTCAGAGCGAGGTAGCAACTGCCACACACAGCTCAGGAGGTTCTGCTTGGATCAGCAGATTGGAGAGCTGCTTTTTGCAGCCCTGATGTTGTATGCAGACAAGTTTGTTCACCCGTCTGTGCCCAGGTGTCCTCTTCTCTCCAGAGTGCCATGGCTTTAGCTGCCTTGCCCAGTGATCTGTACAGGCCAGGCCGCAGCTTGTGTCCTGGGAGAGGGGAGTGTTGCCTGAGCAGAAAGCCTGCAGGGAGTTCAGGAGGTAGAGGAGGAGGCCAAGGCCTGGTGAAACGTGGGAGAGAAACATGGGGTCTGCAAGGCCAGAGCTGCCTTCCCAGCAGCAGACAACGGGGCAGGCACTGCAGACCCAGAACAAAGACCAAGGTCGAGGGAGGACCAGGAATCCCAAGTAGGAAGGAAAGACTGAAATGGCAGACTGCCCTCTTTATGGGCACAAGGGGTACAATTCTCAGTCTGTCAGCTCAGGTGAGGGTGAAATGACTGTGTCTCCCTCTTGCTCAACTAATTAGTGAGCCCCTATTTCTAAAGAGGTGGAGGTGCCCTCAGGCCATCCTCGTCTCAGCGTTTGTGACTCTCTCGCTGCCACCTGCAGGAGCTGCTCCAACGCTCCCTGATTAAGGACGCCTCTCCTGATCCTACCATCTAGAATAGTGCTGGCCACCCTAGTCCCATCTGTCTCTGGCTTGTCCGGCTTTATTTTCTTCCCCATTGCACGTGTCGCATTTGACCTACATTCTGATTCATTATTTTCCCTGCTTGAATGGAAGCCCCATGAGGACTTGGTTGAGAATGGAGCCCACCTATGTCTATACAGCATTCATGACCGTAGACCACCTGTCAGCCTGACTTAGCTGTTACAGAAAATATTTGCCCAGAAAAGGCACAACCGTGAGCCAGCCAGAAACTCCCCTGTCTCCAAACGATTTCTCAAAAACAATGACCTGGACACTTGGCTCATCAGCCATGGTTTACTCGGCAAGACTCATTTTAAGACTCTCACTTCTCCCGGTTGGCCACTCCTGACTGATGATGTCAAAATCGCTCTCCAGCTCCATTCAGCTCCCCACTTTGAAAGACCCTCCTTAAACTACGTGATCTCACACCCCACAGTGCTCTAATGTCCTGCTTTCAACCTCTTTCTGAGACACTCTTAAAACCCCATCAAGGTCAAGGCTGTGTTCTCCTTTACCTCAGCTCGTTCTGATAAATTGACCTTTGCTTTATTAGCTGTCTGGGGATGTTTGGGGGAAAATCAACATGGTTTTGTTTAATTCTTTATTTACCATGCCTACATCAATAATAGAAAAATAATAGGTGCTTTGTGAGAATGTGCGGAATGGATGAACGCACAAGGGAATGGTTCCTGTGGTTCCTGAAGTTTGTGGAAGGGGATTATGCATTGGCACCTGGCCTGTGGCACAGGTTCTCAGTCCAGACTGGCGTCGCTTATGACATCAGTCATTCCTTAGTATCCTTGGTCATTGGCTCCTGAAGGATGCTGGTGGGTCATTCCTTTGTTCTTCTCTGCACTGGCTCCTTCACCTCCTCATGGCATTCTCTGTATAGTAATCATTCTGCTGCTTCATGCCACATGTAAGCAGTTTAAAAAAAAAAAAAAAAAAACTCACTAGGACTTTCATAGCCCTTTCTCCATCTTTTGGCCAATTTAACGCATGGGAAACAGTCAAATGCATTTGACTGCCATGTGCCATGCTGGTTGTTAGTTTTAAGCCCACCCCGCCAAGCATGCAAGCCATGTGTTCTACTCCCAGACAATCCCCCACACCTCTACTTGGGAGACTGGAAGTTGCCAATGCCCAAGGCCAAGTGTTGGTACATGTTCTGTGTGAAGAATTAGGTAGGTAATATTTTAGTCTCTGCAGGCCATAAGGTCTGTGTTGCAGTGAGTCCACTCTGCCATTATAACGTCAAAACAGCCATAGGCAATATATAAATATTCGAATGGGTATGTATTTACAAAAAGAGGCATCCGGCCTGTGGGACAGTCAGAGTTTGCTGACCCTGCCCTCGGCTTTCCTAGGGGATTGAAGGTAGACCATTCCTACTCTGGATTTACACATTTATCAAGGTTTGATCACTTCCCAGTTCTCAGCCCACTTCGGGGGGGCAGGGCATATAACTTCTACTGACTGCTTCCAACTTTCTAACTAATCTCTTTTCTTTTAATCATTTCTTTCTCCTAAGATAAAGTCTTGAGGACGAGAAAAAGGCTTGCTTTGACAAATGACTCTTTCTTCCAAATCTATTGTTTTATTTTTATACCGCAGCTTGAAGAAATGCCAAGAATTTGATTCTCTTATCTGTTCTTCCTGAGGAAATGATGTGTTAGTTGTCCAACTGAGAGAAAGTAAAAAGCATAGTAGGATATTCCAAGAGGAAATATCAGCTAGTGTTTCAAAACATCATTAGCTTTTTATTATAACATGGTTCCTGGGAAGAAGGGGGACAGAAAAGGGAAGAAGGCTCAGGTAGCCCATCAGTGGTGCAGTGGGGTAGCTGAGGGAGCGCACTGTGATTGTGGGGCTGGGGGCGGGATGTCCCCTAGGGGTCCTGCTTTACCTGGGATGAAGGCCTTTCACCAACTCAGGTTGGCACCGACAGGTCGGTTTCCTGCCATTCAAACTGAAGAGAGAACTTAGGTGCAAACTATAGAGCCCCAGAGAAATCTGGCTCTTTCTGGAGGTAGTATCAGAAGAAAAGAGACAGGTAGAAACTCTAAGATGGTGTTACTTAGACACCCTGCCCATTTTCTTCCTGATCGGAAACTGGATAGTGAGGAATTAATGGTTCAATAAAACCAGCAGAGCATGGTTTAGCCTGGGAAAAATGTTCAGGAATCGAGCCGTGACAGAGAGCGTCTTGCCAGGGTTCTCAAATAGGTGTAACCAAAGTTATATAATACATGGGGCTGAAGATAGCACGTGAGTTAAATGGTACGTATCACAGAGAGGGGCTCCCACTTAGAAAGGGTCACTCCTCCTCTAGAAGGGTGGTTCCTGTCTGGAGGTAAAGACACCATCTTGCATTTGTATCCTGTCTTGAGATCTCCAGGGTCCCTTGCACAGAAGTATCGCAGAAGAGGAAACAGAGACACATCTCGAAGTGCTAAATAATTTTTTTGTTTGTTATGCTTTTTAGGGCCACACCTGGGGCATATGGAGGTTCCCAGGCTAGGGGTCCAATCAGAGCTACAGCTGCCAGCCTACGCCACAGCCACAGCAATGGGGGATCCTTGGCCCTCTGCTGCACCACAATGGGAACTCCCCAAAGGGACAATTTTGAGTTAGAGAAGAGAGAGTAGTTCACAAAGGAATTCTGAAAGGGCAGGGAGAGAGGCATTGAGAGGAGTTATTCTTGAGTAGGATGTGCTCATTCTCTGAGACTCAGGAGAAGGGCCTTGTGTGACTGTTATGTGGACAGGGAGAGACTGAGCATTTTCACTGGGTGATTTCAGTTTTGATTGTAGAGTTGGGGAGGGAGTATGAGAAGGATCATTTTTTTCCTCTAATTCAATGACATTTTTTAGTTTTTAATCTTTTTAAAGTTTCAGTTTTATTGAGCTGCAACTGACAAAAATCATAGGATATTTAAAGTGTACATGGCGGTGATTTGATACACAACTGTCCCTCCATATCCATGGGGTATTGGTTCCAGAACCTCTACAGACTCCAAAATCTGAGATACTCAAGTTCCTTATATAAAATGATGTAGTATTTGCGCCTAACATCCACACATCCTACCGTATACTTTAAATCGACTCTAGATTACTTACAAAACTTAACACAATGTAAATGCTACGTAAATAGTTGCCAGGGTGTGGCAAATTCAAATTTTGCTTTTTGGAAGTTTCTGGATTTTTTTCTGAATACTTTTGATTCTGTGAATATGGAACCCGAGATAAGGAGCGTTAACAGAATATTGTGACAGGATTCCCCTCATCTAGTTAATTAACACATTCATCCCCTTGCATCGTTGTTTTTATTTTATTTTATTTTTTGCTAAGACCATTTAAGTTCTACTCTCAGAACATGTTGATCATTCAACCGTGTTACTAACTATAGTCTCCATGTTTTATACTAGCTCCTCAGACCTTATCCATCTTATAGCTGAACGTTTATATCCTTCTACCAACCTCTCCTTATTTCCTCCACACACACTCCCATCCCCAGTGCCTGGTAACCTAGCAACCACTATCTAGTCTGTTTCTATAAGTTTGAATTTGTTTGTTATTGTTGTCTTTGATTCCACATACAATTCATATCATGTAGTATTTGTTTTTCTCTGTCTGACTTATTTCACTTAGCATAATGTCCCTAAGTTCCAGCCATGTGGTCACAAATGGCAGGATTTCTTTCCTTCTTGTGCCTGAAAATACACACGTGCGTGTGCGCACACACACACACACACACACACACACACACTTATACATACATATGCACATAAAACCTGCTTTATCCATTTATCTTTTGACAGATGCTTGGGTGTTTCCATATCTTGCCTATTATGAATAATGCTACAATGAGCATATGAGTAGAGCTATCTCTTCGATCTCCTATTTGTATTTGCTTTGGAGCTATACCTAGAAGTGGGATTGCTATATCATATGGTAACTTTATTTTTAATCTTTTGAGGAACCTCCATACTCTTTTCCATAGTGGTTGTACCACTTTAAATTCTCACCAACAGTATACAAGGGTTTCCCCTTTTTCTACATGCTCACCAACATTTATTACTGCCTGTCTTTTTTGGTAATATTCATTCTAACAGGTGTGAGGTGATATCTCACTATGGTTTTAATTTGTATCATCCAGATGATGCATGATATTGAGCACCTTTCATGTACCTATTGGCTGTGTGTATGTTCTTTGGGAAAATGTCTACTCAATCCCTCAGCCCATGTATTTTTTTATTCTTTCTTGGCTACCCCATGGCATATGGAATTCCCAGGCCGGGGATCAGATCAAAGCGGCTGTTGCAACCTAGATCCTTTAATCCACTCTGCTGTGTCCTGGCTCAAACCTGTGTCCTGGCACTGCAGAAACGCTGCCAATCCCATTGCACCAGAATCCTCTGCCCACGTTTTAATTGGAGGGTTTTTTTTTTATTTTTTGCTATTGGGTTCTGAGCTATTTATATATTTGGATATTAACCTCTTATGAGATACATGTTGCCAATGTTTTTCCCTGTTCCTTGTATTACCTTTTCATTTTCTTGATAGTTTCTTTTGCGGTACAGCTTTTTACCTTTTAGGAGTCCCTGTTTGTTTACTTTTGCTTTTGTTGCCTTTGCTTTGGAATCAAATGCAAAAAGCCATTGCCAAGACCACTGTCAAGTGGTAACCTATGTTTTCTCCTTAAAGTGTTTGTCAATCCATTTTGAGTTGATTTTTGTATGTGGTATAAGATGGGGTCTAGTTTCAGTCTTTTGTCTGGCTGTCCAATTTTTCCAGCACCATTTATTGAAGAGACTATATCCATTGTATATTCTGACTCCTTTGTCGTAACTTAATTGATTATATACACATGGATTTATTTCTGGACTCTTTATTCTGTTCCATTAACCTATATGTCTCTTTTTTATGCCAATCTGATAGTCTGTAGTACTATCGCTTTGAAATATATTTGAAGCCAGGAAGTGTGATACCTCCAGCTTTATTCATCTCAGAATTGCTTGGCTATTCACAGTCCCTTGTAATTTCACACAAATCTTAATATCGTTTTTTCTATTTCTCTGAAAAATGGTATTTCAATTTTGATAGGAATTGCATTTAATCTACAAACTGCTTTGGGTAGTGTGAATATTTTAATAATATTCTTCTAATCCATGATCACAGAATACCTTTCCATTTATTTGTGACTTCTTCAATTTATTTTATCAGTGTCTTAACGTTTTCAGTGTATAGATCTTTCACCTCCTTGGTGAAATTTATTCCTGGGCACTTTATTCTTTTTAACACGATTGTAAATGGGGTTGGTTTTGTAATTTCTCTTTCCGAATGTTCCTTATTAGTATATAGGAATGCTACTGATTATTGTACATTGATTTTGTATCCCTTACTGAATTATTTATTCAACAATGTTTTGATGGAATCTTTAGGATTTTCTAGATGTAATATCGTGTCATCTGCAAATAGATAGTTTTACTTCTTTCTAATTTGGATGCCTTTTATTTCTTTTTCTTGCTGAATTGTTCCAGCAAGGATTTCCAATATAATATTGAATAAAAGTAGTGAGAGTGGGTATCCTTGTCTTGTTTCTGATCTTGGAGATACTTTCAGCTCTTTACTGTTGAATATGATGTTAGCTGTGGGCTTGTTATACGTGCTTTTTATGTCAAGATTTGTTTCCTCTATACCCAGTTCAGAGTTTGTCATGATTTGATACTGAATATTTCTGTATGCTTTTTCTACATCTATTGAGATCATCATATAATTTTTATCCTTCATTTTGTTAATGTGGTATCTCACATTGATTTGTAGAGGTTGAACCATCCCTGCATCTCTGGAATAAATCCCACTTGACCTTGGTGTATAATCCTTTTAATGCGTCATTGAATTTTTTTTGCTAATATTTTGTTAAGGATTTTTGCATCTGTATTCATCAGGGTTATTGACCTGTAACTTTCTTTTCCTGTATTGTCCTTGTCTAGTGTTGCTATCAGGATAATACTGGGCTTGGAAAATGAGTTCGGAAGTGTTCCCTCATCTTTTTTTGTGTGTAAGAGTTTGAAATCTAAAGGGACAATCAGAGATAAAAGAGAGAGGGTACTTCATCGAGGAGTTTCTAAAAGGGCAGGAAAAGAGGCACTGAGAAGAACTATCCTTGAATAGGATGGGCTTGTTCTCTGAGATACAGAGAGGGGCATATGTGATGGTTATACAGGCAAGGAGTTGAGAGTTTTCATTTGATGATTTCCATTTTCATTATAAAACTGGGGTAGGGAGAGAGGGGGCATATCTCCTGATCATTTAGTGAGGGAAACAGCAGATGCATATATGTATTAAGGCTGTGATTAATATGACTGTCATCTAAGAATAAAGTACTTTAAACATAATAGATACCAGAATACACATTGTTTATATAATTATGTTTTTGTTTTGTCTTTAGTATAGATTTTTTTTTTAATTATTTTTGGGGTATAGTTGATTTACAGTGTGCCAATTTCTGCTGTACAGCAAAGTGACTCTGACACACACACATTTTCTATATATATGTATTATATATGTCTGTGTGTGTGTATACACACATACATTCTTTTTAATATTATTTTCCATCATGGTCTATCTCAGGAGATTGGATATAGTTCCCTGTGCAATAAGTAGGACCTTTTTGTTTATTATAATTATTTTTTTAAGTAGTTACTTTGAAAATTTGAAAAATTAAACAAGTTTTCAAAACAAAACAGTATATAAGAATTTGAGCAACTTGTGAACAGTTTTTGTCTTTTTTTTTGTTGTTGTTGTTGTTGTTGCTATTTCTTGGGCCGCTCCCACGGCATATGGAGGTTCCCAGGCTAGGGGTCCAATCAGAGCTGTAGCCACCGGCCTACGCCAGAGCCACAGCAACGCGGGATCCGAGCCGCGTCTGCAACCTACACCACAGCTCACGGCAAGGCCGGATCATTAACCCACTGAGCAAGGGCAGGGGCCGAACCCGCAACCTCATGGTTCCTAGTCGGATTCGTTAACCACTGCGCCACGACGGGAACTCCTGTGAACAGTTTTAAAAGAGATATGTATTTGTTCTTGTTGTAGTAAATGATTTGTCCTTTTTTATGGCTACATCAAGTATTAGATTTGCATCAGCAAATCATTGTTATGAAAATCAGAGCAGCCAAAATAACTTCACAGTCAACTTAATTTCAAAGTGGAAACACAGTGCTACCTCTCATCTCTGTTAAATACACGGCTGAAAATCAGCCATAATCACAGATTTTTCAGTTGATATGTAATTGTACTCAAATCCTTTCACTATCACTACACAATTAAAATCTGTGATATGCAGGGTATGGTAAGCTTCCTGATGTATCTATAGTGAAATAAATGAAGATACACATGTGATGAAAGTAGCAATACACAGAGTACTTACCCTCAGAGAATGCTAAATTGAAATTTATATTAAAAAATAAATAGGCAATAAAACTTCTGTGATTGACTGATAGGAATTCCTCAAGAGTTATATGAATAAATTTGAACCCCAGAGTCAGAGCAGTATTTTAACACTGACTTATTTCCTATGATGAAATAGGTTTCCTGAGATTTTAACTTGAGAATAAATGAAATTCCTAGCCGCTTCATTACAGCAATAAGACACCTTTAAGACAGTACTTCTTGAAATTATAATCATGATTGTGCATTTCAAACAAAGCTCAAGTTCAAAATGCCTCAAGGTCATGACTATATCTTTTCCTTTCAAGTACTTTTAAAGAATGGATAAAAACCTGAAAAGTCTGTAATCTGAATGTTGTTTTGATGCCATAATATACATTTTAAAATATAACACCCTGGGGGGAAAATAGTGCTGAGTCGGAACAATGCAAAGCTTTCAAATATTTTACAAATCAGATCATCAATAATATCAACTAAACACTTAAGTGGTCCGTAGCTGTAGGAAATGTTCAGTTACTGGGCCTCTATTATTATCTTGAAAAGGCTGGAAGAACTAATGATGTGACGTGCTTATTGCAGCCTTGATAGCTATACAGCTATATATTAAGAACTGGCACAAAAATGATAAACGGAACCATTGAAAAGAGATTCTGAAGCAATTACTAATCAGGAAAAGCTTCTAATAAATCAATCAGCGTTAAGGTTGCTCTTCATCAACTAGATTCATGGTATTGCAAATTATTTACATTTTTAAATGGCTCACCTGGCTTAGCAATGATATTCAAATAATTTCCATAATGTCGCCTGACAAGGACATCTTAGAAAATTGCTTATTTAACTCTGAGAATCGAATGGAACAAGTACGGTGGGGGGAGAGGGGCAGTTGAGGAGGAGAGGAAAAAAGTACACACGCAACACACACGAAACCAGATAGGTGAAAACAGAAAGAAACAAAATCTAAAGGGATAAAATTTCAACCGGTATCAATAAATACACGTTCAGCCTATCTACATAGACTGTATGAGTAGATGTAGAATTGGGCAAGTTTTCTGATAGTATGTGTATAAGTAATTTATATCATCACAGAATTAAGCATGGATATTCCAAGCCCTTTCTCATACATTTGGTGAAGACCACACAGTACGCAGGCCTATTTGAATGTTGCAGCCTTTCTGATCAGCATACATTTAAACTTCAGAGCCGAACAATAGATGCAACAGTACATCATTAGCATTACTTTCCAAAAAAAATAATATCTTTTCTATGTTCTTGAAAAGCCTCTAAGGTGAAACTGTGTCTGGGGTTATATGGGAAGTTCTACAGAGCATTCAAATTTTTCCCTATGGTGGTATTTCATTATATTACACACCTTGGCAGAAATTACTTTCCAAATTACTCTCTGTGCTGAATTGAACGGAGAGTGCATGAGCAAAGAAAGAAAGTACTTTAAAGATAAAAACGCAAAGAGGGGGAAAAAAGTTCTTTAGCAAATACTCATTCATGTTGAACGTACAATTTTTCTTCTGCTGGGCTCGTAGAAGCACTTGAAATTTGAATCAATCCTAGCCCTCAATGGGCACACAATCTACTTGGGGCGAGAGGACTGACAGAATAGGAAAGAGATGAAGAAATCTCTCACTCTGTAGATGATCTTACCCTATCCCATTGCTTAAACTATTATCTATATAGCGTGGCCAAAAGACGCCCTGGACAGTCTCTCCTCTCCCATCTCCTTTCTGTGCTTTATTTGTGCTTGTACAACCCAAGTGAGCACTCATTCCAACAGTTCTTTAAGCTGATGCCCTAAAACCATACTATGAGTTACTTCTTTTTCTGCCTTAAAATATATATAAATAATTGCATAACACTCTGGACAAGAGCTGTTCCTTTTCCTTCATATCATCTTTAATTAGTCCCCAGCCCATCTCTAAAATACTCCTCAAATTCTCTCCCTTTCCACTGAATTCATACCATTTTCCTTGCCTTGCACTGTTCCAAGTTTTCCCAACTTCTCTCAATGACTCCAGGGTCTCTTCCCTGCAGTCCATCCTCATCATTCCTACCAGTTATCTGATTTAAATAAGGGCTCTGATTACATAGAGCCCTTATTTAAATATGTACAATTTCTCTCCACAGGGAAGACAAACCTTCAGCACGACCGACAAGGCTTTTCTAACCTCCTCTCTTACCACATCCACCACCCATACTACCTTCCATCAATATGGAACTTCATATGAGCTGCAAATAGTATCTTTCCATGATGCTGTGCCTCTGCACATATCCTTTACTGCATTAAGATGCCTTCCTTATCCATTTCTCCTTCTGGAAAATGCTTACTTTCCCTTCAATACTCTAGTCAAATGCCACTTTCTCTGTGGCATTAATTCATCCTTCCCATGCACTCTCATAGCCTCATTATTTGCACCTCTGTTATAACCATGGCAATATGGTTGTTTTCTGTTTTCTCTTCTAGACTGTGGGTCATTTTTGCAATTTTTGCTTGAATTGAACAGATTAGGCAAGTGCAGCGATTCACATAAACACTTTGTTAGGGAAGACAATTTTCCAAGTCTAGGCTGAGAAATCAGGGATTCCAGTAATACCATCCAGTCTTTAAGAATAAGTATAAATCTGCAGGCCAGGAAAGAGAAGAAAGAACAGTACAGGCAGAAGGACGAACATGTGCGAAAAGTAATGTTATGTTCAGCGATCCCTAAGTATTTGCTGGTGGCAAAGTTGGAACTATGTGTATATATAGGCTAAGGGAAACGTAACAAGGAAATTGACCTTGACCCTGAAAATAATTTTAAGTTGTTGCGAAGTGCTTGGATGAGAGACGCTAATCTGCAAGGACATACGATTTTGTTCATCTGTACTTAGCAATTCAAGAGACGAATGTAGATTTTGACGCTGATCTGGGTTGGGCTATGTTAAGGCAGGTGTGGTTTAAGTAGACATGTATAACGGAAGTGAAGATTTTAATGAGAGTTTCAGATGACAGTGGTTCAGTCTGGTGTAGTTCCAGACTAGACAGAACAACTGGGAAGCATGAAGGAACATACAGGCTGTTTTCAAAAACCATATATACCAAAATTGAAAAATTGAAAGTTGTAACTTATGGATCAAATAGTTTCTATTAAGTATGTATTATATGCCAAATTCTGTCTTAGGCACCAGGGATCCAGCAGAAGAAAAATGACAAAAGTCTCCATGATGTTTGTTGAAGTTCAAATTTTTAGAAGTAAAACAGTTCTGGAGGTTACAAAAAGCATGTTACCATGGGAAGGGGTGAATGAAGAATGTGAAGGTATGGGTCACTGGAGTTTAGAAAGCAAGAAATTCTAAGCATATCTGCCACAAGTCGTAAACATGGGTAGGAAATCAATCAAGACATCTGTCAGCACTTGGGTGAAAGGACAAAAAGCCAGGTGCAGAAGTCTTCAAGGAATATGCAGGAGTGAACAGGAGGTTGCTATGCTGTAGAGATGATAATGAGCAAAAAAGACATGATCAGATGGAAAAGTTCCACTGGAGCAGGAATGTTTACTTGAAAGCAGATGGAGAGAAGCAGTAGTTGAGAGAAAAGGGCATGTCCTACCTTCTAACCCCAAGGGATAAATGTCAAATGAGAAGAACCAGCTCTTAGAAGTTCCCATCATGGCTCAGCAGAAACGGATCTGACTAGTATCTCTGAGGATGCAGGTTTGATCCCTGGTCTCGCTTGGTGGGTTAAGGATCCAGCATTGCTGTGAGCTGCAGTGTAGGGCACAGAGGTGGCTTGGATCTGGCGTGGCTGTGGCTATGGCATAGGCCAGTGGCTACAGCTCTGATTAACCCCTAGCCTGGGAACCTCCATTTGCTGTATTTGCTGTAGCGATAAGAAGTTTGTTCAGAAAAGAGAAAGCACAGAAAACTATGGAAACGAGTGTATGGCAAATTAAAAATTACTTGAGTTACATTTGGGGCAGTGATAAAGGAGTGGACTTAGTCGACTCAATTTTACAAAAAGCCTAGGTGTCTATATTCTAGAAACATAATTCCTAAGTTAGATTTCCAGCTTTACCGTTTACAGAATCTGGGACTCTGGAACGTATATGAAATATTTTGTGTAGAGCTTACAAATAGCAGTTCTTAATTATTAGTTACTATTAATGCCCTGAAGCCCAAGGAAGTGTTGGAAGTGGAGTAAAGCTAGTTACTGAGGTCTGTTTCATAAGCCAGTGTAGGCTGACGATCAGGGAAATCGGAGGTCTGATTTCTTAATGATGAAGCCAGGGCAAGAATAGGTCCCTGGTGGGAACGGAGGCCAGGGTATTGGGAAACTCAGAGTGGACTGAGGCCTCAGTGCACTGACAGCAATAAAAGCAGAAACACCCAATTTCAAAACTCAATAGCAAAGAATACCATCACCTCATCTCTGATAACACACTCCTGCCAGAAAGTGAGCCTAGTTTTGTGTTTGTCCCATCACTTGACTCTAAACCCTAGAGTATGGAGTAGGTAGTAAAACAGGATAAAGAAGAAATGTGTCAAAAGAAAACTATGCATGTTTATAGAGGTGCATGACAAAATTTTAATCACTAAAGGTCTGTGGGCTGAGATGAGAGTGGAAAGCTTAGGGTTTAAAACATGGGCTCAAGCTGTGCTATTTACTATACGACGTTGGTAATAACATCTACTGAGCCTCACGTTCTCCAATATGTAAATATCTGGCTCACACTGTTGCCACAGGAATTAAATGTACAAATGGCTAGAGTTCATCATTGCTAAGCATTACTGTAAAATACTCTTTACATCTTAGCTATTACTTCCTACAGGTCCACAACCGTAAATCCAAATGTACAGGACCTCAGATTTGTGTTTCCTGTTGCCAGTGCTCTAATGTGTGTCATTTCCTGATGCTTTACTAACCACCCTACCCCCACTATCTGAAAATGCAAAACAGATATTTTCATGCTCATCCTGTAGGAGACGGAGGACAGCAGAGAGAAAGTTCTGGCTCTCTAGTGCAAAAATGCATGGAAAAGAAACTCAGTAAAAACTAAAAACCTTATGATAAAAGTGTGTAAGATTCACACCCAAAGGACAGAAGAAATATTACATAATGTAAAACTGTGTTAGGGATAAAAAGCTATATAGATAAGCAACCAAGAAGAATCTCATTCAAAAAAAAAATCTTTTTTTCACCTTCTTTTGACTAAAGGGCTACCCTATGGATAGTTTGCGTTGAGCGTTGGTTGTATAGACATATTAAAAGGAGCATGCCTCTTTCCGGCACTGCGAATCTAGTGATGATTCTGATCATGTCTTTATCATAGCAATTAAAACATAAATTTAGTTTCTTAAAAAACACATGCTTTTCCCCCCTGAAGGAAGACAGGGAAAGAAAGGGGTACACTGTGCATCAAGTGTTGATTGCTAGGTAGTATAGGTTCGAAAGAGGAAAAGAACACACCTAACCATGTTTGTGTTCTTTCAGAAACCCTGATGCATCTTACATGACTTCACTGCTCTTGTGTCTTGTTTTATAATCTGAATTGTTTCCTGTCACTTGCCTCAACTAATCTATAAGGAACCAGATACTTAAACTCTCTCTCCTCCCCTAACAGAAGACAACATTCTAACTACACTTGAAAACTCAGATCGAAAACTCTCATGTACTAGCATACTCGTACCTGTGTATATCATGTTCAGATTTAGGAATTTAGTAAATATAGTGAGATGTCAAATGAAAAACATGTGGATCAATTTCGCTGATTATTTTGCATATATTATGCCATGAGTTAGACCAAAATGGTATGTAAATATATTGAGTATAGAATGAGTTCTTTGTCATCAGGTCAAACACTGTTAATTAAAACTAACCTACATCTGTTTAATAACAATTCATTTAAAGTATGTGTCAAAAATTTGGAGTCTCTGGAGTTTCTAAAGTGGGATTTGACCTAAATATAAACTCCATACATCATCCCAGGTAAGAATGATTAACAAAAACTAGAGAGACAGAGAAAATGTACTCGAGGGAGACACAATGTATCAGTAAGGAACTTCTAGAGTTCTAGGTTAAATACAATGATTCAGTGACCAGAAAGAAAGCAAATGCTTACTCAGCGTTGGCAATTCTATTTATCTATCATCAAGTTCAATATTCCTTCCCAAAGACATCTTATTTTTCTACTTGATTTCAAGTCATTCTCATTAAAATCAAATGTACATGACTTTTGTATACAAAATAAAAATCTGAGTGAGGTACATAGCAAACTTAGAAATGTTGAATTTCCAACCTTGTTTTGAGTGTGACTGTAAACTCAAGAATACACTGCATGTGCAAATTGTTTCAGTTAGCTAAAAGACAAATTATAGTTAACATACTTCTGTCTTATTAGCTAGTAATACTTAAACTTACTGTAGGACTTGAAATGTTTTTAAAGGTTAAGACATTTTTATAAAGGGGTATTTGCTCACCTACATCAATTCTTTTGACTCAATAATACTGATACTTCGGATTTAAAATTTCTATATTTGGAGTTCCCGTCGTGGCTCAGTGGTTAACGAATCCGACTAGGAACCATGAGGTTGCAGGTTCGATCCCTGGACTTGCTCAGTGGGTTAAGGATCTGGCGCTGCCGTGAGCTGTGGTGGAGGTTGCAGACGCGGCTCAGATCCCGAGTTGCTGTGGCTCTGGCGTAGGCCAGTGGCTACAGCTCCGATTCAACCCCTAGCCTGGGACCCTCCATATGCTGCGGGAGCGGCCCTAGAAATGGCAAAAAGACCAAAAAAAAAAATAAATAAATAAAATAAAAGTCTATATTAGGTAAGCATTGGGATTTTAGAATTCGCAAGCCAAAATGGCAGCATGAGCAGTTTAGGAGGGTAAACCAACATTCCTAGGGGAATTTGAAGCACAGTCTAAAATGGTCCTAAAATTACAGTGGCTAAAATGGCTTTGAAATTTCATCTAGTTTTAACTTACATGCTTTCGTTTTGCATTCTTCTAATGATGTGGCCATGTTTGTTTTGACAGGAAAAATACTTTAAAATTACCATAAGAAAGATAATCTCAAACCACGTATCAAATTTGTTTCTTGGATTTCTCTAATCCTTATAATTAGAGAAGTACAGTCATGGGGTTTAAATTGACAGAGGATAATGCAGCCACAGGGTAAGCGTCTTCCTTTTAATGGCACTCAACAAGATACTTTTGAATTAATTTTATATTCTTTAAAATAATTTATATCAACTTTTACTTGAGGTTCCTAGATGGACAGGTCTCAACAATACTTGTGAATTTTTTTTTAATTAGGAAAAAAAGACCCCTTATATTTAAGAGAGATAATTTTAGTTCTCTTTTGGTGCAGCACATGAAGGATCTGGTGCTGTCACTGCAGCAGCTTGGGTCACTGCTGTGGTGCGGGTTTGCTCCCTGGCTCAGGAACTTCCACGTGCCATGGGCGCAGCCAAAATAAATTTAAAAAATGAGATATTTTAATGAGCAGGGTAAATTTAGCAGTTTTATCACTCCAACCCTGACCCCTCTCTTAAATCCATTTTACCAATAATTAATGTTTAAAGACATTGATCTTGGGGAATATAGTGCAAATGTGTCAGCATGGCCCATAATTTGACCTTATCCTATCCAAACACATTTCTCTACTGCTTCCTCCTCTCTTATTATAATCTCTGACCTAGCCACACTGAATTTATAGTTTCTCCAGGGTGCCACCATAAATCTTGGTTTGGTATTTCTTTAAACTAACTATTCTGTCTTCAACACTTACCTTCCCCATCCCTCCTTCTGACCCAGCTAACTCAAATATAACTGCAGTTGACCCTTGAACAATGTAGGTTTGAACTGTGAGGGTCCATTTAAATGCAGGTTTTTTTCAAATAGGTACTGCAGTACTACACAACCCTCAGTTGAATCCTCAGATGCAGAACTGTGGATGTGCAGAGAGGACTGTATACAGTTAGATGCCCCTAATTCCCATATCGTTTAAGGGCCAACTGTACCTCCAAGGACCCTTCCCTCACAGATAATGGTTGAACATATATGTATGATAGCGCCAGTAGTTTCTCCAGGAAACTTATCAAACTACGTGTAACTGCTATGATTTCACATTAGACGGAAAGCCTCTTGATAAGAAGGAACTGTTTAATCCTACACACCTAAGCCAGCACATAAGGTGTTGTAATAGTTGTTGAATGAAATAGATGTTAACAAATAAGTATGGTTTGTGTTTCTAGTTCACAGAAATCCTGTCTTAGGAACTAGTGTTTCATTTGAAAACATAATACTGGATGTTTCATACTGATAATCTTTTAAAACTGAAATCTACTTCTTCAGGTGCTCTCCCGTAACTTTATAAACATGAAGAAATAATTAAATTCAACTATTATCTTTTAAAAATGGAAAAGGAGGAGTTCCCGTCGTGGCGCAGTGGTGAACGAATCCGACTAGGAACCATGAGGTTGCGGGTTCGGCCCCTGCCCTTGCTCAGTGGGTTAATGGTCCGGGCGTTGCCGTGAGCTGTGGTGTAGGTTGCAGACGTGGCTCGGATTCCGAGTTGCTGTGGCTCTGGCGTAGGCCGGTGGCTACAGCTCCGATTAGACCCCTAGCCTGGGAACCTCCATATGCCGCAGAAGCGGCCCAAAGAAATAGCAAAAAGACAAAAAAAATAAAAATAAAAATAAATAAAAATGGAAAAGGAAAAAAATCCACAAATAATTTTTATATATTATTGTGGTGTAGAGAGAAGAGCCAGGGGCTTTAAGGTAAAAAAAATAGCTCCATTCACTCAGAAAAAAATGTTATAATTAACACCTTGAAATTGGTTCAAAAGGTGATTTTTTTATTAAACATTCCAAAAGCGGTTATTTTATAAAGTGCTTACATAATTATTGTTTGAAACTAAAAATAATAATTTTTAGTATTCACGACTGGTTAAAATTAATGATCTTCTCTCAAGAAAGTAATCAATATCATGCCCAAATTCCAAACTAATGTTCAAGAGATTGATTTATAAAAAGTAAAATAAACGTAACGGGCATTATCTTTTTAAGCATGACACCTGTAAAAACAGACAAGATGGAAAGGACATAGAGAAGGAAATGGGTCCTAACATGCCTTGTTCCATGTGCCCGGATGGGTAAATGGTGAGGCCCAACCTCAAGTCCTGTTTTCTGATGGCCATCACATTTCCCTATATACTTCCTGTCATAATGCAAACTGGATGAGAAGCTCCTTGAAAGCAGACAGTTGTACCGTAACAAAGCACAAGCATTTCCAGAAGCTGCCACATTATGCAAAATCGCATGATAGAAACCACAAGGCTCATGGGGAAAAAATGGGGGTAGGAATACAACACTCAAAAACATCAATGACACAAAAAATAGAATAAAACATGGCAGCACAGTGTTACATGTCAAATGGTTAAGAAATATATAAATAATGCTATAAATATGACACTTTATCTTGAAAAAGACCTGAAGTGTGCTTGTGGAAGTGGATGTTGGAAGTGCTGCAGCTTGAGACGTGTTGGAAGGAGGGCTGTGTGAAGGTAGAGGTAAGGTTGCTAACACCAGATGTGGTTAAGTGCAGACCCTCACACGTGAAGAACTGAGAGTGCTGACAGATGTCTGAGATGAGTACACACGTGCACTCAGTATATTTATAAACAGTTGTCTTTCATCCATGTTTCCCACAATGAAATTCGCACATTAAATGCAAAATGCATATAATGCCTAAGTTCCCTAACATGTCAAGTATGTTGGGACAAATTTGCTCAGAAAAAGAAGAGACTCTACTGTGGTTCCACTTATCCTTGAATCCCCTACAATGCCAATAGCAAATGTCCAACAAATGTCTTTTGGAGAGAGGTCTAAGTTAACATGTAGGGGGGGAAAATTCCATAATGGAATGCCAAGAATTTTCCCCAAGCAAGAAGAAAGAGAAAAATTATCAAGGGAATGGAACTGTCTTTCACATAATCCTCTGGGTGAACATATGAGGCAGATACCATCTCTGTTTTGTTTTTTTTTTTGTCTTTTTGCCTTTTCTAGGGCCGCTTCTGTGGCATATGGAGGTTCCCAGGCTAGGGGTCGAATCGGAGCCGTAGCCACCAGCCTACACCACAGAGCTACAGCAACGCAGGATCCGAGCTGCATCTGCAACCTTCACCACAGCTCACAGCAATGCCGGGTCCTTAACCCCCTGAGCAAGGCCAGAGATCGAACCCGCAACCTCATGGTTCCTAGTCGGATTCGTTAACCACTGCGCCACAACGGGAACTCCCCATCTCTGTTTTAAGATGAGGAAAGGTTTTAAAAGGTCTCCTAACTACTGAATAGCAGATAAGGTCTCTGAATATAGTTTAGTCTACTGTCGATGCCTATGCCTTTTCCATAAATTATAAAAATATTTATAATTTGTTTATAATATACATTATAAAACTCCAAACACTGGGAAGAGACAACTTGAGCAATGTTATTTACTATGCGCTCCCTGGAGCGGTTTTCATCTTTACAAAATAGCAGTAATTACTGCTTTGAACATATGCACTTCAACTTCTATGAATCATGACTAAATGAAACTACCTTTTTGGAAATTCATACGTGTCCTTATAAGGAACTCTTTAGTCACAATTCTTCAACAGATTCTCCACTAGCATTGAACACATCAGTGATAAATATTATTCACACTTAAGGTTTCTGGAGACCTTTGGTGATTAAAATCATCTGGAATTGTTACAATCCCAGTTAAAAAACAAAGTGTTTTTATAAAAGGAGGATTTTAGCTGAACTGGACAAAAATAGACATCTGAATACAATGTACAGTGCGCTGTCATATGCCAGTTTATTAACCAGCTGAAAAGAAGAATCTAATTGGTTATGGTAATAGAAATGTTAAGTCACAGGAGCAACAATCTTAACTGCAAAGAAAAGACAGCAAAGAAAAGAGGAAAATAAACAGATAGCTAAAGTAGCAATAAGGTTCAGAGTGATGGGAGTGGTAAGCAGGAAATACTCAGCAAGACAACAGAGAAAACTCCTGGCCATGAGAACATGAAAAACTGTGCCAGGGGTAGGGGTAGTAGCTCCTGAAGACGTAGTAAGCAGAACTAAACCTTTATTTATAATGACCACAGCTCTAACCCAGAAAGAGCATCACTTAGTAAAGCTTACATATTCCAACTATAGAATTCTGCCATCAAAGCGTGGACTTGGAAAACAGACTTGTGGTTGCTGAGGGCGGGAGCAGGAGGGACTGGGAGTCTCAGGGGTCAATAGATGCATTTGGAGTGGATAAGCAAGGAGATCCTGCTGTATAGCATAGGGAACTAGATCTAGTCACTTGCGATGGAACATGATAGAGGATAATGTGAGAAAAAGAGTGTGTGTATATATGTATGTGTGTGACTGGGTCACTTTGCTGTACAGTAGAAAATTGACAGAACACAGTAAACCAACTATAATGGAAAAAATAAAAATCGTTAGAAAATAATTCTGCTATCCAATTGGAGCTGGGAAAAGATGTGAAGCAGCATTCAGTGAATAAAGAAGCTATTTATCAAAATGACCGGAGGGCCATTTTATTATACCACATGAGGTAACAGACAGGGCTTGAGAGTATGAATTTCTAGTCATTTAACAAAATCAATTCATGTGGAAGTTCTTTGCCTGTCAGTCTAGATTTGATGTTCATTACGAAATAAAAAGTTAAACTGACTGCTATCATTGGCTGTACCTATTGCACATTAAATTCCAGTAATTTTGTGAATAACAGCTATTAAAGGAAAGAACTATTTCCTTTAATTAGTATAACATATTGTAGGACGGAAACTCAGAGACCTGTATTCTCATTACATGTTAAGTCAGTATGAATATGTTACTGAACTATTCATTTGACCTATGTAGAGCTGTTTAAAATGAGGTTAAAACTATATCACATTGGGTCCTTTTAAGCTCAGTTATTCCCTAGTGTTACTTACATTATATTCAAGTAACTTACGAATAAAATGTAATAGTTTTCACACTCAGCAAAAAATCAAGCTTTTAAGCTTATTTTCATTTTACTGAAGAAAAAAAAGTTCTACCAGCATGCTTCTCAAACTTTAATGTCCAAATGGATCTCACCTGTCAATCTTGTTAAAACGTAGATTCAGCGTGTCAGAGACAGGGCTAAATTTCTAAAGCTGCCAGGTGATACTGCCGTTGGTCCGGGGACTGCATTTTGAATAGCAAATTTCTAGGATCTGAAGAAACTGTAACGCTGATAAACTAAGCTAGTGATGATGACTAAGAATAAAATACTACAAGGAAAATATTCCACAAAGTCTGATGATGAAACACATTCGGGATTTGTGCTAATATGGGAGATGAGAAGAGAGTGGAAGAACAAGATCCCAAGTTGCTAGGTGATGGAGGTTTGTCATCGTTTTCTAACGCTTGCTGCCAATCAAGGGGAGCACTTTCTGTCCACTGAAATGAGGGTGACATGATGTTGCACGGAGGGTGGCTGTAACGTGAGGCTGGAAAAGGATCTACGTGTACTTAAGAATCTCACACACAATTTCAACCTTTAAAACACTAATAACGGTTCCTTATTTTTTACATCTTTACCCTTAGAAGACTCAGCTTACTTGGCACTTTCTGAGAAGCAACTGATTTGAAAACCTTAAAATTGATTAAATGTCATGAGGTTTGATAAGGGGATGATCAAAGTTCAGAATCCTCACCTTAAGAAATACATATATACGTATATATATATAGTGTGTTGAGTTCCCATCGTGGCTCAGTGATTAACAGTCCCACCTAGTATCCATGAGGATACAGGTTACGTCTCTGGCCTTGCTCAGTGGGTTAAGGATCTGACATTGCCATGAGCTGTGGTGTAGACCACAGACAGCTCAGATCCTGTGTGGCTGTGGCTGTGGTATAGGCCGGCAGCTGAAGCTCTGATTAGACCCCTAGCCTGGGAACCTCCATATGATGCAGATGCGGCCCTAGGAGGGGAAAAAAGTGTTGAACAATTATACCATTTAAACATCATAAATGTTTGCAATATTTTAGGTAGAAAAAAGAAACTTAGGCCATAGAAAACAGAATTCTCTTTGAAAAGCAGCTACTGAATTTAAAAATACTAAATCCAGGGTAATGATTACCTTTAGAAAAGGGATGCATAGGGCCCAAGATCAGGAAGAGTATACATAAAGATGACACTTCAGTCTAATGTTTTGTTTAAGTCATACATTAAAATTACACATAAAGTATGGGACTTATCAGGTGGTTAGAGTTGAGCAGTAAGTACAAGGGTAGTATGTTCATTTTTTTCCTTAATGTGGGCAATCTGACGCTGACACTGTTAACATTTAACCTTTATTTGCAAAATCTAAAACAAAGATATTAGAGGGAATAAGTGTATTTCAGAATAAAGACCGACAGGGTTTTGATAACTGGTACGCATACTCTAAAGCTGTGGCTTAAAGTGAGATTTTTCTACTGAATTCTATCAGAAGATTTTCTTGAAACAATTATTTGGCTAAAATAGAAATCTACACTCAACTTCACAAAAGAGTTCTATACCTTTTTCCTGAATGGAAAAACATGTTTTTTCAGCTTTATGCTCTAAGATTATTAGGGCAGTGAGGAAATCTTGTTTGAAGTCCTCAGCGACTCATGTCTTCTCTTCTTTTCATAGCCTTCAAAGACTTTGCGTTAGAATTACCTCCAAGTTTCACAGAAACTTTTTTTGCTTTTTGCCATTTCTAGCACTGCTCCCACGGCATATGGAGGGTCCCAGGCTAGGGGTTGAATCGGAGCTGCAGCCACCGGCCTACACCAGAGCCACAGCAACGCGGGATCCGAGCCGGGTCTGCAAACTACACCACAGCTCACAGCAATGCCGGATCCTTAACCCACTGAGCAAGGCCAGGGATCGAACCTGCAACCTCATGGTTCCTAGTCGGATTCGTTAACCACTGAGCCACGACAGGAACTCCCACAGCAACTTGTAAAGGTGTACACATTAAAAAATCTCATTTTTGAGTGGAGTCTATGATTAAATACGTATCTCAGTTTTATTACTGGGCTACCAAAACAGTCGCAACAGAAAATTCAAGGCTGAATCCAGTGTCTTCCTTTAGCTTTGGGATGCATTACAGACTTGCATTCTGCATCTTTTTGCTTTACCAGATGTACTTTTTAAAAACATTAAGAAATACTTTGCAGCAAAGAGAGACATCATGGTAGTATTTACTATGGATGACTAAGATCTGGCAGTCATGAAACTCTCAACTCCTTCTCCTACACAGCAGTTTATCAATTAACTGCAGTTATTTCTGCATTCACACTGAGCTTCACAATACCCTGTGAGGTGGGAAGAGCAGTATTGTCTCCATTTCATATAGTAACCGACACTAAGAGTAAGGATAAGAAAAGTAACCTGTCCTTTTTCTGCGAACTATTATCATGATCCAGAAACAGAGTTACATGAACCAATAACTACAATTTGATTACACTAACCTTAAATGTTGAAGTTAAAATGCCTCAAGTTTTAATACATTCCTACTGTAACTAAATATAATGATTCCTCATCTTTTCTGGTTAAGCCAAGGTGTTCGTAGCTGCTTTCAAATACTAAATTAGATTTCTAACATTAAGTATAAACTGTATGAATCTATTCCTTAAGTACTTTGAAACCTATTTCCAAAATAAATCTTAATGCCAAAAAAAGTTTTTCTCTCAGTTGTAGGAAAAAAAATAATCAAATTATTATTGCTTTCTTAGTATCCAAGGTAAGGCCTCTATCAACAAGCAGCTGCATCTTAAGGACACTTCACCGTTAGCTAGTTCACTCTGAGGTAAGACTCTGAGGCATGTAGTGGTAGTAATAATAATGATGACAAAACTACTATTTTCACCTAACAAAACAATCTGCTATACTCTAAGCACTGGCTTAAAGTAATATGTGAAAATTAAAACTCTCTAGAATATCAAAATTCCCACTTCACTGACCTGTGCTTTGGAAGGCAGGTCGTATTGGACTGCACTATAAAAAAAACAGAAGCATCTGCTACTCTCCAGGCAGGAAGGACAAACCTAGGTTTCTGGTTACTCTCCCACCAGAGGCCAGGAACTCTTCCCAGCTTAGTAACTGGAGCAACCCCTACTCCCCACGTACACCTCAGGACTTCGTTTCTTCTTGTAAAGCAATCCCAGCCCATCACTTACCCATCAGAAATACTGGGAGCTCTCCCTCATTAATTGGAGTAAGCCCAGTTCCCAGTCACACCTCGGGACTTGTTTCTTCCAAGCCAATGCCAGCCACAAGAAACTACTTGAAAGGGAACCGCACCTATTTTCAGATATTTCAACCACCACCCAACACTGAGAAAAGCTTCACTTAAACTATTCAATTACTATTCATTCATATTCTTGGTTTTTTACAGCTTTTAGGCACATCTGCTATTGCTAAATTCTTCTGTACAATGCTATTTTAAGAAAAAAATTGAGATCGTTTTGCTTCCAAACCATCCCAATGTTGATTCAAATGTAAATAATTGTTTTATATACTGTATCTTTCTTGGAGTTGACTAAATTATATTAATATAGGAGTTCCCGTCCTGGCACAGCAGAAATGAACCCGACTAGGGACCACAAGGTTGTTGGTTTGATCCCTGGCCTTGCTCAATGGGTTAAAGAACCAGCATTGCTGTGAGCTATGGTGTAGGTCGCAGACGAAGTAAGTATCTGGCGTTGCTGTGGCCATGGCGCAGGCCGGCAGCTACAGCTCCGATTAGACCCCTAACCTGGTGAACCTCCATATGCCACAGGTGCAGCCCTAAAAGGACAGAAAAAAAAAAATATATATATATATATTAATATATTAAATATACACTTAAATGTATTATTTACTCCCTCATTTCTTTTTAATTTTCCTGATGTATGAGTTTTGCATAATTCAGTTATTTTGTAACAGAACAAACCTAGGGAACATGTATAACTGCAGAGTTATCTGATACCAATATGCCTGTTTAAAAAAATGTGATTCCCCCCCCAAAAATATTTTGAGTAATACAAATGAACATCCTAATTGCAATCTTTTAAAAAAGTAAAAATCGTAACCTCACGGAATACCTCTTAGGTTTTTCAGTACCTACATGTGTATCTTCCTTACCACCCAAGGCAAAAGCAGATGGGGATGATACTGCCTCTTCCCAAACATCAAGTACCCTTTGTTAAAACTCACAATATAGGAAATCTTTAGCAGACACAAAAGATGAAAGATGAAACTGCAGCAAGAAAGCATGGCAAATCCAAAAGATCTACTAGTGCATAAATCTACTGGAAAAAAAACAACAACAACAAAAGAGATAGAATTAACAAGATACAATAAGAGTTATGTCTTTAAAGCAGTAGGTTATAACAGGGTGGGAAATGTTTAATATGTGTCCTCCTGAAAAGTTACTATCTTTCAAATTAAAAAAAAAAAAAAAAACAGCTGGTATATTTTCACAGCATCTAGATTTATTTATGGTATAAAGCCATAGAATTGTAATATTTATTATTCCTTTCCCACCCTGGCAGAGAATAAACATGAATTCAGAAGCACAGTGGAGTGAAAACAAAGAGGAAGAGAGAGAAAAGGCAGCAGAGAAAGACAGAAAAAGGTGAATACAGAGCTACAGAAGTGTTTATTGAGCATGCTACAGAGGTAAGCAGAGTACACACAAAAGGAAATTAAACAACCATCAAACCTCCCAACTTTGTTAGAAAATTAATTTTTAATTGTGCCGCTTTCAAACTATACTGAATTTTACATTTCTAAAGATGTAAAAACTCAACTAATAGAAAATATACATGACCATTCTGTCTACATAGATAACAGAATCTAAGAATCTTGAAACTAAGTACATCAATTTCAAAAAGTATTGGTCATTTAAACAGAATCAACAATTCAGATTGACAAGAACTGTTCAAATTAATTTGACCTGTAGATTCTGAGCCATGTTTTTATTAAAGTCAGATCTATTCCTAAATACAAAATATTTTGAAGATTTATTAAAACTGAATATTACAATGCAAGGTAAATTAAGACTAAAGGCACATAAACTTTGGTCCCACCTGGTTGTCAGTTTTAGAAAACTGCCACAAAATTAATCTTCCTGCAAATTTTCGCAGTACACTTTCTTTTATCTTTGAAAAATACATGCACCAGTTCCTGAACTAGCTAGACCAGTCTGCACATGCTCAGAAATCCACAACCATATTCCAAATCTTAATTACAAACTAAGGATGGCAATATATATTTAAATGCACATAAGTCATGTCAACTTCAAAAACATCTACGAAAAATATTCAGCCACAAACAGGACATTACTTAGTGCTGACATTTATAATGATACGTCCCACAAGAGTGTGTACAAAAAGGTTAAGATTCCACAATGCTTTCCACATAGGGCTCAAACTTACAGAAATCACTTCGTTGTCTTAAGAAATTAATACTCTGCATCTTGTTAATTTTAACTAATGCCTACATTCATAACTGAATCTAGACCAGAATTGTGAGATACAAAAGGCCAATGTTTTTTTAAAGCAATAAAGCCTAAGGTAGTAAAAACTAAAAATGCTGCTTTATTCTTTATCATGTATCCTATTTGATTAAATAGAAAGAAATGTGACAAGCCAATAATTCAAAATAAGTTCCAAGCAGGAGAAACAAAAACTTAACCTTTTTACACACCCCTGCCTAAACATATTGTAATCTCCATTTAACAGTGTGCCCTAGACAACCAATTCCTTTTTTCTAGTAAATGCACAATAGCAACACTAGTTTTCCTTTGTAAGGCACGTATGTCAACTAAGTTGAAAAAGGAAAGTAAAATTAAACTAAAATTCTCAACAGACAATAAAAATGGCTTCCCTACAGAACAGATGAAATAGAGCAGTTAATAACCCTACCTTTACATATGCCACTTCATCTTATAACCAAGGAATGATAACAGCATGGAAAAAAAAAAAAAGAAAAACAACAAAAAAATCAAACTCTGGTCCCCACTTTTCTGAACAGTCAATAGGTGATGACACCAAACAATGTGATTCACCCCCAATCTTCATCTCCCCCTTTCTAAATTGTGGACTTGGAGAAAGACACTCTCAGATGATGGTTTTCACCAAGGTTATAATTATGCAGATCAATCAAGGCCTGGATAGCTTCTTCCACTGTTGCCATCTGAAGGAGAGCCATTTTGTGATCTCTTCTGAAACAAAATTATGAAATTAGGTATGTCATAAAAATTAGGAAGGGCTTAAATATTTAACTTCTGCCTATTCCAGAATCAAAGATGTCTATAAACAAAAATCACAAAAACTACTTTAGGAAAACTTTGACTTTTAATTTAGAGACAAGAAAAGCTTGCTTACTGAAAAAACTTAAATGCTTTCACAGTGCCCCCAGTGTTCGCAAACAGCGTTCGGAGATCCTCTTCTGCTACTGAAGGACTGGGAAAATTAGACGGAAAGAAAGAGTAAAGATGAATAACATTTTTTTTAGTCCTAAAATGTATATCCTTAATAAACCCCAGCTTTAATACTCACGGGATATTGGATAGGTGAAGGGTTGCAGAAGGAGGGAAAATGTTCTGAAAATTTTTGGATCCAGGTTTCTTAAAACGATGCAATGGGGAATTACCAAAATCTTTCGTTAGCCCTTGATCATCAAGTCCCTCTCGAGGTAGCTGTACAGTCTGATGTTTAGACAGAGTAACACGAATAATTTTTCCATACATTTTCTGTCCATTAAGGTGATTCATGGCTATAAAGAAAAAGAATGCTTATTTTAAAAAGTCAAGGTTTAAAGCAAAAATATTATTTTAGAGGAGCTGAAATACCTGAATTGTTATGACTTTAAAATCATGAATTTACACTAGCTACTGGTGACAAGACACATTTGCATGAGTCAAGGCATTTAGGCAAAAAAGCCAGCTTCTTCCACAGAATGAAAATCTAGATATGAATTTCTCCCTTCCTAGACAGTCCTGACGATAATGCCCAAGAAAGAAACTCATCTGTAACCTTTTCTCGCTTCTGCTCCATATCCTAGTTGCCAAGTCCTATAATACTCTTCCTCCTATTATCTCTCAAATCCATCTTCTCTGTTTCTACACTTTCACTGCCGTTATTTTTTATCTTCAGTCTCCGAATTTGTCTTGTTGGATTTTGCTCTACTTTTCTCCAATCCATTCATACACAGCAGCCAGAAGACCTCTGTAAAATTACAAATCTGACCAAGTCGCTACCTGCTTAAACTCTTACAGATAAAAGTCTAAACTTACTCTCTAGCATGACTAAACCTTTCTCAGTCTGACCCTAATACTCCTCTCAAGCTTCCCTGGACAGATATTTGATATTATAGAATACTAAATGCTTTGTTACTGCTGAGAATCAAATGCTAAGATTAAGAATCACCCTAGCCCTAGTATCTTAGTACTACACTCCTTGTACTTTATGTTCCAGCTGTACAAAACCTATTTCCTTAAACGAAAATGCTAGTTTTTTACCTTTAGCCCAGTGTCTGTGCTTTTCTATTTATAACAATTTCCTATCTCCTTTACCATCCCTAATCTACTACTCTGCAGTCTTACTTCAAGAAGGCCTTTTGTTCATCCTCTAGAAAGGTTCAGACCCTCACTAGACAGTCCCTGTGTAGAAGCCTTTCTTTTTATAAATTCATCATGATTTTAATTCTGTACACCCTCCTTCAGACTCTAGGATAACATGAAAGCAGGAACCAATGTCTCTACCCCAGCACACAGCACAGTGCCTAAACACAGAACATCACATGGCTACTTCTTGAGGCAGCAGCTGGGTTATTTTTGAACTAAATGGACTGGTCTGAGATTAGAGAACAGTTATATGTTTTATGTTCTATTCACTAGTCACAACTGAAGAAAACCATAAGTCATATTGTTTAGCTAAACTGAAGGTCTATTTGATTACTCAAATCAAAGTATTAGAGTATTAACAACAGAGAGGTAAAGGCAATATTGGAGGAGCAGAGAATTGAGAACAAAATCCCTACTCTCAAATGTTTTTAATTTGATTAGTATACTACAGTACACAGTCTGACACAGGAGATAATCCAAAATTTGTTAAATCCATGCATCTTGTCATACTTACTTGTATAGAATAAACCAGTTAAACATAAAACAGGTCTGAAAAGGAAAATGCTATAAAAGTATAAGGTACCATTCCAAAAAATCTTTTTCACTTATAGCTTCCTTAATTTGTAAAAACAAGTTCACTCTTCCAGTTATAAGATATTTAAGTAATGTAATGTAATGTACAACATGAGAAAAATAATTAACAATGATGTATGTTACACATGAAAGTTGAGAGTAAATCCTAAGAGTTTTCTCATCACACAAAAATTTTTCTATCTTTCATTTTGTAACTATGAGATGATGGATGTTCACTAAATTTATTGTGATAATCACTTCTTGATGTATGTAAATTATTATGCTGTGCCTCTCAAAACTGGAAGGAAAGAAAAGTTTTTATTCTTTCTAATTGTTTTATTGCAGTGTTATGTATTTGTATTATTTTTTCTTAGATTTTTTTTTTTTGGTCTTTTGTCTTTTTTGTTGTTGTTGTTGTTGCTATTTCTTGGGACGCTCCGGCGGCATATGGAGGTTCCCAGGCTAGGGGTCGAATCGGAGCTGTAGCCACCGGCCTACGCCAGAGCCACAGCAACGCGGGATCCGAGCCGCGTCTGCAACCTACACCATAGCTCACGGCAACGCCGGATCGTTAACCCACTGAGCAAGGGCAGGGACGGAACCCGCAACCTCATGGTTCCTAGTCGGATTCATTAACCACTGCGCCACGACGGGAACTCCTATTTTTTCTTAGATTTTTAACTGAGGCTAATAGGAAAAAAAAAATCATCTCTTAGGCCCTTTCTTACACTGCATTTCACATACACTTAAAAACTTACACTTAATAAAATCAACTCAAATTATCCAGTGTGTTAATGTAAACTCCTTTTATAATAAAATTTACCTGAATTATAAAATATTTTTAAGGTTCTATAGTTCTATAATTCTATTAAGTGAACAGAACTTTTCTCATTAGAAAGTGCTATTAGTTCACAGTATCTATGATAAGGAATGAGTTTGGAGAATAAAGTGACATAGACATTGTCATAAGAAAAGGTGTTTTAGTGCAACTTTGAAAGTTTTAAAAACACCGCACAAAGAGCTGAACTTTGCAATACTGAAGAGCACAAGTAAGAAAACACAAAAAGTCCTAGACACAGTAAATGCATCAAGGAGAGACAGATGAGAGAACAATGGGATTAAAATAAAGCAAAATAACCAAACAACTCCCTCAGAAAGTAACCAGGTACAGAAAGAGATTTTAGTCAGCTGAATGCTGAGTAAAGGATCCCATGTAAAGTGGATGGAGGTTGAGAAAAGGGGTAATTAAAATACCCTTACAATGCTAAAAAAATATAAACCTTGTCAAAACTTGAGGTTATTGACTAAATAAAGCAAAAGGAAATAAATTGATAATTTTAAATAAATCAAATTTAAATAATAGGACGCTAATTAATATCTTGAAATCTGCTCTAAGAAATAGGTCATCAATGAACAAGGCAATCAACGATAGAGGAGGAAAGTCAATATCGCAGTGGAAATGTCATTTTTGGTTGAACATTATATTTCATTACTTTTCCCTTAATCCATCGATGAATAATGAGAAATTAAAAGATGGTTTAAAAACTAGAGATAGATACAGATGCGTATATAATGTAAAACTGGAGCTATAATTATCTCCTTTATTATTCAAAATATTTGTGTTGCCTCTCACATTTTGAAAAAAAAAATCTTGACATCTACTTGTCTATTTTATTAGTCTTGTCAAAGGATTTGACTTTTAGCTTTGTTTTTTTCTCTTAACTGTCTTCTATACCACTGATTTCCAGTCATGTCTTTATTATCTCTTTTCCTTGAATTTATACCATTATTCTTAAAAGGACATTCTATTAAATACCACTTTCCCTGTACCACACACATCTAATATGTATAGTACTTTTAAAATCATTTAGGTTTTACATACTTTTAAATTCTCACTAAAACAACTTCTTTGATACATGAAGTATTAAGATTATTTTTCAGTTTCCAGATATCTGGAGATTAAATGTATACTTGTTATTAACTCCAACTTAGTTGTGCAATAGCCAGAAAACTGGTCTATATGATACTTTTTTGAAATTTACCAAAGCTTGTTTATAGTTTACGATCAATTTCAGTAAACGTTCCCAGTGTACTTAAAAAGGAATGTGTGACTATTAGATGAATAAAAGTGTGTTATGTCATTTGTATCTTGTTAACTTTTTTGTCTGCCTAACGTAATTCAGAAAATGTTAAAATATATAAACCATAAATGGATAGAACTCCAGGGAGATTTGAGCAAATCTACCATCACAGTGGGAGGTTTTTGAGGCTATTTCATTAGGCACACAGATACCTAAGAACGTTGTCATCTTCCTGGTAAACAAAATCTTTTATGCATAATCTTTATCTTAAATTAATATAGGTGCAGAAGTTTTCTTTTGCTCACTACTTGCCAATAAATCTTTTCTATATCCTTTACTTTCTTTTTTTTTTGTCTTTTTTTTTTTTGCTATTTCTTGGGCCGCTCCCGCGGCATATGGAGGTTCCCAGGCTAGGGGTTGAATCGGAGCTGTAGTCTCCAGCCTACGCCAGAGCCACAGCAACGTGGGATCCAAGCCGCGTCTGCAACCTACACCACAGCTCACGGCAACGCCGCATCCTTAACCCACGGAGCAAGTGCAGGGACCGAACCCGCAACCTCATGGTTCCTAGTCGGATTCGTTAACCACTGTGCCACGACGGGAACTCCTATATCCTTTACTTTCAATCTTTCTTTGTACTTCATGTCACTCGTAAATATCAGCTAACTTTTTAAAAAGCAAATCTTTTAATGAATTTAATCCATTACATCTGTTATTAATACTTAAAAATTGCTCAAATATCACAACATCAGAGTTACATGATTTCTATTTCCTTTATAGCACACTTTGCCAAATATAATTTAGTAGGTAAAGGTCTATTATAGAACTAAGTTTACTTTTGAGATGACACCTATATACTAAATAAAAAAGAAAAGGCTTTTTTTAAGTAGTTCTTGAAAATATGAGCTGGATAAACTAGACAATTATTTTAACAAAAGAACTACTCTTTGGTATTTTGTTATAATCGATTTATTTTACTTGAAGATCAGTTATACTATTTTAAAAGATAATTTACAGATTGTATTACTCCTAAAATAGCCAATTTAAGAAAACACGAGTATATCAATTAAATAGGCTATGGTAGAAATGAAACATCTCAATGTTGGCAAGTTGTAAAACTCTGGTCTAGGATGATTTAACATGGCCTTTAACATTTTCAACAATCCCATTCACATTTGAATAACTGACTATGTATCAATATTCCATGCTGTTTATTCCTCCCATATTACCTCCTGAGCATAAAAACATTTGCCTCTATCATAAAACAATGAGTATTTTTATTTATTTATTTTTTTTGTCTTTTGTCTTTGTTGTTGTTGTTGTTGCTATTTCTTGGGCCGCTCCCGCGGCATATGGAGGTTCCCAGGCTAGGGGTCTAATCGGAGCTGTAGCCACCGGCCTACGCCAGAGCCACAGCAACGCGGGATCCGAGCCGCGTCTGCGACCTATACCACAGCTCACGGCAACGCCGGATCGTTAACCCACTGAGCAAGGCCAGGGACCGAACCCGCAACCTCATGGTTCCTAGTCGGATTCATTAACCACTGCGCCACGACGGGAACTCCAACAATGAGTATTTTTAAATAGAATCCCATAAAAACCAGTAAGAATGAGAACAGAGCCCAGAAACAAAGCATATTACATTTTTTAAGTTTCACTTATCTTTTTCAATAGGACACCCTAGTTTTGCATAGGATTTGTGCATCTGTGTTTGTGTGTTTTAAAGGCATTAACAGTACGAATACATATTTTTATGGACCTATACTTCAAGAAAGCAAAATCTACTCTTGCAGCAATTAAGAAATAATAAATTCTCTACCTGACACTACATATAGTCCAAAAACTATAAATCATGCTATTAGTAAGTGAAAGCTTTAGCAGAAAGATCTTATAAAAATTAGGGGTAAAGAATTATAAAGCGAAGTACTGTCACACACTGAACTATATTCTCCCAAAATTCCTATCTTAAAGCTCTAACCTGTCAATGTGACTATCTGGGGACAGGGCCTTTAAGGAGACAATTTAGGTTAAATGAGGTCATAAGGGTGAGGCCCTAATCCAACAGGACTGGTGTTTCTTGCAAGTAGAGAAGAGCTATCGAAGGCTGAGCAAAAGATCAGAGGATACATGGAAGCCAGGAAGAGTCCTAACCAGAAACCAAAACTGCTGGCACCTAACTACTAGCCTCCAGAACTGTAAGAAAATAAACTTCTGTTGTTTAATAAGCCCACAGTATTTTGTTACGGCAGCCCAAGCAGACTAACACAAGTACAGTAAAAATTAAAATAACAATTAAAATAGTCCTTACATAAAACAAAACCAAAAATACAGAAGAATTTGATTAAATTCTACCTTAGGTACTTCTCAATCATAATAGTTGTGCATCCCTTATTTATATGAGGGTAATGCTACCCATAGCTCACACAATGAGAAAAAAATTTAAATATTTGAGACTGTTTTGTCAACTCTGAAGCACGGGAAAATGCTACTCACAAAGGATATAAAAACAACGGCAATGACTACCCTACCAGAGTACAGAAGTGTACACAACCAGAAGGAGATTTAATGAGCACTTATGACATGATCAGCACGTTTAAATAAGTTCCTTTAAAGATAGGTATCTCCATTTTACAAAGTGGAGAGCCAGACGTATAAAGTTTCATACACTGTCTGAGCTACTGTAATAGCTGGTAAGAAATACTGAATTTCAAACTTATTTCTGTCTGATCCCAAAGGCTAAAAGGTCTAGGTCATCATGTTGCCGGCTTGTGAGTCTCACAGAATATAACAGCAAAAATAACTAGTTTTTACATCGAAAATGGCAAACTTCAAAATTAATGATGTGAGTATATCCAGTCTGAGGTACTATCATCCCTGAATCTCAATGAACAGAATTATTATCTAAGAACATACTGACATTTATAGTCAATTGTACTGTGATTATGCAGCTACTCTATAGATTTAGTGATCTGCCTTTGCAGAGGAAGTCATATGATATTAATTAAATCATCAACTATCTAATAAGAAAAGTATAACCTGTCTGAAGTAAATTTTAAGATTCCAAAGGGATTAACAGTGATGTACTTTGAGCACGTTTTCTTTTCTATAAGAACCTGGTATCTCTAAAATATTTTCCATGTGATTCTTTACTAAATTTAGTCAAACACTTACAATGAATTTAGAAGAATTAAAACAACAGTGTTAATCAGGATTCCATGGACTACATGAACAGTTAACTTTGATTATAGGGAGTAACTGGGAATGAAAACCACTAAGGATCTTTAATATAAATGTTATAAATTCTTCTGTGAAATTGTTACGGCAATCTTGGAGCCAAAAACCTTTTACCATCAGACTCTGCCCAAAAACTGGTAAGAGGAAAGCAGAAAAATACAAATATGTTCATCATGTACAACTATTCACATTAAAATATGAAAATTAAAATGACATCTTGAACTCTGGCTATTTAAAAAATGGTTTCTTACTGATATAAAGGGCTTTTCTTTATTCATAGACTTATATATTTGAAATCAGATCTGAAGATGTATAAATAACACAAAAACTATCTTACCCAGTTGTGACTGGTTTCCATCCGCCATCTGTATTAGAGCACTGTCTTTCTTATTGTACAAAATCTTCACACGCTGCACATCTCCATAAACACCTTTTTTGGAGCCACAGAGAGGTAATCCAAAAACGGAATTAATTTTATGTGCAAGTCAGGGAAAGTTTATCTTTCTGACATATTAATGAAACATTCAGACATCAACATGATCACTCATTCAAACTCATCATTCTCACAAATGAATAAAGAAGATCAAGATTTTGAACAGTGAATTTTGAAAAGAATAAATTTTTGATAAACCCTCAAAGCTATGTGAATGATAATTAAATTAAAGACCATGCAAAATAAATCAGCATGCATTAAAACAAATTTTGTGTCTATGGAGAGTTTTAAATAGCAAAGAAAAATAGCAAAAGATTTACTATTCAACTTTAAGCCAAAGTGCTAGCTACAAATAAGAATTAAGGTGAAACAAAAATCAAATCAATAATAAAAGTATAGTGCTAACAATAACATACCGAAGAGGGTAAACAGACTTTGGGGCGTAACCATCTTTAGAAGGAGAGAAGAGCAAGCAGCGTAAGACAAGAAGAGAGAAGAGTCGAGGAAGAGCGGAGATGAACAGATCATCCATAACGAAGGGTGGTTCCCGCAGAATGGTGAGGTGGTCATGGATCATGGTTCAAGGCGGTTAATTGGGGCAAGTTGGTCCGAGGAACATTTGTTCAAGCACAGAAGCATGAACATAGGGAATGGAGACAGGGAATGAAGACAAGGACAAGGAAAATAAAGGATAAGACAGGGAAGGGAATGGGCATTTGGGAAGAGACAAGGAAAGGGAAGGTGAACACACAGGGAAAAGGATGAAATGGGGAAGGGAAACAGCAATGCAGAAGAAAAAAATAAGGAATCGGGGAACAAAAAAAAAATAAAATATAGGTCAGTACATAGGAAATGCAGGATTTGGTCAGAAAATGGTTGGTTTATGTACTGTACAAGAAAAACTGAGTAAAATGTAGTCATCCAAGACAAATATGGGTAAAGTACATCTATATCAAAGAGTAAATTACAGCATTTCATCTCAACATAGGGAAGGAAAGCATGCATAGGAATTTAAACTTTGAACTTTAAACTGCATAAGCATGGCTGGTTATGAAATGCAGGCAAAATTCTTATAACAAAGGCACTCTGATTCAAACATTTTAGCATGCAGAACTGTGAATGACAACAGTATTAAATAAAATAGTTTAATGTACATATTAACAGAGGCCAATTAAAAATGAAATATTCAAATTGGACATCATAAACAGATACATTGAGCTTCTTCCCACATTTCATACCAGCTTTCACAGCAATCAAAATAAAATACACCAGACATAAAATGTACAACTAAAAAAAATAACTCAGCAATAAATTTTATTTAACAGGGTGGGGGTGGGGTCGGGGGGGGATAAAGTTGAAAAATATTTTAAGAAGACAATGACTAATAACTGCAAAGAAAAAATTACTAAGAAAGACTGGAAGAGTGCCTCGTCAAGATCTTTGGAAGAACCTTCAAAGAAAAATGTATTAGAGTAGTTCACATAAAATAAGATTTAAAAAAATGCAATGACACATAAGCATGAAATGAACAAGCAAATCATTAGAAAAGGCAAAGAGCAAAATTGTTTTACAGTTACATCTGCAAATTAGATCACATTTGCCTTTGAGAACAACAAAAAGATAAAAAGCCAAACTATAGTACTTCACCATATTTTTCTTAGGAAAAATAGGTAGTTAGGTTAAAAAAATATATATATATATAAAAAGAGATATGACCATCTAAGGAAATAAGGTATTACCTAAACAAGTACACAGATTTTATTCAGAGTAGAAACACACAGAAAATACTTCAATGAATGTACATAAAAAGAAAGGCAAGTGCAAAATGAAATAAACATGAAAAACTTTCACAAATGAAATGGAGTTAAAAAATAAACACTAGAAAATTATTTTACTAACCTCTTCATTTAAATTGCTAACCAACAGGACCGTATTGCCACCAGCTGAGACTCCAGGCATACCCACTCGGCCAGCAGCAGCTGCAGCAGCTGCTGCAGCAGCGTTTGGAATAGCCAAAGGACTCAGAGCTCCTGGAACAGCTGCAACAGGAAGCCCTAATTTTAAAATAAAGCATATTTTACGAAACACACACAAGTCGTTTACAAAAACCATTTTAAGCACGATGGCTGCTTGGCTTAGGGCTGACCGTTCCAAATGGTTGCTGAAAATTAATTTTTATGATATTTAGAAAAATTGGTAAGTAATAAAGAAAATCAACTGGTTTCAGTGAAATCATTACATATTAGAACTGAGGTACATACCTGTATTATGTTAAAAAATTAAATATACAACATTCCACTTCCTATGGAAAAGCAAACAAAACATAAAAAAACATTTCTCCAATCTTTCAACTGGAAAACTGACTTTGAAAAATTCACTTCTGTGGTTTATAGGGAGGCGCCACATTCAAAAAGATGTCATCTTCAATAGTAACTCACTTTTTAAAACAAATGCTGTCTTCTTCATGAACTCATACTTGAAGTCAAATAATTTCAGCTTAAAAAACATACACAGTATTCCGTTAAGAGACAAATCTCCTTGAACCTCATTATTTAATTCATTTAAGTGACCTAAAGAAAACCTTACAAAATTTGTTCTAATTCCACACTTGAGTAGTTATACTAAGTATAAGTTTCTGGAAAACACTCCTCCAGTAGAAACAATGAGAAAAAGTTTACTGTAACGCATAGGCTTTCTCTTTCAGAATGGTCCTATCCTTTAATCATCAGTTTTTAACATGTCCTTATTTCTACTGTTCTACTTTCCAGTCTTACTGTTGTTCTATCATCTTCAGGGTTCCTCATTTATTCAAGAATTATTTTTGTTTCAGCATCTTTTATTCACTTTTCGATTACCAATAAACTTGGATTCCTTTCTTAATTACATACCAGCTTCTCAATAAATACTAGTTCACTAAAGAATTACACGATTTTTCTTCTTCCTATGATAAAGGAAACAAGCATTCAACCTACATAAAGTTAATTCATGACATACCTGGGTAGAACTGGCCCTTAGTACTGTTGTCCCATAAGTTCTTTTATTTCTTCTTTTCTCTTTCCAGCCTTCTTGTACATGTCATAAGGATGTGCTGTTACCTCTGGTTTCAGATCTTAATCTTTTAGCCAAGTTTTTAAAATCCTTTTACTTTACAGAAACTACTATGACTTTTCAGTGGCAGTATGAAGGGTTCTTGAAGATCAACAATTCTTAACCTCTTTAGTTTTGACTTATAAAATTTTCTCCTCCAATCTCCTTTTTTCTTTTCTGAGTATTCCTATCATTGGAATGATGTTTCTAATTTATATTCTTGCTCTGTGTTTTATTTTTTTTATTTTTTTTTTAGGGCTGCACCTGTGGCATGCGGACGTTCCCAGGCTAGGGGTCTAATCGGAGCTGTAGCTGCCGGTCTACGCCACAGCCACAGTAACACAGGATCCAAGCCACAGCTGTGACCTACACCACAGCTCACAGCAATGCTGGATCCTTAACCCACTGAATGAGGCCAGGGATCAAACTTGCAAACTCATAGGTCCTAGTCAGATTTGTTTCTGATGCGCCACAATGGGAACTCCCCTATGAGTTTTATAGGTTTTTTCCTACACACCATTTTTTGGGGTTCCCCGCCTTTTTTCTCTCTCCACTTTCCTTTTTTAGATTTAACTTTTTATTTTGGAAAATTTCCAGCATATACAAAAGTAGAGGGACTAGAATGAGCCCAGTGTATCCATCACAATTGTTTAACAATTATTAACTCATGGCTAATCTTGTTTCATCTACTCACCAGTTTTATTTTTTAAAGTAAATCCAGAAATAAGGGCCTAGTTTTAAAACAGACACTTCTCATGTCTAGTAATTATTAATGCACAGCAATCTTTAATGCCTTTTAGAGCCACTGGTGGATCTTCAACTATTCTATAGCATTACTAACTGCACGTTATGTACCAGAGCTCTCGTTATACTTTATAGGTTGTTTCCATTTAACATTGAAAACATATCTTAATATGCTGCCCAAATCAAGTACACAGATATAAATTCGTAATTCCTAAGCATGTACTCACGTTTTGTTTTTGCATACTCTTAGACCTGTAGATTCTAATACCTAAGTTACTTATTGTCTTTCCCTGTTGATATTTTAAGAAAAATTACTAATTCATGAAATACATAAAATAACAAAGTTGATAAACAAATCTAAACACTTCGTTTTTGCAGAAAACAGTTTCTTCTGAAACACATCTCTCTACCATGCCAATATACAATTAACAATCATAAAATTTTACCAAAATATTCACATCAATGGAAAATTTGCTGAAACTTTAAATGTGGAATTCCTAATGAAGATACATTGGTAGCACATTATTATTTAAAACATTAAGCCTTATCATGGAAAAATACTCAGCAAATATTAAAATAATTAAAATTTAAAATAGTAATCGAGAATTAAAAGTCTAGGTGAAAGTCCTGAGAGAATGCCGAATTCGTATTCCTGTTTTAATAAACATTACTCTTGGAGTTCCCGTTGTGGCGCAGTGGTTAATGAATCCGACTAGGAACCATGAGGTTGCGGGTTCCGTCCCTGCCCTTGCTCAGTGGGTTAACGATCTGGCATTGCCATGAGCTGTGGTGTAGGTCGCAGACGCGGCTGGGATCCCGCGTTGCTGTGGCTCTGGCGTAGGCCGGTGGCTACAGCTCCAATTCAACCCCTAGCCTGGGAACCTCCATATGCCGCGGGAGCAGCCCAAGAAATAGCAACAACAACAACAACAAAAAAAGACAAAAGACAAAAATAAATAAAAAATTAAAAAAATAAATAGACATTACTCTTCAGTAAAAATAAAACAATTTTCTACTGAAAAAAATTAGTGAAATTTTGTGGCTCAAGTAGATACATTTTCCCTCCCTTCTAGTAAGAAGATAATGAAAAGCTTAGCAAAAAGAGGAATATAAGCTGTGAGATCCCCACTGCTGCTGCTACCGTCCGAATGCTGCTTCAGTCTCCCCATGGCTCCATCTATTCTCACCATCTGGGCTACTTGCTACCAAGTCAGATGATCTATTTTCCTGCCAAATGATCTTTCTTCATTTTAGGCAGCCCGGAGCATATGGTGCAAAAGTACTTCAGAGATGAGGGCAGTCACCACCCTTCAAGCCATTAGCATGTACTTTTCTCCCACCATTTCTGCTCCCAGCTGAAAACTTAGAAAAACTGTTTCAGCTACCTTTTGCAGTTCTAAATCATTAGAATAATCTGAGGTTTTTACTAAACTTCTAAAGCCTTTAAGGATAGATTCCACAATTTCTCTCAGTATACTCTAAAAAAAAAAAAATCACTTTGTCAGTCAGATAGTTTTTTCTTAGGTTTAATAATCTCAATGTTGGCTGCTACATTAAAATATAAACCTAAAAAATATTTCATGATGCACTATTTACACCAAAATGATAAATTCTGAAAAGGAATTCAGTATTTTTCATGTTAACATTAACTCCTAGCTATAATACATTTCTTGTAAAAAAAAAAAAAACATATAAAACATGTTCTATACATTGGCTCTAATGGATTACTTTTAGCTGTAGAAATTGATTTTAACGATTTACATTTCTACTTAATAAAGTGGGTATGTTGTAAAAAAAACAAAACAAAACACTCTTTATGCATAATGATGACGGCAGAAAAAAAATGCCTGTTTACTCCCAGGATTGTCATGAGAGTCCAATAATGACAGAGCTTCAAAGTGTCATATGCCAAAGAAGGGTGTCACAGGGATCCTTTCTACATGAACCGCCCGAACATTTTGAGTAGTTCAGCAATTTTATAAATTTCTTGTATTAGTTCTGACACAGTATTAGCCCTTCCTCCACTGAACATGATGGACACACAGCCATTACATTACATATCTGATGGAGACTCAACGCCCACAGGGTGATATAAACTATTTATCTACCTCTACCCCTCAAATCCTATTCTGCTGAGGCACAGACACCCCTTTGTCCATTTTACCTGAAAAATTAAACTGTTTTTGATAATTTATCTTCAATCATTTACAAATGTTATCTGATTTTTTTAATGAACTATTATTTTAGGAGTTCCCATCATGGCTGAGCGGAAATGAATCTGCTAGTATCCATGAGGACACAGGTTCAATCCCAGGCCCCACTCAGGGGCTTAAGGATCTAGCATTGCTGTGAGCTGTGGTGAAGGTCGCAGACACGGCTTGGATATGGTGTTGCTGTGGCTGTGGTGTAGGACAGCAGCTACGGCTCCAATTCCTAGGCTTGGAGCCTCCATATGCTGTGGGTACAGCCCAAAAAGACAAATAAATAAATAAACTTTTATTTTAGAACAGCTTTACATTTATAAAAAAGATTCTAGAAAGTTCCTAATAACCTGGGCACCCTCCCCCCCTTTATTAACATCTTACAATAGTATGATATAGTTGTTGCACTTAATCAGCCAATATTGATGTTAATTAAAGCCCATTATGTAAATAATGTCATTTTTCTTTTTTTGTTCCAGGATCCTGTTATTAGAGCTAGTCATGCCTCTTTAGGCTACTCTTGACCATGACAGTTTTACCCATGCTTTTTAAAGATGGAGAATTTGTTTTATCCTTTCATTTCCCACTCTAAAAGTTCTATCTGAAGTCAATTACCTCATTTTTTGATTCTGTACTTCCTTTCCCCGTTCAAGCCATCTGGTGGTTGTTATTCTCACATATTACTGAACAGAGGCCTGGTGGTGGGATTTTGAGGCCTGTTCTAATTCATGCAATATAAGGTCCTGGGTGGGGAAGGCAGTTTTTATAACATTTTATTTCTTGATTAGAAAACAAAAACTTTACTGCTGACAAGAATGACAGACTTTATTCTGTCCTGAAACAATCCATTTCTCCTTTTCCACCAACCTTCCCTTAAATTCCTATTTTCCCCTCGAAAACCTATTTTCTTTTCTATCATTAACAATTGCATTTTTATTACGTGTTCCTTAGAGAAAAATTTTAATTAAAAGCTTCCATGATCCTAATGAAACTTCTCCTATAACCCTCTCAAAAAGTCATTTTCATCTCCCCATCCCCTTCCCCAAAGGGAAGTAAAAAGTAAAGGATGCATCATTCATCCCACTATCCCACCACCCAATGTTACCTTCCGACTGCTGTTCTACCGTCACCAATCAGAGGCCTTTGAGGTCGATACCATACAATCATTTCTCATCAAAACAGCCATCGGGTCACTGGGACATTTTCTTCATTATATAAAGACTTCAGCACCTGGATTTATCTCCTCCTCTCTCAGCTCCTGTCATCATCCTGTGACCTGACACTCTGGTCTCACAATTTCTTAAAAATGTCTACTTTGATGATTTTTACTAATATCAATCCTATTTTAACTTTTTTCTACACCTTTTTCCTTTTCTTTCCTATTCCTTTCTCACATTAACATCCCCTTTTTCCTGACTTTTTTCTTCCATCTTCTCGATCCTCCTACTCCCATACAACCACTGAACCCACCTTTAGCCTGTATGACGAGCAATTACCTTTCTATTCTCCCTTGGCTAGACCTTACAATGCAGCTGAGCATTTTGGCCTGCCTTTGACTAACTTGTTAATGCCCTACAATGCTAGACTTGGATAAATCGAGAATTTTTTTTGGCTATGCTTTCATCTGGGTTTGTAAAGTGATAGAGTGAAAACACCTATACACAACGCAAAACTGATTCCACAATTAGTGGATTTCCTAGTGTAGTTTCAAGAATTCCACAATTAGTGGATTTCCTAGTGTAGTTTCAAGAATTCCCTAAAAACCCACTAGACTTAAGTCCTATTTCCTACTCCCAATCTCATGTTCAGCAAATAAAAGACTGAGATCAGAATTTCCCCAAAATTTTCAACCAACTTCAGAAGGCCTCCCTTCTTACATTTATTCCCCTTTCTTTACAAAGATACAAAATGGTAGACTATATATACGTAGACTATAAAAAGCTGATGACTTCAGGGCGGGCTACAGCCATGTTTCAAAATTTCTACGGGAGCTTGAAAAAAATCCATCCCAGTTCTCACCATGGTTGTAAAAAGTATCTCTATATTTCCTACCCCCCAACCTTTCCACTGTATTATTGATCCAATCCACCATAATCAATTCTAGAACTTAAGCTAGCCTTCAAAACAAACACCAGCTAACATGAAATAAGCATTCATTATATGCCAAGCACTGTGCAAAATTCTTTGTACGTATTAACGCATTTAATCCTTGCACTAGCCTTACAACATGGAATTAACTTCGTTATATCCATTACAAATGTGAAAGCAGAGACAGCGAAGCTGAGCCAGATTCTGAACTGAGGATGTGTGGATTTGGAGCCCATATTCTCAATGATTATGCACACTTCCTCGCTGCAAACATTTCCCCTCAGGCCCTATTTGCTCTTCAACTACCATCCCATTTCTCCTTCTTTGCTATGTGCACTTCTTCAAAAAGTAGTCAGTACTTTATCATATTTGCATCCTTAATCCACTTTAATTGGATTCATATCCATTCTTAAAAGAATAAACCTTATGGTAACTACTAAACTGAAAAGGCACTTCTAAATTTAATCCTATTTATTTCATCCTTCAATTTCTTGCTTCTTTAGTTTTCCCACAACATAAATATGCACTGCTTAAAGTTTTATTTTCAAGTCTTTAACCCTGTTCCCTCTCTTGTACCTGGGAATTTTAAAGCAAAGTTTTAAACATCACTCCTCTGGGCCTTCTAAGTTCTCAAACCCCACAGAACGGTTGCCTAAAGCCTAGACTCAATTTCCCGTCCAGATGGATTCCTCTATGTAAGTTTAATTCTTCGTAAGTCATCATATCAGTAAGATGGCAAGTCCTATTACTATTATGCTTAACTTTTCCCTATTTGTTTCTTTCCATTCTCATTTCTGTCCTAGTTTAGAGTCACAATTATATCTTACGTAGACTAATAGTCTCCAGTATACTCCTTCGGACAGCCATTAGTTCTAAGATCTCCTCCCAAACTAGTTCTGGCATCACTGCTTTTTCCTAGTACCCCAATTACCCTATGCCTCACTCACAACTGAATACTTGTCACTTCCTAAACATGCATGATACATTCTTTATTACATTTGCTCATGCTGTGTTTTTTAAATCTTTAATTCTTACTCAAATCAAAATGGCCTTTGGCCCATAAAGCCCTTCCACTTTCTACTTTGGATGATAAATTACTCATTTCATTATGCTCTAATATTACACTAACTCTATTATGTATTTCAGTTTGCCTCACATTAGTTACTCAGACATTTGCTGTCTCCATCAGATAAATAAGCACAGAAACCTTGCGATTTTCCAAAGTCCCTATAGAGTACAAAACACAGTGCTGAAGTGAATGTTGAAGAAATGGAATGAATCAATAAACAGGATGCCAATGACAGGAGGCCGAATCCTTCTAGGAATGTGAAATGCTCACAGCAATTACATGAGGGTAAGAAAAATCTAGCATGTGGGGCAAAAAGAAAAGGTGTATTCAGAGATAAAATACCATTCTAAATGAACGATAGGAAAGAAAAAAATACAGAAACATTTAAAATTGAAGAGAAATAAGAAGTTAGGAAGAACTCAAAAAAACCTAAATGAAATTTATTATCATTTATCTATTGCTTTCTTGGTGTATCTTTAGAGAGCCTGAAAACCTTCTGTGCAATTTTTACCTGTTTTGGACAGAGGCACATTTTATACAATGGTCAAAAACTTTTTCTTCTACTGACTGCAGAAGCAGCAGTAATACGTTTTGCAAGGTTTTTCTTTGTTTCAGCCATACTATTCACAGGATTGTCAACTCTTAAAAGCAAATTTTTTTCAAGATTAAATCTACAGTCTGATTTAATTTAAACCTATCTTCTATATCCAAAGGCTGAAGTTGATTACCACTGAATTCGGGCTGTTTAGCTTTCAAAATATAAACACTAGGAGTGTGAGAGAGGTTTTCAAATATGTGGCAGGCTACCATAGAAAAGAAGGTAAATTATAGGGTTAAGAAAAAAAATTTCTTGAAGCTAGAGCTGAAAACAATGGATGATGACAACAAATCAGCTTAAGCAAAGACTATGTAATCATCAACTTCGAAAGAAAATTTTTATCCGGAGGTTATTTTTTCTTACAATTAGCTTTAAGATAGAAGTGATTTATAGTCTAATAGTTTTAATGAGAATAACAGTAATGCGTCCTAGTTGTTTTATGGAATGAATTCTTTTTTGAGATGAACATATCTGAATTTTTACTAGCTCTCTATCTACCCCTCTTTCCTTTTTGGGCCACTAAGAAAGACTAAAACATAATAATAATTACATAAATAAATTAAAAACACTAGCTTCCAGGCTAAAGTCACTATCTCAAACCATTCTGGAGCTACAAAAAACTGGAAGTAACCAATAGTTCCAAAAGTTTAAGGCAGAAGTTGGGAGGAATCTAGGCTGTACCCACTCATAAATGGGTTTAAATAATTAATTAAAAGCAAACAAAAGCTAGGCATAAACTTCTTCCACTAAAAATGAGCAAATAAATTTTATCATTGGAGGTGTGCTTGGAGGTGCATATTCAGGCCATCGTGGTACAAAATCATGAATTACATAAGGTAGGACTCCGACTCTTCTCCCTGCCTTCCAAATACAAGGTGTGAACAAAACACCTGTCCTGCACAAACAATAAATAGCCTTAGTTGATGAAGGAACACTACATTATAAATATTTTTCAATTACTATAGGAGAATTAGAAGGGAAAAAAAAACATTTGCAAGCTCCAAATGAAATAAATTAAGGCAGCAATCATTAGTAGATACTAAAACTATTAACAGAAAAATATAATGGAAGGATCAGAATGCCACCACCTGAACTGAACCCACAATCTATTTTAAAGCATCGCTGAAACCACTAGACATTTATTCTTGTTTTCAAGGTAGAAATGAGTCCCTTGATGGTTCAGCAGGTTAGGATCCGGCCATTGTTACTGCAGTGGCTCAGGTTGCTGCTGTGGATGGGTTCAATCCCTGGCCCAGAAACTTCCATATACTGCAGGCACAGCCAAATAAATAAATAAATGAATCTGAATCTAATCAAGCTTTTGGAGCTAATGCCTAGTTTATATAAAGCAGAGGTGATGGAGGAACAAGTTGACACTATGAGGAACAGCCAGACCGATTCAGACCGAGGCATTTTCTCAAAGACTATATATAACTAGATTTCTCTAATAACTCAATGGGACTGAGGGTGGAGGGAGAGGCCTGACTCAGGAGAGGGACTACCAAATGCCATCTGCGGCCCTCCAGAGGATCATACGCTGAATAAATCAATCCTTAAAGAACACTATTTTTGAGACAACTGGGGAAATTCAAAGATAGATTTGAGTAACCACTGTCATTAAGAACTCATTCTCAAGTTTGACAGGCATGATAATCAGGCTTTGATCAGGCTGTGACCAATTCTGATCAGATATGCTTGTTAAGAAAATGTCACTATTTTAGAGAAATAATGGTTGTTTGAGATGACATGACATTAAGGATTTGCTTCAAAATGTAAGAACAAAACTTAACAGATAAAACAAGTATGGGAACTAGTGAATTGAAATGATGAGTATGTGGGATTCACTATATTAGTGATAACTGAAATCTTTAACAAAAAGTTTTTCTAAAATTACCATGTAAATAACCCCCTCAAAAGCGACAAACGCTTTCAGAAGTCATTTAAAAGTAAGTTTTAAAATGCTGTTTTTAAAAATATCATTGTTGATTTTATGCATCATAAACACATAGAAAAGAAAACCAAAATAAACTCAACTTAATGGCTAAACAATATTATAATATCAAACCACAATATCAAGAATTGTACCAAGAGCATTTACACAGCATGAATAAAGAAAAGTACTAAAATACTGATCAATAGCTATGAAGAATATTTTTATGAGGACACTAATAATTCTGCTAAGAAGCTAAAATAAAGCATCTAAAAACAAATTTTCTCTATAGTAGTAGTTCTCAACTTCCACTACTCAGTAAAATCATTTTGGAATCTTAAAAAATAAATGCAAGGGACCCCATCTTATGATTCTCCGTGTCCAGGGTGGGGCCTGGCAATTCTGATTTGCAGGGAAGTTTGAGAAACACTGTTGAGTAAGGACTACACATTTACCTTTATGAATAAATGTTCGTGTATCTATTCTTTTATTTTTATTTTATTTTTTTTTAATTTTTTTTTTATTTTTTCGTCTTTTGTCTTTTTTTTGTTGTTGGTGGTGGTGGTGTTGTTGCTATTTCTTGGGCCGCTCCCGAGGCATATGGAGGTTCCCAGGCTAGGGGTCCAATCGGAGCTGTAGCCCCCAGCCTACGCCAGAGCCACAGCAACGCGGGATCCGAGCCACGTCTGCAACCTACACCACAGCTCACGGCAACGCCGGATCGTTAACCCACTGAGCAAGGGCAGGGACGGAACCCGCAACCTCATGGTTCCTAGTCGGATTTGTTAACCACTGCGCCACGACGGGAACTCTTGTGTATCTATTCTTAATTATCAATTATGTTCACATCGGCAACATCCCATACAAAGTTTGTTTTGCCTTTCTGTTAAAACCATATGATGAGACTGGCTGCTACATTATTAATTCAAAATACATGGAAAGCTCTGAAGTATTCTTTGTACATATTATCTGCATTAATTTTTAAAATGTAGACATGATCATGAAAAATTAATTACTTCTAGCAGTCTTTCTAAAAAGTGACCTATCTCTTAATTAACTATACTTCTTAAACATGATAAAATGATTATAAAAACATCTTAATTTATAACCTCAAGGATTTTTGATCACCTCGTTCTCTGATGTAGAATACGTAAATAATTAATAATCCGCCAGGTTTGTGATTATGTATTTAGATGTCAGATTTCTAATTACAAAGCACTCAGTCTCCATTCTTTATAGAAGTATTCTATCCACTCTTGAATAAATTAGATTTTTGGAGATACTGTGATCCCTAGCAGTAAGAGAAGCCAGGGACAAATGCTCGCCTTATAAAATTACTGTGTAGGAGTTCCCGTCGTGGCACAGTGGTTAACGAATCCGACTAGGAACCATGAGGTGGCGGGTTCGGTCCCTGCCCTTGCTCAGTGGGTTAAAGATCCGGCGTTGCTGTGACCTGCAGTGTAGGTCGCAGACGCGGCTCGGATCCCGCGTTGCTGTGGCTCTGGCGTAGGCCAGTGGCTACAGCTCCGATTGGGCCCCTAGCCTGGGAACCTCCATATGCCGCGGGAGCGGCCCAAGAAATAGCAAAAAGAGAAAAAAAAAAGAAAAAAAAATTACTGTGTAAAATAAATCAAAACCTGTAACACTGACTCTAAAGTAATTAAATTTAATCAAGTGCTCAGGTATAACATAAAAAGAATCACACAAGGTAAAGGGAATCCCCCTAAATATTTAACAGAAAAGGATTATCACCTAACATCTGTGTTCTTACAGAATCTTTGAAACAAAGGAATACCTATCAATTATTTCATTTTGAACAAGTACTGTTTAAGGAGGACTCAAGCAGGAAATGGATGCCATCAGTATCATCTGCTGTACTTTAAAGTCTTCTTAGGCAAATAAACAGAAAAATAATTTAGTCACCACTCCGGCAATACTGTATGTCATACTACAAAGAGTACTTGAAGACTACTTTAAAAAGCATTAACAGCAAGTGGTCCTTGCAAAGACCATACTATTCACCAAAGGAAGAGGGTAAAAAATGTTGATGTTTTATAAATGAAAACTTTTGGATTGGGATGAATTATTTTAAAATTTTTTTCCATAAATGGCCAGTCTAAAATATGTGTATGAAGTTGAAGCTTTAGCTCATACTAAATATAAACTTAATATCCTAAATACACATTTTACATGTTTTGTACATACCCATAGAAAGAATCCAGACAACCAATTCAAGGACTTGTAAACATCTAATAAGCATTTAAAAATTATAAACTAGCTCATAAAACAATAAAAATTAAAAGTAATAACCTGACACATTCTTAGAAAATTAATATCGCAGCAAGTAGAAAATAATAATACTCAATCCTGGTAGGAGAAAAAGTAGAATAGTCAGCATCATATAACATTTACGTTAGTTTAAATAAACATCGCCATACTAGAAAGAAATTTGCAAAAAGCATCTGAAGATGTTAACACTTGCTTTGACCCAATGAGTCTAGTTCTAGTAATCTAATAATCTGAGAAACAAAAAAGTTATTTTAAGTGTTTGTCACAGTGCCATTTATATTAATAAAAAAGTATGAAAGTAAACTAAATGTCCAACATACTTCCAAAAGTATTACGTTATATACCCATTACCATGCTATGCAGCTATGAGAATTATCATTTTCCCAAAAATCCTCAGTAGAGTGACAGTTCAAATAAAATAATAAATACAAGGTGATTCTGTACAAAATATCTATTTACATAGAAAAATAAGAATGACATCAAAATAAAAGTGGCTATCTCTTAAATTCCACTATTTGATTTTTAAAACATAACTTACCCACTTCCAAAAACTATTTGAGGATATTTAAAATTAAAAAATCTGGGCATTCCCACTGCGGCACAGTGGGTTAAGAATCCAAATGCAGCGGCTTGGGTCACTGCAGGGGAAGGCAAGAGTCTGATCCCCAACACAGCACAGTGGGTTAAAGGATCCAGCATGCAGTATACATCACATGCCACAGCTGTGGCTCAGATTCAATCCCTGGCCTGGGAACTTCCACCTGCTGTGAGTGTAGCCATAAAAATTAAAAATAAATAATTAAACCCATTTATATGAGATGTAAAACCATAAAAACAGGTAAATGGTGAAGTTATTTACTAAAAGAAGATGAATTCACGTGTTTTCGCCACAAAATATTTTCCTTGTCCTCATCAGGAAGAGTGCAGAAACTGCAGGCATACTTCAGATACTGCAGCTTTGGTTCCGGACCACCACAATAAAGCAAGTATCATAGGAAAGTGAGCATTGCCATAATGTGAGTCATACAATTTGTTTAGTTTCCCAGTGCATATAAAGACTATGTTTACACTATATTGTAATCTGTTAAGTGTGCAAACAGCATTATGTCTTAAAAAAACAATGTATATACCTTAGTTAAAAACATTACTGCTAAAAGAATGCTACCCATCATCTGACAAGGGAGGGTTGCTGCCATGGAACCTTCAATTTGTAAAAAAAAAAAAAAAAAAAAAAAAAGGCATCTGCAAAGCACAATAAAATGAGGCATGTCAGTATATTATATTAAAATATTAAAATATTCAACATAAGAGCCTGGAAGAAGACACCAAATTTATTTATTGGGAATGGAGCAAACTTTATTCACATTCTTTTAAAGCAAAATGTGCAGTACTTGAAAAATGGCTAATAAAAGCACTGAACAAGACACAAGTTAGTTATGTCAGGGCTTCATAATCTTTCTTCAAAAAGACTTATTTGTTATTACTTAAAAAAAATCCACCAAGGCCATGAGATTTCAAGGAAAAAAATGAATTACCTAGAAGAATCTAAGTGACTTCTAAACATGACTCCACCCAGAATCCAAATCACATACAAACTCATCTAACTATACCCAAATGTGTAAACACACATGGCTCACTGGGGTCCAGGGAAGTCATTATTACACTCCTATGTTTGACACTAGCTGAAGTTTCTTGCTATTTTACCCTTAAACTGTTTCTTTAATGACCTGCATATCAAATTTTAAACCTCTCAGAAACTATGAAATAAATTTTTGTTGCCATCTGCTTTGGTTATTTTAAGGATTAAATAATGATCTGCCATTTCAGAATGCCTAGAATCTAGAAACTATTCAATAAATGCTGATGTTTTCTATAAAATAATTTCTATCAATAAAGAATTTAAGAATCTACAGTAACAAGGCCATGTATCATTCATTATTCCCTCACTCTTGACTTTACTTTTAAATATGGTACACTAGGAGTTTCCACTGTGGTGCAGTGGGTTAGGAATCCACTGCAGAGGCACGGGTTCAACCCATGGCCCAGTGCAGTGGGTTAAAGGACCCAGTGTTGCCACAGCTGCGATGTAGGTCGCAGGTGTGGCTTGGATTCAATCCCTGGCCCAGGAATGTCCATATGCTGTAGGTGCAGCCATAAAAATAGATAGATAGATAGATTAAAAAAATATTTTCAAAAATGGTACATTATGAAAGAATCATTATCATTAACTTACAAGCTAAGTTAAGGGAATAAAGGCTTAAATTACACCCACACGGTGACACAGATTCTCTCGGGAAGAATGTTATCTCAAGATGACTATGGTCATGATAAACTACTACGACGTGTGCTAGATTTATCAGAAAATTAGAATAAAAGGTTAATTTTGTCTCAAGTTACCAAAATTAGGAGTTCCCATCATGGCTCAATGGTTAACGAATCCGACTAGGAACCATGAGGTTGCGGGTTCAATCCCTGGCCTTGCTCAGTGGGTTGAGGATCCGGCGCTGCCATGAGCTGTTGTGGTGTAGGTTGCAGATGTGGCTTGGATCCCGCGTTCCTGGGGCTGTGGCATAGGCCGGCGGCTACAGCTCCAATTAGACCCCTAGCCTGGGAACCTCCATATACCGCAGCAGCGGCCCAAGAAATGGCAAAAAGACAAATAAATAAATAAATAATTACCAAAATTAATTTCAAATACCAATTGCTTCTCTTGCACATTAGTGTCTCTGTTCAAAGATGAATCACTTATATTACCTATTTACAAACGGATAACACAAATGTTACATATCTACATAAATATCTAAGAATTACTTCATTATAATGCTTTTTCTTTTTTAATTGATGAACATAAACTAAACTCTAAGAACCAGTTTGTGACTCATCAATCTTGGGTTCCATATGTACAGAAATTCTCACTTAAAGATAGTTTCACAAACTTCAGGCACCAAAAATTTCCTGAATACATCAAATAAAAGGAAACTATAAAATTTCATCTTAGATTACAAATCACTTCACTTATTTTAGTTACAAAATAACATTCCCCCTTATTTTTTTCATCTTGACTCTGTCACTATTAGTTTCAAATTTTTATTTTTGGTTAGGTGGGTCAAATCCATTGTAGAACAGGCGAAATGTGATGTTCAAGACAAAATGCAATACCAAAATAAATTTTCTATAAAATTCTTTCTAGTTAAAATTGTTTTTAAGAGAAGCTATAATATGCTTTGAAAAAAAATCCTTATACCTACTCCCAATACATGTTGGGTCTGTTAACTTTCTGATTTCTGTGCGGTGTTAAATTAAAACAATTAGATTAGCCCTAAATAATATGTACAGGGCCCTAGACAACATGATGTCAACTTTAAAGTATAAATATTTTATTAAAAACTCAACAGTATTTCTTCATTACAGCTTTTGTTTTGGGAGAGAAGATGAGAGTAGTAAAAGGAATATAACTGATATAATTTTAACTATTCTGATGAGTTTAGGTTTTTTTCTTGTAATAGCATTCATATGCCCTCTTACCTGAGAAGGAAAAAAAGGTAACAATTTCTTAAATTCCAAAATGAGAGTCATTATACTTACTGGAATTTAACAGGCCCTCTCCCATTTGGCAAAATGGGAGAAAAGTGGTACAGACAATAAAATCATACCTAAGAGAGATGTCTCCTTGGCAAATGCTGCAGCAATAGCTGGGTCCAATGCAGGCTGTCCATCCCCAGATGGGAGATCAGGTCGAGTATAATCTCTACTTTTATCATTGTTGTATTTTACATTCAAATTCACGAGTTTGGAAAAATCAATCCTTAGGGTACAGCAAGCATTATAAATATTCTGACCATCTAGGGCCTGTAAAAGTAAACAAAGGTGTATCAGCAATCTTAAAAAATAAAAATTAATAAAAGTATAACTTTGACAATAAAACTCAACAATGAAAACCTGCACATGAAAGTCACCCAGAAAGGGATCAAATTCCATACTTTGTTCTTTGCTATCCCAGCTATACGTACATTGGTTTCCACAAATATTACCTCCCTTAAATAGACAGTGCTACTTTAATCCAAAATATATTCAGTTAAACATACGTGCTAATACCTTTAATTTTACAAAATCTGCAAATATTTTAATACAAAAAAAATTAACAAGAGTCACCAAAGCAGTACCCTAACATTTGCATAATACTTTAAAGTAAACTTTATAATACACATATTTTTTGCTGGATGGTAATACTTGTAAAAATTGATAATAGGTATAAGGTAACTTCTCTTGATGCCACATTAAATAAGGTGCCTCAAGACAAATATTACTATGATGCATAACAGCAACTCCTACGAAACAGAACAAAAACTATTATTTTCCTTAACCTGCAATGGTGGACCTGAATCAGAAAAACCCGTTGAATAAAGAAGTCCTATGTCATCCCAGGAAAGTTTTGGAATAGAAGAGTGCAATCCATGGAGTTGAAAGCCTACATTTGATTAGGTCATCGTGAGCAAGTTATTTAACCTTTCTGAATCTTAGACTCTTTCTGCAGCTAGAAAACAGAGATGACAATAGCTACCATGCTTCCTCACAGGGTTACTGAGGTCTACATAAAAGATCACACATGGAGGAGTTCCCGTCGTGGCGCAGTGGTTAACGAATCCGACTAGGAACCATGAGGTGGCGGGTTCGGTCCCTGCCCTTGCTCAGTGGGTTAAGGATCCGGCATTGCCGTGGGCTGTGGTGTAGGTTGCAGACACGGCTCGGATCCCGAGTTGCTGTGGCTCTGGCGTAGGCCGGTGGCTACAGCTCCGATTCAACCCCTAGCCTGGGAACCTCCATATGCCACGGGAGCGGCCCAAGAAATAGCAACAACAACAACAACAACAAAAAAGATCACACATGGAAAAGTGCATCATGAATTATAAAGGACTATGCTGCTGTTACAACTTTTATGTTTTTTTCTGTTCCTATATAATCACCATTTCTACTCCAGCTGGACAGAAGCCTGGAACAAACTAGAGAACAGGGGAATACACTGTTAATTTTTCATTAGAAGAATAAACATTTACTGTGTCAAACAACAGTTCAGAAATGAAGAACATGTTTTAGCTCTATAAATCACCTCAAAAATGAAACAGTTCTTCTGATAACAGAACATGCACAGATCAACCCTGATGCTTACACAGACCAAGACCTATTAGGTACATAAACATAGAACTATATAAAAAGTAGACCAATACATACATCACATTTGTATGACTTTTTTCCTTTTTTTGCCTTTTTTTTTTTTTTTTTTTTTGCTTTTTTAGGGCTGCACCCACGGCATATGGAGGTTCCCAGGCTAGGGGTCCAACTGGAGCTACAGCTGCTGGCCTATGCTACAGACACAGCAACACGGGATCCAAGCTGTGTCTGTGACCACCACAGCCATGGCAACGCTGGACCCTTAGCCCACTGAGCGAGGCCAGGATCAAACCTGCAACCTTAGGGTTCCTAGTCAGATTCGTTTCCAAAGGGCCACAATGGACATGCCCACTATATTTTTTAAAATCTTTTTAGGGCCACACCTGTGGCATATGGAGGTTCCCAAGCTAGGGGTTCAATCAGAGCTGTAACCACTGGCCTACACCACAGCCACAGCAATGCCAGATCCTTAACCCACTGAATCAGGCATCAAACCTGCATCTTCATGGAAGCTAGTCGGATTCATTTCCGCTGAGCCAGGATGGGAACTCCCTTGTATGACTATTTTAATTGCCATATTGTTGACCAAATAAAGTAACTAAAGCAAACTTAAAAATAGTCAAGCATGTCCTGTTATGGAAAAAGCCTCTATAACTGCTTAAGTATATAGAGCTTGTAATTAAAATATGCCCACTCTGAAAGAAAACTCTTTAATATACAAAACTGAGTTTTACATGAATATATTTACCAAGCTAAAAACTAAGCTAAAAACACAAGCTCACCTAGTTCAATACAATACTGGTGAAAACTCACTTAAAAGGATTACATACACATCAGGATTTGAATTATATTTGAATTAGGGAAGGTACCTATCATCACATGAGAATGAAAGCCGAGGACCAACTCTCTCAGCCAGAGTAATTAAGTATTAATTCAATTCTCTGCTGTAAAGGCAAACAAAGCACTGAAAATAGGTCTTCCCTTACTCATTCCTATAGGGAAAATGCTAAGGCACCTAACAGAATCACTGTCTCGACCCAATATACGAATATCGAAAGATGAGCAGAAAAATTCACTCTTGGGTAACTATTTCAATAGTATCATACAAAAAAAATCTGGTGTAAGAAAAGACCTGGTTTGGGGTCATAGGACCTAGATCAATGCAAAGAGTAAAGTACTGATACAGAATTACTATCTTCACAACAAGGAGTTTCTTTGGAGCCGAATTCTCTTAAAGAGACTGAGTGCCGAGTATCTGCAATGCATACGCTAAATGTTAAGAGAGCCTTCTAGAAACATTCGACATTCTTCTAATTAAAAAAAACCAAAATTATGTAGACCGAAGATACATAGTATAACAAAGATACAAGAGTTAGAGAAATCAGCAAACAATGTAAATGAAAACTGCCTGTTAGCAACAGAAGAGAGGTAGCAACAGAAGAGAGGAACAAGAGCTGAAGACGTATAAGGAAAGAAGTCTAGGTACTGTCAATAGTTGGCGGAGGTTAAGATGACTACAAATGAGCTAAACAGAAAAAAAAATTACACTATATATGCAATATTTCTGACAGTTAAAGCTCAAGTTAATTTGCAGAAAGACTTCTCGAATGTGTCTATGCAAAGGGAAAGTTTGAAGAGTACACAAAAACATCAGGAAAAATACGGCAATAATATGATAAACACAGTAAAGACACAGGATGCATAGTTAACAACAGAGTGAAACACGGCACATAGACTGAAAACAGGAAAAGCCACACTGAAACTACTTCCGTTATATGTCAATGTTTACTATAACCTATGTATCAATTTTCTTGGAGATTGCTGGGGATGGGGGTTAAAGGTTTAGCACTTGCTCAAGGGAATCCTTTAAATTCTTTGAATATCTAACTTTAGCTAGTCATGAAAAATTTCAAAATCAAGAACAAAAAGTTTCATTATGTTAATAATACTTTAATTTGCATTTCTTTTATAATCAGCGATGTTGAGCATTTTTTCATGTGTTTGTTGGCCATCTGTATATCTTCTTTGGAAAATGTCTTTTGCCCATTTTTCCATTGATTGATTGGCTTTTTTGCTGTTGGATTGTGTAAGTTGTTTATATATTCTAGAGATTAAGCCCTTGTCCGTTGCATCATTTGAAACTATTTTCTCCCATTCTGTAAGTTGTCTTTTTGTTTTCTTTTTGGTTTCCTTTGCTATGCAAAAGCTTTTCAGTTTGATTAGGTCCCATGGGTTTATTTTTGCTCTAATTTCTATTGCTTTGGGAGACTGACCTGAGAAAATATTCATGATGTTGATGTCAGAGAGTGTTTTGCCTATGTTTTGCCTGAGTTTGATGGTGTCCTGTCGTATATTTAAGTCTTTCAGCCATTTTGAGTTTATTTTTGTGCATGATGTGAGGGTGTGTTCCATGAGATACCACCTCACACCAGTCAGAATGGCCATCATCAATAAATCCACAAATAACAAGTGCTGGAGGGGCTGTGGAGAAAAAGGAACCCTCCTGCACTGTTGGTGGGAATGTAAACTGGTACAGCCACTATGGAGAACAGTTTGGAGATACCTTAGAAATCTATACAGAGAACTTCCATGTGACCCTGCAATCCCACTCTTGGGCATCTATCTGGATAAAACTCTACTTAAAAGAGACACGTGCACCCGCATGTTCATTGCAGCACTATTCACAATAGCCAGGACATGGAAACAACCCAAATGTCCATCAACAGATGATTGGATTCGGAAGAGGTGGTATATATACACAATGGAATACTACTCAGCCATAAAAAAGAATGACATCATGCCATTTGCAGCAACATGGATGGAACTAGAGACTCTCATACTGAGTGAAATGAGCCAGAAAGACAAAGACAAATACCCTATGTTATCACTTATTACTGGAATCTAATATCCAGCACAAATGAACATCTCCTCAGAAAAGAAAATCATGGACTTGGAGAAAAGACTTATGGCTGCCTGATGGGAGGGGGAGGGAGTGGGAGGGATCGGGAGCTTGGACTTATCAGACACAACTTAGAATAGATATACAAGGAGATCCTGCTGAATAGCATTGAGAACTTTGTCTAGATACTCATGTCGCAACAGAACAAAGGGTGGGGGAAAAAATGTAATTGTAATGTATACATGTAAGGATAACCTGACCCCCTTGCTGTACAGTGGGAAAATAAAAAAATTTTAAAATAATAATAATAATAATACTTTAGGCCAATTTACTTCCCAACATAAATACCACCCCAGATTAGATCATGCAGGGTTTTCCTAAAACATGCCCAAATCATTAATTTCATCATAAATCCTCCAATGACATTAATGTGGAATATACAGATTGTTAAGCACAAAAAAGGCTAAACAGAATTAAGCAGATGTCAAAGAGAATCTGCCCAAGAAAACAGAAAAGGAAATTTCATTAGTTTTCTCAAAGAATCTGCATAAAGCAGTAAGTATCAAGTAAGAAGAAATGAATGACATGTTCTTACTGCTGCAAATATTTTACCTAATGTTTACATATTTTTACTATTAGTAACTAATGAATCCATTGCATGTTAAAATAGAGTGACCATTATAAAAGGACTGCCAAAAGACACAGTGTCATGTCCAGCGTCAACTGTGCACATTCCTAATAGAAACAGGCAATACTCCTATAACAAGGTCCTACTGTATTTAGGGGACAGGGGACTCTATTCATGGGGAACATACTCAATACCTGTGATAAACCATAGCAAAAAATATGAAAAACATACATGTATAACTGAGCCACTCTGCTATACAGCAGAAATTAACACAACACTGTAAATTAACTGTACTTAGGTAAAATTAAGAAAGCAACACTACTACTGAAAAGCTGTCTCTAATAACATATAAGCAAACAGGTATTTTCTACCACATGTGTTATAACTTCAGAACTGTATAAAACAACTTTTAAAAGTCCAGGTGAAAAGGAGGTTAATTCTATTTCTCGAAAATATGGAAAGTGAAAGATATAGAAAGCCAAATCTTTGTTTGCCCAATACACTGCTTGCCAATAAACAAGATTTCTGAAAAAGGCATTAGGGTATTTTCTTTAATAAATGTGAGGATCATTTAAAACAATTTACTTTCTATTTGATAATTACGATTGCTACTATCACTTGTGATCACTGCCCTAAATGCCAACCCTCAATATACACAGCATTACCTTTTATGTTGACCTACATTTTTTTTTTTGCTTTTGTTTTTTTGGGGGGGCCGCACCTGCAGCACATAGAGGTTTCCAGCCTAGAGGCTGAATTGGAGCTGTAGCTGCTGCTGGCCTATGCCACAGCCACATCAGATCCGAGCCAAGTCTTCAACGGACACCACACCTCACAGCAACACCAAATCCTTAACCCACTGAGCAAGGCCAGGGATTGAACCTGTGTCCTCGTGAATGCTAGTCAGATTCATTTCTGCTGAGCCATGACAGAAACTACGACTTGGCTTTTTAAAGAGTCTAGACTGTAACAGACATCAACCTCAGGACAAATTCGGGAGAGGGGTTACATTTTTCCCCTTCTATCCTCACTAATAAAACTCTACTGTTGGTATGTTTTCTGAGTTGCTATTCTCTTATAAAGCAAAATGCTAGAGGGAAAGAATTCCAATTAACTGAAAGTAACTGCCAAAGATCATAACCTAGAATATGGAAGGAGTTTGGTTGGCTCTGTCACTCAAGCTACGTGTACATGGCAGATTCTCAGGGCTTTCAAAACAAAACAAAACAAAGAGTAGTGGGCTCCCAAAGACTGTTAGTTCAGAATGGCCTAAGAGCCCCATTTTTTTTATAAGCAATCTATATGATAAGAATGTAGAAAGGCTCTGGATCATACTTTAAATACTATAAATTCTCTTCCCCAAAAACCTAAAGGTACACTCTGCCTGCTAAATGAATATTCAGTGCATAAATGATATTTTTTTCATTCTCTCATTCATATGAACTATCACTGCAGAAACAGAGAGGAAGGCTTGAAGTTCCCTTCACAAACTTATTCCTTATCTATAAATTTTAGATGACCTCAACTGCTTTAACAAGCATAAAAACATAGCAACTGAATCACAAAGTTTAGAACCAACTCATTTTATAATGTACATCAATAACTGCTAGGCGTGAAGAAATCTATAGCAAACCAGATGCTGGGAAAGTTGTGACACAGCTTGAGTAAGTCCAATACCTACAATACACCACACACTGTGCCGGGTTCTAGGAACGTAGCAGAGAACAAAGCAGACATGATACCTACTCTTATATAACTTAGAGTCCAACAGAAAAATATAGATATTTAACAAATATATAAATGTAATGTGTGGCAGTGAGAACTAAGAAAGGAAGGTATCTAATCTAGTTCAAAGTTTACAGATGACCTAAGAGACTTCAAATCTGAGGGGCATAAAGAGCTAAGTAAAAAGTTTTAGCAAGTAAAAGAGCAAGTTGTGAGCTTATGAGATCTGAGAAAATACAGCATACGCAAGCACAAACATAGGTTTGATATACTTAGAGGTATGAGATGAGACTGGAGAGTCAAGACTTGGGGTTTTGTCAGCTCTGTTGAGGAAGGAGGACTTTATACTAAGGACAAAAATCAGGGAGTTCCCGTCGTGGCTCAGTGGTTAACGAACCCGACTAGTATCCCTCAGGACAGAGGGTCAATCCCTAACCTTGCTCAGTGGGTTAAGTATTCAGCATTGCCGTGAGGTGTGGTGTCGTTCGCTGACATAGCTTGGATCTGGCATTGCTGTGGCATAGGCGAGCAGCTGTAGCTCCAATCTGACCCCCGACCTGGCAATTTTCATATGCCATGAGTGGGCCCTGAAAAAAGACCAAAAAACAAACAAACAAACAAAAAAACCCAAAGCATTCACTGAAGGGCACTGAGAAAGCAAGAAAGGAAGAAATACAACTTTAAGTTGAGATCATTCTTAATATTCAAAGTGGTGAGTTTAGTCAGAAGGCCAATGAAGCACAGATTTAAGAGAGGATGGCTTGAAACAGTACTACTGGTTCATATACTAGCAGCCCAGGTCACTCCGCATGAAGAGAAGGAGTTTGTGTCAGAATTTATATCAACGTCAGGAGTTCCCATTGTGGCTCAGTGGAAACGAATCTGACTAGTGTCTGTGAGAACACAGGTTCAATCCCGGCTAAGAATCCGGCGTTGCTACGAGCTGTGGTGTAGGCTGGCAGCTGCTGCTCTGATTCAAGATTCGATCTGTAGACTGGGAACCTCAACACGCCCCAGGTGCAGCCCTAAAAAAGACCAAAAAAAAAAAAATTTAAATCAACATCGACACTAAATACAGTACAGCCAAAAATATGCTGATTTGTATTTTGGTACAAGCTCCTTGTAGCCTCAGATACCAGAAATTTGACTAACTTAAACTATAGTGATGGCAAGAGAGTTGAAGACAAAAGGATAGATTCAATAGAAATTTAGGATCTAGACAATAAGATTTGATGATAGGCTGAAAGGAAGAGGAAAAAAAATTTAGTATTTCTTGGCTTCTTAGATTGATTGGTACCTTGACCTTTCACATAGGAAAATACCAGAGGTTGAAGGATTTTTTTATATGTATCTTTGGGGAGGGTGGTGGCAGGGGTAAGAGAGTTTACTTGAACATGCTGAGTCTGTTCGAGTGCCCCACAGTCCACAGGGTTCCTACCCTGGGTCTCCTAGAAGAGGTCTGAGCTAGAAGAGTCATGTGAGTTCTGTCAGAATCACAAAGGTGCAACTGAGCTATGAGGACAGGTGAGGTCCCCCTGGCAGAAGAGGGATGAAAAAAGAAAGAAGAAGTCAGAGAGGTGGGATAAATCTAGATGAGAAGTGTCAGAGACCAGGAGAAAAGAACATTTTTAAGAAAGGGAATAGCTCAGTGTCAAGTGATACCTAGAGGACAGGCAGATAATTCTGCTGACATTTAGCTACTCCAGTGATCACTGGTGATCCTGGGAAGAACAACTTGGGTAAATGGAGGCTAAAACCAAAGCACAATCATTAAAGAAAGATGAGAGGATAGTAAGTGTCATCAGCAAACAAAGACAGCTTTACTTAAGAAGTGTGGTTATACGAAAAGGGAGAAGAAACAAGGGGATACGAGGACAGATATGTGGAATTAAGGATAAATTCATTTAAAAAATGAGAGACACTTAAGTATACCTGAAATACGAGGTGGCCAAAGTAGAGAAAAATATAACAGAGAGAGAAAGAAAGATAGTGCAAAGGCTCTTAGGCAGAGAGGATGGGATCTGGTGTCTACCAGCCTTAGAAATATCTATGCCTTTATTTAGAAGGTATGCATGGGTATAAGTAGATTTTTGTGAGACTATGTGGGTATAAGTAGATTTTGCGAGAAAAGCTGATGGACTTTCCATTTGACAGTTTCTATTTTTACAGAGAAGCAGTAGGCAAGGTCATAAGAAAGAGTGAAGAGAGACTTGATGCAAACAGAAATTTCCATCTGATACAGTCATTGTGAAAAATGGGAGAACATGCTGACTGAAGAAATATGGTGAGATTTTTCAAGCAGAGTAGAGGGCCTATTTACAGCTGGTGCTGATGAATTTAAACTGGTACCAACTGCTTAGATTATGTAGTTATTCTCTAGGCACATTCAACAGTCCAGATAAAAGCATGAAGAAAAATTACTAGAGTCATCAAAAGTGTATGTTTGAAGGAGTTCCTGTCGTGGCTCAGTAGTAACGAACCCGACTAATATCCATGAGGATGCAGGTTCTATCCCTGGCCTTGCTCAGTGGGTTAGGGATCTGGCGTTTTCATGAGCTGTGGTGTAGGTCGCAGCTGCAGCTTGGATCCTGCGTGGCTGTGGCCAGCAGCTGCAGCTCTAATTAACCTTTAGCCTGGGAACTTCTGTATGCCATGGGTGTGGCTCTGGATTATAATGGAGCAAGAAAGTTTAGAAAACAAACTCCTTTTTTCTTTTCTAAAATGTGAAATATAATTGAGTTCAGATATCAGAATAAAAACTTGGTAAATTATAATCACCTAATTTCTTAGAATAACAATTGTAGATCTTTGTAGAAAAGTCCCAAGTGAGTTTATATAAACATTCACAAGACCTATAGTTTAATGCTTGCAATCTATGCAGAGAAGATTGGTTAAATGAAAACCTCAAATACTGGAAGATATATATAAACTACTTTCCCCAATGAATTATATAGCCCCAATGTAGTATAATTCCAATTCAAATTTCATTTCATTGGTCCGTTACCAAATAGTCTTCTGGATCAGAAGGGAATTGCAAAAATATATTCCACGTTAAGAAAAACATGCACTATATTTAGATTTGTTTGAAGCTATGAAAAATGCCGAGAACATGGCTTCTAGACTGTCTGCTATTGATCAAACCTCATACCACAATGATTTTGGTAACCCTTTAAATATAAATATCTCCAAAGGTGGAGGGCTGCAGCATGTTTACAATTATTTTGATAAAAAGAACTCTAGTTAACTTATTCCTGGAAAGAGAAATATAATAAGGTCATGCAAATTGGGAACCAGTGAGTAGCAACACTGAGAAAAGTAGACTAAAAAATGTCTGCCTTACAGATAGTGTATTTTATAAGTAATTTACCTCTTTAAATCTTAGCACCCCTTGGAGTTCCTATTGTGGTTCGATGGTTAATGAATCCGAATAGGAACCATGAGGTTGCAGGTTCGATCCCTGGCCTTGCTCAGTGGGTTAAGGATCCGGTGTTGCTGTGGCTGTGGCGTAGGCCGGTGGCTACAGTTCCAATTGGACCCCTAGCATGGGAACCTCCATATGCCATGGCAGCGGCCCAAGAAATGGCAAAAAGACAAAAAAAGAAAAAATCTTAGCATCCCTTTGTAACATAAGAAAAAATCCTGTTCTATTTACAAAATAGTCAGAAAAATGAGCTAACAACACTGGGTAAGCCATTTCAATTATGTTATTATTACTAGTATAGCATTTCTGCTACCTGAAGCTATTTTGGATCCCCAAATGAGATTCTCAGGGTGGAATGCAATGAGACAATAATTAAAAATGGTCTGGTACCAAACAAGCTATCCTGATCTGGAGGAAGCAATGAAGTAATAGTCAATAATTACTCTGAAAGTAAAAGGATGACAGGGAGAAAGGAGGTTAGAACAATTTAACCTAGTTGATTTAATGGTTTAATAACAATGGTATAGTAATAAACGTTTAATGGTTTAATAATGAAATAATAACAATGAGATAATATGGCATAAGAAGTTAAAGCGACAGAAAAAGGTAGATTTAAATAAGACACCTAGACAGAAGATGAAGCATTTAGAAGCAAAGAGGTGGTATGTAGTTTTTAATGATAGCCATGACATGGGTGGATTTTACTACTTTTGAATAGTTTCTTACTCTTCCAATATAGCAACAAAAAGGTAAGTGAAGTGAATAAAAAGGAGACTAGGGACTTACTGAGAAAACTTAAAGAAAAATATTTAAAAAGAATACTGGAAGTAAACTGAGAGCCTATAAAAGCATCTGAGCAACATATTGTATTAATATATTTCAGCCAAACTACCTTATAGCTAAATTAATTACTTTGAAACTTCTACTGTAAAACTTAAAATCTTATACAGGTATGCATGTACATCAAACAAAAACACAATATAAGCCTATATTATAGATACCTACAAATATGTACATTGTTAAAAATAAACATTTTTTATTACTAGGTTTTTCTAACATTATCTTAATGACAGCAATCTGTGTCATTTAAAATGCTATATGGTACTAAGTTACACCAGTATTAATAGCATTAGCTATATACATAGATATGGGGATATATATAAATAAATATTGGCTGCTGAAAATTACCATAATCTCAATAAAAAGCTAGACTTACTAGTTTTGCTTGCTGAGCATTTACTGGATCACCATACTGGAGGAGAGCTTGAAACTGGTTATTTTTTGTAAATGTGATTATCTTCAATACAGCACCAAACTTAGAAAATATCTGTTGACACATTAAAAATCAATTAAAACAAATTTTATCTACTACATTATTATTTCTCCAATTTACAGATAAATATTGAAATTAAATTAAACTTACTTGGTGAAGAACATCAAGTGTTACAGGGTAATACATGTTGTCAATAATTATTCTAAGTACTGGACTCTGGGCTGGAGTCACTGCACTCTCACTAACTGTGGTGCCGCTAAGAGGAGTATTTGCTGTCTGGACAGCCGTCACAGCTTGAAGAACTGCTTGAGCACGCTGAAAATCCAAAGACAAGCACCTTAGAAACACTATCCGTATCTTTAGGTGAAGATATACTTTGCTACATGTTACGCCATTAGTTCAATTCTTTCCTAGAACATATCTAGATTAAATAAATACTTTTGAGCACCTGCCATGAGCCAGGTTTTGTCTGTTTATAACTCAAGTATTCTACTAGTATTTATTTCAAAATAATCATCTAAGGTTTGGGATGAATGCTGAACAAGAAAAGACAGGCCATGTAATTCATCCCAAGAGAACAAGATACAGTTTGACATACTCATATTAACAGAAAATGTTTTATTTTAAACAGAAACTTTCAGAAACAAAATTTTAATCTAATATTATTCACGCCATAAAAAGAGACACATGGTAAACCACAACAAGGGGAGATTTATCCAAAAGAACTCCCATAAAGCTTATTATTTCTAATAAATCCTAAATAGGAACATTCAGGAACAAATCAAGCCTTTTTTTTCAAACTAGTATAACTTCTGAATCTAAAATAATTAAAGCAGAAATTGATGTATGCCATAGTACAAAACCACAGAAATTTCAGGAATGCTTCAAGATAAAATATGAAGAATTATTTTTCCACACATGAATGCACAATTTTCTTATTACGACTAATAAGATATTGCTAATTGAACCATGACAGACCATCTTGATTTGAGATTTTAAAATGTGAAAATACATATGGAATTGAAAAAATACAGAATTTTTAGGAAATCTGTCAACTAAATATATTAAATGCCTTCAAAAGACTACCCTTATTACTATTATTCCTTTCCTATTATTACTGGCAGATTCACTGATAAGGAAATAGTATCTTCCCACCTTATCTGGGGTCAGAAAACCTATATAAAGGCAAAGAACAGTTAAATATAATGATGACAAATACCTCTACATTGCTCTACAGTTTGAAAAGAGCTGTACTGGCAGATGAATAGTATAATAAAGCACAGTGATGAATGAAAAAGGACAGCACAAAATGAGGACACTTATGAGAATAAAGAACAATCAGTGCTTGCTTCGGCAGTTCATACACTAAAATTGGAACAATACAGAGAAGATTAGCATGGACCTATGCAAACATAACCCCCAAATTCATGAAGTGTTACATTTCTGGGGAACCTATTACTAATGGTGGTTTTAGTAATCATTCTGCAATATATCAAATCAACAAGCTACAGGCCTTAAAACTCACACCAGGTCATCTACCAATCATACTCAATAAAGGTGTAGAGGATGGTCATTTCAGTAAAATATTCCATAACCAGGATACCATAAGGCTTGCTAGTCAAAGAAATCACATACTCATCTAGTCAAACTTCACCACCTAAATGTTAATTATGATCTATAAACTTAAGTTAGCCAAAGTGACTCATTAATTCAAATCCAACATTTTGAAACAAATATTTTTTAAAAAGATACATTTATACCATTATAGAGAATAGTTATAAAAAAAGATAAAAGGATTTCTAGAGCAATGTTTAATTTAAATATCTGAATATATTTGACCCAATACATATTTATTATTTTAAGCACTCACTGCAATGTCACTTTCTTCGTTAGTGAACATGTCTTTACATACGTTTATTATAACAAGCATGGAACTATCACAACTTTGAACAACTCTAGCATTTGCTACTTCATATAACGGAATGTCTTTTTAAAACAGGAATCGCAGGAGCATGGAATACTACACAAACAGTATGAAAAGTTATGTTTCTTCTGGAACCCAGGCACCCTGGCTACTTTACCCTACACACCCTCACCAATATTACCTTGGGTATCCTTCCAGGGACATCCACATAGACATGTATATATGTACTCTAAACAAGCATGTAAGTACTTAATTAGGTACTGCATACTTGTCTTTCCAATACTATTCATTGTTCTCCATCTCCATTTTTACCTTAATCAATAATTATGTTCTCCATTATCATTAACAAATATCTTCATACATTTTTAAAAAATGGGGCAGAGATGGCTTGCCAATCTAGATTTTATTAAATTTCATACTGAAAGCAATCATAAACGAAGGACACAAATTGTAAGCGTATACAGCTCAATATTACCAATTGAACATATCTATGAAAGGACTCTCTAGATTTAAAAAGAGAACATTACCAGCACTCCAGAAGCCGCACACACGTGTTCTCCCAATTATATAACTGGAATCCTGCGGTATGTGTTCTACTTTGGTCTGGCTTCTTGCAATTAACATGGTTTTTACGATAATCATCCAAGTTCTGGAGGCACCAGTAGCTTATTAATTCTTTTTACTGACAATAACCTAGTCAATGAATATACCACAACACATTCTACTGCTGCTGAACGTACGGATCGTTTCCAGCTTTGGGTTTCACAGTGTGTGCTGTCAACTTTCTCATACCTATCTTTCGACACACACACGTTTTCTCAGGTATATAACTAGTAGAATTACTAAATCAAAGATTATGTGTATGTTTAGCTTAAGTAGATATTTCAAGGTTTTAAAAACAATTCTATCAATTTATATTCCCATCACTTGAGTTCAAGTTTCTCTACACTGTTCCAACATTTGGTATTACCTGTCTTAATTTTAGCCATTATGGTAGTACACAGCAATATCTCAGTGATTTTAATTTGTATTAAAGATTCTTAATCCAAACCTAATTCACTCTCTACATCAGAGGATGGCTTTGAGGCAAACTAGCTAATGGGAAACCTGAGAATGCCTACCAACTTGGCCATGCAACACGCTAAATAGAAAGGTGATGCAATGGCAGGCGGGCCACAACAGTGCAGGCAAAAGTGTCAGCACAGAAACACAAAGGCCTCAAAATACAATATATGAGAAAGCATACTGGATTACAGAACCTACAATTACTATTGGGATGGAAGCATACTCAAATAACAGTGGGAGGAGCCATAAGACAGAACAAGTAATCATCTCAGAAAGGGCCTTTATCTTGAGCAAGAAAAAGATCTGAAGATTTGCTGCAGGAGGATAACTTAGATTTGTGCATTTAGAAAGACAGACACACACACACACAGAGCTGTACTGGTAAGAAAGAATTTAAGAGGAAAATTATGAAAGGAGACCAGTAAGAGAGCTATTTTATATAATATAGCCAAGAGCTGACTGTATCTGAGCTGTTGAAGTAGCAAGAAAGAAGAAATCTAGGCAGACACTGAGAAGAGTGAATTCACTGGACTTGATGATTTGATGAAAGGTTATGGAGGAACTCACGGTTGACACACACATTTGTTTCTTCTATTACAAAACCCTATTACAACGCCTATAAATGAATACAAAATGGAATAAACACAGACACAGACGAGAGAAGGTCATCACTGAGAATAATTTTATCAAATCCTGAAACACAGAAAATGAATGGAACTAAATGGACAGATGACACAGTGGACATGTACCAAACAGGGTTTGCACTGCTAGCAGCCACAGGAATCAGATTAGAAATTGGCAGGTACACAGGAGGAGGGAGATGGTGAAAGAGTTAACAGGGTTAAAAGAGTTAACAGAAAGTCTAGCTAACAAACAGCTCAGTTCCTCTCCCCCTACCCCACACCCTTTAATAGTGAAATAGCAAAAATAAAGGCAACGACCAAATGCTTCCTTAAAAGAACAGAAACTCTAAAGGAAGTTTCACTGTCCAAGAATGAAGACTTCTTTGGCATTTGGGAGAATCCCAGCTTAGTATCCAACTCCTTATTACCTTACTCTAGAGGAAAACATGCAAGTGTCAAAAGACCTAATCATCCAATCTGAAATATAAACAGACAATGAGGGTGGGTAGGAGGAAGACAGGGAAAGAGAGAACAAGATAAACATAATAGCTAATACTAACGAAATTAGGAAATACAGTCAAGTATTTTAAAAAATACAATTATTAACTGTAAAGAATGACTAACTGCAATTAAAAAGGATGATCAAAGAAAAAGATTTTGAAAATCAAAAACACAGCTGTCAGAAAAAGTTTTTTCAACATAAGGAGTACTGTATTGATTGTCCCCTGTGTCTGGAATAATCCAAACTGTAATTACTAAGTGGTTATTCTCCAACCACTTTGAAATGTGCTCCCTAAATATCACTTCCTAATAGGACTTTCACTTGTTAGCCTATTTAAAATTACTAATCCCCCTTCCCTACATACATCTATCTATAGATGCCTTGTCTTTATCCTGTACACATCATTTTCATTTCAATCTTTTAAAATGAGAATGCATTCACTAATTACTGAAAATTCTAACATGTAAAATAAAACTGGGATGTCAAACGCCATTTTTAACTTAAAGTAAAAAGAATACAGAATAGGCATTTTTCTTTTGGTATTATTCCTTATGCTAAATTCTGAGTACAACATCTACTTCAAAAAAAATTTTTTTAAAAATATATTTTTTGCTGCACTCGCAGCATGTGAAAGTTCCTAGGCCAGGGATCAAATGAACTCACGCCACACTTGCAACCTGTGCCACAGCTGGGCAACAACAGATCCTGTAACCCAGTGTGCTACAAGGGACTTCCAAAGAAATAAAGATTATTATCAAATTAAAAAAAACAAAAAACCTGAAATTTTACCCTGAACTGTTAGACAAAAAGTTCTACAAGCTTCTTTTCCATAAGCTATCAAAACGATCTTATTCTTTACAAAAGTTAAAATCCATGAGGAATTATTTTCCATTTAATTTTCAACATGAACCAGAGACAGTTTACTAAAACAGAAAGTATACTTAGCTAAAAACTACATTAAAAGAGCTCAAGTTTTTAGAAGTTTTTACTGTAATCCTATGAATTTGTATCTAAAACCATTCTTATACTTTTTCTAAAAAATATTAATTTTAAACAGTATCTTCCACATCACATTTTTGAAAAATCAATATTCACATATTCTCAATTCTTGAATCCCCCCGGACACCCCAAAGGAAAACCATTAACATATCTCCAACAGGAATTTTTCCACAAGAAATTAAGACCAATAAAAAGTCAAATAAGGAGTTCCTGTCATGGCTCAGCAGACACGAATCTGACAAGCATCCATGAGGATGCAGGTTCGATCCCTGGCCTCACTCAGTGGGTTAAGGATCTGGCGTCGCCATGAGCTGTGGTGTAGGTCAGACTCGGCTCTGACCTGGCACTGCTATGGCTGTGGTGTAGGCCGGCAGCTACAGCTCCAGTTCGCCCCCTAGCCTGGGAACCTCCATATGCTGTAGGTACAGCCCTAAAAAGACAAAAAAAAAAAAAGTCAAATAACCAAAGGCACTGAATTTCATGCACTAAAGTCTAAGAAGCAGAGCTGTATAAATAGTTTATGGAGTTCCCGGCGTGGCTCAGTGGTTAATGAACCTGACCGGCATCCACACACAGGTTCTATTCCTGGCCTCACTCAGTGGGCTAAGGATCCAGCATAGCTGTAAGCTGCAGTGTAGGTCGCAGATGTGGCTCAGATCTGGTGTTGCTGTGGCATAGGCCCGTGGCTACAGCTATGACTGGACCCCTAGCCTGGGAACCTCCATGTGCCATGCCTAAAAGACAAAAAAAAAAAAAAAAAAAGTTTATGCTGAAGTCCCTACCTCATAGCTTCTATACAAAAACTTTAATCTGCATAAAGAAAACGAACACTGTGACAGATCTTAAAAGCACTGAAAAAAAATACCATTTAACTAATTTACCCAGTACTAATTTAAAATACGAAAGTATCTGACTGTACATATCTCTTCTAAGTTAACATAATATTTAATACTTAGGAACATACTGCAAAAAAAACAAACAAAAAAAACAAGAATATACCCAAAGAAAAATCTTCTTAATGGTTCAATTTCTTATTTTCTGTTAATACGTTTATGAGATTCTTAATATGTTCTAGGCCGTTTTATTGATGTACCTACATATACTCACTTGGTTTAATGTATTATCTGTTTTTAGTTCTTTGTGATTAGAGTACTGGATATAAATCGGTTGGTTACGAAGATGAGGTGTCACAGCAGAATAGTAATTAACCATAGTTATAGCTGCTTCCTCTGTTGCTAGCTCCAAAAATGCCTGAAAATTTAAATAAAAAATTTTACTGCCATGAATTAAAATTGAATAAACTTCAATTATCTGCTTAATCTATCCAGCTCCTTAGAAAAATCACTATCTAAAATATAAACTGTCAAGTCACATTCAGATGCTCTAGTAGGTAGAATCAGAAATCCTTTATTCAAGTTTTGATATACAATTAAAGGTAACCTCAGAAGAAAGCTCTTTGCATACACAGTACTTCTGCCTTCCACCTGATTTTTCTGTACACTGCAAATGTACTTCCCCCAATAAACCTAGAGAAAATAAAATCTAAATATTTTCTAGCACCAGTATTTTACCACTAACCTAGAGAATATAAGAGATCTCCAAGTCATTTTTAAAGCAGTATAATTTAAAAGAGACAAAGAAAAAATCAAATGTCACGTTATAAGTGACATTAACTATATTTAAGAGAACACTAAACTTCTCTAAATTCTCCTAAATAGTACCACTGAAAACATTAAAACAAATTTGACTTTTAATGTACCTGGGCCCTGTTGCTATAGGTACATCTATGCAATACAGAAACATCTGGGATAATGACAATTTTTTTCTAATGCTATCAGGTAAATATTTCCCTGGGATAAGCTTAAAGGACAGATGCTACTAAGGTCCCTACCAATTTCTGAAATTACAAAATTAAAGCCACAAACATTTCATCTGTATTACCCATAATCTTGCTGAACAATGGCTCAGTTAGAGTCCTACAGTGAATTCAAATGGCAGAATTTGAAAACCTCAATGACTTATTCATTTCAGCTCCCTAGCTGTAGTTTTCCAAACATAGCTATCAGGAAAAATCAGAGTAAGACTTCTGTCATGTTCTCTGAGAAAAGCAATCTACTGAATACTACCTTTTTATCAGGAGATACCTAATGCACACCTATTGGATAGTGTGTGTGGGGCTTAACATTTTGTAAGTCCTGAAAGAAGTATACCTGATTTTTTCCTTTCAGCATAAGGATGTTGGTCACCTTACCAAAAGGTAAACCTAAAGCAATAACTTCAGTTTCTGTCACTTCACCAGGTAATTTTCGAATATGAAGTACACGAGAAGGAGCACCATCCATTTTATCTTCTCCTTTAAATTTTTTACTATCATTACCATTGGCTGAAAGACATTAAAGAAACAATCTTTATTATATTAATTTTCCTTATTTGCATAAAAATCACAAAACAAACTTTAATAAATAATGTGAAAGCACAGCTGAGTGCAAATGGATAATTCCCAAAAATTCAAAAACTAGGTTTTCAAAGTAATGGAGAAAATCATATCTACCAATTATTACTAAGTGAAATCATCAATTAAGATTACTATTGGATAAATATATTTCTGGACAGTATATGTAAAGAGTAACAAGCAATAATAAAAAACATAAAAATGCAATTCATAAAGAAATGATGGGTCCAATGGTTACAGAACACAGCTATGATTCAATCAACTTATTAGAGACTGAAAGAAATTAAAAAGTGAAAAATCTGACTCAGCAAAAATTATGGAGATTATAATTTTACCTGAGAAATTCTAAATTATTTTGATTTGTAAAATATACTGAAAAATGGAATCGAAGAAGGCAATGCTATAAAAATAATTATGCAGAAAATCCACTGGCTTACATTCCTCTACTTAAACATTTTGTCACTATCAACATCTATCCATTATAAATCACTCATGGACTTGATTATCTCACCCTACTCTGAGCTTTAAAGTGATATATTTTCAAACAACAAATTAAGTTGCCTGTCTTTATTCCAAAGCTTCACCAAAAAACAAACAGCCCCAAACTCAAACTTACTAAAGATGCAATAAAATAAGTGATGTCTTAATGGTCTAAATCTTCTAAAAATTCAAGGATATTTCTGAGAACCTAACTAAAATGAAGAATCCTTACACACTGAAAAAATATACATGTAAACTCCATTTTGTATAAAATTTTTGGTATTTTACAGTATACCCCCTAAAACATTCAGATATAAACTCTAAGATTATCTTGATCTTCTAAGTAGCTTCAAAATTTACTCAAACATTAATTCTTTAAACAGTTACTGAGTATCAAGAACATGAGTGGCACTGTTTTTTGTTCTGGGGTGCAGCAGCAAACAGTAAGCAGTAAGATCCCGATGCTCTCCTGTAATCTAGTGGGAGAGGTGGACTATCTAGGACATGAACCAGGTAATTTCTTTGAGTGATTAACTGTCATGAAGAAAGTAAAGAAGAGTGATGTGATTAAATGCGACTTAGCAGAGGATTAGAAAAGGGTGCTGTGGTAGTGAATTTATTGGATGATAAGAGATAATATGTAAACTTACCTGATTAAGTATAACCTGAAGTGTCACTCAAGTTTATATACATGAATGGACAGCCAATGCATTTAAAAATCCCCTTGGGTTGACTCTGTACAAATGAGTAGTATGTTCTGGCTTCTGAATGTATTACCAGAAAAATCTTACTGGTTAGCTCTTTATCACTCCAGAAATAAGAGAAATAACAAAAAGCTCTCCACACCTCCTCTTTAAGGAAGGAGATTTATGTGTGCACAGGTACTCGAGTTTATCAGGTTGCATTTCATACTTTGTGGCATCTTATCTAACAAAATTATTACTGGGTCTGTTAAATGATAATGTAATTTGTTTAAAGCAAGGAATCAACAAATAAAACATATACCTTAAAACATAAGTCACACACAGATGCCTATTTTTCTAAGGCCTTTTCTTGGCAGAGTAACCTGAGTATAAAATCCTGACAGTTTGTGTTCTCTTTCATTCATTTATTTAAATAACAAGAATACTTCATAATACAACCTATAATCCCATGAGTTACAGGTAATAGTATTAGGAAACTCAAAACAGCAAATTTCAGTTTTTCCTAGCCCTATACATATAGGGAGAAAAAAGGCTTCCCTTTTCAAATGATTCTTAAAATATGATTCCCAAAAGGCTAAAATCTGCCTAAAACCTATTAAGAGCATATAAGAGTTTACTGTTTTGAATTTGTGTTGGATAATTTCTGGACAGTGGATGGTAAGTAAGACGACTGAATAATAAAGGTAGGTGGGACAGTTTTAACAAAGAAGATAAATCACCTGTTGGGTTTTTTTTTTTTTGGATTTATGGAAAAGAAGATACTTTTCTTTTCACAATGATATTTAACATTCAAAGAAACCTATGTCCCAAGCAATTTACACCTCTAAGATTGCTATCATGACCCAACTATTCCCTTTATGGATGAGAGGTACTTAAACTGCCAAAAGTGAGATAAAGTGGTAAAGACAGGAAGTGGCAGAAAAAGGATTAAAACTCAGGGAGTGTGACTCCATAGTCCATGCTCTCAACTCACTACACTATTAGAGGTCCCTAAAGACAAACTCTGTGCAATATATGAAGGCCTAGAGAAGATAAGTCCTTTTCGCTCCAACTCCATGTAACTAACAACATTTACACTCTTTACACCACCTGATACACCTCTCAGGTAGTTAACAGCTTCAAAATGGTGGCTACCAAATATTCATATTTTAGTCTTAAATATCACGAAAGTCTTAAACAGTGGTACTTATGCGAGTGTAAAATTGGGAAATGATGATTCCTTTAAATATAACTAAGCTAATTTTCATTTACAAAAACACTCCAACCTTGGAAAACTTTAAAAAGGGCACAAAATGTGTGGCCCTCAGCTTATGAAACATACAGACCATTTATTTTCCTATTTGAGAAGTAAGGAAGATGGGCTCTCTCTGGGTTGAAAACCTAGAATTTTCAGAAGACAAAGTACAATAATTTGGACTTCTTTCCGCCACCCTTTCCCTTCCATTCCCCAGGTAAATCATGCAACTTTTGGTTTGGGTTTGCAAGACTAGTAATAATTAAAATAATTTTAAGAATTTATGCAACAACGAATGGAGTAATGCTTTTACTTAGGCATATGGGTTGCATACAAATTGTAGAAATCTCCAATTACACCTTTTCCAAATACTAGTTTTCCTTCTTAAGAAAGCCTTTTTGCATAGGGAGGATGTTTTTCTACTCACAAATTCAAGACAAGATGTAAAAACTGTTTCTATTTGAATATTCCTCTTCCAAATTCAAACCTTCTACCTCAATCCTAAAGTAAACATCTTCACATTTGATCAGTACCAGTCCATCTCTTTTCCCTTTTATTGACCTTTGTTTTCTCCTTTTACCCGCAGTTTTCACACACAGGGGTCTCACCAAGATCCTGGGTAATTTATTAAATCCATCCCTGGTGGAAGAGCTACGAGCCCTCTTATCCTTATCAAATCTCTCTGGTCTCACAGTATCCCTAACAACTTCTTTCAAGTCTCCGTGCCCCCGACTCATCTGACACCTGCTTTGGACCCTCAGCTAACTCATTTCCAAAATGGTTGGAGTGCCCCAACTATTCTGATGCCAAGGTCCTTCCCATCTTTACTTGCTCACATCAACACTACAGACAGTAAGGGGTTTCAAAAATCACCTTCTATTTTGTAAGTCTATTACTTTAGTCCCACCACTCATTCACCAATATTCTAACTCTACTTTCAACCATGTACCAACTTGAAGTGCAACGTCTTTAAACTTTTTACATCATCTGTCCAGTGAAAGCAAAACATAAGTACACTCTGATTCTCCAAGTCCTAAAGACCAAGGCATTTATAAAGACACCAGTAACTTACTTCATCAAATACGGTAACAGAAAGGCAAAGAAGTTTTAATCCCAAGCAGTGTGAGTTGGATTTCAAGGCAAAGAAAGCACAGTGTTACAGAAGCTGTTGGCTTTAAAAAACAAAAAACAGATAAAATAAAAAGAATCTAAGAAAAATGAATGCTCATACTCTTTGCATTCCTACATGGGAAAATAGAAATTTCAAAGAACTAACCAGAAAAGTAGGCATATACAGATAGGAAATACTTCTGTTACTATTCTACTAGCTGTTTAGTTAAAATGTCAACAGCCGCTGCACAAATAAGAAAAAATCTTACTAGGTTTACTATAAAAGCTACCTGTAGCTCTTCATTTCTGAGTAGCTGCATAGCCTTATGCCAAAAGTAACTTACGTGTGAGCAGTCTAAGAGAAAGCTACACTAAATTAGAGGAAGGATCTCAATACCTCTATACAAAACTGTTAGACCCTTTATAAACACTGAAACTTAAAGCATGTTTTGGAATAGTCTCAAAGCATCATTAAAAAAACCAAATGACATGAGAGCAAAAAAATTATGTAAAAATTAAACTGGAAATCTTAAAAGAGTTCTGAGTAATGTGTAACAGAATCTACAAATGATTTCAGTTCTTTCACAAAAATAAAAATGTCATACTTTCAGTAATAATAAAATAAATCCCAATATAGCAGATTAACAATTAGCAGCAGTGCCAGAAATACATATACCCAACTTAAAGGGCTATTCCATTTCCACACCTATAAAAAAATGAATCCAAGAGACCACATCTTAAAATTGTCAAGCACGCTCTCCACTGCCAAACAGTTACAAATTCCTTTCAATAAAATCCAATTTTAATACTAGTTAAGAGCTATGTTTTTGAAATGTTTCACTTCTAAAGAAACTACAAAATAGTTTTGAATAAAATCATTTCCCCAAAACTAAGTTTCTAATAATATTAACTTTCCTCATTTCTAAAATTCTTTTTTTCCTTTGACTCAAAAATAGGTTGCAAACAAAGGAAGTCTGGACAGGGAAAAGCTGTTGAGATAGATGCTGTCAAAAACAGAATTCAATTAGAAGAAACACCATGGAAAGAGCTGAAATATAAGAATGAAATTCTGTTCTGTATCTGATAACCGTAAAAGCATCCTTGTAATACTGTCTATAAAGGTCCATTTTTGAGACATCTGTATCACAATCATGTATTTTTCCAGTAAGTATAATCACTAGTTTTCAAAGGTCTTATAGGCTATTTGCTCTTAGAAGCATCAGTATTCAAATCTGTTTGAACATACACAGACTCACAAGAAATTTAAAATTCCATGTTTCCTCTGTTCAAAAGATAAAATAAATTGCAGGCATGTAAATTTCTTACGTTAAAACGAGCTTTAAGACATTTTAGTCCATCACTACAAACACTCAATTCATTCTTTAGTTATAATCAAGTACAAGATCATTGCTAAACATACTTTTAAAAAGTAAGATAGTAACAGATTGTTCTCTCTTTTCAATAAAAACAAATCTTTCTCCACTTTGTTCCCTTTGTGGGGACTACTATCCATCAACCCGGTGATTCTAGGCCAAAACTCATAATACTTCTCTTCTACCAAAATCTGCTTCCAAATGACTCAGAATTCTTCTAATTTCTTGATACATATACATCTCCATATTTTCTTCTGAGACTCTAAAATTCAGGACACCTCAGTATCTCTAGAGCAGATTAAAGTTTTAAACTGTCCTCCAATTTTACAGTAGTAACCTCCACCCCCACCCCACCCCCGTCGGTCCCCCAACAAAATATAAATGGAACAAAAACCCTTTCTGAAATGTATAAATCTGGTAAAGCTCAAACCCCTTAGTAAAACAAATCAAATCTATATCCAGACACCTGCCCAACAGGACTTTGGTAGCCATTCCCCTTCTCGTATTTTACAAATTGCAAAAATACAAAATTACAAATAGTTGATGGTTTCCAGAGGCAGCCTTCTATTTCAAACAAATTTTGGATTTATCTTACAACTTTGTTCACTGATATGAACATATCCTTTCTGTCAATACCCAATACCCACAGGCAACCATTACTTTGGTTTCTATACTGAAAATTAATTATCTACTCTTCAGAGAAATAGAATCACACAGTATATAATCTTTTGTCTGTCTCCTTTTGCTTCGCAATGTTTACTAATATTCACTCACGCTACTACACATATTAATAGTAATTCTTTTGTTCTTAATGAGTAATAATCCACAACTTATTATTTTCCTATTGATAGACGTCTGGATACAGGTTTTGGACCATTATAAATAGTTTTCTATACACACATTTGTATAACTCTTGTAGTGAACATGTTTTCAATGGGTAAAAACCTAGGAAATACGAGGTCACAAGGTAGATTTATTTTTAACCTTCTAAGAAACTCCCAAACTTTTTCCAAACTATTTTACACTCTCACCTGCAATGGCATATAGTCTTAGTTTGCTCCACATCCTCATCAACATTTGGCACTGCCAATCTGTTTAATTTTAGCCTAGATTCTAGTTGATCTGTAGTGGTATCTTGTAGTGGTTATAAACTCTGATTTCCTTATGACTAATAAATCTTTACATGTGCCTATTAGCCATTCATGTACCTTCTTTTGTCCATTTAAAAAAGATTAAGCTGTTCGTACCGGATGTGGAAGAATTCTTTACATACTCTGGGTGTAAGTCCTTTGTCAGATAAATATGTGGACATTAATATTTTCTTCCAGTCTGTGCCTCACCTTTTCATTGTCTTAACAATGTCTTTTGAGGAGTTTTTCATTGAGATGGCCTCTAGTTGGTAAAGCAGTCCTTTATGGTTAGTGGGTTTTTTTGGTAACCTATCTCAGAAATTCTCATTTACCCCTTAAGATTGAAGACATATTTTAGGGTTTTTTCCTCAAAAGCTTTGCCTATTTATAGTTGTGAGGTTTAGGTATGTAATTCATCTTCTTTTTCTGTACAGTATGAAGGACTGAGTTTCTAATTTGGAGTTTTCATGTGCATATCCAATTGTTCTAGCACCATTTGTTAAAAAGACTTCCCTGGAGTTCCCATCGTGGCGCAGTGGTTAACCAATCTGACTAGGAACTATGAGGCTGTGGGTTCGATCCCTGCCCTTGCTCAGTGGGTTAACGATCGGGAGTTGCCATGAGCTGTGGTGTAGGCTGCAGATGCGGCTCGGATCCTGCTTTGCTGTGGCTCTGGTGTAGGCTGGCAGTTACAGCTCTGATTAGACCCCTAGCCTGGGAACCTCCATATGCGCTGCGGGAGTGGCCCAAGAGACGCAAAAAGACAAAAAAAAAGAAAAAAAGACTTCCCTTTTCCCATTAAATGACCAAGACACCTTTGTAAATAATTGACTACAAATGTAGCAGTTTATTTCTGAACACTATTCTGTGACACTAACTGTGCTAATACTAAATTGTTTTGATTACTTCAAGTTTATAATCAATCTTGAAATCAGATAGTATCCCAACTTTTTTCCTTTTTCAAAATGGTTTTACTCTCCTAGGTTCTTTTTTATTTCCACATAAATTTTAGATCAATTAATCACTTTCAATGTAAATGCCTGTTGAATCTGACTGATTTACAGATTCAATTCCATCCCAATTTGGGGGAAAATGACATCTTTAACATAATGAGTTTTCTATTTGTAAACATGGTGTATCCATTTATTCAGCTCTTTAATTTCTCTGTGTTATATCTTGTAGTTACTGAGGTAGTTGCCTGAATATATTGTTAAATTTATTCTGATATTTCATCTTTCTGATGTTTCTATAAATGAACTTTTAAAATTTCATTTTACAAAAACTTGCTAATATCAGAAAAACAAAAATCTTTGTATATTGAAATGCATCCTTAACAATCCTGAATTCACCTATTAGTCCTAACAAATATTCCATAGATTCCTCTGGGTTTTCTATTTTAAAAATCACGTTAACTGTAGACAAGACAGTTTTATGCCTTCCTTTCTGATCTTTATGCTTTTTATTTATTTTGCTTGCCTTAATGTAAGCAAAAGGTAGAAAAAAAATTGTGGAAACAGATATCCTTACTTCATCCTGATTTAAAGGAATTCAGTATTTTGCCATTATGAATGAAATTTCTTGTAGACGTCCCTTGTCTACCTTATACAAGTTTCCTTTCTTATTAAGTTTTCTTTTTTTTTTTTTTTGTCTTTTTGCCATTTCTTGGGCTGCTCTCACGGGATATGGAGGTTCCCAGGCCAGGGGTCGAATCGGAGCTGTAGCCACCGGCCTACGCCAGAGCCACAGCAACGCAGGATCCGAGCTGCGTCTGCAACCTACACCACAGCTCACGGCAACGCCGGATCGTGAACCCACTGAGCAAGGGCAGGGACCGAACCCGCAACCTCATGGTTCCTAGTCAGATTCGTTTACCACTGCGCCACCACGGGAACTCCTTAAGTTTTCTGATTACATTTTCTCATGAATGGATGCTATGTTTTTGTCAAATGCTTTTTTCTGCTTCTATTAACATGATTTTCCTTCCTCCTTTATTCCACTACTGTGATAAATTACACTGAGTTCATCTTCAATTGCTAAACCTCACCATCAAGGGGTAAGCCTCAATCAGTCACCACAAATTATCACTCATGTACTGCTGGATGTGATTTGCTAACATCTTGTTACAAACACCTGTATTTATGTTCATGAAAGATATTACTATGAAATTTTGATTTCTTGTATTACCTTTGCTAGATTTTGGTTTCAGTGGCTTTATAAAGTGAATTAGCAAGTGCCCCCCCCCCACTTTTCTTCCCTTCTGTATTTTCTAAAAAAAAAAAAAAAAAAGTTAAAAGATGGCTATCATTTCTAACTTTGTTCAAAAATTCAGTAGTGAAACCGCCCATGCCTGAGTAAAACCACCTATGAGTGAAAGCCATCTATAAGTGAAATCACATATGCCTGGAGTAATCTTTACGCAAAGATTTTTTACCAAAAAGTCCATCTTTATAACAGATGTAAAGATAATCTTTATCAGTTTTGGTAAATCAGGTTTATAAAGGTATTTACCTATTTTACTTACGTTGTTGAATTTATCAGCGTTACCAATCTCACTATCCTATTACACTGTGTAGCATCTGTTGTGCCATCTCCACTTTCAGTCATGATACTGATAATTTATGCTTTTTCTTGATAAGAGTTTTAAACCCTTTTCCCTAACATAGATATTTTCTAATATAGGTAGTTAAGTACCTAATATATGGATAAAACAATTTTCCTCAGGCATTTCCTAGGCTGCATTCCAACAAATTCTGATGTATCTTCATGTTCATTCTGTCAGAAATATACCCTTTACACCTTTGTTCAGAATTGTGTAAGTTTCTAACTATTTGGTAATTTCCTAGATTTCTTACTGATTCTTGATTTCTAGTCAAATTTCACTATAATCAGATACTATATGAGCTTTCAAGCATTTGAAATTTAGAATTATTTTAATGTCATGCTGAATATTCTATGTACACCTGAAAAGTTGTTCTGCTGTCATTTAACATTTCATAAATGTGAGTTAAGCCAAACTGACAGCACTTTTCAAATCCTAAATCTTTAAGATCTATTTGTTCTATAAATTACTATGGGGAATGTTAAAATATCCAATTTTCAATTTAATATTGTAGATTTCCCTGATTCACTCTTGTTATTTTTTTAAATGTACCTTGAAACTGTTATTACTAATATACAAATTAAGTAATGTTATGTTTTCCGATATAGTGATTCTTTGAGGCACTAAGAAATAAACCTTTTTTATACCTGGTTATACTCCTTGTCTCAACTCTTACTTTATCTATGTTAACACGATCATACCACCTTTCTTATTTACTCTTCGCATGGAATATTATTTTCCATCCTTTTTACTTTCAATTTGTCTCTGTACTTCAAGCAGTCTGACTATGGCACTGGACAGTGTAGTTAGGTATTGCTTTTTAATACAGTCTGACATTTTCTGCCTCCTAATAGAACTTCTTAGACTACGAATGTTCAAAAGAAAGATACCGCAGGTCATATAATTTTAAATATTGTAGTACCCATACCAGAAAGTAAAAAGGAGTGAAATTAATTTTTTTTTTTTTAATGAGAGTTGCAACGTTTATTTCAGGTTCTCTCTTGTTTTTTTTTTTGTTTTTGTTTTTTTTTTTCTTTTTTGCCACACAGGCAGTATGTGGGAATTCCTGGGCCAGGGATTGAACCTATGCCGCACAGCAGCAACCAGAGCCACAGCGGTGAGAACGCAGGAGCCTCAACCCGCTAGGCCATCAGAGAACTCCCTGAAATTAATTTTAATAGTAATATATTTTAATCCAATATATCTGAAATATTACCATATCGACAATCAATATTTTAAAAAAAGAGGTATCTTACATTCCTATTTCTTTGTTACTATGTCTTTGAAACACCCACTTACTTCACAATTAGGAGTAGTTACATTCCACATGCTCAATGGCCTCATAAAACTAGTGGTCACTGTATTAGACTACGTTAAGTTTAGCTAATTTACATTTTGTGTTTCAATTTAACATCTAGCAATTTATTTTCTGTCCAGTGACTTGTTGTTCTTCTCTTGCTATGTTTGATAGTATTCCACTGTAGGCTTTTCTTTTTATGAGGCACAATTCACATAAAAAGCTGCATATAAAGTGTACAATTTGACAGGTTTTAACGTATGTTTACATCTATTAAACCTTCACCATCACAGAATCTTTTTACGTATCACCCCCAAATTTCCTTGTGTCCTTTATGACCCTTCCCCACCCCCATTCTTCCCACCTCTATATGCCAAGCAACCACCAGTCTGCTTTAACATGCATATCCTAGAGTTTTATATAAATGGAATCATACAGAGGTATTCTTTTTTCCCCATCTTTCACATAATTATATGGAGATTTATCCCTGCTGATACATGTAGCAACAGTTCACTCCATATGGCTGAGCAGTACTTCACTGTATGCAATGGAATTCAATGACAAAACAGCTATCCATCCATTCATTCCCTGATAAACAGTTAACTTGTTATGGCCTTCAGATATTACAAATAAAGCTATGAACATTCATATATGAGTCTACGCCTTCATTCTTCTTGGGTAAATGCCTAGGAGACAAATAGCTGAATCTTTTTTAAGAAAACTGCCAAATTGCTTTCCAAAGCAGTTCTACAATTTTATGTTCCCATCAATTGCTTACGAGTGTTACAACTCCTCCATATCTTTTCCAACACTTAATATGGTCGGTTTTTTAAATTTTAGCTATTGCATAGATGTGTAATGTTATCTTACTTTCGCTTTAATTTGCATTTCTCCAGTGACTAACGATGCTGAGCATCTTCTTCACATGCTTACTTACCTTCTGTGTATCTTTTCTACTGACCAATTATTTTTGCTAATTTATTACATTAGGTTGTTTGTTGCCTTACTGTTGAGTTTTAGATTACATATGTAGTCTGAATTTATATATATTCTGGATAAAGATCTTTATAATAAACTACATGCTTTGTAAAGATGTCTGCCACTCCGTGGCTTGTCTTTTCACTCTCTTAACAGTCTTTTGAATAGCCTAAGTTTTTAAAACTGATAAGGTCCCATTTGTTCTTTTATAGACTGCGCTTTCAGGGTCACATCAAAGAAATTTCTGCGTAACCCAAGGTCACAAAGATTTCCTACTATGCTTTCTCTTAGAAGTTTTATAATTTTCAAGTTCTACATTTGTATCAAAAGTCCATCTGGAGCTCATTTCAGTATGAAGTCCATAGCTCTAAGTAGTTTGCTGCTGTTGTTTTTGGCAGTAAATGGATACCTTATTGTTATAGAACCCTTTACTGAAAAATTTAATTTTTTCTTCCACTGAATTGCCTTTGTACCTTTATTGAAAACCAGGTGTCCATAATTGTGTGGGTTTATTTCTGGACTCTCTATTTTGCTCTACTACTATTTATCTTTATGCTAATAGGCCAGTTTTGATTACTTTACAATATGAATACTTTTATTAGCTTTACAATCCTTTGAAAACAGCCCTCCAACTTTCTATTAGCCTTAAACTATACCTCTTTGTATCTTTTTTAAGACACTGTTTCAATATGCTACCTTAATTTATCAGGATATTCCATGTAAGAGTTAATACTCTATCACTTCATGTAAAATTTAAGAATCTTAATCTATAAAATTCCACTTAAGTTCACTTTGCGCTAATTGTTGTCACATAAAACTCTACGTACAGAATAAACCGCCATCATTTAAAGGTTTTGTTTTTTGTTTTTTTGATAAACAGTCTTTCAGGCAAAGGATTAAAAGATAGCCTTTTAATTTATACACATCTCTGCCATTCCTGGTACCCGTTACTTCCTATAGATCCAAGCTACTGTCTAGTGTCATTCCGTTCAGCCTAAAGAACGTTGTTTTTTTTTTTTTTCTTTGAATGCAAAGCGTCAGTCTCCTGTGAGATAACTTTTTCCTAGATGCTTATTAAGTTTTCAATATTTTGACTGTTATGTGCCTTGGTATATTTCTTTTTACTTATCCTACTTGATATTTTTCTTCAAATTTTAGAAGTTTTCAGCTATTACTGCTTCAATTATGTATACATCTGGCCCCATTCTCTTTATTCTCTCTCTCCGAAACTCCAATTGCATGTTATATTAGACTGCTCAACTGTCCCAAAGATATATTTTTACCCTTTCTGGATAACTGAATAATTTCTATCAATCTGTACTCAAGTTCATTAGCCTTTCCTCAGTTGTCTCCAAATGGCTGTTAGTCTCAAAGTTAACTTTTCATTCCAAATACTGTGTTTTTCCAATTAGAGCATTTCTACAGCTTTCTTTACAGTTGTTTCAACACATTCTTCCATGTTCATTATTTTGCTATTTCCTTTTATAGCTTTAAACATATTCATAGTCCTTATCTGCTAATTCCAATATCTAGGTCATACTGAGGTCTATTCCTACGGATTGTTTTTTCACAAAATTTGTAGTATTTGATGGTATGCAGGATACTGCAGACGACAGTTGTGGGAAGACTGAATTATGCTGTCTTTCTTACAATGTGTTGTTTTATTTAGGCAGGCAATTAAATTACTGGTGAATCCTTCACATCTTGTCAGGGTGGACTATCACTATTTCTTAACTTAGTCTTAACGGCCGTCACTTACTACAGTGTATGATCCTTTCTCTTCTTAAGGCCTGAGCTTTCTGTAGCTAAACTGAATGCGGTACTCTCCAAGACATGTGCATTCTGACCTCCAATATCTACGCCAATATCTCAGAGCACTGCAAAGCCCAGGAATCATCATTCTAGCTCTTAACCCCTGATAAACCATTAAGATTTCAATCTACACGTCGGCAGCCCAGTCGTTATTCCAAATTCTGAGTGAAGTGGGAGTCCCCACACTGAAACCTGCCCTCTGACCTATGCCCAAAGCCCTAGACAAGTTCCTTTTTCAGGATCCTTCTTCATAAACTTCCAAGTGTCTCAATCTCAGTCTCTGGAGTGCAGTGAGACCTCCAGGCTCTGATTGGGCTCCACCTCCATGTGCTACAACAGTAAGGTACTCCCACGCTGAAAAACCAAGGTTATTCATGGAACTCACCTCATTCATTTTCCTTATCTCAAGGAACGTTACCCTGTACTATTTTTTCATCAATTCCAGACATTAGTTGTCCCAGATATTTTATTCAGTTTTACAGTTTTCAATTTTGGGAGAAGTACTGATACCAGTACTCTGTCGAAGTCCTATACATCAATTTTAAAAATGTTTCCTTTATTAAAATGTTCTGTTTCAAAAAAAATGAAACTGGCAAAGCAGAGGTACAGACATTAGAGCCTGTTTGTTCAATTATTTGTACATGATACCTTGAGTATTAAAACCATGGCCTAGTGATTTTGCTTTGTAATCCTGACATGGAAAACTCAGTAATAATTATGTGCAGAAAAATTCACCTTAACATCGTTATGACTATATTTACAAAGTATTTCATTGTAATTTTTACTTAACTGTCAGTTACATGTATATGTGCACTGAGGTATACATACATACAAGCAACAGCCACCTGAAGGAAATTAAAGTACTTCTACTCTTTTATAATCTTTGTATTGCCCAATATAATTAATTCCTCAAACAGGTAACTCTGGAAAGGGTTCAGAAAAGAGAAACTTTGGTTTTAGGTAAATAATATGAAATGTAGGCTGTAAGACAAACTAATCATCAGATTCAAATTTGGTCCACTGGCCATAAAAATTAAGGTCTAAAAATCAGTTCACATTATTTATAGACAGATACTACAACCAACCAACAATACTGTTTTCGAACATTAAAGTTCAGAGTTCCCATCGTGGCTCAGCAGTTAGTGAACCCAACTAGCATCCATGAGGACGTGGGTTCGATCCCTGGCCTCACTCAGTGGGTTAAGGACCCAGCGTTGCCATGAGCCGTGGTGTAGGTTGCAGATGCTACTTGGATCCCGTGTTGCTGTGGCTCTGGCGTAGGCTGGCGACTACAGTTCCGATCGGATCCGTAGCCTGGGAACCTCCATATGACACGGGTGTGGCCCTAAAAGACCAAAAAAGACAAAATAAATACATAAATAAAGTTCAAGAAAAAACACCCTAATTATGAAGATGAAGCAAAATCATCTTACATTTCCCATAAAGGAAATCAATTCCAAGAATTAAAATACTGTTACAGCAAAGAAAAAAGACTGAAAGCACATTAAAAAAACTATGCAACTGAATCTTTTGCTATTTATTTATAGTTTGGGCTTTAGGATTTGTGGGATAGAGAAGAAATACTTAAAAAATATTTTATGACAAACATAAAAGCTAAAACACAAAGTACAAAAGGGGTGATAGTTAAGGGAATTTGTTAACACCAAAGAAAAAAAGGGTTTTGTTTGTTTTTAAAGCAATCAGATTTAGTTACTTCCCCACAAAAGTCACCCACTTCAGGTTTTTTCACTTGACACATATATACTATAGTAAAATTTCTTCTAAAATGTTTCAATACAGAGCATTTAAAAATAACAAAGGCTATTAAAACACACTAAACTTCAGGTTTAACATTCTGCCCTGTAAAATGGCAAATGAGACTGTTAAAAGAGAGCAACACTCACCTGTAACCACCATGCTGCTCATATTAGAGTTTGGACTACTGAGAACACTGCCTGAGAGTAGTTCGTCAGATCCTCTCTAGAAAAACAAAAACAGAATAAATCCCTTTAAATTTAAAGATTTTAATCTCTAAGTCTTTCACTTATTCATAACTTTTCAAAGAGTCACTGGAAAACAAATGTCAGGTGTTATACCATTGAAAACAAACATTTCAATCCCTAAAATAAAAAGTTAACTCCACTCTCCCATCCAGATCTCTTCCTTTTCCACAAAACCAACAGTGTTTCCTTCCTTCCTTTCACCCAAAGACAATTTATAATCTTAGGGACAATAAACAGGAAAAATGACAAGGTTCCATAATCAAAAGCTCTGGAAAACTGCATCAACTTTTTTTAATCAACAAACTAATGCCACAGAAGCTGGACTTAGAGACATTCTGTGAATCCTCCAACCTCAAAGCCCTCTATTCATTCAGATAAACTCAGGTCTTTAGAAAATGAGAACTTCACTCTGCTGAGCTGAATAACTCATTTTCATAATCATTAAACAATTAGGTATGTATTTAAATGGCTAGAACACTGTAAACAAAGACAAAAATCTTGGAATGGAACATTTCCTCCTGCTAATATAAAAAGAGAATGTGTCACGTCTTTAAATCCTTTAGCGATAAGATGATAAATCATGTTTTTGGATCTGCAGTTGTTCAAACCAACCAACACTGTTTTAGCTATTTTTAAATGTACGTACCTTAAAAGTATGTGTGAGCAAACTAATATTTAAAATAGCTAAATCAACTGTTTCACATTATGTGTATACTTACATACATGGGTATTAATGTTTAAAATAAATCGACACTAGCTGATTTAGACAACCAATCAGTACAAAGTTGAATGTAACCACCAAAACAGAAAAAAATGTACAAAGAAGGTAATTTACCAGAGCATTTCAGAAAGTTCAAAACAATCCAAATTAACTATAAACTTTATGTTAATTTGTGTTAAACACATACAAGCTATATTATAAAAAAATAACAAAATGATAAATATCCATACATCATCTCCCTAATTGTTTTAAAAGCTTTCTACTCATTAGTATCAAGCTCAGAGAAATACAAGCATGACAAAAATGAGCCACATTAACACTATCTATATCGCATTTAATTTTTTGATCAAGGTATGGAAGATTCAGCATGGCATTGTTTTATAAGGACATGATACACAGAATTAGATGCTTTAGAGATCCTCAAGTGTGGTCTCTAGAGCAGCATTAGACCTGGACACCTGCTTAGCAACATATGATGTCACATCTTTCCCAAACCTACTAAATAAAACAATGACGGATAAGGTCCAACAACCTGAGTTTAACAAGCTCTCCAGGTGCTTCTGATGCGTGCCAAAGGTTAAGAACTACTGATATACATTACTGATTCACAGGTTAAGAACTACTGATATACATTACTCGTTCACTAGCAACAATAAAAATGCTTCCTAGTTTGGATTTTTAAAAAAATTTAGGAGTTCCTGTCATGGCTCAGAGGTTAAGGAACCTGAGTAGTATCCATGAGGACCTGAGTTCAATCCCTGGCCTCTCTCAGTGGGTTAGGGATCCTGCATTGCCATGAGCTGTGGTGTAGGCTGCAGACACGGCTCAGACCCCACATTGCTGTGGCCATGGTGCAAGCCAGTAGCTACAGCTCTGATTTAACCCCTAGCCTGGGAACCTCCATATGCCCACAGGTATAGCCCTAAAAGGACCCAAAAAAAAATTTAGAACACTTTCCGGTTTATAATAAAATCGAGAAGGAAACAGATTTCCCACATACCCACTGCCACCACATACATAACCTCCTCCCTGATCAACATCGTCTACCAGGCTGGTACATCTATTACCAAGGATGAATATCATTATCACCCAAAGTCCACTTTACCCAAGAGTTCATTCATGATATTGTACACTCAATGTGTTTGGATAAACATGTAATGATAAATATCATTATAATAACATCATACAAAATATTTTCACTACCTTAAAAATTCTCTGGGGAGTTCCCGTCACGGCTCAGTGGTTAACAAATCCGACTAGGAACCATGAGGTTGCGGGTTCGGTCCCTGCCCTTGCTCAGTGGGTTGAGGATCTGGTGTTGCCGTGAGCTGTGCTGTAGGTTGCAGACGCGGCTCAGATCCTGTGTTGCTGTGACTCTGGCAAGCGCTGGCGGCTACAGCTCCGATTGGACCCCTAGCCTGGGAATCTCCACATGCTGCGGGAGCAGCCCTAGAAAAGGCAAAAAGACCAAAAAAATAATATTAATAATAAAAATTTAAAAATAATCTCTGTGCTCTGCCTATTCGTCCAACCCTGTTCCAGGCCCTGGCAACCACTGATCTTTTTGTTGTATCCATAATTTTGCTTTCTCAAGAACGTGGTTGGAATCACATAGGATATAACATTCTCAGATTTTCATTTAGTAATATGCATTTAAGGTACTCCCATGCCTCTGCAGGACTTGAAAACTCATTTTGTTTTACTGCTAATAAATACTCCACTACCTGGATGTACATACTTTATTAATCCATTCACCCACAGAAGGACATCTTGATTTCTTTCACGTTTTGGCAACTATGAATGAAGCTGCCTATTAAGATCTATGTGCAGGTTTCCATGTGTACATAAAGTACTCAATTCCTCTGGGTAAATACCAAGGAGTTGCTGCTTCTTTAAGAGTATGTTCACTATTTAAGAACAGCCAAACTCTCTTTGAAAGTAGCTATGTAACTCTGCATTCCCACCAGGAATGTATGAGTTTCCAATACTCCACATCCTCACCAGCATTTATGGTTGCCTGTGTTCCAGATTTTGGCTATTCTGATAGTGTAGCAGTATTCTAGTGTTGTTTTAGTTTGCATTTCCTTAACCATATATGATGTGGAATATCTTTTCATATGCTTATTTGCCATCTGCATATCTTCTCTGGTGAGGTGTCTCTTAAGGCCTTTGGTTCATTTCCTAATCGAGTTTTCTTACTGCTAATTTTTAAAAATTCTACATATATTTTGGCTAACAGCCCACCCTTTTAAAACATGTATCTTCTGCAAATATTTTCTCCCAGCCTGTGGCTTGTCTTCTAATTTTCTTGATACCGACTTTCACAGAGCAAAAATTACTGATTTTAATGAAGTCCGGCTTAACAATTATTTCCTTCATGGATTATGTCTTTGGTGCTGCATCTAAAAAGATACCTTTTATACCTAAGTCATCTAGATTTTCTCTTATTTCTCACTTTACATCTAGTCTGTGATCCACCTTGAGTTAATTTTTGTGAAGGGTATGTCGTTTCATTCTTTTGCAGGAGGACAGTCAGTTGTCCCAGTGCCACTTGTCAGAGAGACTATCTTTGCTTTGTTCCGCTGTATTGCCTTTGAGCCTCTGTCAAAAATAAATGACTATATTTTTGGAGGGCTCTATTCTGGGCTCTCTAATCTCTTCCGTTGATCAAATTGTCCATTCTTTCACCAAAATCAGACAGTCTTGATTACCGTAGCTTCATATTAAATCTTGAGCTTGAAAAATTAGTAACATCAGTCCTCCAACTTTGTTCTTTTCCTTCAGTACTGTGTTGGCTATTCCAGGGTCTTTTGCTTCTCCATATAAACTTTAGAATCCATTCATTCATACGCACATAAAAACTTGCTGGAATTTTTATTGGAATTTCATTTAATCTATAGATGAGATCAATTTGTGAAGAACTGACATCTTGACGACATTGAGTCTCCCTATCCATGAAAATGAATATCTACCCACATTTATTTGGTTCTCTGGTTTCGTTCATCAGAGTTTTATAGTTTTCCTCATGTAGATCTTATATACACCTTTTTAGATTTACACTTAAGCACTTCAATTTTGGGGGTGCCAACGCAAATGGTATTTTGTTTTTAACTTCAAATTGCACTTGTTCATCACTGACATACAGGAAAGCAATTAACTTTTGTATTTTAACCTCATATCCTGCAATCTTGCAATAATCGTTTATCAGTTCCATGAAATTTTTTTGTCGATCCTTTTGAATGTTCTACATAGGTTATCATGTCATCTACAAGACGTGATAACAAGAATGGTTTTATACTTTTCTTCTCCATCTGTAACCTTTCCTTTTCTTGCTTTACTGCATCAGCAAGGAATTCCAAGAGAACGTTGAAAGGAAGTGCTGAGATGCTAGATGTCTGTCTTGTACTTGCTCTTAGTAGGAAAGTGCTGAGTTTCTGACCATTAATATGACGTCATTTAGTTTTGTTTTTTAGAGTCTTTCTGGTAGATGGTCTTTGTCAAGTTGAGCAAGTTCCTTTCCATCCTAATTTACTGAGACTTCTTTTTCCTCACCATACAATCACGTAATTTTTCTTTTTTATTCCATTGATGTGATGGATTAACCAAGTTTTCTCTGTTTCTATGACAAGTATGAAATACGGCATTAAGAAAAAGGATTCTGGGAGTTCCCGTCGTGGCGCAGTGGTTGACGAATCCAACTAGGAACCATGAGGTTGCGGGTTCGGTCCCTGGCCTTGCTCAGTGGGTTAACGATCCGGTGTTGCCGTGAGCTGTGGTGTAGGTTGCAGACGCGGCTCGGATCCAGCGTTGCTGTGGCTCTGGCGTAGGCCGGTGGCTACAGCTCCGATTCAACCCCTAGCCTGGGAACCTCCATATGCCACGGGAGTGGCCCAAGAAATAGCAACAACAACAACAACAACAACAAAGACAAAAGACAAAAAAAAAAAAAAAGAAAAGAAAAAGGATTCTGCAGTTCAGCTTCCACCTACTGTGTAACTGGTAAATGAACTATTCAAAGCCTTAACTTCCTCATTTGCAAAACAGAGATAACATTTATATATCATAGTCTTTGTGAGCTCTGAAAGATTTCAAGACTGAGAGGTGCCCAATGAATTTCTCCTCTGGAGAGAGGGAACCATGACAGAAAGACATGGGACAAGGATGTGAATATCAAGTTCCTGAGGAAAATCAGATTCTCAAAGAGAAAGGAAGGTTCTTACTCACATGAGTATTTCTAGCCTTCTTGAACACAAAGGTGCTACCAAGGAGGTGGACTGAGTGCTACATACCTACTAGAAACTGTGAAGGCACAGACTCATTCAAGCAATAAAAATACAAAACACATATTAACAACAACACACCAAAGAGGATCAATAAAACCAAAATCTGATTTTTTAAAAACAAGACAACAAAACAAACTCGAGTAAGAACTATTAAGGAAAAAAGACAGCATAATTACACATTATCAGGCATGCAGACAAAAACAAAACCTCACGGAATAACTGAAGCAACCTGATGGAAAAAACCCTAGCCCAGTGAATAACCTCATGGAGCAGTTTGATATCATTTTCTTATAGCTGTAGAACTTTTGCTTATGAAAAATAAACTTGTAGGCTGTTTAGGCTGTTTATGTTTTGCATTTTGTTACAGTTGCATAGTCTTTACTCTAAAGTATATATACTTATATATCTTAATATGAAAAAAATGGTACCATATATTTTAATTACCTCTATAAGAACAACAAAAAAAAAACTGGATCCCCACCTAATATGATTAGTTAAAAATTTTTTTCTGATGAATTAGAGACAAACATAATAAATAAAACTTTACAGTTTTTTATAAGAAAATGTCTTTACATCAGTATGTAAATCAAAAAAGTTACATACTATGTAGTGAATACCCCACTAAGTTCCATAAAGAAGAAACTGTATAGGTGATATGTGGTCAAACACAAGATGTTTTAATGAAAATAACAGAGAAAAGAAAAATAAAACCCAAATCCAATTGCTGTAATTCATTCAGATAAAAATTTGAAATAAATCCTAAAAACTTGGGGAAAACACTATCTATGCTTCAAATACAGATTACTATAAAAATTTAGACAGAAAGATCAGTTACAAAAAATAGGCAAGAGATAAGGTCTCTTCTCAGTACATGAAGCAGAAATTATCTTAAACTGAAAAGTTGTTCAATCTTCCTCATAGTAAAAACAAGTTCAAATTAATACAGGATTTAGACACCATCTCACCTATCACACCAGCAAAACCCCAACCATTTGACAATATATTGTACTGGGCAGGATACAGGGAACTAAGGCACTTATATACTTTCTATACCACAGTACAAAGAAATGAGATTTTCCATACACAATCATGGAGTGATAGCCAATGTATATTTATCATTAAATAAAGAAGGAAAAGATATAAAACCCTGTGTATTCTGTGCTCCCTTTTCACTAAAGTGATCAGAGGGGGCATGCAGAAAGACATCCACATTTTCATCTATTAAATAAAAGAGTAAAAATAAACCAAACATTAATAAAAACATATCTATAAGAAGATATATTTTTCTATATACCTATAGAAAAAGCAAAGTAGAATATACAGGAGTAGAAGACCAGACTTCTATGCATGTAGCTTGTTTTTCAGTTTTCACTTTGGAAAATTTAGTCAAAGTGAAAAAACATAAACTCTCTTAAAACCACAATGTAACAAACTTAACTACCAATTTGGTGGCAGAACCACACACAAAATTCTGGCAATAGACTTTAAAATTCTGTAACTATGCTATACATTCTTTGTGAAATGCATTTTAAGGACAAAAATAACTGTGAACAAATCCTAAAACTATATTACAATGTTAATGTCTCAAAAAAAAAAAAAAAACTAGTATACATGCAATAAATGTTAACATTAGCAAGCAAGAGTTTTCAATGTACAAAAGATACAAACAAGAAACTGGAATAGGAAAAATCATAAAATTAAATATGAATTGGAAATGTGCTCAAATACACTTATCTGAAAAAAATCTGGTTAGTTTTGTCAATTGAAAAGGCCTGAAACTACAACAACCTAAAGCAATTGGGACCTGTGCACCTACATCATTGTGGTCTCCAAGGACCAGGTCTTACCAAAGGACCCATGGCTTTTTAAAGAAATGGCTAATTAAAGTCTCCGAGGAACAAATGATACTAGGTATCAAAACTACTGGTATTATGTGCTGCTGCTGGCCCAAGATGACAAATGTAAACATTTTTTAAGGACTGATATTGCAATAAGTCTGGAAAATAAATGTAAAAATCCTTGCCTTCATGGCGACAAAGACATGAACAACAACAAAGAACGCACAGTAGTTACAGTGGAGCGGCTTTTTAAAGTAAAAATTTTTGAAGTGAAAAATCTATCCTGCTTTTAATAAAGGTGTTTTGGTATGACCAAATATTTGATGAAAAATGTTCTAAATTAGAAGAATAACATATGCAGGGGTGATAAGACTACCACTATTTCTGTAAGACCCACTGAGATTATGCAGTTACCAACTACTAAATAAAACCCACTAGGGGAAAGGATGATATGGCACTCTCTACTCCATACATCCAGCTGAGGAGGCCTTAACCTACACCACAAAGAAGTAACTAGACATACTCCTTCCAGAGTGATACATTAGAAATTACAGAGTACATTTAACATTCTTGCTAAAAATTTAACAACAAAATTTAACATTCTTGCTAAAAATCAAACCTGAATCTGATCAAGCGTCATCTAACTACAAGTACACAGGAAATACAGGATATGAGAAACACACAAATGACAACATGGAGGTATAATCAGCAAAAGTAAGATTTTCTGAAAATTGTACAGAACAGTAGACCCAGATTCTCAACAAAGAAAATCAAGAAAGGGGAGGGGGAAGAAAACTGACTTACACCTTAATCACGTCAACATGCTGACTTTCCCTGGTTCCCAATGCAAAAGGAAAATATAAAAGACTTTTTTGAAGTTACTGGGAAATTCTGACTACTGTTGGAGTTAGACGATATTAAGAAATTATTTTAGTAATGGGATGGGTTGATGTTGGACAAAATAAGTGAAGGGGATTAACTGACAAACTTCCACTATGAAATAAATAAGTTACTGTGATGTAATGTACACCACAGGGAATGCAGTCAACAGTACTGTAATACCTCTGTATGGTGACAGATGGTTTAATAGACTTACTACTATCAATTTGTAATATATGGAAATGTTGAGTCATGATGTTGTACAACACCTGGAACTAACATAATATCTTATGTCAACTTTACATCAATTAAAAAATAAAAAGTTATTTTAAATTTTATTAGGTACAATGATATAAATATCATCTTTACAGAATATACCTATTAGATACAAACACTGAAGTATTTAGGAGTGATATAAACACAACCTCTGAGATTTGCTTTAATATTCTCCCAGTGGAAGGCAAAAGTACATTATTATACCATTCATCCTACTTTTTTATATCTTAAACCTTCATAAAGCTTAAAAAAGTGAAAAAGATAAAAGACAGTGATGAAAGAAACTGAAAGCACAAATAAATGGAAAGATATTGCATGCTCCTGGATTGGAAGAATATTATCCATACTACCCCAAGCTATCTAAAGATTTAATGTAATCCTTATCAAAATTCCAATGGCATTTTTCACAAAACAGAAAAGACAATCCCAAAATTTATATGGAACCACCAAGGACCCCTAAGAACCAAAACAATTGAGAAAGAACAACAAAAGAGTGGTCGTCCATGGTGGCCCACCAGATTAATCATCCAGCATGGTCACTCCTATGACCCAAGTTCACTCTCTGGCGGGGAGGAACTTTTCCATGTAGCGGGTATGGGGGGAGGAGGGGGAGTTCTCATCACAAGAGAAAAAAATTAACTATATGTGGTGACAGATGTTAACTAAACTTACCTAGTAATCATTTCACAATATATACATGTATCAAATCATGTTCTGCACCCGAAATAATACAATTTTTTTTTGTCAACTGTAGCTTAATCTTAAAAAAAGTTAAAAAGTCTAAAATTCAAAGCTTACTGCCAAAGGTATCAACTAATCTTTCTTAATCTTGAATGCATTTTTAAACATGAAAATAAATGTGTTCAGGATATAATTTAAAGTCAACAGAAAAATGCAACAAAATCAATCTAGTGAAAGCAGAAGATAAAAACAGAAATTAGTGAATTATGAAACAAAAAAAAAATTAAAAGCTGGTACTTTAAAAAGACCAGTAAAATAAGGTCTTTGACAAGAAAAACAAAGAAAATGGGTAAAATACACATATGAAATATTAATGAAAACTTTTAAAAGGGAGAATTAAAAAATGCTATAAAATTCTCAGAAATCTGGAACTCAATAAAACAGGTAATGGTGTAGGAAAGTACTGAATAACTGAATAAATCAATGATCTTGGAAGAAACTGAACTATATGTCAAAAAAGCATCTCTTGCTCCTTATGCCTTACACCTAAGCTATTTAAAATCTTTGTAATATGTAGGGAAAATGATGGGATGGGAGGTACATACAATGCTGATTAGCTTTGGAAAATTACCGGATTTACTTTCCTTTTTGCCTAAAGCGCTGTTTCTGCATCAAGCATGCTTTTTATATAATTAAAGAAAATATCATAGGGAAATAAGGGGAAAATTCTTCAAAGAAATATATCATTGTTCTCTCAAGCACTACCATCTTATTTTTTGATAACGCAAATATGGTACTCCCCAATTAACTTATAAATTTAATACAATTATAATCAAAACCGGAAAACTCTTTAGAACTTATTCAATTGATCTTAAAAGAAAATGCCGAGACAATTTTAAAGGAAAGTTGGAAAATTTACTCTCCAAGATTTCAAGACTTACTGTGATGTTGCATTAAGTTAAGACATAGTGGTAGTGGGACAGGAAAAGACAATGAAACATAACAGACAGCTCAGGGAAAGTTTCATACTAAATGGAAACCTGACAGCAAACACTGCAGATTTGTGGGAAAAACATGAACTACTGAACTATTCAAATTTGTTAACCATAAAGGAAAAATCATTAAACCTTTACAACACAGTACACAAAAATTAAATTCCAAGTAGACTGATGCCTAAATATGAAAAATCAAAAAAATTTCAAAATAAAGTCCAAAGGACTATATGTAAAACCTCAAGTTTAAGAACAAGTTCTTAAAACTAAAATCTAAGAATTCCCATTGTGGCTCAGCAGGTTAAGGACCCAGTGTCTATGTGAGGATGCAGGTTAGACATCTGGCCTCACTCAGTGGGTTAAGGATGCAGCATTGCTGCAAGGTGTAGCAAAGGTTGCAGATGCAGCTTGGATCCAGTCTTGCCACTAAATGACAGCACTCTTTTAAAAACTGGTGATTCAAGGACACTAAGAATAGAACACATGCTTCTTGAGGGCGGAGACCTTATTTGTTTTACTGTTCCTCTGTCATCAATAGTGCATGTTAAATAGCACATACTCAGGAATAATTTGATGACTCCAGAAGGGTGTCTGGCTTCAATATGCTGATAATCTCATGGGTCACTTATCAGTAAAGAAGAGATAGTATCAGTTTTATTGCAATCATTCTTTTTGTTAGAGATCCAGAAGAGCTGTATGTTTTATGCTTCATCTAGTTTTAAGAAATAAATACAAGGTTTAAGCAAATGCCCTATGACTACAGTGGGGGAGATTCGTTTTGGTTGGCAGGATCAGAGAGTAGATTTCATGAAATTAGTGCATTGTGACCTGTGCGTTGTAAATGTTTGGGAGTGGAACTGAGCAGTATTATGTTGAGGGGATGACACGGCCAAAGTTGTATCAATAAGTTGGCACAAATTCATAGCCGTTGAACTGCCAGCAGAATAATTTGGATTTATGGCAAAGGGTTTGGGAGTGAGAGAGAAGATGGAATGGCAGATACGGTGGAGAAAAGCCTCAGGTATAGGTTTTCAATTTGATAGATTAATATGCCTTTCAAATTCCTTTCAGTCTACAAATTCTCCTTTTATTACTATAAGGTTCTTGATAACTACATTTTATTTTTGAAGAAAACTGGTTATTGTTCTTAGAGAGTTGCCCATGCAGTTTGCAACTCCTGATTGTATTCTGATATTATAATTAATGTTGTTCATATATGTCAATTGATAGTTGGATCTAGCGATAACAGATTCTTTTTGTTTTTAGAAATACAAGCAGTGATAAGTTTTTCTATTAGAAGACGTGATATCTGCTTTTTTGCATATATTTATGGTGTTTCTGTCAAGAACATTACTTGTACTAACTTTTTCACCTTGTGTTCAGTATAGCTTGCTCAATAAACACGTTCATCAGTATTCTTAAGGATATCTACAAAGAAGTATGTTGTTAAAGTCCAGTTAAGGGAGTTCCTGTTGTGGCTCAGAGGGATAAGAATCCAATTAGTATCAGTGAGGATGCGGGTTCCATCCCTGGCCTTGCTCAGTGGGTTAAGGTCCTGGTGTAGCCATGAGCTGTGGCGTATAGGTTGCAGACCCGGCACAGGTTGGATCTGATTGTGGTCGTGCGTAGGCAGCAGCTGCGGCTCCAATTCAACCCCTAGCCTGGGAAACTGCTATATGCTGCAGGTGCAGCTATAAAGAGAAAAAAAAAATGAAAGTATGATTAAGATTTATGTAACAGAAATAAAGTATTAAGATTTAACATAAATTGGAATTATTGATGGTGGACAAGAAATGTTCTTTTCAGTGGCGGTCTTGTCAATTTAAAAGCATGTGATTCAGACTTAACAGATTAGGACTGATCTCTAATGTTGGACAAGACAACCTCTGCGTTTCAGTTTTACAGTTTTAAGCGGTTTTAACAGGATCTACCTCAAAAATTATCTTGAAGATTAGATAATGTATAAAAAATTTAGCACAGAATGGTACAGAAGTGCTCAGATGATGATGATGATACCTGTCGTAGTTCTTTAACCTGTAAATCTCATTTAGAAGGAGCACTTTAATAGAAGTCAACTTTATAGTTTTTATTTCTTACTGATTTCTAGGAGTTTTTATATATTGTGGATTCAAAAGCTTTGTTAGTTGTGCATGCTACAAAGAATCCTGTCTGTGGCATTAGAGACACTATTTATAAATAAATATAAAGGTCTCTAATTTAAAATCTTAATATGAATACCCAAACAAGTAGTATGTAACATTTAAAGAAAGCTCAAAATCTAAAAACCCAAACAACAGTTTTTGGTAACATACCTGTTATGAATCAGTTATGTTCAACTACCACAAAAAAAAAAAAAAAAATTATCTTTAGCATTATTTCACTGCAATTATCCAAGAATGCCAATGATGATGAATAAATAGCCACATCACAACTTAAACTGTGCATTCTGCAATTAACCAGTGTTTTCAAAATACTAGTGAAATTTAACTTAAAAAAAAAAAAAAAAAAACCTAACTACTTGGGCCTATTATTTTGCAAGAATTTCACAATGGCAAAATGGTTAAGAGTACATACATGAAACCTCTGAAATTAGTAACAAATTACAAAGAGTATAAAAAACCATTTTAAAGAAATGCAACAATCTTCATATTAAAAATTCTCAAATGTCCTTTCTTGTTTGATAGTCTTAGTGACCTAACCAAATACAAAGGACTCTAAAATCAATGAGAACCGAGTAACTACAGCACATTTATGAGGCTAATGAAAAATGAAATTTCAATTACCCCAAAGCTATAAAAATTGAATATTTTATATACAGTATATAAATCAGTTAATACTAATAGAAGACCTAGTTCATGGGAAATATTTCATGCAGTCACATCTAATCTTTAAAATTACTATACTCTCAATGAAACTAAAGTTAAGCATTCAAGTATCAAATAGACCCCAAAAAAATGAAATTATACTACTTAATAGTTCAAATACACCTAATGCCCAAAACTCTATGGAGTAAAAAGTAATAAAATATAAGAAAAGTACCTATGATGCATATGCATCAATTTTCTTTTTACACAGTTGTAACAAGATATAGAAATCATTAAAAACAGACCTCATATACAGAGGCAGTTCACAGAAACAGAAATAGTCAAAATTTTTAAATTCTCACTCATTTCAAAATATGAATTACAAAACTTTTTTACCCTAAAATTAGCAAATATTCTAAGTATTTATAAAACCCAGAATTGGTAAAGGTAAGGAAAAATAAGCACTCCCATACAGAGTTGTAGAAAACAAATTAGTAAGAATCCTTTGGTCATTGTAGGTTTCACAAAATTTTTTTTTTAACTTTATTTATTTATTTGTCTTTTTGCTATTTCTTTGGGCCACTCCCGTGGCATATGGAGGTTCCCAGGCTAGGGGTTGAATCAGAGCTGTAGCCACTGGCCTACGCCAGGGCCACAGCAACACGGGATCCGAGCCGTGTGTGCAACCTACACCACAGCTCACGGCAACGCCAGATCCTTAGTCCACTGAGCAAGGCCAGGGATCGAACCCGCAACCTCATGGTTCCTAGTTGGATTCGTTAACCACTGCGCCACGACAGGAACTCCAAATTTTTTAACTGTAAATTTCATTTGATACAGCATTTTTATTTCTATTTTTAATACGTCCACTTTTTAACTGCAAAGGGAATTAGACTAAAATGTTCATCAATGTGAAACCAAAGTGTTGTGTGTCAAGCAACTACACTGTGGTGCATCCACATACAAAGACTGAGGTACATCTCTAACTGCAGAGACCAGAGTATGTAATTAAAAAAAAAAAAAAAATGAACTTCTTTGGGGCAAGAAGTGGGGGAGGAGAACAGAGAGGGAGGAAGGAAAGAAAACACAGAGAACAATGATTTTCACGACCACTGGACATCAGACAATTGTGGACAATGATTCTTGAGAGTCAACAAGTGAGGTGATGGTCCCAGCTTACTCACTTGAGAAAAAGTCCAGGTCATGGCACAACTCAGACAGGGAAATCGGGTCAACTTTTGAAAACTCCCTGAGAACTAAAAAAGAGCCAAAGAATCCAAGGATACCAAAGCAACTAGACCTGGTATGGCAGGGCTCCAGAGTGCTGTACAGCGAGAACTCTGGAAATCTTCGGAGACTCCTCCCTGAGTATTCAATGCATGTGCATAACTATGTTAAGGGGAATGTAGAAGATACTTTTCTTGTTGTTTAAATCTTTTAAAAAGATAACTGGCTTTTAAACACAAAGAAAGCAGTGTAGAATTTATAACATGTGGGAGTAAAATGTCATAACAACAGTACTTGGACTAGGAAGGGAGAAGTACTCTAATATTCACAAAGCGTATGTAAAGTGGCATAAATACTACTGGAGGGAAGACTGCGGTAAATCAGAGATGTAGGCTTATAACAGCTACCAACGTAAGAAAATATATATGTAGGCCAATCAGCTAACCAGATAAAATGGATTTTTAAAACATACTCAATCCAAAAGAAAGCAGAAAAAAAAAGGAACAAAGAAAATAAGGGACAAACAGAAAACAAACAACAAAGTGGTACTTCTAAAACTAACCATGTCGGAGTTCCCGACGGAGCAGCCCAAGAAATGGCAAAAAGACAAAAAATAAATAAATAAAATAAAATAAAACTAACCATGTTAATATATATTAACACTGAATGCGCAGGGTCTTAATCAAAAGAGCGTATAAAACAGGATTTAAAAATCAAGTCTATTTTATGCCATCTACAAGACATACACTTTTTTTTTTTTTTTGGTCTTTTTAGGGCCACAGCCGCAGCATATGAAGGGAGATTCCCAGGCTAGGTAGGGGTTGAATCAGAGCTGCAGATGCTGGCCACAGCCCCAGTCACACCAGATCCGCACCGTGCCTATGACCTACACCACAGCTCACAGCAACGCTGGATCCTTAACCCACTGAGCGAGGCCAGAGATCAAACCTGCATCCTCATGGATACTGGTCAGATTCATTCCTGCTGAGCCACAATGGGAACTCCAAGAAATACACTTTAAATTTAAGGATACAAAAAGATTTAAAATAACTGAAAAAGATATAAAAACGGTCACTGCATAATAATAAAGAGATCAACAAATAAAGAGGACATAATAATTCTAAACATTTATGGACTAATGTCAGAAGAAACAAAAACTGGTAGATCTGCAAGGAAAAACAGACAAATGCACAAAATATAGGAGATTTCAATACTGTTTTCTCAACAAGTGACAGAACAACCATAGACATAAAATCAGGAAAAACAGATCTTGTGAGCAACAATATCAACAAACATAACCGGAACGTACAGAGCACATCGCCCAGTAACAGAATACACATCCCTATCAAGAGCACATAAAACTGACAGGATATATGATGTCTGAACCATAAAACAGTAAAACAAAATTACAAAGACTCAAGTGTTTGAAAATATGTCCTCTAGGCACAATGGAATTAAATCTAGAATAATAGAAAAATATATGGAAAATTCCAAATAGCTGGAAATTACATAACATTTCTCAATAACCCACAGGTCAAAGAAATTTAAAAATATAAGAATAAATTATATTAATAATAAAAACATAAGGATTATTTTGAGCTGAATGAAAAGTACACAAGTCAAATTTTGAGGGATGCCATAAGAGCAACACTTATATGAAAACACATAGCATTAAACCTCTGAATTAGAAAAGGTATCATGTCAATGACATCAACTTAAATGCTACCTAAGCAGGAAGAGAGCAAACTAAATACAAAGCAGAAAACTAAAACAGCAGAAATCAATAAAAGAGCTAACAGAAAAGAGAAAACTCAATGAAAGCAAAGGCTGAATTTTATATTTTTATTAATAAAATCGATAAAACTCTAGCCTGACTGACAATGAAAAAAAGAGAAAAGACACAAACTATCAATATCAGGAACGAGAAAGGCGCCATCACTACAGACTATACATATTAAAAATATAACAATATCATGAACAACCCTATGCAAATAAGTGCCAGCAACTTAGATGAAAGAGACTAAACCTATGGAAGACAAAATTACCAGGGCTCATTCAAGAAAAAATAGGTAATCTATCGGCACAATCCTGTATCCATGCAGTAAATTTAATATGTAGTTTAAAACCTCCCCACAAAGAAAATAAACACCAGGTCCACACAACTTCACTGGTGAACTATACCAAACATTTAAGAAAAAAATATCACTTAGGATATTTATTCTAGTATTGAACAAAGAATGCCTGCTCTCATCATTTAAACTGCTCTACAGATTCAAGTTAATTTCAATTAAATCCCAGCAGGCTATTGTGTAGAAACTGATTCATAAGAAAACGTAAAGAACCCGAAAAGTCAAAACAAATTTGAAAAACAGCAAAGTTCTACTTGATTTCAAGACTTCATATAAAACTATTGTAAGACGGTATGTTTTTGGCAATTAAACAAAAATGGGTCAATGGAAAAGAATACAGTATCATAGGTACATACTATTATTGATTTTTGACAAAGGTGTAAAGCCAATTCAATGGAGAAAGAATAGTCTTTTCAACAAATGGTGCTAGAAAAAGTGGATGTCCATATCCAACTCCCAAAAAAGTTGATTCATACACTGGACCGTACCAAAAAAATTAACTCAAAAAGACTTAAATACAAAACTAAAAACTATGAAACTTCTTTTAGAAGACAAAGGAGAGGAGTTCCTCGGTGGTGCAGTGGGTTAAGGATCCAGCATTGTCACTTCAGTGACTCAAGGCAACTGCTGTGGCATGGGTTCGATATCTGGCCTATGAACTTCCATAGGATGTGGGAGCGGCCAAAACAAAACAAAACAAAATTTAATTTAAAAAAACAAAGGAAAGATCTTTGTGACCTTGGGTTACACAAAGATGGTTTGTGACAAAGTGTAATCCAACACCCACCCTCTGCCAAAAAAAAACCACCTTGGTAAACTGAAGTTCGTCAGAATTAAAAACTACTGTTCCTCAAGCTACTTTGAGAGGGAGTTCCCATCGTGGCGCAGTGGTCCGGCGTGAGCTGTGGTGTAGGTTGCAGACGGGGCTCGGATCCTGCGTTGCTGTGGCTCTGGCGTAGGCCGGTGGCTACAGCTCCGATTCAACCCCTAGCCTGGGAACCTCCATATGCCGCGGGAGCGGCCCAAGAAATAGCAAAAAGACCCAGAAAAAAAAAAAAGATACTTTGAGAGAGTGCAAACGTAAGTGGCAGAAAATATTTCAAACCATTTATCTGATAGAGGATGGGTAACCAGAATGTAGACTTCTCAAAACTCAAAAGAAAAAAATCAATTTAAAATGTGGGCAAGAGATTTAAACAGACACTGCACCAAAGATGACACAGAAAATTTAAAAGCCCATGAAAAGATGTCCAATGCCACAGATGTTACAAAAATGTAAATTAAAACCACAAAGAGATTACTATTTCACATCCACTTTAATGTCTATAATCAAGAACAGGCACTAGAAAAGATACAGATGAAATCCCATACCCTGCTGGTAGGAATGTTAAAAGAGTATAACCAGTTTGGAAAATAGTTTGCAGTTTCTTAAAAAGTTAAACATATGCCAAACCATATGATCTAGCCATTCCAATCATAGGTATTTCCCCAAGAGAAATGAAAGCATATGTTCATAAAAAGACTTGCACAGGAATGTTCATACAAGCTTTATTTACAATAGCCCAAAACTGGAAACAACCCAAATATATATCAAGAGTTGAGTGGCAAATAAATTGCCTTATAACCATACAAGGTAATATTACTAAGCAACAAAAAAGAAGGAACTGATGCACAACATGAGTGAAATCCCAAAATAATTATGCTAAGTAGAATAACCCAGACAAAAAGAGGGTACATATTGTACGACTAAGTTTAAAATTCTAAAAATTGCGCATTAATCTATAGTGACAGAAAGCAGATCAGTGGTTACCGGGTGAAAGGCATGTGGAAGGGATATTTTGGGGAGCAATGGATATTCATTATCTTGATTTTATTAATGGTTTCATAGTTGTACACATGTCGAAATACTGTGTAACTTGAATACTTGCAGTTTATGTCAAATTATATCTCAATAAAGCTTTCTTTTTAAGGTAAGATGTAAGCCAACACACATGGCATGAATGCATTTGTAAGTAAGCAAGAATATTTATGTGTGGTAATTAATAAACTATTAATTTCAGGAAAAATGCAGTGAGATCTTTTTAACATAACTACCTATACCTAAGATATAGAACTGGAAATCAGGGAAAAATACTTTTCACTTTGAATTTTTTTTTAAAACATGTGCATGTATTACTTTTACCTTTTTTTTTTTTTTAATCTTTTTAGGGTCGCACCTGGAGGTTCCCAGGCTAGGGGGTCTAATCTGAGCTGTAGCTGCCAGCCTACACCACAGCCACAGAAACACCAGGTCCAAGCCGTGTCTGCAACCTACACCACAGCTCACAGCAGTGCTGGATCCTTAACCCACTGGGCAAAGCCAGGGATCGAACCTGCAACCTCATGGGTCCTAGTCGGATTTGTTTCCACCGCGCCACGCTAGGAACTCCTACTTTTACCTTTTAAAAAAATTTCATGAAAGCTTAATTACTTGTATATAGGTCTGATGCCAAAGCAAAAATTCTTAACCATTATCCTAGAAAATTAGATAAAACATAATTTTAGTTATTGAAAACTTTAAACAACAGACAAGATAAAGATTAGACATTGCTTTTATATCATTTCCTAATGTTTTCTCTTCATACTACTAACACAGAAAACCGGCACAGCCAATAAACCAAATCTGAACATCCTCTTCTGAGTCTTCTCATTTCTCTCTGGTCGTTCTGGGTCTTGTGAGTTCCTTCTCTCCTCATCCAATAATAGCTGACAATTCAGACTTGTATCATTTATTCTTTTAAAAACTTCACATCCAGGATAAGCTGTATAGCATAGGGAACTATATCCAATCACTTTTGATGGAACATGATATAAGATAGTAAGGGGAAAAGAATGTATATGTAGGATAACTGGGTCACTTTGCTGTACAGCGGAAATTGGCGGAACACTGAAATCAGCTGTAACAAAATAAACTTTAAAAAATAAAAAAACAAAAACTTCACTTTCAAGGGATATCTGTTTGGATGATAACTACAACATCTACATTTTGCACTCTCAACTTAAGAAAATCACTGCCAAATAAAAATAAATACATCTTCCCACAAAACTCATTATTTCTCCCCCAATCTATGTAACATGAACTTGGCAAATAAGCATGGACACGTTTCCAATTTACTAGATACAGAGAATGGAAAACAAGCAAGAAAATACAAAATAACCCAAGTTTTCCAATATCACACTGTTATGGATGAAACTTTAGGAATTCCAAAAATTAGCTGCAATAGTCAGCATCACTGGACTAGGCACCACAGCCTCTCAAGACTACGCACACTCGAAGGGGGGGAAACATCATTGCATCCAGCCAAGTATTTGAATACCAAGCTTGAAAGATGTTGTGCCAGGCCAAGCTTAGAAAATTTAAAAGATTTAAGACAAGGACCATGCCATCACAGGGCAGAAAGGCTTACAAACAAAAATTAAAATACACCACAATGTTAAAACATGCAAGGATGCAAGAAAATGAAAGGCCTATGCATTAGAATTGAGGTTTAAAGAATGGGTAGTCTTCCCGGCCACAGAGAGTGAGGAGGTGCCACACCATCTCCACCAGAAAGCCTATCTTCCCTTAATAGACACACAAACCAGCTCTTTAATTTCTGACTCAAATTTGAAGCCAACTGCCTAAACAAGTTTCCTTTCTTTTTAAAGATCAGGGTAACTTAATTCTAATGAGGCTTATTATTGGCAAAAATTTCTCATTGTAAGACGAAAAAGAGTGAAAAAAAATTGTGATTTAGCTCAAATCACTTATCTGTCCACTTAAAACCATAATTTCCCCTCAAAAAAAAAAAACTGTATCATTTTATATTCATAAGAAGCCATGTCTGAAAGTATTTTTTTAATTCCTTGACCACCTTTCATACCTGGTTTAGAATGTTACTCTCTCCAACTGCCTTTCTCGAAAATGTATGAATGTCGTCTGTTTAGGTTAAAACTATTTACCCAAGCCAACTTTAGAAAAAATACTCTGCACTTGAATTTTGAAAATTACAGTTTTTAAAAGTCAACAGAAAGCTTCTATCAATGATGATAATACATAAAGCAGATTGAGGAATCCAGTTTTCATTAGGTTTAAGCAATCTTTTCCTACCTTCACGCCAACTGCAACCTCAGTAACAATTCTGCAATGAAAAAAAAAAAAAGAAACAAGTCTCAACCTCTTGTTATTCCTCAAAAGAAACTTTTTAGGGTGGGTCATCATTCATAAACCTTGCACTCACGACGCAGATGGAAAACAACAAAAAGATGGTCAGTGATGTGTTACCAACCTGGCTTTCCAGAAATGACTTTCAAACGTGAGAGGAAACTCACTATACTTTTGCTATTTGTCAACACTTTAAACAGCAAAAAGAGCAAACTCCCGAAGCCTCTAACACCCTTTTTACCAAACTAGTTACACTTAGATTAGTACTTTAAAACTTAATTCAACTCTTCAGTGATTCTGATAGAATCAGGAAACATGAGTAATTCCAGAGCAAGTTTTACCATCCGAACCCATGTTGAGCTGGGGCAAGAGTGAATTTCTCTGGACTTAGGTTTCATCTGGAGAATGCTCTCTAGAGCATCTCGAGGATGACTTAAATTTTGTTAGTCTGTTAACTTTTACAGGATCTTCAGCTACTCTCTTTAAAAAACACCCAACCCCAGGCGCTTAAAATAAACTCGTATTTTACTCCTGACCCTTCAAGCACTGTCAACGAGCCCAATAAATGGACTTGTTGCAACGAGTTGACTACAGCTGTACTTTCGCCCTACAGGGGTGCCTCCTTCCTAACGAGTTAAATTATTAAGGGACTTTTCAGGTGTGGAGCGTTAAGCACCACGGAGAGCCTGGTCCGCATCACTGCCCAAAGCCCTGGCCTCACCTCGCTCGGCACTACCGCCGCTGTCAAAGATGCAGCGCGGCTGGGGCTTGGTGGAGTTGCTTTTTGTGGGTCCACAAACTGGTCAAAGTAGCCGAGAAGATGGCCCTCGTGTCGCCTATCTGCTCTGGTTTCTGCCATGGCTGGTGGCCTTGGCCCATGGGACTGATGCCGACCACAAACGCTTCGTTTTGTGCAGATGACTGAATTTCGCGGCCCCTCTGCCAAGCCTCGAAGGCTCGCAGGCCCCACAAGAAAGGCCTTTTTGCAGCCTCCCGCCCCCACCAGCCGACGCCAGTGAAAACAAAGGAGGGTGACATCTGCCCTCCCCCTCCTCCCGCCGCCGCGCGCCTCCCCGCCCCCCTTCGCCCGCGGCTCCCACTTCGCCTTCCCCGAGCTCCCGCCACCCGCATCTCCCTCCGCCAGGGCGAGGCCCGGGCGGCCGCGGGGGCCGGGGGCCCGCTCTCCTCCCCCGGGGCCCTCCCCCAGGCCTGCCCCCCCGGCCGCTACACGCGCTCCCCCCGGCGCCGCTCGCCCGGGGTTCGGGTCCCGGGTTACGGGCCGAAATGGCTCCGTGAGGGGGCAGGGCCGGGCCGGGCGTCCCGGGGCCCCCCACCTCAGCCCCCCGCCGCGCCGCCGGGGCCCGCTCCCTCCGCCGGGCCGTCGCCCCCGCCGCGGCCCCCACGCCCCCGGGGCCCACGAGCCCGCTTTCTGCCCGTTTTCCCGACCAGAGCCGCCGGGGGAAGCCCGGGGAGGGGTGTGTGCGATGGGGCGGGGGTTGGGTAACGGCAGCCCAGCCCAGGGAGGGGCCGCCGGAGGGTTTCGGTCGGACCCCGGGCCGGGCCGAGGGCGGGCCCCGCTCCCCTCTCACACACCTCCTCGCCGGCCCCGTTACCTACCCGTCCATTGCCGAACCGGACAAAGCTTCGCTCACAAGAACCGAGCCACGCAGCCGGCGAGACACACAAGCGGAGAGAAAATGGCGGCCAGGGCCCGACGGAAATTGCCGAAGGTGGCGGAGCGCACGGGGCAGCGCGCGGCGGCGGCGGCGGCGGAAAGAGCCGAGCGCGCCGGCGCCCGGCGGCGCGCGGCGAGCGGCGGGGCGCGGGGACGAGGGGGAGTGGGCGCCGCCGCCGTCGCCGCCTACGCGCCGCCGCGCGCCTGGGGTCCCCCCGCCCTCCGCGCTCTGCGCCCGGGCCTGCTGCTGGAGAGCGCGGCGTGCGCGCTCTTTCTAGCAGGTTCTTCGCCGAGATCCCTGTGGCCCTCCTTGGCGCTGCGGGTGGGACACCTCCGACCCCCCACGCCCGCTGCCCAGGACGTGGGAAGGGTGGTCTCCGGGCCGCAGGAATGCCCTCAGACAGCTTCCAAATCGGGTCGGGCCAAGGAAAAACGAATTTGTAGCTTTTTTCCAATGCCGTCTTCTATTTACAGACGGCTCCATCTCTAAATAAGCAAACCAAAAAAACCTTCATCCCATTAGCCAAGACCGCTGCTTAGCAGAAAATATTTCCAAAGCAGGTCAGGGCATCATCAGACCGGAACCTAGGCTTTTGCTTCCAGACACTTGAGCTTCCAAGTGGAGGAAGGTGGGGCTCTCAGGTCCATCGGTTGATGATGAGTGGGCACCTGTAGGAGATGGTCAGGGTACTTGGCTGGGAAAGAGCCGAGGTTGAGTGATTTATTAAAGAGTTGGTACAAAAAGTGCTACCTAGGAGCTACCTTTCGGGGGCTTGAAAGAGCAGGCGGGGATGGGAGTGGTAGTTCCATCTTCCCCATTGGGCAGAGATGGAAGAAACGTTAAAGTGAGCGACTCAAATTGATTGCCTTTTCTGTATCTCTCACAGTCTCCGTTTTAATAGCATATTGGACATTTTCTTTAACATGTTTTTACAGAGTCGTAACAAAGTTTGAAAAGGCATCCATTTTTGGAAAATTTGCTCAGTAGGTGACTCCTTTAACAGCAATTTTCTCTCTCCTCCACCCTTCACTCCCAACCACAACCCCCCCCCCCCAACACACACACACTTAATCTTGGGAAATGCAAAATATTCCCTTTGTCTATCCAGTTACTCTGGAAAGCTTCTCTGGGTTTTCCTGTATCTTCCTCAAACACACCTCTTATCCTTTATTATTTGGAACTTCACTGTATTAAATGGTATTTTCTGGATGATTCATAAAATTATGTTATTTTTTCAGTTGGGCAGACTTTGTAGAGCATCTTGGCCAAATGGAACTCTTCAAAGCCCTCAAATGTTAAAAATTCTTAATTTACTTGAGGGATTGACCTTTGACTCAGGATAGTAAAGGACCCATTATCAATGCCATTAATAATCACTGTTCACGCATTTGTGGCTTTGTCCCTGTATTTTCACTCAAGAATTAAATATGGAAGCTCCCAAAGGGCAGCAATTCTAGCAAAGACAAACTGTTCCATGAAGGGAAGGAAGCCTGTCCTTAGGTGGCAGAATAAATTAGAGTAGTCACAAAAACACGTTTTTCTTTCTTATTCTCCTAGTAAAAGTACAACACTGCAAACAATAGTCAATATGCCTACTTATTTAAACCATCTCTTTCTAGAAAAAAGCTAAGGTTCTTTACATAAAGTACTAGATGAAAGGAAGGGGAAGAGACAAAAGGACGAAATACAGCATAGAGTCAGGAGTGAGGCTGATGCAACAACATACATCACAAAAGCATGCTGCTTAAAGACAGTTAAATTTGAGCTCTTTTCATTTAGTAGCTGCGTGACACTAGGCATGTTCATTAACCTCTCCAGGACTAAATTTCACTTACCAAAAATAAAGAGTTTGGGGTTTTTGGGTTTTTTGTCTTCTCTCTTCTTAGGGCCACACTTGTGGCGCATGGAGGTTCTCAGGCTAGGGGTCCAATCAGAGCTGTAGCTGCCGGCTTACACCACAGTAACAGCAATGTGAGATCCCAGCTGGTCTGTGACCTACACTACAGCTCATGACCACACTGGATCCTCAATCCACTGAGTAAGGGCAGGAACTGAACCCACATCTTCATGGATACTAGTCGGGTTCATTAACCACTGAGCCATGACGGGAACTCCAGGGATTTTTTTTTTTTTTTTGAAATGAAAAATGAAAATAGGATTAAAATAGAACATTTTCATCCTTCATGGTTGTGAGACCTAAAAGCCTTACTAAATGTAAGGCGCCTCTCCAGCTCAGTGATGGGCTACACTAAATATTCGATAAAGCGTGCTATCATCATGTATCATTTGTGTTATTAAGTATTAGTATTCGCATGAGAAAGAATGGATCACAAATTTGGCTCTTGGATTTTTTTTATTAACAGCAACAATATTCATATAAATAAATCTATATAGAGATTTTCACAAAGGTTAAACATGTCACTAACATAATTAGATTGGCTGATATCTAGGGGACTAAATCTGGGAAAATGTCACAGATAAATTTCTAAAATCTCATCCAAATATAAATTTGTAGGATTTTATGAGTTAACCATGGGGTAGATTATTAATCTCAACATTAGCAGATGGTCAACCTTTATAATATATGACAAGATTATATTAGTGTTTATGGCTTCCTAACAAAATAAGGCAATAAAAAAGTGAAGTGCCTGTACAGTATTATTTTCTTACCCATATCTTTTTCCGGTATAATGATTTGTTCTTTCCCTTCTGAGTGGTAAATGTTTCGACCTTTTACAGAGATTTACATTTACGTGAACAATGATTAAATCTAAATTTCAGTGTATGCTAAGCCAAAATGAGGTCTAATATTGATGCAATAAAAACTGGAGAGAGGATCCTCGTTCACAATGTTTCGGTTTTCTTCCTAGCCTCGCTTCTCATCTGCTTATGTTCTAAAGATTTCCCTGAACGTTTTTTATGCTGTGTTTTCTTCTCGTGGGGAGAGGAAGTAGTAATAGAGTCAATTAGATAGTTCTGGGGGTATATATATTTTTGAGTAGCAGGGATAAATTAAAAATAGAAATATAAATTCAAAAGATAAAAAGTATATACAATATGCCCAGAAAGTAGACAGAAAGCAGATTAGTGGTTGCCCAGGGCTGAGAATAAAAATGGGGCATAACTAAATGGACACAAGTGTTCATTTTAGGCTAATGGGAATTTTCTAAAACTAAATTGTGACAGCTGTACAATATACTAAATATACCAAACTTCATTGTATTATATACTTAGTGCTGGGGAATTTCATAGTATGTAAATTATAAATAAAGCTCTTACAAAAAGAAAAAGCACGTATCTTTAACTCCTGCTCTACAGCTACTGGGCCCCATGTTCCAGAAGCCTACTAGTTTTAAGCACATTCTTTACATATATTCTGATGTCTAAATTGATTACATACACACATAGATTTTTTTTTTATTCCAAAGTAATAACTATGGTACACACTGTTCTGCAACTTATTTTTTAACTTAAAAATATATCTTAGGGAGTTCCCGTCGTGGCGCAGTGGTTAACGAATCTGACTAGGAACCATGAGGTTGCGGGTTCGGTCCCTGCCCTTGCTCAGTGGGTTAACGATCCGGCGTTGCCGTGAGCTGTGGTGTAGGTTGCAGACGCAGCTCAGATCCCGCGTT